>NW_017728947.1:96781118-96794910 GCF_001723895.1 Crocodylus porosus
ATATATATATATATAGCACCTGATTTGTGTGGGATGGAGTTGGCAGGAATTGTTGGTCATATGTTTGTGCCTCTAATAAAAGTTTTGTACCAGTTCTGCATTCCCAAAGCAGCTGCCAGATCTTTCTGCTGAGTGGGGCAGGGAGTAGCTTGGCTGAGTGCTGTCTCTTGGTTTTGATCCTAGAACCATCCTCTTTGCTTAGGAGTCTCCCTTCTCTTTCTTATCCAGTCCATAAGGAAGTTGCAGCCATCCAGCCAGATAGCTGTTCGATGGGGTGTGTGACTTCGTAAGGACGGCCTGCTAGTCTGTGAATCTTTTATTCTTTTTCTGCAATTTTTGTTGAAGGGACTTCTCTCCTTTTGGTATTTTCAAGGCCTTTAAGACTTGTTGTAGATTTGTAGTGTTGTCACAGCTCTAATAATTCTGGGAAGATGGGAGAAATGAGGTTTGTTTGGTAATACCTTTTACTGGACCAACTGTATAGTTGGGAGAGGTGTTTAGAAAAGCTCTCAAGCACAAAGTGCCCTCCTCAGGGTTGGGAAAGAAGCAGGTGGAGCCTAAGCTAAACGCCGTGAAACATCTTTTGTGTAACTTCATTATGTAAATAAAAATAGTCCTTTACAGAAAGGGAGGAGGACAGTAACCTGTGGAGGAAGGAAAAGTTATAAGAAGTAGTGACAAAGCAAGTAAAAGGCAGTTGAAATAGATAAACTGAATTACAGAAAAAATAAGACCATCCAAAACAGAGAAGGCAGTTAGCACCTGTGGAATACAAAGAGGTTGTTCCCAGGCAGATGGGAACAACTTAAGCTATATCTGCCTCCTTCCCAGACCTGAGGAAAGGCCTGTTGTTTCTGCAATGTTGTCCAATATCTCTTTTCAACTGTATAGTGGGGCCATTAAAACTCATTACCAAACAAACTTTGCTTCGCTTAAAAACTTTCCTGGATTATCAGTAGGACCAAAATATGTAACCATTAGCTCAAGTGGCACTGGAAGCAGCACAGAGTTTGGTTTTGTTTCTGTTTTTGCTGAGAGAGAGAGAGAACACACTAGAGTCACCCAGAACAATGTCTGTAGGGCATCCTGACCATGTCAAATCGACTCACCCGATTAAGGAACCACAACCACTGCCTGTATCAAAACCAACCAAATTGTCTCTGAATTCAAGAAAGTGACATCAAGTATGTTAGATTTTCCTTTGAACCTTGTACCAGCTGTTCACATCATGAGTTACTGTGAGTCAGGTTATTTTGTGTTAAAGTTGGTCTAAAACAAAGATCTGCAACTTATGGCCCAGGGAACAACTGGTTGTGGTCTGCACAGCTGGAGGGCTTTGCCTTTGCCTGTGCTTGTGCCCATGCCCACACTCACACTGAGACTAGGAAACAAAGAGGTGGACCATGGCCTGGCAGTTTCCAGATGTACCTGTGCTGCTACTGTTCCCTCCCTTCCTCCCCCCAAGAGTGGCTTGGGGGCAGGTTCCAGCTGGTGGGGGACTGTGCCAGGGCGGGGTTGCTTACAGCTGTGTCTGTGCTACAGGTGGGAGGCAGGAGAGCGGGAGGGAAAAGGAGAGAAGTCTAATGGATACAGTCTGTAGCTGCCTGGTCCTGGTGCAGCTCCTCACTGGCTAGTAGAAGCAGTGGTGGCACAGGTGCAGATCCCAGCTGTCTGGCCCCAGTGTGAATGCAGGAAAAGCCCCCTGCTACTGAGGCCGCTCAACCCATGTTGGACTGGAGCGGGGTTGTTCCTGTCTGTGGCTTGTTAAAGGTTGCCAGCTGTTGGTTTGGAAGGCCATTATTTGCTTTATGTGTGGAGTGATGCATGTTTTTATAATGCCCTAATTTTATTTTAAAGTCTGCAGTAGTCCTTGTATTTGGTGCATGCTACATAATATATCCTGTATGTATTTGGTCATTACATTTTTTTTTTTAATGCAGGTATTGCACACAATTCAGTGGGATATAAATTGCAATGACAAATATGAGAACTTGAATTAATGTACCTCAGTGCATAGTACTATTTCAAAATGTGACATTAACACCTTTCATTTGATAACAGCTATGAACTGGAGATAGAACCTGCAAATTTGTCTGGCTGAATTTTCTATGACTTTGGAAGTGTTGTTTACAAGCCAATTAGTATTAAGCCACAGGATCCTGTGAAGATTACCATACACAATTAAATTTAGACAACAGCGTATCCATGGGAACAGTTATTGCCTTAGTGTGAGGCTGTTCAAATTGCATCCTGCCTTCAGAGTGAAGTTTGCCCCTCTGTTGTGACATTCAGGTAAATAACCTGAAGTGAGTAAATGGGGCTTGGGACCTGGAATTGCAAGATCTGCCACTGATGATGGGCCTTTTGCCAGGATGCCATTACGCCAGCCTTTTCTCTAGCTACTGGTTTGGCTTATATGCGTCAGAATGACTGTGGCTTCTCTGGAGAGAGGTACCCTTCCAGCGAACCTGCGTAACTAACCCCTACCTATGAGTGTAATTGGACCTTTGTAGAACACCTACCCAGAGCACATGGGTGACATCATAATCTCCCTGTGCAGGGGCATTGCTAGTAAGCAGCATACAAGGACAGGAGTAGGATGAATTCCATGTAAATGGAATTAAGTCAATGAGATTATTTTTCATTAAAGCAAAACAATCCCACATGTTTTAACTTATGAACATGCTCATATTTATCTATTTGCTTTTGCAAACTGGAGGGTTTTTTGTTTTGTTTTTGTTTTGCTGCATAAAAATGTGAAAGTGAAATATTCCATCTTCTATTCATGTTCAAGTTTTAACTTCTACTTCCCTCTCCTTTCTTTTTTTAATTATAGGGGCACAGGTGTTTACCAGCAAAAATGAATCTCGAATCAGCACACTGAAGTTTCACCCCAGTGATCCTAATATTTTTATTTGTGGGGGGTTTGGCCCAGAAGTTAAAGCATGGGATATCAGGACCTGTAAGGTAGTGAAACATTCCTTTTTCACCCCATAATGTCATTCAGGAGGGTGGGGAATGTGGATAGGTAATGGGATTTTTTTTGGCAAGGGAGGCGATAATTGGAAAATAATATTTCTGTTACCCATGCCTGGTATGAGTGAAAGGCAAACAGTAAGTCAGTGCCCAATTTGGTCTCTTTAAAGCAAAAACATTTTTTAAAAACCATTTTATTTCTTTAAAACTATGATTCTCTGTCTAAGAATTATACAGTTCAGTGGGTGTTTGAAGGCTCTGAGCTGTCAGACATTTAATGACTAATGTGTTTTCACCAATCAGTATTGGTGAATAGGTGATAAAAAGATGACAATGTAGCCTCTAATTTACTGAGAAGTAAAACTGTTTTTGGAGGGCATTTATCTGTTGAGTTTTTTTAGAGACTCTACAATATTCTTGTTTGCATCTTTGACTGTTTTCTGTGTCAGACTATCAAGTGTTCAGGCTTTGCCGTAGGAGTTAGGATGTGCCCCACATTGACTTTGCTGTTCAGTACTAATGAATTCTGAACTGTTAGACATAACTGTCTTTGAGTGAGAGATGATTCTGAGATCCCTTCTTCCCATTTCTGGCAACTTTGCATTTGGAAGTTAAGTGATCCTTTCTGTACTGTGTTTGCAGCGCCAAGGAACGGTGCATACAACTCACCTTATCTTACTTTACTTTTATCACCCAATAATAGGTTTGACTGAATTAACTGGGTAATTTGGTGGTGAAAGATGGTAACTTACCTTTACAGTAACTACAGTTCTTTGTGTGATAATCTGTGCACGTGGATCCCACTCACGATTTGCATTCACCTTCTGAATATAAGTTTGGAGTGTTTTTATCTACAAGTGTTCATGAAGGCTCACACATGGCTCTGTATGCGCTCATGTTTTCTCCCAAATCCAAGGGCATAAAGGGCCTAGTGATTCCAACTGCTTCTCACTTCCTTCTCCACCCAGAATTCAGATGACAAGTTGTGGGACAGAAGAGCAGGTCATAGGATCTACATATGCAGAACAATTTGAAGAACTATAGTTATAATAAATGTAAGGAACTATCTTTTTCTTCTTTCAGTCCTGGGCTTATGGATCTTGCTTGTGCTTGTTATATAGCTGTTTGCCCTTCATGGCGGTTGAAGTAGAGCTTCATCTGAATAAAGATTAAAGAGCTACTTTCCATCTCTTTGTTTGACCTCAGTGCTGTAACTAGAGAGGAACGGACAGTAAATGTATCAACTGAGCTCTGTGTAGCTGCTCTGTATATTTCAGCTATGGAGACTTCAAATAAAGCAGTCTGGTGACATGGCTTGCACTCTTGTCTAACAAGCTCAAATAGTAGTTGAAAGAATTGCCTAATTAAAGTTGCATGTTGTCCTTAAACAACTGGCAATGTATATTGAATTTTTTGGATCCGTTACCAAGTGCCAGAAAAATTTTGAATGACTTGTAAAAGGATTTCATTCTATTAAGGCAATATAAGATTACTCT
This sequence comes from Crocodylus porosus, assembly GCF_001723895.1. Classification (NCBI taxonomy): domain Eukaryota; kingdom Metazoa; phylum Chordata; order Crocodylia; family Crocodylidae; genus Crocodylus; species Crocodylus porosus. Next base: position 96,785,591 of record NW_017728947.1, read on the forward strand.
GTTAGCATTTCTCTTAACTCACCCCACATACATGAGATCTGGGAAAATGTATCAGTAAAAACACATTCTGAGCGATATGAAAATCTGATACCGCTTATAGGATAAATTTAGGCTGATCTCTCTTAGCTACCATGGCTTCATGGAAAAACTGTAGAAAAATGATTTGATATGAAAGTTTATATCTCACTCACTTTTTTACTAATGTGATACTTAGCTTATATTGATAGGCAATGTAAGGCTCTAGTGACTCAAAGAACACTTTCATTAAGTAATATAATACCAGATTTAGTTTCCACAATGATGGAATCTTGCTTAAGAAATGGAACATGTGCAATGTTTCTTTTAAAAATTTATGAGCTGTTTGATGGGAAGAAACAGATGTGTCTCATAGTGGCTGATAGTAAACTGATATTGCTGTTCAGTGAATTGTAATAGAGCTTAATGGCAATCCTGAATGCTGTAAAAACACCTGATACTCCAAACCAGCTGGGACCAATGCTTCAAGTGGACCAGAGTCTTGAGAGGTAACCCAATAGGAGAAATGTTTCCACTTTGTCATAGGTGCCCAGTCAAAGGTTTTCTACTGTGAATCAAAATGTTCCTTGATTTCGCAAAGCTGTTCCTGTTCACTACTGTCATCCACATAGCATCCATGTAGGCACATGATTGTAGCCACACTTTGGTTCTGAATGCAGAAATAGCCCACAGTTCAAAGAGATTGTGTCTCTGCTACAGTAGAGTTGTGAAATGGTGATTGGAAAGATGTAGCAGATCTGCCAACCATAATCTGTAAGACTATGCTTGACTTCCAAGGATAACTAGTGCATTGTCTTCTTTCATCTTCAGCAGAACACGGGGAATTTGTAGAACCAGGGGAGCAGCTGTATCAAATTATGTGACCACAGATTCAGGAAGGTGTCTGTTATGGATCCCAGACTTCCTTCTGCTGAAAAGCAATATTCAGGACCTTTGTAGATGCTGTTGGAGGTATAAAGTTCATCTGGAGGGTTCCCAAAGTTGGAAAATGTGGGAAGGTAAAAGTCACTTGGTTAATTGCTCAGTTAATTCATTTGATCTCTCCTCACACATATATTTCTATTATACTAATTTTGCTCATGATACAGTAGTCCCACAATGGATTTGACTTTATGTCTCTGTTCCCTTCTGCATTCATTTGGAGAATTTAATTTCCTTAAATCACCCAAACATGTAGATAAAGATTCACATACAACTCCTGCCAACAAAGATGAACTATTGTTATTTTTTAATAACACTGAAGGAATTAGCAAGGATTCTTAGTAGTATCTTTTATTGGACCAATTGTATAGTTGGGAGAGATGTTAGACAAGCTTTTGGGTACATTTAGGATCATAGGAAAGTAGAGCTGGAAGTCATCTTGTCCAGCCCCCTGCTCAAGCCGGGATCATCCCAGATTAAATTATCCATGTCTAGCATCTGTATAACCTGCTTTAGAAAGTTTCCAAGGATAAAGATTCTATAGCTTCTCTAGGTAACCTGTTCCAATGCTTGACCACCCTCAGAGTCCCAAAGTTCCTCCTAATCTCAATTTCCCCATATGGTGCTTGCTCCTAGTCTTGTCTCCTACAGCCAAAGATAAAAGACCATCTCTAGCCTCCCTGTAATAGACTTTCAGGTATTTGAAGGTTCTTATCAAATCCCCCTTCCATCTTCTCTTCTCTACGCTAAATGTCCCTAGGTCTTTCAACCTTTCCCCATAAGTCTCGTCTCCCAGGCTTCTGGATAATTTTTGTTGTCCTGTGCTGGACTCTTACCAATCTGTCAATGTGGAGCCCAAAACTACGTTGGAGAACACATAACACCAACTTCTTTTACACCTTGGAGAAAACATAGCACCAGCAGAATCTGCCTGTGCCTGATGAAAGGCATTTGTGCCTGAAAGGTTGCAAAGAACTTTTTTCCCAACTTTTTGGTTGGTCTACTAAAAGATATCACATCTACCCAAAGAACCTTGAGGGCCCAAAACTAGATACAGTCTTCCAGGTGAGGCCTCATAAGTGTTGAATAGAGTGAAAGAATCACTTGCTTTGATTTGCAAGTGACGGTTATGAAAATAACCCAGGATGCTGTTGCCTTTTTTTGCAACAAGAACACACTATTGGCTGATATTTAGCTTATGGTTCACTCTAACCCCCAAATCCTTCTCTGCAGTACTGAAGGCTAGCCAGTCATTCCCCAGTGTGCATCTGTACATGTGGTTATTCTGTTCCAAGTGCAGGACTTTGCATTGGTTCGTGTGGAATCTCATCTGATTGCCCATGGGCAATCCTGTCTGTCTGGGTCATTCTGAATGCGAGCCCTTCCCTTCGGAGTGTCTGCAATTCTACCCAAGTTGGTGTTATCCACAAATTTGCTGAGCGTGCATTATCGATCCCATAATTCAAATCATTAATGAATATCTTAGACAGTAATGGACCCAGGACAGACCCTGGGGAACCTGACATGATACCTTCTCCCAGCTAGATATCAAGCCAGTGAGGACTAATCATTGAGTGTGATTATCCAACCAGTTATGTATCTGCCTTACAGTGCTTTCATAGTTTGTATTTCCTTAGCTTGTTAATGAGACTGTCATGGGAGACCGTGCTGAAAGCCTTCATCTGTAATTCTCCTTCTTGAAGATGGGCACTATATTTGCTCTTCCAGTTAAATGATACCATACCGAATGGCTCTGAAATTTCCTCAGCCAATTCTTTCAGTATCCTCAGGTGCTTCTCATCCAGCCCTGCCAAACTGGCAGCATCTAGCTCCTCTAAGTAATTCCTAACCCATTCTGTAATTACTCTAGTCCTTGCCTTATTTAACTTCTCATCAAATAAGTTTTTAAACAATGTGCCCAGACCATGATTTGAAGCGTCTTGCTCTCCTAAGCAGTGCAGGGACTCAGTGAGCCTGCTGTTTAAGGAAGTGAACCCTGGATACAATGGATAGGATTTAAATCTTAGTGACCTAGGCTTAGTCATAGTCAAAGCCCCAGTATCATTATTGACCTCTCTAATGTACCTCTAATTCCTGAATAGCTGCTGGTATTGTTATTGTTCATTTTGCCAATGGGCTAATACAGGCATTGGGAACAAATGGTGAGCCACCCCTTGTGACCCAGCCTTTTGCTGGTAGCTGCCGATGTCCTGCTGTCCATACATCCCTGCGATATGTGGAAAGCTGTCCTCTTGCCCCCTTCACACTGTCTTCACTGAAAGATGTGCCACTAAAAACTGTAGTGATGGACATTTTGCTGTGACTAATTCAGTGGGGAGTAGATGGTGAGCAGTGGGGAGTAGAGGCTACAGTTAGAGAGAGGGGAACAATCACTTATCTGCATGGAATAGGGGCAGGTGGTTAACTACAGTGGACCAGCCAGCTGTTAATAAAATGTCCAAAGGTAGCACTGCCAGATTGTATCTGGTGTTGAATATTTTCATCTCTGTTTGCTTTTTCAGAAATGTGGCTACCCAGGTAGGGGAAATCTTCAACATTCTTCAAGAACCACCCTCTAATAGTAATATGTGGACATGCAGCTGGTTGGTTTGGGTTGATTAAAGTATCTTGGTTTTCATGAAGTTGACAGTGAGCTCAAGCATTTCATATTCTTCACAGAAGCAGTCAAGAGTGACCTGGAGCTCTTCAATTGAGTCGGCACATGTGACAAAGTCAGTGTATTGAAGATCAGTAATGGAGGTGTTGGTTATCTTGGATTTAGAATGTAACCTGTTGATGTTAAACATATTGGTGTCCATATGATAGTGGATGCTGACTCCAGGCGGAAGTCTGTCAAGAATGGAATGCAGAATAGCTGCAGTATAAATTGAAAACAGGGTTGTTTCAATTGCACATCTTTGCTTGACTCCAGTTCTAATAGAGAAGGGGGACGTCTTCGAAACCCTGTCCCCAATGTCATGATGTCAGGGCCCAAACCAAACTTCTTGTCTACCAAGCTGTTGTCATTCCTACCCTGTTGTGTGGTTGTGAAACTGGAACAGCATTTCAGTGATGGTTTTGGAAAATCCTCTGTATCAACTGGAAGGACAGAAGAATGAACACCAGCCTTCAGGCTCAAGCAAGCAACACCAGTATGGAAGCCAAGTTTATATAGCAGCAGCTGTATTAGACAGGACAGATCATAAGGATGCCTGGTAACCTGTTGCTGAAACAGTTCCTGTACTCCCAACTCACTGAGGGTCACCACTCTAAAGATGGGGAAAAGAAAGAGATTCAAGGATACCTTGAAGGCCAATCTGAACAAATGAAATTTTAGCATCAATACCTGGGAGACTTGAGCACCAAGTAGTCCCCAGTAGTGCCATGTTGTACCTAAGGTATTGATCATTTTTAGCAAACTTTCCTCAGTATGGAGGCAGATAGAGGAGAGAAACAAAGGTAAAGAGCTGTGACCTGACATCACCAGGATCCATTCCTTCCTTCTGGAACTATTTGCCATATCTGCAGTCAAACTAGGTATTTGTTGTCCTTATAGGTAGATCTTGGATCAGCCTATACAGCCATCTCCAGACTCAGTGATGACTTCTCTATTTACTGGAAGACTGTCATCTTCGTCTTGAGGGACTGCCACCACCAACAAGTAAAATGTGGAAAGTGGAGTGTGGGCCAGATCTGACAGCTGGGTTGCAGCAGAAGATTGGCATCAGTAGTAAAACATAGGCCAGATGCAGTCTCTTTGTGGCTAGATTCAAGGCTGTGCCTTGCCAACTCCTGGGTTAACACAATACTCTGTAATAATAATAATTAAAAAAACAAACAAAAAAACCAGGCAGCATACCTTGACATTCAGACTAGCTGAATGACATATTACTATTTGCTAGCTGATCACACATTTTCTTTCCTGGTGCTGGAGTTCTGTTTAGAAGCTTTCTTAACTAACAGATTGCTGAACTGTGAACAACATGTTGTTGTCCTCATAGGCTGATCTTCAGGCAAAACATAAAGATGGTGAGAGATTCTGCACGCCACTTTTTTGTAGGTCCACTCAAATCAATAGACAATACTAACTTTCTACTATGTTGCAAGGCAGTAATTCAATTCCTAAACTAAAAATGAATGTATATTCTGACAAATTAAATTGACTATGTTTCTGATCCAGGTTTTGGGCTCAATGACAAATTGATACAAGGGAACATGATTGTTTCTGTTTTATACCTGTTCTTTATTGGTACAGCTTTTAGAAACAATTATCATCTTAGTTTCTTGAGACAAAATTTGATTTGTGTATAATGTCTTCAGTCAAGAAACAACTTGTTTAAGCAATTTCTTGGGAAACATAGCGATTAATTACCTTTGAAAGGGTAAGGAATAGCTTTGGGCCAGAAGCAGATATTGACATTTTTGCTTTTGTATTTGTTAATTTTAAGACTATAAACTTCATACTTACTGCGATTGATTAACAACAGCAATGTAGTTTACCTCCCTGCCTATAAAACAATGCTAACAAATCCAGTAACAATTTCCTGTCTATCTTGTGGAGATACCTATATGTCAATTACATCCATTATTTTTGAGGAGCCTAAAATTATATTGATGTTAAAATACGATGTTGGGAATCGTTGGAGAATGTATATGCACTGGGTGCTATATTGGTAGTCATAACTGAATGGTGCCATAGAGATTTTTCTGCCTGAACAGTCTGATAACAGAAGAATTAGGATTATTTGTGTGGTTTAGATTGGCCATAAGCTTCCACTTAGAAGCATAGAATGATAGAAAGTTAGGGTTGGAAGGGACCTGAGGACTAGCCCCAACTAGATCATCCCAGCCAAAGCTTTGTGTAACCGGGTCTTAAAAACTTCCAAGAATGAAGTTTCCACCACCTTTCTGGGTAGCCTGTTCCAGTGTTTTACTACCTTCCTTTTGTAACATAATATCTAATATCTTTTGAATAGAAGGTAAACACCACTGTTGCAAAATAATCTGTAAAGTCTTTTGCCATAGAACAGCGTGCTGATTAGACATGAATCATCAATATTTAACGTCTGCTTCTCCCCATCATTTGCAATTTCAACAGATTCCTTTAAATTAATTAATCCATTTCCACCCCTATATTACTACCTTTATTCACGTGTTGCACTAAGCATTTTCTTATTCTCTTTTCCATCATATATTGGTGACAAGTCAGGGGGCACAAAAGTGGCATGTTCCCCTCCCCCAGATTTTTGTGCCCAGGGCAGGGTGCAGACATGGGGCTGCAGTCTAGCTGGAGCCGGCATCTGGCAAAAACAGCTGCATGGAGTTGTGCCCCTCTGCTGTGATGGTGGTGCAGAGTTGTTCCCCCTCAACTGACAGCACTTGTGTTGCCTGTGTCATTATATAATCTTAACTATCATATTTGATGAAGTGTGCTGCCTAATATTTTACATTGTTTTCTATTGTAATTAGTGCTATTTACTTTTAACTTAAACTGATGGCTGGAGCATTTTCCCTGTTAATGGTTATGAATACATTCTCAGTCTCTCTCTAGTGCTTTTATCCCAAATCATTACAAGATCTTTTTGTGGTAATTGTGCTCTGAAAAATTTGCTGCAGCTTTGGTTCTTTTTGCCTCAAATTGTTTTTCAGGTGTTTTAACTTGTCATACAAGTCGGAGAAATAGCTGTAAGGGTGAAGCAACGAATTTTCTTAATGTTTTCTTCATCACATCCCTTATAGCAGCTTTTGTCAATATAATGAACATTATAAATCAAGGGTTTGAGTCATGTTATTTTCCCATTGAAAGCTTAGGTTTAATGGTCATTACATTTAAATTTCTAGGGCCAAGTGACCAGCATATCCTGCATTTTCCTTACAGGAAATGCATCTAATACCTCACTTGGAAATTTGCGTTAAGCACTGGGACAGTGTTGCAAGAATACTGGCAACATTGGACAGAGTACAGAGGAAAGCAACCTAAATGATCAGGGAGACAGAGAAAAAATTATAAGGAAAATATTGGCTGAGGCTGTGTATAACAGCAATGATAAAAATGCTTTTAACAAGAAATATCAGTAAATATAAATTATTATTAACCAATAATTATTCAAAAATTAATTTGCTTCAGGAAAGAGGAACTCCAGCCTTTTTGTAAGTTCTAAAAGTAGCAGAATATAACATCTGGCTAAATGTATTTTTTAAAACTTTGAAACTTGGACCAACAGACCGTAAATTTGTTAATAAGAAAAGGCATTCATAAAATGATAGAAAGTTAGGTTTGGAAGGGACCTCAGGAGGTCATCTAATCCAACCCTCTGCTCAAAGGAGGACCATTTTTAACTACATCATCCCAGTCAAGGCTTTGTCTATCCAGGTCTTAAAAATCTCTAAGGTGGAGATTCCATATGCTCTCTGGATAGCCTGTTCCAGTGCTTTTGTGAGAAAGTTGTTTCTAATATCTAATCTAGCCTAAACTTTCCTTGCTGCAACTTGAGACTATTGTTTCTTGTTCTGTCATCTGCCATCACTGAGAATAGTTTAGCTCCATCTTTGTAATCACCCTTCTGGTAGTTGAACACTGCTATTAAATCTCCCCTCCATCTTCTAGACTAAATAACCCCAGTTCCCTCAGCCTCCCCTCATAAGTTACATTCCCCAGTCCTTTAACCATTTTTGTTGCCTTCCATTGGACTTCGTCCAATTTGTTCACATTCTTTCTGTAGTGTGGTGGGAGGGAGGGGGGCGATGTCCAAAACCGGACAGAATACTTCAAGTATGGTCTCATCAGTGCCAAATAGAGGAAAATAATCACTTCCCTTGATCTGCTGGCTATACTTCTACTAATGCATCTCAGTATGCTGTTACCTTCTTTACAAGGGCATAGCATCAGCTCATATTCACCTTATTGTCCACTGTAACCCCCAGGCCTGTGCCAGTGCATGGGATTGTTCCATCCTAAGTGCAGGACTTTGTACCTGTTATTATTGAACTTCATGAGATTTCTTTTGGTCCAGTCCTCCAATTTGTCTAGGTTACTCTGAATCCTAGCCCTACCCTCCAGCATATCTATTACTCTGTCTAACCTGGTGTTATCCACAGACTCGCTGCAGGTGCACTCAGTTTCATCTTCCAGATGGCTGATGAAGATACTGAACAATACTAGCCCCAGGACTGACCTCTGGGACAGTCCTCCTTGAAACCAGCTGCCAACTAGACATTGAGCTATTGATTAATACCCTTTGTGTAGCAATCCATACAGTTTTCTATTAACCTTAAAATTAGGGACCTAATTAAATTGTGGTTTTGGGATTTTCATAGAGACCATGAAAAATGACAGTCTCCACAATCACTGTGAAAAATAGCATTGTTGTGATTTCCAAAAAAATCAACAAAAATAAAAAGATGGCAGATGGAAGCTGCCCCTTTGTGCCTCTCAGAGTTGAGGGGTGGGGCTGCATGAAGGGCAGCCAGCAGTCAAGATAGTGGCTGCCCCCTTGTCCCCTCTTCCCCCTGGGGCTTCTCTGCCAGTCAGTGCTGAGGGTCAGGGCTGCTGCAAAATGACCATAAAATTGGCTTTTTGGGCTGTGACCAAGCTACGAAAATGCTTTCCCTCACCACATGCTAGATAGGTCTCTACTTGTAGTTCATTCATCTCACCCATACTTAGCTTGCTTGCAAGAATGTTTTGGGAGACCGTATCAAAAGCCTTAGTGAAGTCAAGGTATATCACATCCACTGCTCTTCCCACATTTACAAAGTCAGTCATCTCATCATAGAAGGCAATCAGGTTGGTCAGGCATGACTCGGCCTTAGTGACTCCATGCCGACTGTTCTGAATCACCTCCCTCTCCTCCAAGTGGTTAGAAATGGATTTTTTGAGGACCTGCTTCATGATTTTTCTGGGGACTGAGGTGAGGCCGACTGATCTGTAGTTCCCTGGATCCTCCTCCTCCTCTTCCTTAAATATAGGCACAATATTTGCCCTTTTCCAGTCATCCAGGACCTCTCCTGATCACCACAAGTTTTCAAAGCTAGGCCATAAGTCTATGCAATATCAGCAAGCCTATGAAACAGTAAAAGGCTAGACTTTGTTACCTTTTTCGTGGTAAGTACAGCAAAAGCTGTGTTAACTGGCACCTTACAAGTCGGCATGCCAGGAGTGACTAGGAATAACAGTCACAAGCTGGCAGAGGGTAGGTTTAGGTTAGATATCAGGAGGCGCTATTTCATGGTCAGGGCCGCTAGGGTCTGGAACCAGCTTCCAAGAGAAGTGGTGCAGGCTTCTACCCTGGGGGTGTTTAAGAGGAGGTTAGATGAACATCTTGCTGGGGTCATTTGACCCCAGTATTCTTTCCTGCCATGGC
>NW_017728947.1:96795010-96797452 GCF_001723895.1 Crocodylus porosus
CGGACTAGATGATCTGCTCAGGTCCCTTCCGACCCTAGAAACTATGAAACTATGAATCATGTACCCCCCTGCACTCCTGTGGGATGCTCCATCCACCCCACCATCTCAGTGTTCATGAGCCGGACCTGGTACCTTGAGGTATGTAGAAAAAGCATATCAAGCTGTGTCTATGGCCGAATCGCTGATTCTCCGAATCAGAATCAAATCTTCAGATTCGGATTTGGCCAAATGGAATTGGGACAGTGATCTGAATTGGGTAACTGAATCGCTGTCCCCCAAATCGGGCTGAATCCAAATTGAATACTGCCTGCTTTGCACACTCCTAATACATATGCATATTTAATTGTGGAAAATCGTGGATTTGGGGGTTTAAAATCAGAGAATTTGGGATTTTTTCATCAGAGAATTTGGGATTTTTTAACAAAGAAAACTAGGATCATTGGTTAGCACTAATATCTTGCAGCCAGGAAAGAGGCAAATGTCATTTTAGGGTGTATTGAGAGAGAGATTTCTAGTGGGAATAAGGCTTTTTAATGTCATGGTACAAAACATCTGATGAGGGCTCATCTGGAATTCTACATACAACTCTGGTCACCCATGTTCAAAAAACTGAGGTAATAGAGAGAGAGGCTGTTAGCATAATCAGGGGAATGGGGAGGCTTTCTAATCTGTATATCAACTGAAAGAGTGTGGCTTGTTTCCTTTACCAAAATCAGGCCTGACATTACATTGGATGCTGTCTAAAACTTCATAGGCTAACCACCAAGGAGGGAGAATACCTTTTTCAGCTGAAGGGCAAAACTGACACAAGAAGAAACAGGTATATAGTGGTCGTAGACACATTTTAGCTGGTCATTGAAAGGTTGCGAGTTATCAGAGCTGTGAGGGTTTTGAAGAATCTTCCAGCCAGGGTACTGGAGGCAAAACACTTAACTCGAAACTTGAATACGTCATGGAATAGATGATATGATGTAGCTGATTGATGGGAAAGGTCTGGACTTGGTGACCCAAAAGGTCCCTTCCTGGGTCAGTTCCATGTTCCTCAGCACTAGTAATAATCTAACCCCGAAGACTGTGTAAATTATATACAAAATAATAATTTTAAATACACCTGGTACATACCTAGGATGAATGGGATGAAATTCAGAGGGAAAATTTAGGCTGAATAAATGCAAAATTAGAAAAAAAAAAATCTGCTATATTTAGGACCCTTTAAAACTAGCCCAGAAAAACCATTAGAAAACCCATTGTAAGGAACAATTATTTATGAGCTGAGTAAAAGACAGATTAGTCGGCCTTTTCCATTTCTTAGTTCTATGATATTGTGAAACAATACAAGTTATACTTTTGAAATTTAAGTTATTTTCATCAAACGCTATGTGTAAAAGAGGGATACAATTCATAACATATTATTACAGTTTTCTATATTGAGTCTCATTAAAGAACTGTTCTAATCTAATGAATTTTTAGAGTACAAATGAAGTGCATTTGTTTCCTTGGAAACATTCTAATGCAGTTGCTTTATGATGAGCCGCACTCCTTTTATGAAGTGTGTATTTAGGAGACCTTTAGTATAGCTATCTCTGAATGGCATTTAAGTGCAAACAAAGACTGTCTAAACTGATGGAGATATTTGTACTCCTGCAGTTTCTATAGAAACGGCCAATGTATATTCAGGTTATATTTAATAGGACAATGCAATGTTTTAGTTATTTATGTGATGCCTTAGAACACACAAATACTATTCCTTTTTTCACCAGCCAAGAAGTCCTTATTGATACTCTGACCATTATCTCCTGTGAAAGGTGAAGCAGTTGCAGGTACCATTGTTGAATGCACAGCGGTAAAGTATTTGCTAGTTATAGTTTATTGGAACTAGACTGTTCTTAGTGATGGCAGATGACAGAACAAGGAGCAGTGGTCTCAAGTTGAAGCAAGGGAAGTTTAGGTTAGATATTAGGATACACTTTGTCACTAGGAGGGTAGTAAAGCACTGGAACAGATTACTCAGTGTGATAATGAAATGTCTATCTTTGGAAGTTTCTAAGACCAGGCTAGACAAAGCCTTGGTTGGCTTGGGATGATGTAGTTGGGGCTGGTGCTGCTCTGAACAGGCGGTTGGACTAGATGACCTCCTGAGGTCCCTTCGAACCCTAATTTTATTTGATTCTATAGGAACAGCAAGTATGATAGAGCAAGCCTGCAGCATCAGGATCTGGGGGAATGTCGATCCTCCCAGTCTCAGGCTATGGGCTGAGGAGGGAGAGGAGGATCCACGCAGTCAACCAAAGACTGCGGAGCTAGTGTCATCGGGAAGGCTTTGGCTTCCATGACCACAGCCCGCTCTTTGGCGAGAGAGGCAGCGAGCTGCTGGGAAGAGATGGCCTCCACCTCTCTCCCCTGGGGAGGAGGCTCTTCTCAGCCAGGCTGGCTGACCTGCTC
>NW_017728947.1:96797463-96897625 GCF_001723895.1 Crocodylus porosus
CAGCTGACTTCCTGCCCCTTGGGCAGGGGGCTGGACTCGATCTCCCGAGGTCCCTTCCAGCCCTAATGTCTATGAAATCTATGAAATCCTGGAGCTTGTCTACATTGGGAGCTGTTCAGGAACAATGTGCTCATTCCTCTTCTGGAACAAGGAAGGAGGCTTTGTTCCTGTTTGGGTTAACTGTGTCATCATCAGCATGCACACATGGAGTTATTCAGGACTACTGGTTCCTAAGCATCTCCTGGTTGAGAGAGGTCTGTAGGCAATAATACAGTTGTACGTGTGTCCCACAAGTGTAGAATGGGATTTTGTCTGATGGACATTGAATGGGTATGATTTTTTTGTAAAATACAGAACAAGGGCAGTAAAATACTCTCCATCAGATTTTTTTTTTTCCTTTTCAAAGAAAATCCTTAGGATCCTCTTGCCTTTTGAAGTGATTTGAAACTCCCTTTCTTTGAAGTAACTAAGTGTCTTGTTTTTGCAGCCTGTGTGACCTACAAACATTTAGCCATGAATACAAGATTAAGCTTAACTGTCTTCAGTATCAATATCTGCATTTTTAAAGTGCTTAACATGCCTTTGTAGTCTGGATTTGTAATACCAAAACAGAAAGGAATAAAAAAATTCAGCAGTTCAAAGTGCCCAATCAAGAGAAAAAGTCAAAATAAAATACTTTCAATAACTTATAGAGCAGTGATTCTCAACCAGGGTGTTAGGGCCCCCAGGGGTGCCAGCAGATCCTTTCAAGGGTGCTGCAAGGTATGAGGAGGTAAGATATGAGGCCATTTGACCTGGAGGGAGGTGGGCAGTGGAGTCCCCCAGGGCTCGGTTCTTGGGCCCGCACTGTTCAATTTCTTGATCAGCAACTTGGACAAGGGAGTGAAAAGCACCTTGTTCAAATTTGCTGATGACACCAAGATTTGGGGCGAGGTGGGCACTAGAAGGGAGGGACAGGATACAACTGGACCTGGACAGGTTACAGGGGCGGGCAAATGAAAATAGGATGGGATTCAATACTGACAAGGGCAGGGTACTGCACTTAGGCAGGAAGAACCAGCAGCATGCCTATAGGCTGGGAAACTCCCTTCTTGAAAGCACAGTGGCAGAAAAAGATCTTGGAGTCGTCATCAATTCTAAAATGAACATGGGCCGCCAATGTGAGGATGCAGTCAGCAAGGCTAACCGCACCTTGTCATGAGTCCACAGATGCATCACAAGCGGGTCCAAGGAGGTGATCCTCCCCCTCTGTGCAGCACTGGTCAGGCCGCAGCTGGAGTACTGCGTCCAGTTCTGGGTGCCACACTTCAGGAGGGATGAGGCCAGCATGGAGAGTGTCCAGAGGAGGGCTACTCGCATGATCAGGGGGCAGCAAGGCAGGCCCTATGAGGAGAGGCTAAGGGACCTGAACCTGTTCAGTCTTCACAAGAGAAGGCTGAGAGGGGATCTAGTGGCTGTCTATAAACTTACCAAGAGGGATCAGAGGGGAATGGGTAAGACTCTGTTCCCCCGAGCACCTCCCAGAGTAACAAGGAACAACAGCCACAAGTTGACTGAGAGTAGGTTCAGGCTAGACATCAGGAGGCACTACTTCATAGTCAGAAAACTAGTATCTGGAACCAACTTCCAAGGGAAGTGGTGCTGGCTCCTACCTTAGGGGTCTTTAAAAGGAGGCTTGATTACTACCTAGCTGGGGTCATTTGAGCTTAAACTTAGTAGGGGTCATAAGAGCCCTGTATTCATTCCTGCCCAGGGCAGTTGAACTAGATGATCTGCTCAGGTCCCCTCTGACCCTACTTCTATAGTCTATGAAGCAGATAAATTAAGCAGATAAGCACAGGCAGGTAAGCACTATAACAGGTAAATTAGTTTTTTAAATCAGGTGTTATTCAGTTTGCAAAAGTTAGGGAGAAGTGATTTGACTCTAGTGAGGGGTCCCTAAGTCCAAAAAGGTTGAGGACCTGGGCTTTTGGCATAGTTCTCTAGCCGAAAGAAACTTGCTTTTTGGGAAATGAAGACCCACTGTTTTGGCCTTTCTGCCCAGTGAGATTACCATTGAAATTTTCTAGATTGAGAAAAGAAACATAATTGGTTTTGTCATTTGTTCATTTGCTCTTTATAAATTGCTCCATTTGAATCTTAGGTGTTCATGAGAGGTTGATAAAGCAGATAGTATTTAGCAGCCACAACTGAACACAGGAAAATCTGATATATAGCATGTGATTGAATTGAAACATTTCAAATTATGAGAGTATATTATTTTAATTGTTCTAAATTATGATTTCATTTGTACTATAATTGAAGCCAAATGACTTATTTTACTGGAGAAAACTCTTCTATCCTGTTATGATTTGTATTATTATAGTAGTTCAGAGCATGCCAACACCTTGGCAGCCACGTTTCCAGGATAAGCTTTAACTGTGCAATCCCTGCTCAGTTGTTCCCCCAAGCATACTACAAACCATGAAATATTCTGTTGAAATCATTCGGGGGCATTCCTCTGTGGCTGCTCTTGAGACAGAAGAACAGCCATTTACTGGGCCAAACCATAGATACTTCTTGCCCAGTATCCTGTGTTGCATGGTGGCAGACAGTGGATGCTGAAAGGGAGAGTGAACTGGACATGACCGGGGTTTGTTTCTGGTGTTCCTCTCATTTGCAGCCTCCAGCATGGGTAAAGGAGCAGGTGGGTGGTTGTGCTCAGGAATGGCCTGGCCAGGATGTGATCACTGTGGTATAAACATATCTTTAGAAGACCCAACTGAGATTAGGGCCCCATTTGGGCTGGGCACTTTCTACACTCACTTTGAGAGACAGGAGACAGCCCTTGCCCCAAAAAGCCTATATTCTAAACCGTTTGGATTACAGTACATGAAGAACTGAGGCATAGATTGATTAACGATTTGTCCTAGGTCACACACACACTCTGTGGTAGTGCTAGGTTTGGATCTCACATTTCCCTCATCTCAGGGTAATGACTTAACCTGAAAATCATGCATCTTTCTTGTCACTTGCATAAAACCAGAGGAATTTGACTTTATAGAGTGCATGTAAATTGGGAAGTTGCCAACTTAGAGCCAGGGAGTGGGTTATGCAGAGAACTTTAGGTATGGGCTTTCTTAAAAATGAAATGAAATTGTACTACATGCATTGCATCTATGTTATGCAGGGAAATGCTGTAGACTATCAGCAGAAAAATAAGACACTTAAATTCAGTTTTGTTTTCTGCTTTTCAGGTCACTAAGACCATTAGAATCTATTTGAAACTACTTTCATTGCTTAAATTACCTTTCTTGAAGGTAGCCTGCAGCCCTGAACTCCTGCCGTTGAAAATAGTTTCATTATTATGCTGGATTTTGTTGACACCAGGAACCATTGTTTCTGCCTTTGAAAGTGGTTCTTTTGTGTCCAGAGAGTGTTTAGATTGAACAAGTGGACTGTAGGTTTTCAAAGGCTTATGTATAATAAACCTGCAAATGGAAAAGGAGAAAAAGCCTTCATTAACAAACTAAAGCTAGCAAAGTAAGAAGACTGAAGCTTTGCCTAAGCTGGGATCCTCAGGCATGTCATGAATTAATGATCTACGTTAGAACAAAGCAAGTTTAATTAGCAGTACTTATCTTAGCAGGGATATTGCAATTAGTTACTCTTGCAAAACATCTTTATAGTGGAATTTAAATATATGTATTCTGAGTTCCCAATTACCAAGCAAAATGTTACTTCATTGTTCTCTTCATTTGTCCTTATTGCCCATACTGGTGATTGAACAATGCTTCTTTCTGAGGCAGGCACCCAAAGGCTATGATGGTGGAGAAAAAGATAGCTCTGGCAAAAAAGATTTGTACTTCACAGATTCACTGTGAAGGACTAAGTGAAATGGGAAACAAATTGAGTTTCACATTAAATAACATTCAGAGATGCATTTACTTGTAGATATCACCACAGGAAAGTGAAAACCACTATTTCTTATGGGATGTGAATTACATTTTGTCCAGATTTACAAATATATCCTTTTTAATGATGTCTCCATTGCTTATTCTGCCTCACCTCCCTATCTGTATTGGTTCCAAATTCCATGGAAAGAAAAATCCTATGAGTTACCTTAGGAGTATGCTGTACATAAGTATGTGCATGTAGAAAATGTGGAGGAACCTTGTGTTGCTGAGGACACCAGAGATGTGCTTGATTTTGTCTATTTTATCTTTGTAAAAAATCACTGCATTGGATTGCTGTTTGGGGCTTTCATTTTTTACCTTTGTTGCTTCTCATTATTCTCTTGTCTGTTCCCACACCTAATTATCCTTTATCACTCCTTTTCAGTTGCTCTCTTTCCCTGTCTCTCTTTCTCTGCACTTCTGTGCTTCTTCTCTGATCTTACCAACTATCTTGACTAGAATTTGACCCTTTTCTAAAGATTCCTGTTGCTAGGTAACCATCTCCTCCATTTCTAGAGCGCCCCCTTTGCAATACCAGACTCCTGATTTTTCTTTTTCATGGTTTTTTTCTTTTTTAAATAATCCCAATTTGGTTCAAGTCACATAGCTGTTAGGATGCCTTGCACTTTCCCACTATTCTTTCCAAAACTAGCTCCGGTAAACAGAGCTTCCACATTTTTTCAGTTATTTTTTCCATTTTAGTCTTAGCAAATATTTAAATTTTCTCCTGTAATAACAAACATTGGTAACAACGTGCTGAGTTATCTATGCATAGTGATTTCTTCTTCACAGAAATATAAACCAGGGACTATTAATATGCAAATATCACTTGTGGCTTTACAAAGTCTAATTACTTTTTATATTATGCAGATTCCTAGCAATTTGAGAACTGAAGAGAACTGTAACACATTTCTATTGTCGCCGTTTGAAAAGATGGCTGTAAAGGATGTAAATTTTTGAGTTTTCAGGCTTTATATCTTGCCAACCTCATTACAGTGCCCAGGGACACTGTTTGCGTGACCAAGGGTCTACATCAAAGTTAAGCATTATGATTTCAAACTGATGAGACGGGTAGAGCATTTAAAGAACAATTGGAGCAACTGTTACCATATGTCCACATAGTGAGATGAAAAGTATCAGGCTGTCTCTTAGTTTCTCAGCTGGTAGCAGAGTTTTATTCTTTGCTTGATTTCTACTAGTTTGCTTAGAATTTGGTCAGCAATGTCTTAGCTGGGGACCTGATGGATATGAATCACATTATTTGCAAATGTTTTAAGAAAAATCCTGGTTTTCAGATGTCCAGTATCATAGAAAATGCACCATGGCATGACTCACATAATGAAAGCTCTAATCACTGAGCTATTGCAGTCGTTCTAAATTTTCAAGTGGGACATCATTCTGTGAATAGCCAGGGCAGTCATTTCACTGTCTGTTACAAAAAATTAAGTTGTTAAAATGATAAGGATCAAGATAGTTCAGTCATTTAAATCTAACTATATTCTTAAATCTAAGGTTCATTGGGATTAGATCAGAATGAAATAAAATGCTTCCTTTGTTCTGAGGACAGCTCCATCGTTGATTTTGAATTTCCTAGCTGTTAGGGATTGGGGGTTACTCTAAAGTTGTTGTTTTTTAAAACAATAAATATGGCTTCTAGCTCTGCATTTCCTCAGATGACAAGTGCCTCCTTTTGTCCAACTGCTTCTAGCACCAAGAAGGATTTTCTACTGTTTCAGTTTTTAAATGATACACATACATACAAAAGTGTGATTCATTTACATTTAAGCCAGTCAATCAGTGCAGAGCCAAGTAAGTCAAAAAAGAAAAAAATGGCCAAAGATACCAGGGCAAATCACTGTAACAACAATTTTTTAAAGTTTCTAGTAGACAACAATAAAAGACCCACCTGCAGCAGGGGTGTCAAAGATATGACTGTGGGCTCATGGGCAGGAGCTAGATATTGGGGGTGGGGCGAGTAGAGATGGGACCTGCCATCAAATTATGGTGTTTGGAGCCCTACTGGGGATGTGTGTCAGCAACAGAGGGATAAAAAATGGTACATGTAATCCCCATGGCTCAGGAACCTACAGGCTAAGTACAGAAAGTCAAAGAGCCTGAGGCTGAATCAGTTGAGTCTTTGCAAGTTAATCTAACCTGCAGAGATTAAATCAAGAAACAACTGGACAGAAATTTACTTTTTATTGAGGAAATGCAGCCACATGCATGCAGTGGCCCAGGGCAGAAGCCAGGGGCACCAAAGCATGGTTCTCTGGCATGTTGCATTCGCTTCCTATTCCTGCTGCCCCCAAGGTCTCTTGGATTTGCAGTCCGGAATCGCAGCAGGACTCTACAGGGTTGCTCAGCACTTCCTCTTTCTGCTTCCAGGTGCCTTAGGGATTTGTAGTCCACAGCCGCAGCCAGCAATAAGTTTAGCAGGGCAGGGCAGCTCTGTACGGGGGTTTGTAGGGGGAGGGAAAGTAGTCCTTGCCTCCCCTCTCCTAACCCATCTCTGCTGGAGCAGACAGTACAGCCCAGCCCAGCCCAGGGCTGGAAAGCGTGCAGGGGGACTGAAATTTAACTTGAACCAGGAAGGGCTCTGGGAAAGAAGTTTTCATAAACTGGTTTGAGCCAAATCAGTTAAGTCTCATACTACATTAAACCAGGTTTATCTTAAACTAGTTTCATCCATTTTAACACTGGTTTATGTGCCCTGAACTTCTGTTCCATTACAGGTTTAAACCAGTTTCTGACTTAAACCAGTTTATGTGGAACGTCTGTCCCGAGCCACAGTTGTTAACTCTGCCACCAGTCGCCACGCTGCTGGAAGTAGGTCCAGATTCAGCCAGCAAACAGCTCCAGAGTCCAGATCCAGTCCCAGGAGTCCCGGGGAGTTTAACACCTTTGGCCTACAGTAAACTGCATGCTGTTCAGTTTAGCTTTAGAAAGAAGTTAACCAGGCCATGCCTGTATGCAGATCTTGAGTTCCATAGAGTTCCAACTGTTTCATGCACTATGGACCAGTACACATGCCACTTGCTTTTGTTTTTCATACCAGTGCATTATAATGGAGTTTTCTGTATGTTTCTGACTTTACAAACCTTCCCTGCATGTTTCTGCAGCTTAAGACAAGTTTTTAGATACCTTCACTGTGCTTTTTATCTCAGCTGGAGCAGCTCTAATGAGTTTGCCTTAACTTCCCTATAGGCAAACTGTCCTACTGTCTGGTAGTCATTACTGTCAGAAAATGTTTCCAGATAACCAAACTAAGCCAACAAATTCTAAAATTTGCAGTTAATAGCTAGCTGTCAGGGTTCTTCTGTATACATTTCACCATCCTAGAGAGAAAAAAACAAACTTACTATACATGCAAAATCAATTCCTTTTCCCAGATATGCATACCATGGCTCTTATACCATGTATAGATCTTTCCCTGCAATATTTTAATTCAAGCAAAACTTTACATATCTGTTCTATTGCTGCAACCTAGGTTATGAAAGATTCAGATATTTTCTTTATTGCCTTAAAGCAAGTTGCACACTGCTGTGCTTTTGGTTGAGGACCCTTGGGTGAAAGTCACTCAGAGGCAATCAGATTATTTGCTTAGAATTTGCCACACACCTTAAGGGCAGGAGCATTGAACAGTAGCATGAGACTAGTAAGAGTTAAAGGCTTAAGCATATATTCTCCGTGACTCCCCTGCCACCCTTCTCTGAGGGCTAGACACAAAATTACCAGAAGTAATACAAATAATAGACCTTTTTCTTTATTCATGAACAGAATAATTAGGGAGTCTAGCAGCATGTCCAAGGAGGCAATCATTTCATATTGGGATTTAAAAAAAAATAACATTTGCTGTTGCTTATAGCAGAAAATAGTGCTCTGGTTTTAAAATTGTGTTAAACAGCCATTAAACAAAATAGATAAGAGTCTTCAGAGCAGGAGCCAGAATCCTGATCTCTCCTCATTACAGGTAAGGCCACAGAGTTGTCAAGGTGTAGAGGGAACCACCAGAATAATATGTAGTCAGGTGGTTAGGGCCTTCTCCAACTAAAACAGGACTGTAACAGCAACTAGAGGATCTACAAGGAAAAAAAGATCACAGTAAGAGCAGAGATCTTGCTGTAGTCAAATAATGGAGGAATAAAATGAGAATGGTCAGATGCTTAGGTGTGTTGCACCTTGCAAAGAAATTTAAAACTAAGAGCACCAGCTCTTAATTGATATAAATAAAAAGAGAAGTAGAAAGTACAAAGTGCTATATACATTGAAGATGAAGTAGATAATCATAGGATCATACAAAAGTAGGGCTGGAAGGGACCTCACAAGGTCATCTAATCCAGCCCACTGCTCAAGGCAGGATCATCCCTGCCTAAACCTTCCCAGCCAAGTGTCTGTCTAACCTGCTTTTAAAAGTTTCCAAGGATGGAAATTTCACAGCTTCTGTAGGTAGCCTGTTCAACTGCTTGTGCACCCTCATAGTGAGAAAATTCTTCCTAATCGCAAACTTAGATTTCTTCTCATGTAGTTTGAAGCTGTTGCTCCTAGTCCTGTCCCCTGCAATCACAGAGGAAATCCCATCTCCATCTTCTCTGTAACTGCCCTTCAGTTGTTTGAAGACTGTTATTAAAATTCCCCCTCAGTCTTCTTCTTTGCATGCTAAATCACTCTAGTTCTTTTAGCTTGTCCTCATAAGTTTAGTATGCCAGGCCCCTGATAGTTTTTGTTGCTTTACACTGGACTCTTGAAACTGTCCCTGTTCTTCTTGATGTGTGGGGCCCCAGACTGAATTCAGTCTTCTAGGTGAGGCCTCACTAGTGTTGAGTAGGGTGGAAGAATCAGTTCCATCGATTTGTAGGTAACACTCGTGTGAAAACAACCTAGTATGCTGTTGGCTTTTTTTGCAACCAGGGCGTTCTGTAGGCTCATAGTCATCTTATATTCCATTGTAACCCCCAAATCCTTCTCTGCAGTACTGCAGCCTAGCCAGTCTTTTCCTAATCTGTATTTGTACATGCAATTAATCTGTCCCAAGTGCAGGACTTTGCACTTGTCCTTGTTGAATCTCATCTGATTGGTTGAAACCATTTCTCCAGTCTCTCCTGGTCATTCTGGATTCTAGCCCTGTCCTCTGAGGTGTTCACAATGCCACTCGACCTTAAGCCATCTGCAAATTTGCTAACCATGCACTTGGTCCCACCATCCAAAGCATTAATGAATGTTTTAAACAATAGTGGAACCAGGACAGACCCTGGGGAACCTGAATTGGTACCTCCTTCCTACTAGATATTGAGCCAGTGAGGACTAGTCACTGAGTGTGATTATCCAACCAGTTATGTATCTGCCTTGTAGTACTTTAATCTAGTCTGTATTTCCTTAGCTTGTTAATGAGACTGTCATGGGAGAGCGTCAAAAGCCTTGTGAAAGTCAAGGTATGCCACATCTGCTGCTGTCCCGTTATCCACAGAGCCAGTCACTTTATCATAGAGGAAATCAGATTGATCAGGCATGACTTGTTTTTAATGAATCCATGCTGACTGTTCCTGATCACCTTGTTCTCCTTTAGGTGCTTTACAGTTGATTTTTTTGAAGACCTGTTCCATGATCTTTGCAGGTGCAGAAGTCAGGCTGATTGGTCTGTAATTCCCCAGATCCTTCATATTAAAGATAGACACTATATTTTACCCTTTTCCAGTCAACTGGGACCTCAGCCAATTTCTACAAATTCTCCAAAGAAATTACCACAGCCAGTTCCTTCAGTACCCTTGGGTGCATCCCATCTGGCCCTGCCAACTTAAAAATCTAGGTACTGAATGGATACAGACATTCTGAATGAATACTTTGCACCAGTCTTCAATAAGACTAAAGATATGCAAGGAGGAAATAGGAAGTACCAAATGGGAATGGAAATTGCTGCATCTGAGGGTTAAGCAAAATTTAAGTTGCCGTTGCAAAATAAGGGGGCCTGAATAGTCTCTATTTCAGAATTGAAAGAATTGGTACATGAAACAACAGTTCCTTTAATTTGAATCTTCAATGAATCACCCAACTTGTGAGTACTATCCTATAACTGAAGAACATATAAATGTAGAATCTTTAGTCAAAATAGGGAAGAAAAGTGACACAGACATTTGTGTAACTATTAGCTTGACTTCAGTGTTACACGAGGTCTTAGAATAACTATTGAAGGCAAGATAATTAAGAATATGGTGGTAAACAGAAAATAGGACGAAATACAGCATTCTTTTTTTCCAAAGAAGATTGTCAGACCAATGAAATATTATTCGATGATGAGATAACTGACTTTTTAGATAAGGGCAGTGCATTTGACCCAATTTATCTAGATTTGAGCAAAGCTTTTGACACCAAGTCAAACTGGAAAAGTAAAGATCATTACTATAATTGTGAGATGTAGACTGGTTAAAAGGGAGAAAGAACAGGTTATACTGAAAGGAGAGTTATCAGACTGGGGAGATGTAATCACTAGTGTTCCTCAGGGCTGGGTTTTGGTATACACCATGTTGAGTATTTTCCCTAATGAGATTTGCAGGTGAACCACGCTGGGAGACATTCTTTTGAAGGATGCACCAGATTATTTTACAAAAAGAACTATATAAGAATTTGGGAAGTGCAGTACTAGAAATGATGCAAAGTTTTTAGTCATTTGATGTGCAAACTTATTCACTTAAGAAGTAATAGGAAGAACTTTCACTATAAAATAGGGATTTCTAGGCAGGAAGTAACCAAGGAAGAGTCGGACATTCACCTGCCATTTGATGGTAAGATGACCAAGAGCCACTAGTGTGATACAGCTATGGAAAAGGCTAATGCGCTTCTATGATGTATTAGGTGGGGTATATTCAATAGAAACAAGGGACTACCTGCATCATTGTACAAGACAGTTGTAGGGCATCACTTAGAACCTTGTATACGGCTCTGATCATCAGTGTTTAAAAAAAGATGAATTTAAACTGGAAAAGGAACAAAAAAAAAGAGTTACGGGGGTAGATAAATGAGCCTGTCTAATAGGGTGAGATTAAGATGAGATGGCTTGTTTAGCTTGAAGGCCAGTTATTACTTTGTATAAGTACATTTACCAGTGAATACTAGTGAGCAAGAAGAGCTATTTAAAGAACAGTATCATATTTTCTCACATGCAACACACTTCTGAATATAATACACACTTTGGTTTTGAAAGGCAGAATAGAGAGGGAAAAGATTTTTCCAGAGTTATAGCTGCATGGAGTAGGAATGGAGTCTAATTTTCAGCTGAATCACCCGGTTTTTTAGATTTAACCAAACCTCAAACTTCTGCTCCTGAAGACTGGTCTTCATTGGTGGATCTGTTATTTTGAAAAGAACAGAAAAGTCTCTAAGACTGTAAAATAGGAGGATGGAGATCAGGAGCAGCTAGCAGACAGCAAAATTGCCCAAAGACAGCATAGATTGATTAGTGATCCATCAAGACTATGAAAAAGGCAAAACCTCTGGAGTGAAGCATAATGAGCCATTAAGTCAATTGATTCCCTCAGCTGCCTGAATACTAATGCAACAGCTGCTGGATTATGGAGTGGAAATCAAAGCCAGGTGCTTCTATCACAGAAAGTAAGCCTTCTTGCTTAATTAGGGGGACCATATGTTCTGGTTTAGCTGAGGACAGTCCTGGATTATGGAGGTGGTCCTGGCTGGCTGGCAAGAATTAAAATCAGTGTCCTGGAAACACAGGGATTTAAAGCGGAGTCTGGTGGGGAAGCAGAGCAGTATGGTGTGCCAGGCAGGAGGGCAGACAGGTAGTCCACCCACCCGCCTGCTCGATGCACCATGTTGCTTCACCCCCGCTCTACCTACCTCTACCCACTGTGGTGCTGTTGACTTGGGACTGTGGGGGACAGGAGGCAGTGTCCCAGATTTCCTTATGGTCAGCCTATGCTTAATACATGCACACCAGTCTTAGAGGGATGATTTTGGAGGAAAAGATGCAGGTTGTATGTGAGAAAATATGGTGTCAGTACAAGATCAAATGGCTGCAATCATGAACAAAGGTAAATGGGAAATGACACGTTTTTATAACTATTATAGGAATAGAGTTTTGGACTGATCTTCTGCAGACAGCATGAGGGAACAAAAGACCTGAATTGCTTCAGAAATATGACAAGATTTATGGAAGGGATAGTATGTTCTTGGATGTATTAGTTAGATGGATGTATTAGAATTAGTTCATGTAGTGTGTGGATTCAAGTATTTGCGCTCCCCCTGTTAAAGTTGAAAGAATTCATGGGTAGGAGATGCCTTGTAAAACCGTGGTTCAGGGGTGTGCTATTGGTTGTCTGTATTGACTAGGAGGGATTTTTTTCCCTTGTGAATGATTTATAGACAATTGTGGCGCATCCACTCTTGCAGGCACGTGCAGTTGCAGTAGCTCAAATAGCAGTGGCACAAATTTGTGCCAGAGATTTTGTGCCTCAGCACACGTGCCTGAACATGCACTTTAGTGTGGGACAAACTGACTATGCTCAGCTTCTCCCCAGTCTTCAGCCAGGGGGAGCTAGAGACTGGGGCCAGCACTGGTGCTGGCCCCCGCAGTATAAAAATCTGCCCTGGTGAGCAGCTCAGGGCTATTTGTGCTCAGGAACTTCTGAGGCCAAGCCCCTTGGTATTTGGGGACACTAGCCTCTTGCATCAGCTGGACTGCTGAAGCAGCCCTAACTTAGAGTGCCCCCTGCACCCTCTACCCACTGCAGCAGCCTGGCAGTGGGGGCTGTTGCCTGGCTGTGACCTGCTGCTACCTGTGACAGCATCCATGCCCTTGGACCTGTGGCTCCATGGCTGTACACCTGGCAGACCCAGACGGGTTCTGCATAGCTTCCTGGGCTCTGGTGTGGGCACTGCAGCAGAGCCTCCTGCATTTCTGGGCCAGCTGCCAGTGGGCTGTGTCTGCACAGTTGGCCTTTGTGCAGACCTACTGTAATGTCTTCTGGTACCCCCACCCTGCCATCTGGGCAGCTGTTGCCTAGTTGTGCTTGTTGTGGTGGCCCACTTTGAAGTGTCAGAGTGTATCCTCCTGGCCCTAAATGTCCAGGTCAGCCACCTCATCTGCTCTCCAGCTGGTTTCCCAGTGCTGGCCCTTGGCAGGCTCCTCTGTCTGGGTCTCACGAGCACTCCTCACAAGCAGAGATCCTGGTGTTCTCTGTTCAAAAGTTGCAAATTCTTTAATAAAACCCCCAAATTCTCTCATTTAAATACCCCAGATCTGTGATTCAAATGAAATGCCACTATATATAGAGAGATCAGTTGGGTAATGTTTTGTTTATATATTTACAATTTTAAAGCAATTTGGAAGCCTACCAGTGCCTGTATCATCATAACAAATGGATTTGAAATATCTATACACCTTGGCTTTTGCTTTTGGTTTTTTATCATAGAAAAATCAGAGCTGCCCCTGCCCTTGCGCCTCACTCTCAACCCACAGCCCCATCAGTGCCCCTCACGCCTGACCCACAGCCCCTTCCTGCCCCCACTAGCTCACTCCCAGCAGCAGCTCTGTCCCAGCACCAGGACATGAGTCCAGCTGCAGCTGTCCCACCCACTGCTTTGTGACTCTGAGCAGTTGCAGCCCTTGCTGTTCTGTTCCCTGTGTCTGTGCCCAGGCCCCAGAGATCCCCATGCTATTCCTGGGAAGCCCTTGACTGGGGCTCAGGGACTGGGCTGGCCAAGCCCCTTTCCTTTCAGGCAGGCCTCTTCCTGTACAGGCTGCTCTGCAGGGGCAGGGAAGCTATAAGCCTGGCTCTGGAGGCCTTTCCTGCCCAGAGCACTCCCCCACCCCTGATCCCCATCTCTTTCTCACACACACACTCCTGCTGCCACCTCCACCCCTCTCCCCAGCCTGTCACACCCTCCAAGTGGTTCCTGGGACCAGAAACGCCCCCCAGACTCGGGCCATATGTCCGAGCACTGGTGTGGGCATGGTGCATGGCTGCAGTGCACCTACCAGCAGGCCCTGTCCCATCCCATTTGGCTTGCTGGCTGTGCAGAGTGTGAGATTTGTTGCTGGGGTTGGGACTTACACATGGGTTTGTGGGTGGGTATATGAGTAGGCGTTTTGTGGGGGTGGTTTGGAGATGTGGGGTTTGTGGGTGTGGGGGGATTTTGTGGGTTGGGAAAGACTGTGTGGGGATGGGAGGAACTGCTCGGAAGGGGTGGGACCTCTGCCCACCCCCCCTGCAGCAGCGGCCATCAGGCACTCGGGGCACGTTGCTGGCAGAGCCCTCCCGGCTGTCTGAGACCCAGTGCCACCTGTGCCACATGGTGAGGGCCTGGCCTGGCCTGGGGATGTGCGCCTTCGGGCAGGCCCGGGCTGCTCTTGCTGTCACGCAGGGGCCATGTATCAGGCTGGGCAGGTCCTGCCTCCAAGTGCCACGCATGCTGTTGGGCCAGCCGACTCCACAGAGGTGTGACATGGCCTGGCCCAAACGTGTGGTCTTTGTGTCTGATGATGGGACCCCGGGTGACAGTAAGAGTAGCCTGGTCCTGACTGAAGGTGGACTCCAGCCAGGAGTGTGTCCTGCAACACTTCAGCATGTTTTTTTTATACTGAGATTTCCCAGTATCAAACTTAGAGTCTGTGCTGCAAATATGCAGCCATGGAACATTTTTTTTGTTCTCAGAGTGCCTCTTTTGCCATCTCAAACTGCTTTGAGATGCCGCAACAGGCACATGTGCCCTTGGTGTTTTTGGTTGCTCCCTTCTTACGTTTTTCAGAAGCATTGGACATGTGTCACAGCTTGTGGTGGGAGTTTTGATAGGAATATACTTGTTCCTCTATCAGTAGTTAATAGCCTCTCGGCTACCTAACTTGAGGGGCTTCCTGTTCTGTTGAGGGTTATACTGATTGAAGGAGATGTCCCTCAATATCATTGTCACTGTGGAAGATTTACTTTCCTCTATAGCACCTTTTCTTTCTAAAATCATCTCAATATAAATATTAAAGGTTAGTAATGAATAACTTCTCTCCCATTGCAGTGATAAAGCATTGGCTGGGACTGTCTGTCCTGCTTTTTATTTGCAACATGTTTTTGTAGGGTAATTTTTGTCCTGCTGTCTGTAGTTTATGAGAGGGGTCAGAGAAGATAAATTTTAGGAATCTTTGGATGAATAATGTCTTGGAACATGCAGACGCTGGACTTGATGGCATGAGAGACCCCTCCCAGTCCTATATTCCAAAGACATGGAAGAGGTGGATTTGAATTCCTGGAGGCCAAGGAGAGAATTGAACTTTGATGTTTGTTTCCTGACACTATGGTCAACTCATTGAATTCTTGTAGAAATGGGAACAGCATGACACTTCCTCATCTTCTCCTGGCCTTACTGATCCCTGGCTCCCAACGTAAGGCTCTGGATTCCATTTTAGGGTTCAGACACATAAAAATTAGGCATTGTAGCACTCAGCATCATGGCATCTAAGTTCTTTGGATCTAGCCCTGATTTGTTAAGACATTTTACGACAGAGGTGTATACAGTAGAGTATAGTGAAGTAGTGCTTTTAGTAAAAGATATATTTCATTTTCCTGTACACTTGTTGTTAAAGAAATTTTGTTGTACATTATAACAATTCTTCCTAGATAAGCCAGCTGTGTAGTACTTACATATTTAAGAATATGGGTGTGCTAACCTGTTCTCATTCGTTTCTATTGAAAAATGTATTTTATTGGTGCTTTAATGAAAGCCATGAATTTCTATTATGACAATACACTTGTTCCTACTGTTAATAGGTAATTATAGTCTATTCCTTGTTGGGAAAAGTAATATGTTACTATGTAATGAATTTTACTGTCTCATAGGTGATAAAAGTCTACAAAGCTGCAGTACAGCAGACTTTGGATGTCCTCTTTCTTCCTGAAGGAAAAGAATTTCTTACAAGCACAGATGCAGTAAGCCGGGACTCAGCTGATCGTACTATTATTGCATGGGACTTCCACAGTGCTGCAAAAATCTCCAATCAGATTTTTCATGTAGGGATTATCTCTTATTCTTACTAGAATGCTGATTTAGTATATTATACTGTTGTCAAAGTAAAAATCTCTTGATTTTCCTTAAACTGCTGTAAGTTATTGATCAATTTTGTTTCAAGTAGACATGAGTGTAGCTTATGTAGGATCACAGTACTTCAGCATGTTTTTAACTAAACTTTACAATATCACTGTGATGTTGAAAATGCTACTTACAATATGGCAAAAGCTGTATTTTCATATTGTTAAACCTTATTCCCTGTAAGTATGAAATTCCCTAGAGTATTGTTAGCCACCCTCCTTGGAAAATGTTTCCATTTCAGTCCCTGTTCACTAGCATTAGAGCTAAGTTAAGGCAAGTACACAGTGGGCGTGTCTACACGTGACACTATGGCGACACATCAATGCACTCTGGCGACATGGCTTCTATAGGCATCTGCATGTGACCAGCAGCTACATTGCCATATCGACATGCTCCCCTGTTATAGTGTGCCATTATGGTGAAGTAGTTGCTAAAAATAACTGTGCATCATGCATATGGCACAGTAACAACATCACCATAGAAATATGTGTAAATGCGCCCAGCTAACAATGTCAATCTGACTTGCCAATTGTACCGTGGTAGTTGCTACCGTATACCTTATTTCCTTCTTCAGTATCTTTCCTGTGATATCAAAAGTGATATACTTGGAATAATTACAGATTAAATTTATTGAAGGACTCAATCAGTGAAATAGACGAGCAATATTGTAGCATATATAGGTAAATATATAGCAATGTAGTATAACAAAAGATATTAAATGGTACTGGCAAAAATTATTTTATCAAACATAGCTATTGTATTTCTTGCGCTATGTGGCAATCCAAGTAAGGGGTTTGCTTATGTGCTGAATTGTCCAGGGAAGCTAAAAACTTGAAAGTAGTTGTACTGTAGTCTCCACAGTTGTCTAAATCCCTGATCTTCTTTTGCAAATCCTAGCCTAATATCCCATATAATTTGAAAGCTCATATGGCTAGCCTATATACATGTAACTCTTTTTTTTCATTAGAAAGAACAATTCTATACTGGAAAGGAAATAGAAGAGAAGCTCTAATGGGGCTTCTCCATCTGTAATTTCAAAAGTTTTATCTTTGTTTAGTTTAGGAGCAGCACACACTATAGGTTAATCAGCTATTCTAGAAACAGAAAAGGTTCAGTGAATAAACAGCTTTTATAAGGGTTCTCTTCAATTATCTGTTCAAACAAGAGACCTCATTTAGAATTACAGCATCATTGAACGGGTCACTTTACTCTCTAACATAACAATTAAAATGAATAATAATTTTGGTAAGCTGCCTTTAGTTTTCTAATGTTTAATTTCTAATTTCTTTGAGATGGAAATATCTCAACTTCTGTAATATGATGAAGCACTGATGTGAACACGTTCTCTCTCCATTTTCACAAATAAATACTTACTTTGTGACCTAATGAACATATTTGTTCATTGACTTACTACCATGATATAGCTGAAACCATTTAAATTCAAACATTCCCCAAAAGACCTGCAACAAACATAAGGTCACCCCACCAAAAAAACCAAACCTCACAAGACAAAAAACAAACCAAGAAGTTTAAGACAAAAGTTTTGTCAATATTAAGAATGACTGAAAACAAAGAGCTATAGTAGAAAGTGTTAGGAAGCCTTAATAATAGGCTGCTGTGCTGTCTGTAATGTTTCTGTTTTTCACTCCCCCTTCTTTCCACCTTTAAACTCTATTTTATTGTCTTTTCTGAACTTAAGACTCCCTCTGTGTGCTTTTCTCTTTTGTTTCCTTTCCCTAAATCTTTAAGCCCGTCCCTTTGTCTTTTTTTGTTGTGTCATCTTCTCATTGGAGGTGATAATTCATCATTCCTTTTTAAACTGTTTTATCTTTTTCCTCTCTAGCCTTTGAAAGAGTATAATGCCCTTTTCACCAAAAGATATAATCCCAAGCATTTTTTATTATTCACAGACTAAAATGTAGATTTAAAAATCAATTTTTGCATCACAACCATAGAAGAGCATCCCTTGGCATATTTGGGGCTAGGGGAAGAAGAATTTTGGATTTGTATCTCTGAATCGAAAATGCTGCTAATGACTTTGGGTTGAAACTAAAATCAGAGAGGTCCTTTTTTAGCCTTATTTTGGATCTGGTCAAAGCCTCATGAGAGTGGTTGATCTGAGTTTTCACCATTCAGAATTCTGAACATTAGCCTTAATTCAGTCTGAAATCTGAGCATTGGCCTAAGGCTATTGTGAATCAACAATCATGGAACCCTTCTTTTAACTATAGCTGCCATTCCTGAAACTACAACTAGTAGAAGTTTTGGTTACAAGTGATATCATTTGTGATTACTGACCTTAGTAGGTTTAGAAGGGCCAGTTATAATTAACAGACCATTTTCTTCCTAATACAAAAGGCAGCAGTTATCTTTTACTATGTAGTAAATTTTGCTCCTGTTCCTGTAGTCAGAGAAGATCCTCTTGTGTCAGAACCTCGTTTCAGAACCGACAGGATAGCTAAGGCTACCTAGGCAATATGTCCAGTGTCATGAGAACACATAGGAAAGATTTAAAGCAGCAATAGAGAACTTACTGCTTAATGGAAACATTAGCTTTCTTTGGGCAGTAGAAGCTGCTTGATTGTTTTGGGGCTCAATCTAGCTTTGCGCAGCAACTATGCTGTTCTTTTATGGTCCTTGGGAAGGTGGGACCTTTGCTTAGTACCTGGCTTATTCTACTACTTTAAATAGAAACCAAATAGAAAATTGGCTCGTGAATTTTCAAGAGAGTGTATTGAGCAAAATGGGCATTGTTTTTAAAAAAAACTTTTTTAGCTGCTATCTATCTGAAATATGTCAGTTCTCTCTCACCTAATAATTGTTCTGACATGTCAAATCTACAAAAGTTTGCCTGACTCATTTGAGCAAGTTGTGTTTGATACCAAAAAAAAAAAAAAAAGGAAATGTTAATCTTCTAAATTGTTTTTTAGGAGCGTTATACCTGTCCAAGTCTGACCTTGCATCCTAAAGAATCTACATTTGTCGCTCAAACAAATGGAAACTACATGGCATTGTTTTCTACCCAGAGGCCTTACAGAATCAACAAAAAGAAAAGATATGAAGGGCATAAGGTACTATTTTTTACTTAAGCTTATTAGTAGTCAAGCCTATAAGTAACATAATTTGTCTGTTGATACCACTGATTTATAAACAAAGATATTTACTGACCTTTATCTTCTGCTGTCTTATTTTCTCATAATTTAGTTAATTAAAAAACAGAGGCACTAGAAGTATGATGGAGATTAACATAATTTAAAAGCTTTGTGAATTGTTAATAACTTTACCAATTACTGATTGAATAACATTAATGGTTTAAAATCTACATTCTGTGTTTTGACAAACACCTGAGGAAATATATAAGTATACTGTATAAAAGGGACATGGAACTTTCTGCATTTTTAGAAATTAAACTTCTTGAGTTAGCACCTTGATTTACAGTCTTATCCTCAACTGTTACAGGTGGAAGGATTTGCAGTGGACTGTGAATTTTCTCCAGATGGGGCTCTTCTACTGACAGGAAGTTCAGAGGGCAAAGTATTTTTCTATAACTATCACACTGCTAGAATCATTCACACTTTGTCTGCACATGACCAGGCCTGTGTGAGTGCAACATTTCACCCAGTCCTTCCATCACTACTTGCCACATGCGACTGGGCTGGAGAAATTAAAGTCTGGCAATAACAGCGCTGAGTTCTTTTTCAAATGAGTCTAGCCAGTCTGTATTGGATGCATGGATGCCGGTGTTTCACCATCAGTTCATGTTGCGCACATCAATTTCTTTTTCCTGTGACTATCTGTTGTCATTTTTCATATTCCTTCTAGGATTTCTAGGCTAAGGTTTTCAAACTAGACTAGTTCAAGTAACAGTGGGTGAATCTACATGAGATGCTTCAGGCACAGCCGACTAATTCTATTGTGCATTAGCGCAGTGGGCAAGACCTGTGCTAATGCGCAGTAGATATAGCCTACTGTGTATTAATGTTCAAAGACTGTTCATTTGCACTAATGCGCAGTACTACCAATTACGGTGCATTAAGTTAGTACCTGTCATTACAGGTACTAAACTTAATGTGCTGTAATTATAGCATATTAATGAATGTATAGACATGTCCACTGTGTTCTTGAAATTTCACCTCTAAACCTCTTTTATATTAAACCTAATCTTCTTAATGTGTTCCCAGTTGGGTTAAAAACAGATTTTTTTGTGAATATTAACGTATCAAAATTTAAAATGAACTTTTCACATTAATGTTAGGGTCTGCTGCTTAGAACCTCACTTCCTTGGTGCTCTTGGCTGTATAAACATTGGGGAACCCCAGCAGGGGCAAGTCTCAGGAAAACGGAAAATACTTCAGCTTTTTATAACAGCATCTTCCAGCCCAAATGCAACAACGGGGAGGAAATTTCACCTAAAGATTACAGGAAGGGGACCAGCTCTTCTATAAATATCTGTTGATTCTTTTAATGTGCATCTCACCAGCTACAGGCTTTGGAGAAGATCCTCAGATGGTGTTAAATTGTCATAGCGCCACTGAAGGGAAGTATCATAGTTATGGGCCTATTCAAATCAAGGAAGGAGGTGGCCAATTTGGCAGGCAGATCATGGGGCAAGCCACCATTTTTGCAGGCTTATTGCAGCAGGAGCCCCCCATGCCTCTGATTTGCTAAGGGGTTCTGGTAGGCCCACACCCCACTGCCGATTGGTTAAGTGGCCTGTCTGTCATAAGACCCCACCCCTTCACTGTCAGTTGGTGGAGAGGGCTCTCCATCGTGAGGCCCTGCCCCTTGCTGATGATTGGTGGATGGGGGTGGGGCCACAAGACAGGCAGCCTTCAGCCAATCATCAGTGTGGGATAAGGACGGCAACCATCGTGGTTGCCCCCCTTACCACTTCCCCCTGGCAGGCTGTGTGGCTGGGGGGCAGCGGCCATGAGGACTGCTAGCTCCCATGAGAGAGCCAGCAATTTATTTTAAGCATTTTTTTTGCCCCCCACAGATTTTGCAGACATCACTTGATTTCACAATTTCTGTGAAATGTGCAAAATTGTAAATTGAATAGGTGCCTAGTAATAGTTTGTACTACCTGAAGATCTGCCCCAAATACTTTTACATAGTCGAGAGAGAGAGAGAGTGTGTGTGTGTGTGTGTGTGTGTGTGTGTGTGTGTGAGCACACACATTTATGAGAGGGAGAAAAAGTTCAGCTTAGTGCGTTCCAGCATCAGCTTTGAAATCTGAGATATGCCAACTTTAGAAGTGTACAGCAGTGTAGTAGCTTGAGTAAGTGGGGGTGACTGGGACATGAGACTAGGAGGTGACTTGGGAGGGGAGCATAAAAATAGCAGCTGTGAAGCTGCTGGCTGTATTGCTGTGACCACTGTTAGTAGCCTGGCTGCAGCTACTGCCTCATGTACTGCAACCACACAGAGCTGGAACTGTCCAGTTATGCCCCTGCACATATGCAGTGTCTATGCAGAAGTTTCCTTTCAGTTTTGATATTTGTTGAAAGCACATGCCTTGTGTGTTGGTGCTGATGCTGCTTTTAATGTGTAAGGAGAACTCAAGAGTATCAGTTTTGTGGTTAATTGAATATATCAGGGTGCTCAATCCCTGGCCAGATCTGGCTCCTTGTCATCTAGCCTGCAGGGTTCCCTAGGTCCATGGGGAGCACTGCAGGCCATGGCCGTGTGGTTAGATCCAGCATGCAGGGCGGTGCAGGACCCAATCCCAGTGCGTGAGGCCAGGCAGGGCAGCACATGGCCCTGGATGTGGGGGCAGGTGGAGGTGGCACGGGGTTCTGGGGCCCTGACCTCTGTACACAGGGTTCCAGGGCCCCAGTCTCCACAAGAGGGATCACACAGAGGTGTCATAGGGCCCTGGAGCTTTGATTCCAAAATGTGCGGCTTGGTGGAGGTGGCATGGGGTCCTGGGGCCTCATTCCTGACATGTGGGCCATCTAGTCCAGATCCATGCATGTAGGCCTGATCCTAGGGTGTGGAGTTTGATCCAGCCTGCAGCCTGGCCCCACGCCTTTCATTTCCCTCCCCCAGCCCCTTCTTCCTCCC
Organism: Crocodylus porosus; assembly: GCF_001723895.1. Taxonomy (NCBI): domain Eukaryota; kingdom Metazoa; phylum Chordata; order Crocodylia; family Crocodylidae; genus Crocodylus; species Crocodylus porosus. The sequence continues at coordinate 96,819,546 of NW_017728947.1, forward strand.
TGGGACCAAAAAGTTGAGCACCACTGGACTATGTGACCTGAAATGCAATAGACTGTTTTTAACCATGTTAACTGAATGCTTCTTTTTTATTTTAAATCTTGCCTGAGGCTCTTTAAACTACATACTGCTGTAGTTTTTCATATTTTATGAATATGTCTTATATTTTGCAGTCCAGTTGTAAATCCATGTACTTTATCATGTATATATGTACATATGGAATATGCTTGCAATATACCTGAGACCTGTCTAAAAAGAAGTAAACATATAGATATATGTTCATGGTATTTACATATTTTAAATTAATTTTAAATTATCTGATGCAAAGTAAGACTTAGCATATGGTATATTTTTCATTCAAATAGTAAAGCATCTACTTAAAAAGCAAAATTAAAATAAAAGCTTGAGTGCCATGAAATAAAAGCTTGAGTACAGCAAATGAAGAAATTTTATAAATGTCTTGACCACATCCTGTTGAGCTCTAGTACAGTCAAGGTGATCTCAAATGCTTGGAGTCATTAAGCACCAAATAATTCTCATTTTACTCACTGCAGCAAGTGCTACCAAGTGATACTTTTTGCCTGAGCAAGGAAAGCATGATTTAGCTATGAGAGAATAAATGGGTAGACTTAAATATATTTTATAATAAAGTATCAGTATTTTTAGCTGTTTTGCCTTGGGTTGAGTACAGGGTTTCATGTTTCAGCTGCAAGAATTGCAGTCATCACTGTGATGTAGAGAAATATGAACACCTCTCTTCATCTATCATTTGTCTTAGGCTTTTATAATATGCCTCATCCCTTTAGGGGTTAATTGAGACAGCAATTTTGGCAGTTCAAACACAGTACCCTATATTCAAACCTTTGTTTACTTTTAAAACAAGCTTGTTTGCAATGTCAGTCTCATGACAGCAGTCTCTTCAATTGTTATACTGGAAAATGATCTCTACTTGTGCAGAGTGCCTTTAATTTTTGCAGCTCTTTGCATGAGCATTAAAAGCTATCTGATAACAGACTCATGCATTTAGAGTAGTGGTTTTCAACGTGTGGTTGTGGACCCCTCAGGCTTTCCAGTCTATGTCTGAGGGGTCTGTGAAAGATGACTATGATCAGTCAAAAGCATATGAATACCAACGCTTAGAATTCAAATGGGTCTGGAGTTCTATTCAAAATTGCCAAAGGGGTCTGCGCCTCTATTCAAAATTTTTTAGGGATGTGCAAATGAAAAAAGGTTGAAACCCACTGATTTAGAGTGAGGCTTAGGTTGAATTTAAGCACATAATTACAAAAAAAATTGTGATCCTGGAAACCCCTGCACAGCTATCACCTCGGAGGTACCTAAACACCATTTAAAATTTAAAAGTTCCCTGTGTGCTAAGAGTTGCATCACTATGCATGCCCAGAACTGCCTCACTGAGAGTGGCTCAGTTCTTAGCTTATACCAACGTTTGATCAGAAACTAGGAGTTCTCTGTCTAAATTCCCTGGGGAGTTCAGTCCACACTTAGCAGATGTCGCCAGTAGCGAGCCAATCCAAAATTCAGTGATGCTGCTTCTTTCAAAACATGATCAGAAGAGGTGCTAGTCATAACCACATTTGGCATAATACACTATTGGTTACAATACTCATCCAGGAGGTGGGGGACTTTCTAAGCCTTCTTCAACCTGAAACGTTTAAACTTACATTTGTGCCAGCCACTTTACTGTACATGAGATGTGAGAGAGGACACTCCAATCCTCTTCTATTGGAGCTGGGCCACAGAGCAGCAAAGAATTCAAAATGAATTGGTCCAGAGATGGAGCATGAGTGACCATAACTCAGTAACTTGGTAATTAGAGCACTCACCTGGAAGGTGATCCCAGGTTTCAGTTTCTGTTCCCATGACTGATTATACATTTTAGTCAACACAAACAATTGTAATCCCAGAAAATAGTAAAAGTTTTGTTTAAAAGAAATTGAAATGTTAAATATATGGAAGTACACAACTAAGATACCCAAACAGCATTTGACCCTGTCCTGGAAACATGCTAGGAAGGGAAAATATGAAAAGACCAATGCATAATTATAAGTCAGATTAATCTAATTAGAAATCAGAGACACTAAAACACTTTACTCTCAGGATGATATTGTAATTGCTTAGTGTCTCTGCAGTGAAGGGTTAAGATTGTTGGAACATCCTAACTATGTATATCTGTATGTAGTTTTAATCTGAGTTTCTTGGATTTGAATTGCTTGGTTTGGGGACAATCCAGTGTATTTGCATTACTACTTCTCTGCAAAAAGTAAGGACCCAATATCATGTGAATGTAATTTCTTTGCCTTGCAACAAGTGTGATGATTTTGGTTTGTATTTGACAGTTTAACCAAGGAAAGTATTTAAATAGAATGTGCTCATTTTGCACTGTAAATTGTCTCTTTTATATGATGACAGATCCATAAAGTGTGTATAATATTTAGAAATTCTTTTTCAAGTGTACCATTGTGTTATTCCGCTGATTTTATCTTCCTATCCAAAAATATAACAGTTCATTGCCATTGTTAATGTTCTCAGTTTAAGACAGCTTAAAATGATCCTTTTATGAGAAGGATCCAGCGTAATGATCTGGCAGATGGCTATTTGAGTAATCACAAAAAACTGGAATATGGTGCTTTAGCAAACACTTTGTGTTCTGTTTGCTTGCAGTTCATGTACTTCATAGCTTACATTTAGAAATAAACCTGGATCCAGAAGCCCCTGTATTATTAGATCATTAGAAATTGGAGCTGTCTTATTTGTTTCCTAGTGACTCCAACAAATGGGTTATAATTTGAATCAAAGGTCTTGAATTTGAATAAGCCAGGCAACATATTTCAACACTCAATTTTTCTGAATTTTTTCAGTGCCCTGTTGGTTTTTAGTACCAGGCGTTATACAGTAGCCTAGAATTGTAATGTCTGTAGGAAGTCCTTCATTTTTTCTCTCTCTCTCTGTTACAGGGGGATGGGCACCTTTAAGGAGAGATGGGCCTAGTCCCACCTGAGTCTGTGAAGGATCTATGGGATTTAGGGGTTAAACAATAGGTTGTGGAGCACTTGGTCTTTACAAAGGCTAACAAGAGTTTAGCTGAGCTGAAGAATTGTGGGAGAAGGTAGACTTGTATAACAGGCCTTAGAAAAGGCAACAGAAGCTAGGTGCTGGTCTAAAAAGTGGTTCAGCTGCTGAAGTCCCCTTGACATTGGTGAGAATGAAGCCCCGAACCAGTGTTTTGGATCTGGCTCCTAGCTAGAAATTGACAGCCTGGTGAGTGTGAACTGTACTGAGTAGTTAGGCTCCTGTGGGAGTCCCATGGTCAGAATTGTCCCAGCAGGAAGGTCTGGAAAGGGGAAAGAAAAATCTCTGGAGTCATTGTCCTTGTGGGGCAGATTTACTATTATTAGGGATCTACTTAAATTGTATTTTCACATTTTTCAGGGAGAGCAGGAAATACCCCACATTTCTAAAAGAGCAGGGGAAATGGCCTTCCTACCTGAAATTGATGCAAAATTGCCTGGGGGGGAGGGGAAAAGAAGAAAAAAATCTTACTGGAAGCAAGCAGCAGTATGCAGGGAGAAAAAGAAAGCATGAGAAACCTTTCCCTGCAGCACAGGGGCCCCAGGGAAAGTACAGGGTGTCCCAGCCCGGCTCAAGTGCGGGAGCCTGGGAGGATTTTAAGCCATAGGCTGGCTGCTCTACTTGAGATCAGGATGAATGGAAAGACAGTCCACAAAGCAAAGCACATTTCTGCCACGGATCATGCGAAGCAGTACCCTGAAGGCACTCTTCATGCAGATAGTGACAAATTATTCTGTTCAGCATGTAATGTCACATTCGATCTGACTGTAAAGACACTATTGTTCAGCATTTGGAATCAGAAGAGCACCTGAAGAGGAAAGCTTCGGCAGATGCTGAGGGACAGAGCAAGAGCTGGACCACAATGTTATCTATGTTGAAGAGGGTCACAAACAGCAGTACAGCCTGAAAAGAGGCTACCTTGCTTTAGTCAAGGCATTGACAGCTGCAAATGTTCCTCTGCAGAAACTCAACAACCCTGTCCTACAGCAATACTTTTGAATGGGGGAAGTCTTCCATGCGCCGTCAGGCTTCACCAGGAATATCTCACTGAAGTGATAGCTACACACGTCCACTCCACAAATGGTGCAGTGAGCAAATATGACACTTTCTCCATAGTGGTGGATGAAACCAGCAACGCGCAAGATAATTATGTCCTGCACATTTGAATTGTTCCTGGTAGCTGGACAGATGGCAACCTGTCTGTCCTTCAAACCCGGCCAGTCCACCTAGAAGCTGTCAGTCATTCCATGGTTGTGACCTATGGCTTAGAAGTCAACAAGATCCCAGCTTTTCTGTCTGATAATGCTGTGTACATGAGCAAGGCATTTTCTGATGTCCTCCATGGACAAATGCAGGTGACATCTGATGGAGGTCCCTGACGTGGATAGTCTGCTGACTTCTTTTAAGACAGCTTTCAAGCGCTGTCCAGCTCACAGGCTCCAGTATCGGATGTCCACTGCTGCTCAAACCAGCCAAGCTACCTACAACTGTGGGACTTGCACCAGAGCCAGTCCTGACCAGGTGGCATTCTTGGTTCAATGCTGTGCAGCACCATGCCAAGCACATGGAGCGATGCCAGCAGTTTGTGTCCGAGGAACTTGAGATCACACAACTTACACGTTGCATCCTCAAGCTCTTTGAACTCCTGAAACAGAGTGACATTGTGGATTGGGTGAGGTTTGTGGCAGAAAGCATCACCCAGACCTGGTGGTGCTGGTATGAACCTCCTCACCTGGTTTGAAAGTCAGCAGGTTTCCATTTATCAAGGATATAGAAAAGTGATGTATTTGATAAGCTGTGTGGAAGGCAAGGCTTCAAAAGATCTGTCCGCCTGCTGCTAGAAGAACAAGTAAAGACAAGAGGTGTTCCAGGCAGTGGCTGCCAAACGCCTACCAGTTGTACAGGTATGATCTGGTTCAGCCAACCGGCAGCCTTGTTTCTCAGTGCTGCGAGGATTTTTCACCCCAGCCAGGTGGGTGCTGTGAGTTTTGACTCTCTACTAAATTGATACCTGGGTGGAGTAAAGAGCAGGACTCTGAATTTGCTGCTTATGTGAACTTTGTGAAAGAAGGCCAGTAGCCCATGCCTGTTATTGTGTTTTGGGAGTCTGTCTGTGTCTGGCTCCCATATCTGTATGCCTTGGCAAAATGTTGCCTTACCATCCCAAACAACTCTGTGGATGCTAAGCATGCCATTTCTGTTTATGGACAAATGTCCATCCCTCAGAAAGGTGGGCTGTCACTGCTGGTGGGTGCAGCATGCTTGCATTTAACTACTAAAATTATGTGGGAGAGGTTCTCTTGCTATGAGGGGACAGAAATCTACCCCTGAAGCCCTTACACAGTGGGCCAGCTCTGTGCTACAGTGGGCCAATGTCAGGAAATTCACTCATTCATTTAATCTGTTTATGTATGTGTAAGGCAATTGAAGTTAAGTACTGTTGGTTCTCTTGTGTTCCTGTTTATTGTTAGGCAAAAAAAGTTAAGCACTGTAATGAGGTATGAATGTGTTTTTATATAGGCTACTGGTGGGGGGAGGGCAGTCAGGCAGGACTGTAGTGCTAAGCTAGCAGGGGGCCTTGGGGAATGTAACTATGCTTGGAGGGAGAGGGGAGATGGGAGCAGGCTGTGCAGACCCAGAAGGGTTACACTGAAGTACTGGGAGCTGGTGGGGGACAAATTGGGAGTCCAGTGCTTGTTCTGTAGTGGTCACCTGTCCTACAGTTGTCTGTCCTCCCACTCCCAATCCCCCACCCTCTTCCCTTGCCGGTTCCTGCTGCTTCAGATTAGCCCCTCCCCTAACAGGATTTTTTTTTTTTTCTTTTTCAGCAGTTGTTTTTGGGCACTGAATGTGTCCGTGGCTGCTCGGGGGGGGGAAAAAAGTAGCGAGGGGTGGGAACACTACCAGGCTGCCAGCCAATGAGTGGCATGAGGTTGGAGTGAAAAAAATGGCAGCCACAGGCTGAAAAGCACCTGAAATTGGTGGCCACCAGCCAACACAATTTAAGTAGATGCCTAATTATTATATCTAAATTTTTGTTTAATCCAAAAAATTGTATTCTGAGTAAGAGCCAGGTGCAAATTCTGGTACATCTCTGTCCTTCTTGGGTCTGTGAGCTATTTTACCAGATTACACTTTTGTATAGCAATGTATGCAAAGTGGTTTAGATTTGTGCAAAGGTAGCATCAGATTTGTTTACTGTATGCATATTCAAATGTATAAAGAAAGGAAATATTAAAATGTAGACTGCTTTGGCAATCAAACCTCCATGACCAGCTGAAACTCTTGATTGCATTTGAGTCAAAGGTTGTATAATGCAATGCCATTATGTTCACAACGTTATTTTGTGAAGATCATTTTATAATTCGAGGGTGATTAAAACCCAGACTGAAATTTGATAACTGAAAATATCTTTGTGTTGTGGTATTAATTAAGTAGTCATTATGAATGAAAGACAAGCTCTTCCTTTGTAGACTTCCTTTGCAGTATAATCAACCCACAACCACATGGAACCATATCTTTGTGATTTAAAAAGTATAATTTGGGCTGCAAACAAGGATTGATGTGGTCAAATGAAGCTTTTGAAATGCAAAGATGTTGTTCATTTCATATTCTTCATAATATTCATGTTATTCATAATATTGTATTCAAGGCACAGCTTACACTGGAATTTTTCCCAAAGCCAAGTGTAATAAGGCAGATGTAGCCTGTGTTCCTGGCGCTTTTGGGAAGGGAAACTCTGGAGCACACTGCACCCAAGGGTTCCCACTCATGTGTGCCAAACGTGGAAGAGCCACTCTCAAGATCTCTATTTCTGGTGTGCTTGAGAACAGTCAGAGAAAGAACCCCTGGAGAAAGAATCACTGTCACTTGTGCAGGCTTGGGATAGGAGAGAGGGCAACATGCCTGGAAACATCCCTCCCAGACAGCCCTAGTGATTGTTATATAGACATAGCCTGTATATTAATGCCAAACCAGAAGGTGTGTTGTTTCCGAAGGGAACATTATCATACAGTCTGATTTCTGCCTGGGTATAATTAACCAACCTTTTTAAGTTTAATACTCTTTTTCTAAGTTTTGTTTAAAAAAAAAAAGATAATACCAATTTCCACTACACTGCTGGTATTGTCTGTTTCATGGAGTTGCTATTAACTGAACTAAATGAATGAAGAACTAGTGCTGTTAAGACACTTTTGTCCTTCTCCGTGTCCTGAGGACTGAGACAGAGTTTCTTGGGGCAGAGAGGACATTTCAGCCCTTCTGCTGGCACATTAATCATGGAGCGGTTCTGTCTACGTGAGCCAGGCTTGATTGGAAGAGCACTGTACAGATATGTATCATGATAACCTACTTTTTCTGTTTTGAAATATAGCTATTTAAAGTGTGGACAAAGCAAATCCAACAAATCCAAAAATCATAAAATCTGATTTTCTGATGGTATAGCAGGATTTGTGTTGTAAAAATTATAGTATGGGTTTCTATGAGAAATTTGCAGTTTCATTTAGTCAAGTCTACAATTCAGAGTTTCTGCGTTATGCTTCCTGGCTAATCCTCAACCTGCTTTCTTAATCCTAACCCTTCCTAGCCTAGGGTTACCATATTTTATGTTCCAGAAAAGGACACCTGTTGCATGGCGGAAGCAGGGAAATATGACTGGGGGGGAGAGGCAGTGATACGGCAGTGCCCTGCCCCTGCCCATTCTGTTGCCCCTCGCTCACAAGCCAGAGCCTCTCCCAACCCTGCTGCTGTCCCTCACTCCCAACCTACAAACCCCAGCCCTGCCAGTGCACCTCACTCCCAAACTGCAGTACCCTGCCCCCCCGGGCCATGTTGAACCTCACTCCCGACCAGCAGCCCCCCACTCCCCATCAGCCCTGCTGGTGCCCCTCACTCCTGACCCACAATCCCTTGCTCCCCCCAGCCCTGCAGGAGGGGCCCCAGCTGCCTCCACCCCAACCAGGCTGGGGTGTGATGGCTTGAAGCGAGTCCAGCCCCAGTGCAGGCTGGAGGGAAAAGGAGGGAAGGCTTGTGACTCCCTCTGCCCTGGGCTGGGGCTGTTGTGCTGCTCCAGGAGGCCTGGCCATGACCCCCTTCCACCCCTCCCTCCCCCCCCTGCAGCATCTCTTAGCCCAGGGGTGGGCAAAATGTGGCGTGGAGGCTGGATGTGGCCCGCCAGGCCACTGTATCTGGCCCATGGGGCCCTTAAAAAATTTAGAAAATTAACATTAATCTGCCCTGAGCTGCTTGTCATGTGGCCCTTGATGGCTTGCTGAAACTCAGTAAGCAGCTCTCTGTCCAAAATAATTGCCTGTCCCTGTCTTAGCTGCTCTGTCCCTCTAAGCATGGGCACCAGCCCCTATGATGCTGGACCGGCCACAGCCCTCAAAAGGTGCCCCCTTCCCTTGCTGGAGGGGGTAGGCAACACCCCTGGCTCCCCTGCCCCAGCCCCAGCCAGGCCCCCAACCCAGACTTACCTGCCTGCAATCACCCCTCTCCCTGCTCCCACCAACGGAGCAAAGTAAAAACCTTAACATTTGCTCAGATATGAAAAACTCTCTTGGGCGGAGATAAAAGGACTCAAAAAGAGGACATGTCCGGGAAATCAGACATATGATAACCCTATCTAGCCATCTTCTGTCCCATCCCTCTCCTTTCATGCTCGGTCACTTCTTCCTTCTTTCAGCACCTTCCCCTCTGCCTTTAAATACACCATAACCTATATTTTTACTAGTTCCCACTCTTCTTTCATATCCCACATCCTCTTTTTCCATGTACTCAAATGATACCTCTACAGTCTCTCTAGCAAGTTTGTCCGTATAGGTTATAGATAGGACCCTACCCAAATTGAGGAGGCAAGTCACCAATTTTGCCGGCAGATCAAGGGTCTGGATGCCATTTTCACAGTTTTATTGTAGCAGGGGCCCCCATGCCTCTGATTGGTTATGAGGCCCCAACAGTCCCTCTCCTCCCCTGCAGATTGCAGATGGCTGGAAACTGTGTCTTAACTACCCTTGTTAATCCTGTGAAAGCCATTAATTGAAACATTATTAAGTAATCTAAGCATTTAATTAAACTCTAAACCGAAATGTCTTATGAAATGAAAGCTATACACAACATGAATTGTAACTAATACCATGACTATTTTATTAAATGGTGCTGAGATGGCACATGCAGTGTCCACTGTGTTGGTTGGAATGGTGAGGCAGTGTTTTGCCAGGGCACGCAGATGTGAAAATCAGTCATAAACAAAGTCCCAAAGCACAGGTGCGGGCATCCAATGTTTAATGTGGTGCTAATAAGGCAGCTCTGCAGCAAACGCCTCCTGTAGATGCGCCCTTAGAAGATTTCTTTTCTTTGTTCATCCCAGGTCAATCCTCCTCATTTTGCAGCATGCCTCTGGCTGCTTAAAAGATGGTGTCAAAACCCTCTTGCTAGCCAGACTCGCGTCTGTACTGAGCCTATGTCACAAGCTCAGCCTCTTATTTGCTCTCTCTTCCCCACCTGTCTTCCCCTTCATGCTTCAAGACTGTAGGGATTCCTGCCCTTTTCTCTCTCCTGTAGATCTTCCAGGGGCACCTCTACAGGAGACATTTGCTGCAGAGCTGCCTTATTAGCACCACATTAAACGTTGGATGCCCGTGCCTGTGCTTTGGGACTTTGTTTGTGACTGATTTCCACATCTGCGTGCCCTGGCAAAACGCTGCCTCACCATTCCAACCAACTCAGTGGACACTGCGTGTGCCATCTCAGTGAACACAAGCGTTTGTCCGCAGAGGCAGAGAATGTCAGCAGCACCTGTTGCTGGATGCTGCATACTAGTGTTGGGATTGAGTAAAATCCTTTTTACAACATCATTTAATAAAATATAGTCATGGTATTAGTTACAATTCATGTTGTGTATAGCTTTCATTTCATAAGACATTTCAGTTTAGAGTTTAATTTAAAATTATTTGAAAAAAGGTTTTTTTTCCTGCAGTGAGCCTGCCATTTTTCTCAGAAAATGCCTAATTTCATGTTTTCCACAAAAAATGCAAAATTGTGATTTCAGTAGGTCCCAAAGTCATAAAGGGGAGAGAATCTGTTGTGTGGATGGGAATAATGGTCTCAGTCCGTCATTTTTCTGCACCTGAATGTTTACAGCTATGTGTCATATCCACATCCCTGTCCAGGTCTTTCCACATGAGCCTATTTTCAACCATCTGGAAGCTATTTATGACGGCCCATGGATGGTGGAGCCCCATTTCACTGTCATTCTATGATATTCCTCCCACACTTGAGAGTATTGCTGGTTTTCATTCAGGAAGCATTTGCTGAAGTCCTTTGCACCAGGTTGAATTTCACCCTTTAAGGATGCTCAAAGTTGCAGAAGTCTGGCAATTTCTATCAAGAAAATATGAAGTTCCACCTCTGCTTGGACCAGCTATTTGTCTCCTATTTTTTTCAGCATAGCCATAAAACTCAAGTAATGTTCCTACTTCTGAATTGGATATAGCACTAGCAAATTGTCTGAAGCATGTCCTCAGAACAGCAATTGATATAAATAGAAAATTGCTGGAAAGAGCCTCAGAGCACTCTCCATGGTAGAGATCTGTTTACTTTGAGACAGCAATTTTCTTGCATTCAGACTGTTCTAGCCATTTCTTGTAAACAAGCACAGCAAAGAATTACCCCCAATATTATTTTTGTGTTATCCTCATGTGAATTCTAGTGTTTTTCATACACAGATATTTCCTCTAATACCATCTTTTCTGTTACCTTTATATTAACTGACAGTGCATACAGCAGTCTTCTGACTTAGAAGCCCACTAAATATAGCATCAAATAAATAAAGTATCTGTATACAATATAAGGTACATCATCATATTTTATGGGCGAAACAATGGGCACCTTACTCATATTTTTTCCTGCAGTTCTGCTCTCTGCTTATGGCAAATACCAATTGTTTCTAATGGGCAGGAATCATCATAACAACCCCGATTACTATTCTGGGGCTTAAACCACGTGTTGTGAGATTCCCAATCTCTTAATAATAAAACAACTTCACAAGTGCTGCTGTTCACATAAAATTATTGTGGGGATTCCTGAGACTGTTATGACAATTCCCATCTTGAACTGAAATCTAGTAAGAGTTTTAATTATATCAGCCCTATTTTAACTGCTTGCATATTAGGTTAGCCTGAACTTGCTTGATTTGGTTTTTGAACCTAAGCCATAAATCTTGCCCTTAATAATATTCCAGATCTGAAACTACTTCCACAGCCTAACTTCAGTCCTCAACAGCAATATAAGTTCTTGTATGTAGGAAACGATTCTTGTATATAGGGAACCATATAAGAATATATGTTTGAACTTGGGAAGGGAAAAGGCACTGAATTTTCTCTAACGGTACGAAACAAAGAAATAAGTCTGTTCAATTCATTGGTAGTATTCTCAACATCTTTTCCCTTCCTTTCATGTGCAGCTTGAGAAACTGACAGGCTTCTCATATGAGCTCTCATTGGAAGCACATTCCAATTTAAGGAGTTATATAAAGCACTTACTTAAATAAAGCACTTCAGGTTGCAGCAAAGCAGGTTTAGCTTGACTGTTAGGTAGAACTTTCTCACTAGGAGGGTAGTAAAGCATTGGAACAGGTTACCCAGAGAGGTGGTGGAATCTCCATCCTTGGAGGTTTTTAAAGCCTGGCTTGACAAAGCCCTGGCTGGAATGATTTAGTTGGGGATGGTCCTCCTTTGAGCAGGGGGGCAGACTGGTTAAGCATTTCTCAACCAGTGGGTCGCGACCCAAAAGTGGGTTGCAAGAATATATGAAAAGGGTCATGAACAAACTTCAAAAATGGATTCTTCTTTAAAGAAAAAGACAAAGTAGGAAACAGTGGTTTTTCTCTTGCAGACTGTCAGAGTTTCAGGCTGCAAGGGGCTGCTTGGGGCTCTCCATGCTTCACACTGGGGGACCGGGGTTTAGAGGGCAGCAGGCTGGGGGGTGAGGGGCACTGGGTCGAGACTGGCCACCAATGTTTACAAATAGGTCCTGGTACAAAAAAGGTTGAGAACCACTGGACTAGATGACTTCCTGAAGTCCCTTATTTTCTATGATTCTATGGAATGATATGAATAATTTAAATGTGCTTTATGAAATATTACCTGCTGCTTCATGTTGAAATATTAGATGTTTCAAACAAATGTTAATGGTTGAAATTAAAAAATGGAAGGCCCAGAACAAAGGAAAGATGATACCCGAATTGCTGGATGCCCTCTGTAGATTTAATTATGATAATAACATGTATCAAGATGTTTTCTAATTACAGCAGTGTCACATAGAATGATTTATGGTGACGGCAGTTTAGACATAACCAGAGATGCTCTTTGTAACAGATCTATGTGTTTCTTAATTTTAGTTTCATCTAGGCTTCAGTTAAGAGCACCTGGATTTTTCTCTTAGCACTGTTTCATGAAAATACATTTTAACTATGTCCATACCATTGAAATTCTGACTAAATCCCACTGACTTCATCTGGGTCATGTGTGCATATTTGAAGGTACCATGTGCTTAAGTTTCTCTTAGGAACGGGGATTTTTTCCTGAATCAGGGTGAAAGAGAGGCTAGCTTGTAACTTGGCAGCATCTTTAATATGGGTCTGCAGCGTGACATAGATGCACAAGAGACAAATGCAGTTTTAGGCTGCATTGATAGAAGCATTATTCCATGCAGGACATGAGAGGTGATGGTGCCTATCTACACAGCACGGTCAGGCCTCATTTGTAGTATTGTGTGCAATTTTGGGTTACACATTTTAAAAAGGAAATGGAGAAGTTAGATAGGGTCCAGAGGCAGGCAACAAAACTGATAAAGGTCTTGGGAGGCAAGTCGTACGAGGAGAGCTTAAAGGAGCTAGGCATGTTCAGTTTGTAGAAAAACAGCTTAAGAGGGCACATGATAGCAGTCTTTAAATACTCGTGAGGCTGGCATAAAGAAGAGAGAAAACACTGTTTCTCCTGTTGCAGAGAGTAGGACACAGACTAATGGCTTGAAGTTGCAGCAATGTAGGTTTAGATTGGATATTAGAAAAAAAATCTTCACTCATAGAACAGTGAGGCAGTGGAATAGACTACCTAGGGAAATTGTGGACTCTCCATCACTGGAAATGTTCAGGAATAGACTGGACAGCCAGTGGTCATGGATGATATGCCTGTGTTCTACGGTGGGTATTTCCCACGATTCTGGGCTTTGCTGGTTGCTGCATGGGGCTGGGACAGAATTTACACACCCCAACCCTGCCCCTGCATCCATCCCAGCCATCCCAGTTTCCCCTTGATGCTACATGTGTCAGGAGTTTAAGCCCTCTTCCTGACATCTCTTTGAGTGAATATAATCAACTTTTACAGCAGCAAAATATTGGCTACTAGGTTCCTCCCACTTAGTCTGTGGCAAGTTAGGAGTTTATGCCTTGTGACTGTGTTGGGGTTGACTGTTAAAATAAGAGGTTAGACAATGAGTTTGTATGGGATAGTTTGGATAGGAATGATCCTGCTTCAGGCAGGGGGTTAGGCTAGATGACCCAATGAGCTCCCTTCCAGTCCTGCTTCTCTAGGATTCTGTTATTTTTGTGGGGATCTATGCTCATACAGGCAGTGGGCCCTATTATTCTTTCCTCATTCTTGCACTAAGAATACCATCTTTGTACTTCTCAAACTGCCCTCCCTGCCTCAGAGAGGCCCTGAAGGTGCATGAATATATGTTCTGGTTTGCATCAGACCACTGCAAGCCATTTCCTAGCTGAAACTAGCTAGAGCACAGAGACACAGCCCATCTCTCATGCCACTGCTGAAACAGGCTGAGCTTGGCAGCAGCCAATCCATTAATTTCACTTAGGTGAGGAACTGGGATGGTGAGCCTAGACCCAAACACTCTGGCTCCTTACATTAGGTGGTATCAGGGGGTCCTGAATGAAAAACAATACTCCAACTTGTCTAGTATAGAGACATCTGCTGCTAGTGATAGCTGATTGTAAGAGAAAATAGTCTGCGTACAGTATTTTGAGTAAATCATACTCCAAGAATTGTTGTCATCAACAGCTCCAAAAACTAGTGCGATGTCTGTACTATTTAGTAGCAACAGCAGAAATTGCATCATTTTCCAACTGAGGAAGAAAACTCTCAGATTCCTGTTATCTGCTACTTGGGGGGTGACTCTGGAGGGGGTCAGTTGAGTGATTGCACCGCTTTTTGGACCATGCCACAGAAGCAGCAACCAGAGAGCAGCAGACCCTCCCGTATCCCCTGTGTTCACTTGCCCTATCTGCTATTCCTGCTGCCTCCAGCTTCCTCAGGGGCAGGGAGAGCTTCAGGGTCACTCCTATTCCACTCCAGCTGGGCTTCACAGGGAGCTGAGTTCAGCTGGGGACAGAAGCAGTGATGGGTTCTCCCAGGTGCTGGCCACCAGCCAGAATCCACCAACTGCTGCTGCTGCTGTCCCATGCTGAGCCTGGCCCACACACCCCATCTGAAGCAGGGCAGAGCGGCTCTAGAGCTCCTCCCTCCTACTCCTGGAGCAGCTGGGGAAAGCAGCAGCAGTAGGCATGAGAGGGGAAAATTACCACAGAAGAGAAGGGCGGAGTGGGATGGATTCTTACATGATTTAGGGACCTTAAAAAAAGGCCTCAGCTGGTGCTCCTGCAGCATGGGCTGCCTGCGCCGTGGGAGTGGGGAGCTGGGAGTAGGGGTACAGCCACCCCTGTAGTTCCAGGCTCTGCTTCAACACACCTGTTTTGCTGGTCCAGGAAAAGATGTTACCAAATAAACTTTGCATTTCTCTTATTTCATGTATCTGAGCTATCCAACTTCTAAGCAGCCAGGGCCATCTGCCCCACAGACCACACCTGTGGGGGCCTCCATGCTGCAGGGGCCTTACTAGTGGGGGTCCCCTTGTTGCACATGCATGTGTATAGGCTGGCATTCCTGCAACCCACTGCACCATACGCAGGTGGTTGGGCAGACACTCCTACACCTCTCAGCACTGTGTGTGAGCAAGCAGGCACCCCAATATATTGTCCCCATGCAATACTGTCCTCCACCTCACCTGCAGCTCCCTAGAGGCTCCCTTATAGCACTATGCTTGGGGTGATCATTTGTCCCAGGCAAGCCTGAACTTTCATGGCTTCTGTAGTTGGCCCAGGCTGGTTGTTTGAAAGTTTTGGAGCACAGTCTGGTGGGGACATGGAGCAGCATGGTATGCTAGGTGGGTGGCTGGGCAGGGCAGGCACCACTGCTGCTGGGCACACTGGAGCAGGTGGCACCCCACTCACATGTGGCACATCCTTTCTCCCATCCAGTAGTAGCAGTGCCTGTCTGGCTGCTTGCCTAGTGCACCATGCTGCTCCGTGTTCCCACCGGACTCTGCTTTGGGACTTCCAGGAAACCAGCTGGGACTGCACTATGGAAGCTGGCAGTGTTCGGGTTTGCCCAGGACATATGGTCACCCTACCCATGTTTCATGGATGCAGCAGGCTGCCAACTTCCCTGACACTGCAGGGTTTACTCTGCTGCCCACCCCTTTGGGGTGGGGACAGGCAGTGGAAACAGCTGGAAGAGAAGGGGCACCAGTCTCAAGACCCTGGATAGTGCTGCAGCTGGAACAAGGAGTAGTGTTGGCTGGTTGAGAACCGGGGGGGAGGCGCATATTATCCCCTCGCAGGTTGCATGTAGTCTGTGGGCTGCCAGTTGGACAGCCCTGCTCTAGACCAATGCTACAACCGTGCTGTGCTATTGAAAGTCATATTCTTTCAGGATCAGTTCATCCTTCTTTTAAAGTGCATGTTTTTAAACACCCCTCAAATTTTTGGCTGTCAATTTTTATTTGCTAATGAACGTAATAGGAGTATATGGGAATGATGTGATTAAAGTTAGGGAGGGTGGGGGAGCTCCAGTGGCATTGCACAAGAAGATGTGGAGACTGGAAGTTATTCTGGGCTACTATATTAAGAGTAGTATGTTTCAATTTTGTTATCTCTTGCATCCAGATGGGTTTACTATGGCTCGTTATTATTACTACCATATTAATTCTCTTTCTATGTGGTACATTGGATAACCTTCCAATTCCTAAAGTAGGAATAATAATACCTAATTCCTTGAAGGGTTTAATTCATTTATGTTTTCAAAGCACTCTGAGAGCTTTGTATGGAAGGCAATGAAGACATGTAACCTATCATTATTTATTCATTTCTCTGAGTTAAGAAACAATAATTTAAAATGTATTTGGAATCCAAGCTGTCAGCATAGTTCACACTTTGGTCTCTATTTCAGTAGTGCACACTTTAATGCTCCTTTTATTTATTCATGTGGTATAATCTTGTACTTACTCCTGAAAGTACTAATTGAACTACTATACTCCTAACCTTTCATTTTTTAGACTACAGTAAATTTGGATGATCCTCTAAACCACTTAAAGTTGGGGTGAAATGCAGCTTTAAGGTCTTCAGGAATGTAGTAGGCCCTCTGCATTGGGGTAAGTCTTGTTGGGGAAAGGTCAGATGCCTTGGTTCACATGTACACATTGACATATGGTGATGCTGCTACAGTGCTGTGCTTTAATACTTCCTTTTGGAAGCTCAGTGCAGTATGGGTGGTACTGCGCCGTGTGTGCAGCGCATGTTTAGATTTTGCTGCTACGTTACCATAGTGGCTCACTATACTAGGCAAAAGTACTGCTACAGTGACATAGCTGCTGATCATCTGTAGACCCATGTGTTTGCTATGTCACTATAGCACGCTGTACAGTGACATAGTGATGCGCTGTATTGCCTAGGGCAATGTGTAGATGCATCTTTTAAAATGGAAAGTTCAAAGTCAGAAGTAATGTGGCAAAAGTAACATGGCTTTAAAAAACCAGCTCACCTTTTATAATGGTCCATAGATCCATGCTTTTTGCTGGTGAACATGGGTAAATCTTCATTGAAATTATTAAAAATATGCCATTTCCATTATTAAAATGTGACCTGAGCATTGGCTAAAACTCAGGTGAACTTTTCTCTATTTTGACCAAATTGCAAGTTGTAATGCCCACTCACCTCTGACCTGAGCTGTGTCACTCCAGTCCTGCCGTCCCACTGGAAAATGTTGCTGACCCCTGCCATAGGAGAAATCTTGACTTGAGAAGGAAAAAGGCCTTTCTGAAAAATCAGATGTCTGGAGCAGAAAGGAGCTCCATGCTCTATTTTTATGGTCTATGGCATACATGCTGGGTAGGAATGGTTTTTATTTATGTTTATCTAAATCAGTGATTCCCAAAGGATGTGCTGCAGTCCCCTACTGTGCTGGAAGAGTGATGGGAGTGTGCCATGAGATCCCCCTGGGTGAGATGGTAAATGTTCCTGTGTCTGCTCCATTGAATCCAGCAGTGCCTGTGGCTGCTTCTCTGGGAACTGCGGCCATTGCTGCTGCCTTCCTTGCCCTCAAATGGCCCCTGTATTCCTCCCTCCCCCAGTCTCCCAGCTGTCAGTGGGCTGGTGGGTAGATACACGGACCAAGCTGCATTTTCAGCTGGGTTTATTCCCTCCACTCCTCCCATGCTCCTGAGGCCAGCAAGAGGGGCTGTGCAGATGTGAGATCCTGCAGGCGCAGCCTTAGCAGTAGGGATTGCTCTTGCTCCCTGAGGTACAGACTAAGGGTTTGCAGAGGGCAAACAGTCCAAACAGCAGGGTATGGCAGGCAGGGTGGTGTCCTGCTCCCATTGCCCTTTAAGTGGCACCACCTAGATCAGTGATTCTCAGCTGTTCTAGGTTCAAGGCCCACCTCCATGTCTCTTCTGAATTGAGATTTATTTGACATAGATAAACCTTTCTGGGTGTAAGGGTGAAGCGAACTGCCAGTTTTAATCCAGAAAAAAAGTCTGTCCCAGGTATGAAAAGTTTGGGAAGCACTGCTTCAGCTAGGCAGCCATCAAACCTCTGGCTTATGGTGTACACATAAGAGGTCTAGTCAGATGCCTGATGAATCCTTTTGTGGCTGACACGCCCAGTTCAGGAGTGACACAGCTTGTTACAAGTTTCCCAGATCCATACATTGTCTGAGTTTGAGTCCAAGTTTACAGCATGCTGCTTTCTTCTCTCTCGCTTTTCTTCCATCCTCTGGATCAAAGCTGCTTCATGTTGAGCTGCACCCAGAGCCAGCTGTTCGCTCCAGATTAGATGGGATTCTGCATACTTCTCCCAGCTTTCTATGTTGATGTTGAATGATTTCCTATAATTTTTGCACACATCATGGTACCACCATAGAGAGAAGCTCTACTTTCTAGAGCCATCATGAATCTCACTATACAAAATATTACTGGGGATACGGTCTCCTCCCATTCTCCTGAAATGGCTGATCCATCTCAACCTCCTCTTCTTTATAGTAGTTTAGTATAGTGCTCTAAATCTAATTGTAATACTTTTTCTTCTGTAACCCCTTCCCTAATATGAACATCAGTTTTACATTCTCTCTGAGAATGGGAGCCCTGCCTTCTTCAGGGATCCAGTCAAAATGTTCTGTCAAGTACCCACCAGGGCACTGGAGGCCAACCTTAAAATGAGAAATGGTTCAAATGATATTTTTGCCATGAAAAGTTTCAATTTCTCTTTTAAAATGATGAAATGTTTCTGGGTAAATTAGTCTTTCCACCAAATTTTTCTATTTATCGAAACCCCAGTTGTTCACGTTCCCTGTTTTAAACCTGGTCAGTATACCTGTCGAGTATAGCATTGCTGGGTATGTCGTGGAAAGCGACAACTATATAAGCAGATTGAAAATATTCATAAGAGAGCTTGTAAGAGGAAAATTGTGACAGCAATTCCAGTAAATGAAGGACACAAATATCAATGAGCTCTTTAAATATTTTCAAGATATCTCCTGTGGGGATGTTTTTTTCTTAATTACATCAGAACTCATAATTTGCTTCTGAAAGTATTAACTCTGTTACCATTTTTAACATTCATAATGAGACCTTAATTTGCTCTCTAAATGCTTACATTTTAAATTTCTGAAGTTGTCCTAAAATAGCAAGCACTATTTTAAATCTCAGTGGTAGAAATTCATGATGACAACATAATAATGCTTTAAAACATGTTTAATTTTTGCTGATGGTTTCTTTTCAATGACATGGGGCTTAACCCAAGCCCCATGTAAGCCATGAGGTTTCTGAGTTCATGCCAGAGGCCCTAATTCTCTCCACTTCTAAGTATTAATTCTGCCATGAATTTGTTAATTTTTTGAAAAATGTTTGTGTCTGTGTTGTTACGTGTTTCTATTCCCCTAGTCCATCTATTTGTCTCTTCCTAGGGTAGGGACTGGTACCTATTTGAATGTCTATAAAGCAGCTTGAGCATCATGGGCATGAACACAGATATATCATAAGAATAATGGAAAGGTTAGAATTGTGAATTGTCCAAAATATATATGCTAAAATACAGTTGAGGTTGATATTATTGGGAGAGTCTTTAAGTACATACAGGGATTGTTCACAGGTTCATCATGACAAACTCTTTTACTATCTGGACCTTTAATGTCACACTTTAACTAGGAGAAGAACATGAAACATGATCCATTCCTAGGGAAAATATCATCTATCATCTTGGGATTCCATACAGGGTTGCTAACCCAAGACAGTTTTATTTCCTGACACTCTGCAAACTTTTTCCTGATAACAAACTTTTTTACTGGCATGTGTTTTACATAATGCAAATATAACCATTTTGCTAGGCTCAGAGCAAGGCCAGATTCAGATTTAGAGGTTTAAAACCAATCATAGTAAAAATAGTTTGGTTTTCAGTAAAAAGTTTGGAGATTGTCATTAAGAAATAGACAAATGGATTTGGTAACCCTGCTTGGCTGCAGTCATTTTACACTATATTGTTCCCACCCCCTACCATGCTGTCCCCCCCTCAACCTACCTCCCTGCTTTATCCCCACTAGACCCACCCGCCTGTCCCAGCACGTACCCCCAAAGAAAGATGAATCCCTACCTACCTGTGTCCCAGGAGTGTTACATGCAGGCAAACAAATGTAGCAGCAACACATGGCCATAGGTGATAGAGGCTATGGGCTACAGATCCCTGAGAGAATGCACTATGCAGCGTGCTGGACTTCCACTTAGATACCAGCTGGTACCGTTCTGCTCAGTCCATGCATGAAGGCTTGCTTCCAGTCTCATTCTGACTAGCTTCAATCAAGCTCAAAGCTTTTTAGCCTTTTATGGACAGCTCCATTTTTTTTAAAACAAACTTTATGGACAGATGCTTTTAGGCTTATTTTTTACAGGTTGTCCATAAGTTTGTGGACAACCTGTCAGTGTAGTCCCTAGCTTAATGGAAATGAAAAGCTTTATTACAATACTTTACTCATATGTGTGTGTTTCAAGCTCTTACAAGGTGTGTAAAATGACCTGAAACCAAGTCAAATAATTGCGCCTGCCAGTCTATAAAAGCCCTTTTGACCTATTTGTGCATAAGCAGGGCCAAGGTATATCAAGTCAATTCAAATGCACATGTGTATGCAAACACACACATATACACATTTTTTACTACCAAGTTCCCTAGGTGCCCAAATGGAAGCTTTCATACAAAGTCTGAGGACTGAATTGCTTAGCTTCTGTCTAAGCTCTGCTGCAAGCCAGATAAGCAGCAACTAAACTATGCTTAAGCCCCCAAGACTGGATCCAGATGTGCAGGCATGTGTAGTTTGTGATGCTGCAAGCACACACATGGATGGGGTAACTCCAACCTAGGGCTAGACATTGTACCTATCCTTTCCAGGATTCTCTCCCTCTCTCTCTCTCTCTTTTACATTACACAGTCATTGGATTAAAAAAATGTACAAACAGTCTTGGGACTGGAACATAGGTCTTTACTTTACTTTACTACTGGTTTACTACTTTACTACTCCTTTCCTTTACTACTGGTTTACAGTGTTGGGATCTGTTTTGCTAGTTCTTCTAATTGCATCACTCTTGCATTCTGGACTTCAGAATGGACCAGATTTATCCACCTCTTGGAAAGGGTGTTCTGCTGGGAAGAAGATATGGATTTGAATCCCCTAAAACCGAGGAGGGACTCAGGCCCTAGTCTCCTACTTTCTGAGAGAACGTGGTAAACCAGTGGTTCCCAGCCTATTTTGGACTCAAGGCACCCTTCACTGGATTCGAGGCACCCATCTATAACGTCTGTGAATTGAGTGGCACTCAATTTCAAAACCTAATTTATATACAACCATGGTTACCTCCTTACATAGGGGCTAAGCAGTAGGGGTGGGAGATTGTCCAGGCAGGGACAAATCTGAGCCTGTCTTATGTACTTAGCTTATCTCCTCATACCTTACTTATCTCCTGACATCTCATGGCACCATTCAAAAGATCTGGCATCACCCTGGTATGCCCTGTCTCCTGTCTCTCCCTGGGAGTCTCTCTCTTACTTGCCCCCAGCTCCTTTCCCTAGGAAGCTTTTAACATCCTGTGGCTAGCTAATTATCTCTCTCAGCTGGCCCAGTCCTCCAGAGCAGCCTGTAATGACTCCTAACTGCCTTTAGATGGGTTGTATCCCTTGCAAACCTGCAGAGTGCTACAGACAAATTTGTGCAGTCTGCTGCAAGCCTCTGCCAGCTAGCCTGCTACAGGTCCCTTTG
Organism: Crocodylus porosus; assembly: GCF_001723895.1. NCBI lineage: Eukaryota > Metazoa > Chordata > Crocodylia > Crocodylidae > Crocodylus > Crocodylus porosus. Next base: position 96,841,283 of record NW_017728947.1, read on the forward strand.
GGCCACATCCACATGAGCTTTGAAATGGGACACATTGTCCTGCTGCTCCATGTGCTGCAAGGGGGCTGGCTGGGGCACAGGGTGCCTCAGCATGGGGGCTAGCAAGCAGCCCCCATGTTGAGGCACCCTGTGCCCCAGCCATCTCCCTTGCCACACATAGAGATGGGGGAGCAGGCAGGCTGTGGCTGCCTGCAACCCTTCTTTGTGCACTGTGGATACCCTGTACTGAGGCACCCTGTACCCCAGGCAGCTACTCCCTGACTGGCTAGGGTGCAGTGTGCCTCAAGGTGGAGAAGCAGGCAACCCTGGACTGGCTGTTCTCCTGTCTCTGCATGCCAGAGCATGTGGGCCCCACTGTGAAGCTCCCATGCTGAGGCACCCTGTGCCCCAGTCATCTCTGGAGCAGCTGGCTAGGGTTCAGTGTGCTTTGAGATGGGGGAGCAGGTGGAGCCCCTGAACTGAGGTACATGAAGACAGGGAAGCATGCAGCCCAGGGCTGTCTGCTCCCCTATCTCAAGGCACACTGTGCCTCATCCAGCCAGGGAGCAGCTGGACGGGACACAGGGTGCTGCGGCATGTGGAGAGGGTAAGCCAGCAAGCCTGGGCTACCAGCTCCCGTAACTCTGCATTTGTCCTAGAGCATGCCACTTTTGTATGCTTTGTGCTGCTTTTTTCTTCAGAGCTTTTTTTGCTACCTGGTAATCCCAGTAGCAAATTTTGTCTGGTGCTGCAAATTAGCCATGCTGCACATGGTTTAACATGCAAGGGGTGCAGCTGGTGATGCCACAAAGGGGTTTGCAGCATCACAAACGGCATGTGCCTGCACTTCTGGATCCAGCTTTGGGGGCTTAAGCATAGTTTAGTTGCTGCTTATCTGGCTTGCAAAAGAGCTTAGACAGAAGCTAAGCAATTCAGACCTCAGACTTCGTATGAAAGCTTCCATTTGAGCACCTAGGGAACTTGGTAGTAAATAATGTGTGCATGTGTGTGTTTGCATACACATGTGCATTTGAATTGACTTGATGTACCTTGGCCCTGCTTATGCACAAATAGGTTAAAAGAGCTTTTAAAGAACTCAACCAAGAAAGGAAAGACCTATGTTCCAGTCCCAGGACTGTTTGTACATTTTTTTTAATCCAATGACTGTGTAATGTAAAAAGAGAGAGGGAGAGAATCCTGGAAAGGATAGGTACAATGTCTAGCCCTAGGTTGGAGTTACCCCATCCATGTGTGTGCTTGCAGCATCACAAACTACACATGCCTGCACATCTGGATCCAGTCTTGGGGGCTTAAGCATAGTTTAGTTGCTGCTTATCTGGCTTGCAACAGAACTTAGACAGGAGCTAAGCAATTCACTCCTAAGACTTGGGTGCTTCCATGCTTGTATGGAAGCTTTCATTTGGGCACCTAGGGAACTTAGTAGTAAAAGTGCAGATACTAAATGTTAATGGATTTACAGCTATTGAGGCTGAAGGGATTTTTATTGTTTTCTTTGACTTCAGTGCCTAAAAGCTACCTAAATCCCATTTGGGGCAGCTTTGGTGCTTCTATGAATCTTGTTTTTAGTTCGTGAGAGATTTCTGTCTGTTTAGGTGCAGTGTAAGTAAGATAATAATGAAAAAACACTAAGCCCCTATTGCATTTTCCCCCAAATATGCTGACTGCATCCTTTTGCAGCATGGCAGAATTTCTGAGTTTTGAACACTTACATGTTATAAATAGAGATGCCACAAATATCGTAAAAGCAGAAGTATCTAGGCACTACACGTACCTGTGTGTTAGAGTTGAAAACAGTTATTCTCTTCCAAACTGTGATGCTTCCATGAAAAATGAATAACCCAGCAAAACTGTTATTTTTTCCGAAGCAAACTCTGGAACATACCAGTCAAATGAAAATTCATTTTTCATATAATTCAGAATAGATTGCTGTGTAAGCTATTTAGCTGTGTGCTAAAAAGGATCAAGATGGTTAGTTTTCATGCTGTTTGTGTCCTAATTTGTCAAAATTTCTGAATGTAACTATGACGACTTGGTTATACAAGGCAAGTAAATGCAACACTATGCGGTTAAAAGTATAGACTCTGCATCATTAATAGTTTTTATATAACATCTCAAAACCCTTAAAAATTAGTTCATATGATATCATGAAGTACCATATGATATGAAAATTGTACCCTAATTTCAGAAGAGGTAAAAATTGCTTTTACCGGAAGTACGCTATGTTACATTGCCTCTGCCTTGGTATGCTACCAGATTAATGCTTGAAAAGGACACACAATCAGATTTGCAGACTGGAGCTGTATTGTCATACATAACACTGATGTTTCATATTTGGTAGGTTCGGAAGGGACCTGAGCAGATCATCAAGATCACCCAGGAAAGAATGCTGGGGTCAAACGACCCCGGCAACGTGTCTGTCTAGCCTCCTTTTGAAGACCCCCAGGGTAGGAGCGAGCACCACTTCCCTTGGAAGTTGGTTCTAGCTTGTAACCACCCTGACTGGGAAGTAGCGCCTCCTGATATCTAGCCTGAATCTACTCTCCATCAACTTCTGGCTGTTATGCCTTGTTACTCCCAGTAGTGCTCGGGGGAACAGGGACCCTCCCGTTGCCTGCTGGTCTCCCTTGGCCAGTTTATAGACAGTCACCAGATCCCCTCTCAGCCTTCTCTTGTGGAGGCTGAACAGGTTCAGGTCTCGTAGACTTTCCTTATAGGGCCCGCCCTGCTGCCCCCGATCATGCGAGTGGCCCTCCTATGGACCCTCTCGATGTTGTCCACACCCCTCCTGAAGTGGACGCAGTACTCCAACTGTGGCCTGACCAATGTCATATAGAGGGGGAGGATCACCTCCTTGGACCTGTGTGTGATGCATCTGTGGATGTATGACAATGTGTGGTTAGCCTCCCTGACTGCCGGCTCATGTTCATCTTGGAGTCAATAATGACTCCAAGCTCCTTCTCTGCCTCTGTGCTGACAAGAGGGGAGTTCCCCAGCCTGTAGGTATGCTGCTGGTTCTTTCTCCCTAGGTGCAGTACCCTGCACTTGTCAGTGTTGAATCTCATCTTATTTTCATCCGCCCACCCCTGTAACCTGTCCAGGTCTAGTTGTAGCCTGTCCCTCCCTTCTAACTTGCCCACTTCTCCCCACATCTTAGTGTCATCAGCGAATTTGCACAAGGTGCTTTTCACCCCTTTGTCCAAGTCACTGATGAAGATGTTGAACAGCGTGGGCTCAAGGACTGAGCCCTAGGTTACCCCACTACCCACATCCCTCCAGGTCAAAAATGACCTGCCTACCACCACTCTCTGGGTGCAGCCCTCCAGCCAATTGGCGACCTATCTGACTGTGTAGGCATTAACACCACAATCTCCTAATTTTTTAATGAGAATGGGGTGAGAGACAGAAGGCCTTCCTAAAGTCCAGAAAGACTACATCCACCATGACACCTGTGTCCAAGGATTTTTTGACCTGGTCATAGAAGGCCACCAGGTTGGTCTGACAAGACCTGCCTCTAATGAACCCATGTTGGTTGCCCCTAAGCATACGCTCCCCTGCTTGCCCTCGCAGATGTGCACCTGGATTACTTTCTCAAAGAGCTTCCCCAGGACTGACGTAAGACTAACAAACCTATAGTTTCCTGGCTCCTTCCTCCCTTTTTTGAAAATGGGGACCACACTGGTCCTTTTCCAGTCCTATGGCACCTTGCCAGAGCACCACAAGTGCTCGTAAAGTTGTGCCAGGGTCCTGCAATGACCTCTGCTAATTCCCCCAGCACCCTGGGGTGGAGATAGTCAGGACCAGCTGATTTGAACATGTCCAGTCCCACTAGAAGTTCCCTGACTACGTCCTCTCTGACCCTGGGCCTGACTGTGCCTCCCCTGGGACCATCAGGGATCTCAGTGGGGGGGGGATGACTCGGTCTCTGCTCAGAAAAATGGAGGCAAAGAAATTGTTAAATAGGCTGGCTTTGTCATCTGGTGAGACCACCAGATTTCCTGCAGAGGTCCCACATTACCTGGAACCTTCTTTTTACCCTCTATGTATTTAAAAAAGGATTTCTTGTTATCCTTGATGCGGGTCACTAGTCCCAGTTCCATGTCTACCTTGGCCTTCCTAACAGCCCCCCTACAATCCTGAGCAATAGAGGTATAGTCCTCCCTGGTGATGGCCCCTCCCTTCTACTGGGTGTATGCCTCCTTAGCTTTGAGACATTCCTGGATGCTTTTGGTGAGCCACGGGGGCTTTTGAACACTCTTGCCCCCTTTGATCCGTGTTGGATTGTCACCCTTTGGGCTTGGAGGATCGTCTCCTTCAGGAATGACCGCTCTTCTTGGACTCCCAACTCCCCTCCCCTCCGGGACCTCAGTGCCTCCCTGACTAGTCTCCTTAGCTCAATGAAATCTGCTGTCCTGAAGTCCTGTGTATTGAAACAGTATGATTCACAAGAAATAGGTGACTGTAGTAGTGACCATCAAAGGAAAATCAGTTAGCTGAGGCCACAGAAGGACAGAGCTCACTTTGCCGACTGTGAAGAGATATTAGATCTGTTTTGGATCTCACACCACTGTACACTGAGAGAGAATCAGCTGAAACTGCTAGAGATTTATGCTGTGTAGCTTTTCCTTTTTGCCCATATCTCTCCACACAACTGAGATGTTCCTTCTAGCACTGTCGTCTTTTTGCAGGTGGGGAGCTGAGGCCGAGAGGGAAGAGGGAATTTACTCAAGGTTACATAGGGCACAGACAGAATTGACAATTTTCACCTGATCTGGCCACAGAAAGCAGTCTATAGCCATGACCAAACACAAGAACGTCCTCCAGATAGCTTAAAAAATGGCCAATCAGGCAAAAACCATTGCATGAGGAATCAAATGAAAATGCTTCAAAACATAGCATCTTATGTGTCTTCTGTCTGTGCTGCTTCCCAGCCTCAAGTTGTTTTCAGAATGGGAGTGGGGAAAGAGCAGAGGGAGTTTGGTTTGGGATTTTTTTCAGCCCGTGCTGGAGGGTGGGGTGGGAATATTGGGGCCCTTCCTAAGGTGGCTCCAGTTCACCCAGTGCATCCTCCAGCGCCAGCTGGGGAATCCCCAGAACAAGGTCCCTTTCCTTCATTCCCCCTTCCCATTCTGAAACAGGGACAGGCTGGGAGAGAGGAGGGGCAACCAGTTTCAGGCTGCAGCCAGAAACTAGATTCCTCCCCCAAAACCAACAGTGAACTTTTCTTTGGTCCATGGGATTGTTGTAACTCAGAACGCTTCCCACAAAGTGTCCTGTGTTGCAGTGGGGAGCTGCACTTCTGATAATGTGGGCATGGGACTGATCTTATGGTTGTGGACACATGTAACGATTAAAATGTTCCCAAAGGTCAGAAGGATACACATATAAGTCCTTCAAAACATTCTAAAATTTGTTGAAATTCTCCAAAAAAGCACCTTTTTTACCTGAAGTACTATTTTGGAATGCATAACTTTTTGCTATGGAGGAGAGAAGGAAAGCAAGTTGACAGCCTCTCTGCTGTCCCGCCACTGGGTCCTGCTCCAGCCCCTGGGGTACTCCTGGGATTACTGACTCCCCCTGGGACCCCTGCACCTCCAGATCTGGGCTCTCCAGCCCTAGTTCCCTCTACCTCTCCGCTGAGCTGAGAGGAAGAGAGAAGATTAGGGAAGAAGTGTCAGACTCCTGTGGCAGAGCCAGGGTCCCCCCTGCCTCAGGCTTACCTCTCTGCTCTGGGATCTTTACTCTTCCCTTCTTTCTATCTCTGGTCCTTGCAAGGGGAGGAAGGAAAGGGGGAGCAAAGAGTGAAGCCATAGGTCACTGCAGCTTGCTCTAGGTCCTTCCTGGCTGGCACTGGAGGAGGCAGCAGCATTTATAAATGTTTCAATCGGGAACAGCAAAGGGGTGCATGTGTCCCCTTGTGGTGGCATTTCCTTTATGAAAAGAAGTTTCCAAGTGCAATCTCCTGGGAAACATTTCAACTGTTACTTCTGTCTGCACTCTGTCTCCTGTCTCTAGTCTGTAGCATGAATTGTAGTTAGTGAACTCAGGAATGGTGACAGTCATTAAAAACCTCTCTCATACTCTGTTGGCTGCATGTCGTTTCACAGCATGAATTGAGCTTCAGCCCATGAAAGCTTCTGCTACAGACATATTATATATCTACTTCGGTTAGTCCACAAGGTGTAAATTTATCCTGCCTTCCAGTTGAAAACCCCAGCCAGTTTATGGGTGGCCTGGGATCCCCAAGGACCCCTGGCTTCTGCTGCATTTTTCAGGACTTTCCCAGTGACCGTCCTTCACTCCCACAGAGACCTGAGAGCCAGTGCATGCAAGTCAGAGTGTGTTTCTATGAACTGCAGTAGGAGCTGAATCAGGCTCCGTCCCCATCACTCTTTTGTTCCCCTTCGGGTGTCTGAAGTCCTCAGAGAATTATGGCCTTCTTTTTAAATGTAGTTTAGGGATTATTCTTTCTCTGAAGTGTGTTGGGCCCCTTCATATTGCTTGACTCGGGTCAGGAATCAATGGCCTTTGTTTAAGACATGAAGTGTAGAGACAGCTCTTTGTCTCTTGTGCCTCTCTCATTTTAATTCATTCTTTTTACTTGTGGTTGTTTTTTCTGTGTTATTTATGGCTATGCATACTTCTGCATTATGCATGCCACAAATGTCAATTCCTTCTCTGACAGACTGCAATACCCATATAATTGATGTAATGAGCAAATGTCACTGTCTGGAATAGCGCTAATAGGCTAGACTCAGTGATACCTGTATGAATCCATAGCAACTCAGCTGACCTTAGCAGAGTTACTCCAGATTTACCTTGGTATATGTGAGACCATAATCTGACCTGCTGTCATCAGATTCTAGAAGAGGAGATGCTTTAACTTGCTGCCTCGTGCTGGCCCATTTACTGGGCTTCACTTAGACACCCTCATGCTAGACATCTACTGAGGGGACCAAGCATCCATGCTGCGGTGCTCTGCAAGGGACTAGATGGAAGTTTGGAGAAGAGGGATAGGCTGCATTACTTCCAAATTCATAAACGCAATCCCACATTTATAGGATTATCTGATCCAATGATTCTCAATTGGCATGCTGCAGCATGCTGGGCTGCCTTGAGATCCTTTCAAAGGTGCCACCAGGTGCCATGCAATGCTAGCACTGTTAGGTGTGCAACCATGATTCACGTGATAAACCCAGAGATCTCAAATAGGAATCTAGTGTTAAAATCATTCTTCCCTGTTGTGGATTTTCTGAGTTCTCTACAACAGAAGAATTGCGCTATTATTTTTCTGTACTGAAAAAAACAACCAAAACTAAGATCTAGCATTTTCCAAGTGGTGTCTTAAGTCTATCCATGGATGCCTCAAGTCTCAAAAGGTTGAAAACCATTGATCTGGTCCAACTCCTTGCACAAATGCCAGATGCCTTTATTCCTAAACCATCCAAGAGACATACCTCTCTAGCCTTATTTTGAATCTCCAGTGAAGGAGATTCCACAACTTCCCTGGGAAGCATATATAATACTGTTCTGACCAGATCTTATTCCTGAAATTGAATGGGAGCATCTCCATGTACGCCCCACTGTGCAGTTGGTACTGTGCAGTCTTGGCAGCTCATGGGCTGTTTCTGACCCCACTGTGTAGTAGCCCATTGCTTCTGCAGTAGCAGCAGCGTCATGGTTAGTGCTTGCTGATGTTACGTCGCCGTAGTGATGTAGCCTCTCATGTAGTGGCGCCCAGTCTGTTTCTACTTTGTTGCAGTTTAAACCCATTACTCCATGTCCTGTCCTCTGTGGCAAAGGAGAGCAACTGTTTTCTCTCTTCCTTGTAGCAACTCTTTAAATATTTGAGCACTGTTATCGTTTCCACCCTTAACCACTTTTTCTCTGGTGTAAACAACCAGATGAGCCTACCTTCATCCAGTTGACACTCCATCCCCTTTATCCTCTTGGTCACTCCTTTCTGGATAGTCTCCAAGTTCTTTGCATCCTTAAAATACAGAGCTCAGAACTGCAGACGGTGCTTCAGCTGAGGCTAGCCAGTACCAAATACCATCCCTATAGATGGTACAATCTTCTCCAGTGTATCGCATACAATACTATTAATGAAGCCCTACACTGCATTTCCTTTATTTTTTTTTTTGTGATGACTGCAGTATGTTGTTGACCCATGTTGAGGCTGTAATCCACCAGCCCCCCCTCCAATCCTTCTCTGAAATGCCAGCAATGCTGCTGCTTAGCCAGTTATCCCCCTTTCTGCATGAATGATCTAGTGAAACCCTGGATTTACAGTCCCAGCTATTAAAATACCTCTTTTACTCACATACCACATGCATAATTCTTCCCAAAATCAGCCCTCCACAATTGGGGTCCCATGTCTTGGAACAGGGGTGGCTGATTTTATTCCCTGGAATAGAAACATGGAGGAATAGAAGTAGGGAGAGGGTGTTCTGCCAGATGGCTGCCCCTTGTCCCTGAGACGGAGGAATTGACAGCAGTTCAGTTTTTGGCTGCTCAGCCAAAGGTAACTGCCCATTCAGTAGGAGCTGTGAAAGGGTTAACACTGGACTCTGGCCCTGCTTCCTTGGTGTCCCAGAGAGGAGGAGCAGCCATTTTGCAGCACAAACTCTTCATGAAAAAGCCAGCTGTAGGCTATGACTCTGAGAAAAACCTTTTTTCTATATTCTGCCTTCCAAAAAAAGGGCTGTGTCTTATATGGGGGCATGTGGTATGCAAGAAAATACGGCACTTCCTCTCCTTCAGGAATGATGTTTCCTTTAACCTAATATTACAGGCAATGGAATTCATTCTATGGGAGAAGACTGTTCAGTGTATAGCTAAAGCATTTTAAGTACAGGTGCGTATGGCTCAAGGTACAGCTGTGCAGAGACACTCGGAGATCCCTGCATGCACTAGCTCTGGTAGCAATATGGACATGTTAGTGTGGTGCCGTGCCTGCGCTAATGAATGCTCATTTTCAGTCAAGTTTATTAGATCAGATGTGGCACTCAGCTAATGTGGCTGTTTCTGGCTGTACAGCTGACATGCATCTTTACAATTCTGCCCCTTTAGGGTCGGTCTGTGTAGTCCTACTCTGTGTCGTGTGGATATTCTTGAAAAGGACAAGACTGTCTAATCTTGGTCATATTTAACTGGTGTAACTCGCAGCTGCTCAGTGCTGAATTAACAAGGCATGGGTATGTCAGAATAGTGTGACAAAAGATTTTACTGTGAGTTTTTTAATGTACTTCGTTTTTACAAGCTTACTGTCTTTGCAAATAGTTTTGTCTAACAAACAAGCTTAGCCATAAGCTGAAGGGCTTTTCAAAGTTAAAATGTATTATGGAGGTGCCTGATCAGGGTGGAACCTGAGCAGCTGTATAACAATTTATGAGTACTGTATAATGACCTAGTTATTCAGATATTTACTGCATAAATATATTGGTTTAATGTAATAAGAGACTGTAAGAGAGAATAAGCTGGGAAGAAAAAGATAGCTCAAAATAAGTCCCTCCTCAGGAAGCAGTAGAGAGTTGTCAAAGATTAGTGCCAGACTCATTGGCTCTGAGGGCTCTGGCTCAGTCTCTTGCTGAGCTTCCAATACAGGTTTGGACCAGAAGAGCAGAAGCCCAAGAGCCCAGAGGACTGAAAAACTTGTAGGAGTTTCAAAAGGGTTTTTCTCTGAGGGGCAGTGAAGTTATTCAGGGATCTAAACGATGCATAGGGACAGGTGCATCTGATACAGGTCATTGGCAGTGCCATTCCTGGATCTCTAGAGCACCTAAGCAGACAGTCTGAAACATGCCTCTTCCTGAAGGAAGGAAGACTGTCCTACAGGTCATTCTTTTAGACTGGGCCACCCTTTGCTTCAGAAATCATCAAGAATAGCCCACCCTTTTGCTTTGGCTCAGCCTGCGCTCACTGTCTGATTGTTTTTCTTCATCCCATGGTCAAGGAAATTTTATATGACTTCCTGTCCACAACTCTCATTCTGTCAGTTCTGCACAACAGGATCCAGGACATTGCACAAGGACATTGGCCCTTTTCTGGATGAGATTGTTCTGGTTTCTGGACAAAGAGATCAAGGAAACTTCCTAGAGTTGGAGCCTGGAGATATGGAGCCAAGAGGTAGTAATGGCTTTCTCAAATCTTGCAGGAGGAACAGATGCAGGTATATTTTCCAAGCAACGGTAACCACAAAACAGCAGACAGGGACAAACAGCAGTGAAGCATGGATGCAAGCTCCCAAGGTTCTCAAGCAAGAAATCAAATTTAATTGGCACTATCTCTAATGCGCACAAATGCATTTCATTGTCAGCATTAATAGTTAGTGTCAAAAAAGAGAATGAAAGGGACCAAAATGTAGTCTACACATATTTTAAATAACAATGTTAGTTCAAGGGCTTTGTAAAGTCTAATTTCACTAAAGTTGCTGTGTTTCAGCATCTTAGCAGATGGCTTTATGGGCATTGAGCTCTCAGTAATGAGCTGTTTACAGAGATTCGTTCAATTAGACCATTTCTTCTTGAGTAACAAATGATCTTTTCTTTTGTTATAGTTAGCATTTTTCCCCACTGACAAATGTCAAGTCATTGTAAGCAAGACTGACAGAGTCTAACAACTGTAGCAAAGAACACAACCCTCTTGCTTGTGTAATATATTCTCCCCTATCCTCTTAAAAGGAACGATGGGAAAACTGTTTGTGTCATTGAAAGCTTTTTGTGGGGATGTCCCTTTAGGTGGTTTAAAGATCAGAGTAACATACTAAATATTGTGACTAAAATCTTGCATTATAGTGATGTGCAGGCACCACCATAGTCCCAGACCATCTTCTGTTCTGTTGTCAACGACTCTATCCTGTCAGAAAAATTCAAGTGGGCTCAAAACAATAATGCACAAGTTCTCAGTTGGGAGCAGTTATTTTTACTCTTAATGCAAACTTACAAATAAACCAGTTCAGCTGATATATAAACTCAAACTTTCTAGGAAAGAGTTGGTGTTTTGGATGCTGTTATATACCAATGCAATGGGATTCTTTTACTTCCCATTCCCAGTGTGGTCTTCCTTAATTTCAGACTATTGTAGTAAAGACAGGTGGCTGGTAGGACACGGAGAAGGCTGGTCTTGTGCTTATGGGCCATTCTGCAACTTCTAAGACTTGGGTTTATTTCCCTGCTTCTCAATGTGTTTGTTATGTAAACTTTAGATCCAGAGTCTCATGGATCTCATGTAGGCATCTAAATACCTTCATGGATCTGGCTGGGTCTGGGTCTCAGATCTCAAACTATGAAAAGGGGATAATAGTGGTTTTGAAAGAATAAGTTCATTATACATCATGAGCCAACACCATGCTCTTATTGCAAAAAACACAACAGCATGCTGGGTTGTATTAATAGGAGTGTCACTTGCAAGTCAAAGAAAGTTATTCTTCCTCTTTATTCAGTGTTGGTGAGGCCTCATCTGGAGTACTGTGTCCAGTTTTGGGCCCCACACTCCAAGAATGTGGACAGGTTGGAAAGAATCCCATGCAGAGCAACAAAAATGATCAGAGACCTGGGAGATGAGACTTATAAGGAAAGGCTGAAAGAAGTAGGGTTATTTAGCTTGGAGAAGTGGAGACTGAGGGGGCCATTTGATAATAGTTTTCATATATCTGAAGGGCAGGTACAGAGAGAATGGAGATGGGTTTTTCTCTGTGGTTGTAGGGGACAGGACTAGGAACGACGGCCACAAGCTGCATCGGGGAAATTTAGATTGATGATTAGGAGCAATTTTCTGACTATGAGTGTGGTCCAGAACTGAAACAATTTACCTAGGGAAGATGGGGAATCTCCATCCTTGGACGTTTACAAGAGCAGGTTGGACAGACAGTTGGCTGGGGTGGTTTAGTCAGGGATGATCCTGCCTTGAGCAGGGGCTGGACTAAATGACTTTGTGAATTCCCTTCCACCCTTACTTTCCTATGATCCTGTGAGGTGCTCATACTGCAGTAGGAAGGGCCCATAAGAGTATTTAGGTTATAAAAACAATCACAGTACAGGAAATCATGTTGTCTGAACTGTATATTCCACTCCTTAAAAATCAGTTCTTCCTGAATAGTCACATCATTAGCACTCTGTTAAGAATGCTCTTATCTGGCCTACTATTGGGTCATCATCAGGGATCCTGGTTTTCTCTGTTTAAAAATCCAAAATTCTCTGGTTAAAAAATGTCACAAATCTGTATTTTTCCACAATTAAAATGAAATGCCACTATATATAAAGGTATCAGTTGAACACCAGATTTTATTGATATATTTACAATTTTAAAGCAATTTGGAAGCCTACCAGTGCCTCAAACATTATAATAAAATAAATGATAAATTCCTATATATTTTGGTGCTTGATTTTACTTTTTTATCATGAAAAATCAGAGCTCTCCCTGCCTCCTTTGCTCATCAGGATGTAGGTCCAGCTGCAGCTGTTTCCCAACTGCTTTGTGGTGCTGAGCAGCCCTGATAAGCTAATGCCCCTCACTCCCAAGCTACGGTCCCCTGGCCCTGCTGGTGCCCTTCACTCTCAATATGCAGCTCCCCATTCCTGCAAGTCCCCCTTGAACCAGACCCACAGTCCCCTGGCTCTGCCAGTGCTCCTCACTCCTGACCTGTAGCCCCCTGTTCCCACTGGTGCCCCTCACTCCCAACCCACAACCCCTCATCATCCCCAGCCTTGCTGGTGCCCCTCACTCCTGACCTGCAGACACCCATCCCCGCTGGTGCCCCTCACTCCTGACCCACAGCCCTACCGGTGCCCCTCACTCCCAACCCATCACTCCTGACCTGCCCCCAGGCCCCAGCCCACAAGTGTGTGGGGAAGGGGGTGAGCGTATGGGGCAAGGGGGTATGTGGGGAGAGGGGGTTATGGGGCAGAGTGGGTTTGTGTGGGGTGGGAGGGTGCCCAACCATAGCCAACACCGTAGGTGACACATCAGGGAAGGAAGCCGGGGGCACAGTTTCCCCTAGATTTATGCACACACAGCATGCATGGGGCTGCAGCCTGGCTGGACCACCATGGCAGGAACCACCTCTGTGGCCCAGTGGGTGGGACCTGGTTGGGGAGAATGGAGACTTGTTGCTGCCATTCCTGGGACCTGCATGCCAGCTACGCTGCCAGCAGCATGAGAAGTAATGTGGGAGGCGTGTTGCCTTTACCTCCTCCTGCTGCCAGCTGGTTGCACACTGGGTCATGACTGCCACTGCTCCTCTCAGGCCTCCTGTGTTGCCCACCACCCCATCTACCCTGTGGAGTAGAGCTGTGGCCTGGGAAGTGGTAGCAGCAGGGGTGGCCAGGCCATAGCAGCAGGGTAGAGCACAAGTTGCTGGCGGTGGGAGGAGGTGAGGGCAGTGCAACCCTTCTCCCCTCCCATTCATTACTTCTCTCACTGCTGACAGCATGGCTGGCACAGGGGTCCCAGCAGTGTCGGCAGCAGCAATGAGTCTCACCACACTGCTTCACCCTTCTGTGCTGGGTTTGCCCACCGGGCTGTGGAAGCAGCTCCTGCCCATGCTGATCTGGCCAAGCTGCAGCTCCATGCCCACCGTGGCCCCTGCTCCCCTGATGCATTGCCTTTGCCCCCCACAACTGTCATGCCTTGCTTATGTCCCCTCCATGCCTCCCTGTACCTTGCCTGTGGCCCTCCCCTATGGCCTTACCTGTGGGGAGCTGTAGAAGCTGCTTTCTATCATGCTGCCTGGCTGCCACATGCATATGAGTAAGCACATCTGCACGTGGCACCCCCTGCCTGTGATCTTCCTCCTTCCACTCCCCCAGCCCCAAGCAGCTCCTTGCAGGCTGGAGCCCTGCCAGCCTTCTAGGGGAAACTCACAATTTCTCACATTTTTCTCCTTTAAACGAGAAAATCTGCATTTTTCTGTGGCAAACCAAAAACCTGGATCTCTGGTCATCATCACATTACCTTCCTCAGAATGGGAGGTCTAAATATTGGCTGGAAGCTTAATAAATGTCATTGTTTCTGACAACCTTCCAGAGCTCACTGAAAATCAGGGAAAGGCTCTCATCGTAGTCTGTTTGTGATGAAAACAGCTGCTCTGGGTTTTGGTTCTACAGACATAGTGAAGGGATGCTGACAGCCCCTGACATAAGACATTGAGGAAAGTAATCTTGAATTTATTGCCGGTTCAGTACTCTTGATGAGAGTACTATTGCTGCTAAGCTAGGTAGGGTAGCTGTGAGAAATTTCATTGCAGCTCAGTAGCTCATACATGTCTGCACAGATGTGTCAATCACGAGGGAAAAAAGTTTGATGAATGGACACAATTCAAAATGAATGAATTTTAGTTTCTAAAACCAAAATCTGACCATCAAAGGATTTATCATTCCATTCTCAAGCCACACCTTATGTCCAGTACACACAAAGTGGCTGGAAGGTGCAATGAGCCAGGAATGTGACACAAGGGTTTTGTCCTGTGTAGTCTTTGAATCAGGTCAAAGAGCATTATGGGTATACTTGGGTGTTGTGACTCAATTGAATATATTGGACAACTTCCAAAGGTACCTTTATAACTTCTATTTGGCGCATCTTCGTGCAATATTCTCTTTTTTTTTGGTTGAGAGTTCATCCCTGTTCACATAAAGATCTTCCCTTGTGTTGGTTGTTAGACCTATCTCTGGCAATTATCTCCTACCCTCTCAAAGAAGGCTTGGTATATAGAAGCATGTGACTTGGGGTTTGGGATCCCAATTAACAAGTCTGTGCAGCTCCTGCCTGACAGTGCACAATGCGTGTCTCCTCCATAGTTCACTGCATCAGTTCTGCTTCACAAAATTTTCTTTGAAATTTTAAATGTGCAGCACTGAGAAAATGCCTCCATCACTGTGACATTATTACAAACACCACATAACTCTCCCTGGCTTATCTACCCCTACTTACTAACTATTTCTCTGCTTCTGTTTTTCTTCATCTTTCAGCGTTGTGGAGTATACAGGTTCTAAGTAATGTTTTATGTAACCTTAAAGGGAAATTGTATCTTATTATAGGGAGACATAAATTATTGTGAGTGGACCTTGTCAGCTGTCATTGTCCCCTGAAGCTGTAGAATGGAAGATGCACAAAAGATCCTGATTTATACTTGGAGTAAAAGGTTGGGTTTCTTAAGCAGGTATCATTAAAATAATCCTTTAGAGAAATGATAAAATGGTCTCTGTCCCCAGTGCTTTAGTTTCTAAGAATGTAAAAGGACATAAGGCTATTTTTTCTAGTTAATATTAGCAAGAAGTCACTGCAAGTTCTGTATTGATGCTTTGATTTTGTTATACCATCTTCATTTTGCATAGGGGGGCTTTCTTTTCTTGTGAATCAAATAGGAAGCCCTTATCTATTAGAATCCTATCTGCGCATAGATAGAGCCAGCATTTTGTGAAGGGGGGTGCTGGAACAGTGACTGGCATTGCAGGGGTAGCTGCGTGCCCACTCCCAGATCCCCCGCCTCTCGTGGGGCAGGCCGACTATGCTGTAGGAGAACCACTTAGGGCCT
This sequence comes from Crocodylus porosus, assembly GCF_001723895.1. Classification (NCBI taxonomy): domain Eukaryota; kingdom Metazoa; phylum Chordata; order Crocodylia; family Crocodylidae; genus Crocodylus; species Crocodylus porosus. Next base: position 96,856,812 of record NW_017728947.1, read on the forward strand.
TTTTAAAAGTTCCTGAACTGGGTAATAATCCATTCCACACCTTCCATTTCCCTCCACAGTCATTCAAACCTTTCCCTGCTGCTGCTGTCCCCAGTTGCCCCAGGGGTGGGGAGGAGCTCTAGAGCATCTCTGCTCTGCTTCAGATAGGCTGTGTGGGGGGCCAGGCCCAGCCTGGGACAGCAGGAGCAGCAGTGGGTGGATTCCCCTTCATAAACCTGGTCCCTGGCCGGTGGGCAATGCCAGGAGCGGACTGGGAAGGGAGGAGGAACCACCACTGCTGCTGTCCATGACTGAATTTGGCTCCCTGTGCAGCCCAGCTGGAGTGGAGCAGGGATAGCTCTGAACCTCCCCCGGCTCCTGGGGAAGATGTAGATGGTGGCAGAGGCAGGTGAGCACAAGGAATACAGATACAACTTCTGTTGTTGCTACAAAGTAGTAGAGACAACATCACACTAGTTCTTGGAGCTGTTGCTAAGCTGACAACAATGACTCTTGGAGTATCATTTACTCAAAATATTGTCTGCAGACTATTTGTTCTTACCATCAGGTATCAGCAGCAGCAGGTGTCCCTACACTAGACAAGCTGGAGCATTGATTTTTACTGCCTTGACCTATTGGCTAACTACTTTTCTCCATTTAGGACCCTTGATACCTCCTAAAGTGAGAAACCAGAGTGTTTGGATGTAGGCTCAAGAAAATAGCATCTCAATGTAAGCCAGATTCCCTACCTAAGTGAAATTAATGGATTGGCCCTGCTAGCCCTATGCCAAGTTCAGCCTGTTTCAGCAGTGAAGAGCTGTGAGAGAAGGGCTGTGTCTCTGTGCTCTGGCTAGTTTCACCTGGGAAACAGCTTACAGTAATCTGGTGGCAACCAGAACATAAATTCATGTACCTTCAGCTTCTTTCTGATGCAGGGAGAGCAGTTTAGGAAGTACAAAGGTAGTTTCCTGAGTGCAGGATTGAGAGGAAAATAGGGATCACTACCTGTATGAGCATAGAACAGGGGTGGGCAATTATTTTGTTTTCAGGCCCACTTAATGAGTTTTGGGGACCTGTCGAAAGCCATATCCATCACTCTCCCCACCCCTCTCCTCTCTTCTCTTCTCTTCTTTCTGCCCCTCTCCTTCCCCCTCCTTCCAGAACCCGGCCGGAGCTGTAGTTCGTCAGGTGCCCTGATGCTCAGCTGTGGACCCAGGCAAGAGCTTTTGCCCTGCTGGGTGGGCAGCGATGTCAACTGTGGGCACAGCCCGCAGTTCTGGAGCCTCAACATGGAACCTGCCGGTGGTGTCCACAGCTGATGCTGTCTCCCACCCAGCACAGAAGATGATCCTGCCTGGGTCCGCAGTTGACACTGATGGCAGGTTCCAGGTCATGGCTCTAGGCAGGAGCTTCCACCGTGTTGGAAGGGTGGTAGTGTCCACAGCTGATGCCGCTGCACCAAGTGATGATACTGCTGGGCAGATATAGTCCTGCCCACCCTTTTGACACCATGTACCATCTAGAGCTGCTGTCAACCCGTGGGCCAGTTCCCACGAGTTGGTGGCCATCCACCAGCAGGCCGGATCAAATCTGTTGGCGGGTCAGATTTGGCCTGTGGGCCAGATTTTGCCCACCCGTGGCGTAGAACCATGGAATGATAGAGTCCTAGAGAGGTAGGGCTGGAAGGGACCTCGAGAGGTCATCTAGTTCAACCCCCTGCCTGAGGCAGGGTCATTCCTAACCAAAAAATCCTATACAAATCCATTGTCTAAATTCTTAGCAAAACTACACAGTCAGTCCCGGCACAATGCAAGACATAACACCCTACCCTGCCACAGGTAAAGCAGGAGGACTACAGTGGTCGACCTTTACAGAAATCTAGGTTGTTAAGATATGCTTGAGAGATCCCAGGAAGACAAACATGCTTCTCACTGCAAAGGAAAGCAAAACCCCCACAGTCCATACAAAGCTGACCAGGGATAAAATTCTTTTCTGACCCTAAATATAGTGATTGGTCTGACTCGGAGCTCAGAGGTAAGGCCCTCTCATCAGGAACTTCCCGCTTTGGTCCCAGCAGGAGCACTGACACCACCCGGTCAAAATCCCCAGCTTTGACTACAGGCAACACTCAATGCTTAAAAAAACCCAGGGGGAGGGAGGGAGAGAGGGAAAGAACCTTCCCAGCCCCATGCAGCAAGCAGCAAAGCCCATAGGCATAGGGAATACCAATACTAGAGCATAAACTTAACTAGACCTAGATCATCCCTGACAGTGGTTGTCCAACTTCTTCCTGAATACTTCCAGTGATGAAGAGTCCATAATTTCCCTAGGCAATCTGTTCCACTGCCTCGTTGTTCTAAGTCTAAGATTAAGAAGTTTTTTTGTGATAGCCAATCTAAACCTACTTTGCTGCAACTTCAAGCCATTGGCTCATGTCCTACACTTTGCAGCAAGAGAGAGAATGTGTTTTCCTCCTTCTTTATGGCAGCCCTTCAGGCATTTGAAGACTGCTGTCATGTCACCTCTTAAACTCCATTTTTGCAAGCTGAACATACTTATTTTCTTCAACCTTTCCTTGTATGAGTAGCCTTCTAAGTCCTCTATCATTTTTGTCACCTGCCTCTGGACCTTAATTTCTCCACACCCTTTTAAATACACATATTCCAAAACTTCACACAATACTCTAGATAAGGCTTAATTTGTGCTGAGTAGAGAGGCACCATCACCTTCTGTGTCTTGCTCTTGATGCTTCCATCCTGAAACTGCATTCATGTTTTGTGTGGCTACATCACACTGCAGACTCACAGTTAACAAGATTTATCAAAATTCGTCTCTGTAGTGTTGCCATCCAGCCAGGTGTCACCCATTTTATATTTCTGTTCATAATTATTCCTCCTGAGGTGTAGTACTTTTCATTTGTCAGTACTGAACTTCATTCCATTAGCTCCAGACTAGCTTTCCAATCTGTCAAGTTCCTTCTGAATTGCACTCCCATCCTCCAGTGTGTTTGCAGTCCCTCCCAGTTTCAGCTCATTTGCAGTCTTGCTCAAGAAGATTTCTATGCCAGCATTCAAGTTGTTAATAAATGCATTGAACAGCACTGGGCCCAGGACAGACCCTTGTGGGACTCTACTTGAAACCTCCTGCCATTTTGATATGGATCCATTTATAATTACTCTTTTTTCAGGCTATTGAGACAGTTGTTTATCCACCTTATAGTAGTTTTGTCCAGCTCACATTTTCCAATTTGTTTATGAGAAGGTCATGCAGGACTTCTTGCTGAAGTCCACATCCACAGAATTGTCTTCATCCACCCACAAAGTTACTTTGTTAAAGAAGAAGATCGAGCTTTTTGACACAATTTGTTCTTATCCATGCTGGCTGCTTGTGATCAGTCTTTCTTTCTCCAGATGCTTGCAAATGGACTTCCTTAAGATATGCTGAGTATATCCTAGGTATTGCAGAGAGGCTAACCAGTCTGTAGTTCCCTAAGTCCTCACTTTTGCCTTTCTTAAAGAGGGGCACTATGTTGGCCCTTCCCCAGTCTTCTGGTTGTCGGCAGTGGTGGGAGTCCCTGGAGTCGAGGATGATGTCCTCTGGTACCTCATCCATCTCCCACAACTTCATGAAGATCATTGCCAAGGGTTCTGAGAACTCTTCTGCCAGTTCCTTCAGTATCTTGGGATGAAGCTGTCCAGGGTCTGTTGACTTGAATTAATTAGACCCACCAAAAGCTCTGTTTCTTCTGTTATTTCATCCCCGTGCCTTAGCCAAATATATTTTTAGGTGTCAGGCTGCAGTTTAATTTTTTTGTGAAGATTGAAAAAGCAAAGTAGCTGTTGGGTAGCTCTGCCTTCTTTGCATCTTGTGTTAAGGGCTCTGTCTAACTCATGGGTCTCCTGTTTGCTGCACAGGCATACCTGTGACGTGCGTCTCAGAACTCTGTAGAAGGAGCCTTGCTTAATCATACAGCTGCCCTGGATTTCAGGGAGTAATGTGGGGACAAGTTTTAAACCTCTGTCAAGGAGGCACTACACAACTGGGAACTCTTTAGATTCAAATCCTTAAGCTAAACACTTGAATAAGAGTGTGTTTCTTCTGGTGGGAAATGTTCAGGGGATTGTGCTGAGCAGAAAGAAGGGCAGGAAGCCCTTGGGAAACATGGGAGCTGCATGGTACTTTTTAACTTTTCACTTGTACCAGCACGTAAAGCTACAAGGGGGTAGGCATCAGTTCAATGCCATCTCGGGTAAAGGAAAACCCTGGAGAGGTTGATTGTCATGGCCAAATGTTGGCTTCCAGGAAATGTTCTCTGGATTCTCTCTCAGCTCAGCAAGACATGAATGCATCTTGAACCCTGGAGTTTGACTGGGAGCCCTGCCCATGCACCGAAAGGCAAAACTGGAATCATTGTCTTCAAGACCTTAAACAACCTTGTCCCCACTTTCTACTGCAAGTATTTTGGTATTGTCCCTCCCATGTTATTCTTTACAGGAGCAGGATTGCTCGCTGTTCTGTCTTAATGTCTATAAGCTTGTGGGGATTTGCCCACTGTCAGCTAAAACCCCTAGTCTTAATAAGACTATGATTGTTATTGGTACTTTGAAGCATAAGCTGAAGCCCTGTTCGTTAAAATTTGCTTTTTAGCTGATTATTGTTCACCACTCAGGGGAAATGTTGTTTAAATCATTTTAAGGCGTTCCAGGAGACAAGGGATTAAAGAGGCTGATACAGATAAAGACTGTTACAGCTGAAGCTCAATAGGATGGTATTCTAAAGCTAAAGCTCAGTATGAAAACCATCAAACAAGACTCATTTTCCATTTTCAGATTAAACTGTATCACTTCCCCTAGGCATTAAAAATTATGGTTCATATTTAGCAAGTCAAATGTTCATGGCAGTTCCATGGACAAGCAGATATGTAGTACATCCTTTTTACTCGCATCATTTTGGGTCTGATTCAGCAAAGCATGTAAGCATGTGTTCATATCCAACTGAGGTTAAATTTCTGCTTAAGTAATGACTACTTCATTTAGAAAGTAAATTTGGAGGTCTAAGATGTAACAGATGTGGCTACAGGGAAGCTCAGAAATGCAAGGGATGCAAACTGTTCTGCACTGGAAGTAGAAAATGGGGGAAAAATATACAATTGAGGTTTCCAAGGAAAAGACAGAGACAGGAAAGTGCAAGACCCCAGAGCTATAAAGGGGAAGGATTAAGCCCCAGTGGAAGTCAGTGGGTGCATCTCCGCGAGACATTATGTTGCTCAATTAGCTCCACAGTAAATATATTGGCATCTACAGGTGTGGCCTGTTAGGCCACAGGAAACTAATAAACTGCACAGCAGGCTAGTACTTGTAAGTACAAGTACTAAACTGTTGCAGAGTTTTTTTGTGTGCAGCAATGCTCATGTAGACACTGACCCAGCTGGCTGGGGCTTGAGGGTGCTTCAGTGCCTGGACTGCATGTCAGCTAGCCATGCACCGAAGACCCTTGTGCCCCAGCTAGCCCCTCTGCAGCATGTTGAGCTGGGTTGGAGCAGCCTCGGGCTAGCAGGCTGACCCCCCCCGTCCCCCCCAGCCCCCTGCCGCTGAGACTGCTCCTACTTGGCGCAATGTGCTGCGGCCTTGGGTGTACATTCATACAGTGCACCTGGGAACAAGAAACTCCAGCACAGTATGTGCCAGAGTTTATTACTGCAAATTAATTGCACATGTAAATGTGCCCAATGTGACTCAATGAATAGCTGTGAATCTTCTGTTTCCAAGGGCTGAATCTGTCCCAGGTTAGGTTTTTCAAAGTTAAAAAAGTACGAGCGTCCTTAGAAGCACTCTATTGATACAGCTGTGGAAAAGGAAATACAGGTTTCCCTTGATTTATGTTGTACATGGGTTGCTGGAGAATTCGCGCATAAATCGAATTCGCATAAAGCGAACCCACTTTACAATGTAAAAAATAGGGATTAGTTCCCAAGGTGGTGAGGGTGGGAGTGACACTGGTACTAGGGAAGGGGGACTGGGAGGGGTACCACTCCTGGGGCTGCACAAGGCAGCAAAGCAGAGGGAACAGAGCGGTACTCACCCCAGCACCAGCTGCAGCGGCCCCGGGAGCAGCCCTCTGGGCTGCACCGTGCTCTGCCCATCCCCACTCACCTCTGCTCCCGGGCTGCACTGTGCCCTGGTGCAGGAAGCTGGTGTCAGGTACTCCCAGGGCTGCTGCAGCTGGGGCTGGGGTGAGCGGGGCCATGGCCCTTTCCACGCCCTACAGACTTACCTGCTTGGGTGGGAGGGGGCATCTATGCTGATCACATAAGAGCAAATTTACCTCACATATAACAAATTATGGGTCTAAATATGCTCATTGCATAAGAATGAATTCACATATAAAGAACCCGCATAAATCAAGGGAAACCTGTAGTAAAAGGAATGGGAGCTGGGATTAATGATTCGTTTAGAGTAACTGAAGTACTGAACTTTTGTAAGAACAGGTCTTTCATGAAGCTGAGGAGAAAGGAAGCAGAAAGTAATGAAAACTGATATAATAGCACTACTGACGTGAGACAGACAGGAAAATAGTTAAATAGAGTTCATACAGGAATGGATTGTGTGCATCCCTGGCCACTGCTTAACTTAACATGCCTTAGGGACTAGTGCTAGATACAAGGTAAAATGTTCAAAAGTGCCTATGTCCCATTTTAAAAGTTAAATAGACTTTTATGGCCAGACTTCTAAAGCATTTAGTTATGGAGGCCCCCTCTACACATTACATGTATTATGCAGCTATTTGTGTGCAATTAATTTAGACCAGTGATGCATGCAAATTAACTATCATGCCTTTAAAAGGTCCAATCAGCTATAAAGCTAGAGCTGGAAAATATTTAATAACTTTATATCTGGTTTCTATGCACTTTAATTTGCACATATGTTCCATGTCCCAGGCTGGAACAGGGCTGGAGCCTTCCAGAGCCAGAGGGTAAGTGGTGGCAGCAGGGGGGGAGAGTCTGCAAGGAGGGTGTAGGGGGCAGGCAGCAAGGGAGGCTATTGATGGAGGCACCAGAGGGATGGGCAGGTGCTGGGAGGGTACAGGCATGGAAGGGGACAAGAAGTGGGGGAAAAAAGTGGCAGGGGAAAGGTGTGGGGGATGCAAGGGGCAGGGATCAGGCTGCTTGACTCCACCACCTGCCCCTCTACCACCCCTCTGCCTCTTACCCCTGCTACTGCTTTCCCTGCTGCAGTAGTTTGGGTGGGGAGAGGGGGGATAAATTTAAGATGGCCCTCCAAAAATTGCATTTTATGCATGGAAAATTATAACAAATGTATACATTTTCCATATATAGAATAATTGGGGGTTGTCTTAAATTCAGAGTCCTTTCGGGTTCTGGTAAATACAGTAATAAATTTGGAAAGGTTAAAGCCATTACACACCACAGACCATTACATTTCAGCTTGTTCATCCTTTATTGACCCAATAACTGTTTGCTTATACGGTGTCTTCCTGAAAGACATTTTATCTTAATTTGAAACCATTTAAAAATTAAAAATCTACTGCTTCCTTTGTAGTTTCTGACCAATGTTTAGTCACTCTAGCTGTTAAAAAATTCCAGGTTGAAATTAAGAATTATTTGTCTGGCTCTAGATTGTTGTTAGGTATTTCCCTGTTAGATTAGAGAACTCTTCAGTGCTTGATATTTTCCCTCTGTGAAGTTACCTGTATGCTGTAATTAAGTAATCTCATGGTCTTGGTCCCCCCCACCAAGATAAAGTTCTTCAAATCTCTCTCAGGAAGGCATTTTCTCTAGCCCTCAATTTATTATGCATCTTTACCACACACTGGTAGATTTTCAACTTTTTTTTTTTTTACACGTGGACATAGAAATGGGCACTCTATTCCAGTTTTAGTTTCACCAATGCCATATAATCACTTCCCAATCTGTCCTTACTGACCCTGTTTATGCTTTTAATGATCACATTAGATGTTTTGCCAGACTGTTGTACTCAAGAGTACATGTGAAGTTGGTTATCCACTATGGTTCCTATATTTTTCTCAGATTCACTGCTTTTCAGATACAATTTCTCATTGTGTAAGCATGGCCTTATATGTAGTAGCTCTCCCACTTCTGTTTATAGAAAATATGTCTAATGACATCTGCTATACATGTACTTCCATATTAACAGCTTTGGAATAGCATCCTTAAGGCAACAACCTCTGACCTGAATGTGTAAATATCTGAGTTTGAAATTCTAACACTTTTAATTTAACGATTAGTTAATGAATGTTTATATTCTGTTACTTTATTTTAGTTCCCTTGTTCCTAAGTATCTAATTTAGGTTTGGCTGTATTAAAATTAATTTTGCCCAGATGGAATCAGCTTGGCAAATGATCCAGATCAGCCTCTGTGACTGCCCTGCCCTCATCAGAATTTTAATCATTCCTAGTTTTGGTACACAGTCACTGCATCGCAGGCTAGATTCATAGTTCCTTCTCGTCTCTGAACCCAGTTTATACATCTTGGATCACCTCAGTACTAGTCAGATGTTGACAAATCAAGGTGTTCAGAGAAGAAGAAGTAATTAAAGGCTGAACGTGAGTCTCTTGTAAGGAAAAATTAAAGGGCTAAATATGAATAAGTGATATTTAAAAGGCAATATGATAATTGTTTATACGGATTACAAGATATAAGCACAAAAAGGAAGCAGAATTCTTTTTTTCGACAAAACAGTTTTTCACAAAAAGTGTTGATTTTTGAAAACTTGAACCTTCTCAGGAGACAGAACTGGTTTGGTAGAAAAAAGTTTGATATTTGTCAAAATTGCCCCTTTCAGGCATGATGTGACTTCATAATTTGACAAAGGTCAGAATGAAAATGAAATATTAAAACATCATCTAACTGAAACTTTTTGATTGAATTGAACCTATTTTTTTTGTTTTCTGGTTTGTGAAAGGTTTCAAGATTTCAATTTTTCACTGTGAGTTGGGATGGAAATTTTTTGTTTCTGGCATCTCAAAACTTTCCATCTGATATACATGCCTTCACAAACTTAGATGTTAGGATTAACTCTCGTTTCTTGTTTCTCAAGTAGCTTTCTGCTTTTTCCAGTGTTTTGAGGAGGCCCTTCCCCCCCGCCAGGTTTCATGTACTGCAGTCCTCTCTGTCTTGTACTGACTAGTGTCCAGCCACAGTAAATTTTCTGTCTTCCATTTCCCTTTCTCAGGACGTATTTCCTATCTCCTGTTTCACTAATCTGTTGAGAATGCTTCACTTGAACTTCAGCTTTTCTACCACACTTTATTAAATTCAGGGATTCAGCAAATGGAAAATCCTGCTACATGTGTCTTTTTCAGGCAGAAATTGCATTTCCTTAAACCTCATTAAAAGAGTCTAGGTGTTTGACAGCTTTCCACACTCTCTCTTCTCTTTCCTGTAGAACAATATCAGGTTTGCCCATAGCTTGGGAGGAGCCGTTTTGGGACAAGTCCTTAGCTATTTGACTTCAGGGGAGCTGTGTTGATTTCCATCCCCTGAGGATCATCCCCTTTTGTGTCTCAGGACTCATATGGCATTAATAGATGTACCAGTGACAACATGTCTATCACAACTAGCAGCCCAAACCAGATACACAGTAATAAGTGGATGAAATAAGATATTCTGGGAGTTGTTATTTTGTTAATCTCTGTCTTGATTTATAAGTGTCCTCAAGACAGTACTGCATGTACTGTGGAATGTATTTATAAAAAGCAAGATGAATACCCATTTAAATTAGGTCATAGCATATCTTCTTATATTAAACAAAGTATGGCATATGTTTCTCTCTCAGAGCCTACTCTATTTTAGCTGGTGCTAAAAGATGGTAAGACCTCAACAGTCTTTAGCCTATACTTAGGCCATAGATTTTGTATGATGACACAGCACTGTTAAAGCCTTAGTGCACATACATAAGCAGACTAGTAAAACCTGATAAGGGAGAGTTTTGAAAGCTTTGTAGAGTAAATTGCCAAGTTACTTTTAAGTACTTTTATCTATTTGTATCTAAATCTATTCAGTGTTGTGTCTCCAAATGATTTGTCCTAGTCTAAAGCAAGTAAGAATTGAAAACGTGCAAAAACAAGCACACAAACAAAAACAACCCAAAAGAAGCACTAGCATCTCTATGTTCTTACACCTTTGATTTCTCAGCTGCTGGAGAAGGAGTCTTACAAGGAGGCCAACATAAAATGGGTCAACAAGTAAAAGAGCACTTTAATGAGAAATATCAAAGTTGTCAGTTTAAATAGTTTGAAATTGGTCAATTTTACAAAACATGGGCCAGAGTTTTACATTTTGTCTCAAAATTGGCATAGCTAACAAATTAAAATAACCACCAGGATTTTCTGGTTACTGAAAAGCTGATTTTCAGCAAAGGAAACAAATCAGATTTTTTGACAGCCATTTTGATAAATTGTATTGAAAATACTAGAATATTTTGCAAAAAAAAATGTTTTTCTATTGTGTAGAAAAACTGTGATTTCCCCCTCAAGCACCCTAGCAATTCTAATTCAAAATCTTACATAATAGTATATATAATCTGACCAGTATATAGGATGCAGCTATTAAATATTTGGATGAGATACAAAAGAAAGCATTAGTACTGTGGTAGAATGACAAAAATGGAATGCTACCATCTTTTAAGTAAGCAGGAATTATCTTCTGTAATATAAACCACATTCTGTATAATAATTAAAGTAACAACTTTAGTATCAAATGCTGAGTTGTGCTGTAAAGGAATTAAAGAGACTGATTTCTAATTCAGTGAGTATCCTGTTTAGTTTTATTGACTTAAGAATTAAATATTATCCTTCACAAGGGAGAGGTTAATTTTTACATCTTGAACATTGTATAGTTCAGTGAACAAGAGAATCAAAGTAAGTGTTATTCAAATTTGTTGTAACCATTCTTAAAGGTTGATGGGAATTCTGTATCCCTGAATGAGCTCATGGTAGGATTTCCCTTTTGGCTTCTATTAGTTGTTTTAATGGGGTTATGATCTTAGAGGTCCCTAAATTCAGTTATTAGAGTTAGATTATTATCTGACTAGCTCAGATTCTTCCACACATATACACAGCCTTGTCCCAGGGTCCTTTGCTCCAGTGGTGCTCCACCTCCATCCCAGAGGCCAGATCTGGCCCATGGAGCTATGTCAGCTGGCCCATGGGCTCCCCATGGGTCTGGAATCTGGTGGCGGTGGAGTGGTAATTAATGCTGCCATCACTCCCCCGCTGTCAAACTGCCAGCCCCTGCAGGCCAGATGACATAACTCTGTGCACAGGACCAGGGCTGCAGGTGCAATTAGGTATGTGGGGCTGGTATCCAGTTTGACATGCAGGCCCAGTCCACAGGACCATTATGGCATGTAGGATGGGGCCTGATCTGGGATGCAGGGACCGACCCCACTTGCTGGATTGCCTCTAGTTCCACATGCCAGATTGAAATCATGGACCAGATCAGACTCATCTGGCCCATGGGGTCAAAAGCTTGGGCACCACTGCTTTGCTTCGTAGATAATTCTGAAGTCTGCAATAGGATTACTTGCTAGGGAAGGTGCTACTCAGTATGAGTCAGTGTTGGGAGATGAAAGCACAAACATATGGATTTTTCCACGGAAATCAGCTTCAACCAAACATTACAGAGTGAATTACCTACATGATTTGTATTGGTTAGCATTGTTCCCAACGTAGTATTTTCACTCTCTGAGGAGCAATGGGAATTTAGTGACACATCTTCAACTGAGCTCAATAAATACTGACACACACAAGTAAGTGCAAGATTTTTAAATTGTTTAAGAGCTGAGAACATTGAAAGCAATGGGAGTTCTTGATTGTGAACAGTGTTGAAGTTTGGCTTCATGATTCAAAGTGCTTAAAAGGAATCTGAGCAATTTTGATAAGCTGGCCTTTAGTGACTCACGTGTATTCTTCTAGTAGGGAGTAAGAATTAGGCCAGTTAGAACTATTTTAGATTTTCACTATAAATGCATTAGTTATTGTCTGTGTATTGTACGAGATACTGTTTCTTTGTTCAAGAGCCTCAGAAAATGGGTGAGGTTACCACATGAAATGCAAACCCTGTTACAACCGCACGTTAATTATTTGGGGTCATATATTCTGTTGCACTTACTAGCTATGAGTATTCCCATAACGGCCAAGGGTAAGACCAGTGGGATTTCTCTTTCCTCCACATATCTTTTCCCTACATCACTTCAGCTGATCTGTGAACAGGATACTATTGACTGATGGAAATCTGAGAAGGAGAAATGTTTGAGACGTAAATGCAAAAATTACAGTGAGGTCCTGGTTCTATTAAAGTCAAAACTCTCATTGACTTCAGTTGGCCAGTACTTTACACTATGACCTTTCTGCTCAGCCTGCATCCAAGTCCATCACTTAGGCAGACCAGACAGTTTGATAGAGACCTAAGGACATACCCTAACACCTCTCGCAGGCTCTCTGTCTCAGGAAAATGGTTCTTGTGCACGTAACTCAAGTATCCTTTAAATTGTGTACTTTGCCTAGTTGTCAGGCAGGGCCTGGATGAAGTGGGAACAAGTGGGCAGAACTCTTGGAGGTTGTCCTAGGTACAGGAGGGAGGTGATATGGATGCGACACATGTCTTTAAATATATGTATCTGTAAAAATACTGATTTGGTTTGAATAGTAATGGAAAATGCCAGTTGCAAAGAAATTTTAAGAGGTTATAAGTGAGTTCATGACATAGGTTCATAAGCAGGGGAAGTTTTGAGAAGAGAAATCATGTTTCACCTTGTGCTACTGTGTGCGTTACAAGTGCACAGTGAACTATCAATCACATTGTATTATCAAAGTGCAAATGGATAATAAGGACCAAAATTGTCTCTCTGAGGTATATGTTCCTCTCCCTTTGAAATCAATGGAGGGCAACATTTGAAAGGTATGTTTGAATAGGATTAAATTGCAAATCGATATGCTAAAAATCACTCTCAAATATCATTTAGAACAGACGAGTTTGGAAGAGCTGTGTGCAACTGACTGTGTCTTCATTGCAAGGCTGCATTTTGCTAATTTAAACCATACTTTCAATTCAACTCTGAATTCTTTTGCTACTGGGCTTATCTAGCTGGTCAGTGATCTCAAGACCCTACAGTGATCATGAACTAGAAGCAGTCTCTGGGAATGTCATTTGGTTGGAGATAATAGAGCTCTTTAAACACTTAAAACCCATTTTCTTCCGTCTGTACTGAAATTGATCTTGCTCTATCCATCCATTATTTTGTGAAATAATAACCCATCTTTGCCTCAGATTTTTATTGTGATTATTATGAAAGGCAAACAGAGAAAATACCATATATGCAATCAGTGAAGATTTTATCTTAGTGATAGCTTTCCTTTCTTTAAGGCTAAATAGAGCCTGATCCTTTGATAGCAAGAGATGCTAAACAGCCTCACACTTGGCATCTTCAGCTGCCACTGAATTTAGTAGGATTTCTTCTCTTGCTTGACCCCAGGCAAAAGGACCGTCAATAATTGCATTACTTAGGATATACTTTAATGAGAAAAAAAATCAAAATGTTTCCATTTGTGTCTTTTATTAAGTAATGCAAAATACAGTACTAATTATGACACCACATGCATTTTAGACCATATAAATGCAAGCCTACGGAAAATATGTGACAAGAAACCCTCAATTACTTTTGAGGTAGTATACAAGGGGAAAATAGGGAAGCAGAAACACAATGAAGTAAAAGAACAAAATATTTGTATCACATTGTGCATACATTATTCACTCATAGATACATTTGTATGAAATAACTTAGGTTACATTTCTGTTCTCCTTTAAAAATATACTTCTTTGAATTCACCATTCTCGTATATTTCAGTTTCACAGGACGCGGAGTTCACGCTATTTTATCTGACGGGTTTATTTGTTGTCACCGCAATAATGATGTAACCCTTTTCCTCCAAGACTTTAGGCACAGCTGGCCTCATGCACAAAAATAAATAAGAAACCTGCTTGAAGGGAAAAGAGTACTGCTCAAATAGCTGATATTAAGGAGAGTCTAATAAATACCATTTTGTTTATAAAAATATTTCAGGTTTATAAAAGAGGGGGAAGGGTAGTCTCCCAGATGGACAGGATGGTGTGTGAAAATTGTAACGTGTTTTGAACAGGTTTTTGTTTCAAACCTACAGTACCATTAGGACTATATATTTTATAATAATCCTGTTTCTTAGAACCTGGTCATTCACTAGAAGTATCAAATGGTGCTTGTTTGTTTTCTTATTGCAGTTCTGGAAGATGGTTAATTTAGAAGGGTTCCATATAATTGTGCTTTTGTAAGGCTGTCCTTCCGACTCAGACCTGTACTCCCAGTCCGTTGAAACTGCTGCTGTTTGCTGTGAAGGCCTGAATGGCTCCCTTGCTCCATGGAAGACTGATGGATCTCTGAAGCCTCCATTGAACTCTGATTGAGAGATTCTGCCGAGCTGTTTGGGCTTACATCGACATACTCCCTTTTCAACACTGGGCTACTTTCCATATTTTTGCTACTGCACAACTGGACCGTTATCCGTTCATTTTTTTGGTCTCTTGATTCTTTTGTTTTGTAAGAGGGTAACTTGTCCTGTTTACAGCTACTGCTGATGTCAATATTCAGGCCACTGTCTGTTCTCAGGAAGCAAGAATCCACAAGTCTGCTTTGGCAGATATCATCTCCCTCCGAGAAGCTGTCTGCTTTGTAACTGGCATAGATGGGGCTTGCTCGGCTATCAGTTTTTTTGACTGGACTGCTGTAGTACTGTTCTGAAAAACTGCAGGGGGACAGCCTGCCAGTGTTCCTATAAGAATATGCACCAATGTCCTCTGCACTCAGCTGCCTCCACCGACTGGGTAAGTCTTCTTCTGAGAGATGGGTGCTTCTGCACTCATTCCTCATTTTCTGACTTGCCAACACCTGTTGCGTAGTTATGGCTGAGAAATGGAAAGGCTCATTTGCATAAGGAGACAGAGTCCGAGTAAAAGTGGGAGAGTTGTCATTGTCATCAGCAAGTTCCATGTGCTGCACAGGTTTGGACTTGGCAAACCTAGGACTTCCCTGATGTTCGTAACCTGAAGATGACTTTCTGTCAAACATTTCTTCTCTGTTGCCCATGTAGATTGCTTGTTGAGAGGCTGTCAGAGTGCTGGCCTGGGCATTCTCCTTTTCCTCCGATGTAACGCTAAAGCTGGAATAGGAGCTGGAGGTTGGTAAAGAGGTAACGTATTCTGGGAAGGCTTCATGAGAGAAGCTGGAATGGAAGCCATCTTCTTCTACAGTGCTGTCAGTAGAGTTCTGGGATCTCAGAAACCCTACATCTTTCACTTGCATATCCACACTCTGTCTCCTCTCCCTCCTCCTCTCCTCAGGGCAATAAAGAGCTGTGTCACTGCAATAGATGTCAGACTTGTATTGGGGCCTTTGCCCAAGCTTCCCAGCAGTGTCCTGAAAAGCAAGATCTCTTGTAGATGTGCTTGACAAATGTGAGGACAAGCTGTTTGGATCTGGTTTTTCCAGCACTTTAGCAATGACACAAGTTGGTATGGTATCAGCGAATGATGGGTGACAGAGAGGTACAGAAAGGCTGCACCCATGCTTTTCCAGATGGATGCTGACTCTTTCCTGAAAGTCAGATGGCAGCTGTAACATAAAGGGATAATGTGGGGAAGGAGAAAAGGAGGAAAATCAGTAAGGCTGTCTCATTCATGCTTATACAATTCCATACATAGGGTTAATTTGCTAATGCATTTGGTTTCATTTGATGAGAGGGGAAACTGGTTCTTAAACAACAAGAAATCTATGCACATTTTTAAAAGTTCTGAAACTTTCAGGTATTTCCCCATTATGGAGAGTCCTGTGAAACTGAAAAAGTCCTATACAAGTTAAGGTTTGACTGAATATAAAAAAGAATGAGAGGTCCTGGCTACAGAATTTTAAAAGTCCAGATGGCCAGTTATATTCTATAGCAGCACTTCTCAGCCCATAGGTGCAGACTGCAGCTGGAATATATGAGGGGTATCTTGGCCCCTGTTAGAGTGAAGAATCGGCTCTCTTCTTCTCCTCTTCAAATGCCCCTACAATAATTTCCAGAGTCTATCTGTGACTGCAAGTGGACATATTAAAATACCATATAGGGGCTGTCCCTGGGAATCTCCATTCAGGAGTTTTCAGAAAATGTTCAGGTTAAACTCCTCAGCTGGTGTAAATCAGTGTAGCTCCATCGAGATCAATGAGCAATACTGATTTCCACCAACTGAAAATTTATCCCTTTGATTTGTTAGCAGACTCCTAACTGTTTCTTTTTAGCATCTCCCACTGTTATTAAGGTACACTTTTACAACCAGATAATCCCAGAAATTTCTCTTCTCTTTTATAATCAACAGGTAGCGACTGACCTTATAATTATGTTCAATTACTAAATAATGTTGCCATACAGAGCTTAAAGAATATAACAATTGTTGAACTAAACATCTTGATTACTCTAAGTCAAGAAAGTTTTGAGAGTGACCATTATGGATAATTATTCCATTATATATAACAGATGGTTCCTCATTTTTCAGCTTCACTTCACAGTTTTTACAGTTGGTTTAACCCAGAAGCCTTAATGCAGTCAAAATATGACATGATGTGAAATGACAGGACAGTTAGTTTGGTGTAGGATGAGAGTCCTTTTTATTTACTACTTCCCATGATATTTTAGGTTAATTCAGACATTGCTAATTTAAACAATGTATCCTCCATTTGAAATAAGAGTATGCAACATTGTTGATGCTCTGGCAGACAACAATATTAGTAACAGTAGCTACAGATGCAACAAAGATTGAATAAACAAACTGCAAGGCCAAACCAATACAAATCACCATAAAGGTGTGGTCAGAATTGCAAAAGAAACTCACATTTAAATTTAAACTATTATATAGGGTAGGAGTGATTTTTATGAGCATAAAGAACAATCATTACACTACTGTTTGATCTATTTTATGCATATTATTTCTATTATTAAGTGTTTTAAAGAAAATAATTGTTCCTTTTGGGGTGTTGGATACTGGGGTTGGTATTGGTAAAATGATATTCATATAATATTAGTAATAAATACACTGCACTACAGCTCATGGAATTATATAAACTATGTTGGTCCATGATTTATCCATAGTTTGTCAAACAGTTTCAAAGTTTTGCAATATATCCATTTACTTAATGATCCTTACTTCATACACTCAGAGTTTCTGAATTAACAGATATTTCGAGTAGTAAATTGAGAATTTGCCTCTTGAATTAAAAGGGTGACCCAGCTTTTGGAAATGATGGGAAAAAAACCAACCCTTGAATATTTCTTGACTAAGTTCATCAGTGTGTACTTTCAGGGCCCAAATATTTTCAGAGCTTGTGAATATTTATTACAGGAGGTAGTTCTGACTCCTGAGAGCAGTCCCAGTAAAGACTTTTGAAAACAGTGTTCTACTCTTGGTAGTAAACTTTACTCCCTGCTGAAAGTGTTTGCAGGATCAGGTCACTATATGATCTGGAGGCTCTGGCTCTGTTCTGGTCATTGCCCTTATTGATCAGACAATGTGAATTCACCTTCCATTAACAGATTTATTCAATACCACAAAACCTTATATTGATTTAGAAATAATTTGTAGATTTTCCTTTTAGTTTTGTACTGAGCTGATGAAGCAGAAAAAAAGAGTCAGTGTCCTAATACTGGTGACCTCTGCCATGAACATGCATCTTGAAGGCACTGCCTACTATGTAAGAGCATCCCACAAGCTTGTTTCATTAAAATACCTTCCAAGAAGGTCTGCTGTGAAAACAGGCCCTTAATTGAGGGCCTAATTCTGTTTCCAGTAAAGTCAACTGGCAGAATGGGAGTAATTCCAAAGTATCTCAGAGGTCACCGTAAAGACTTGCAGTGAAACCTGATCTTCCTGCGTGACTTGTCAGTATTGTTATTAACCTCAGTTGGTAAGGCCAGAATTACACTTCTCATTGTGGAAAGCTAGTGAATGTATCCACGGTTTTTCCTAGCGTTTGCTTTCACTTGTGTAATGACATAAAATAAAATGCCTTCCTGGCAATGATCTGGTACCCGTTTTGCTCAGCTTTAGAGGATCAGTTTCTCTCAGAAGGTTTGGGGCAAACTAACTAATTTAACCAATACTTCTACCTTGCAAATTAAATATTATTCTCCTTAGGAAAAAAAGTATTTTATTTCCCTGTTCATTTGTTTTAAAATTGATTTTTGGAATTGAGTGGATGGGCTTGGGATTAGTTTTAGGAGGAAAACTGATTGTGTAAAAAAAGCCTTGGCGGCAGTAGGATTTCATTTTCTTTTATCATTTTACATGATAGAGGTCTGAGCATTCTCAGTCCTTTGATTTTCAATAGGGTTCGTGCAGGCCTGCTCCAATCCATACCAGAGCTTTTGGAGAAGGGAGAATCGCTCACTTTATCTGAAGCTGAGATTTTGTAACAATCCCTCAACTGCACAGAAAATTAAGAGGTATAGTCAGTCTTTCCTGTTGCTTAAAGGAAATAGAAAACCCAATGATTTAAATGCAAATGGGTTTTGGGATTGATGCACACAGAATAGCCTGTTTGTCAAGAAACGTTATTTCTTTGTATATTCATTAAGTTTGTTCACGTTACCTCAGAAAGCTTATGTGCCCTGTTGTAATTCTTGCTGCACTGGAGCAGCTGAGCAGCTAAATTGCAGTCCTTTCTATAGAGCTCCTAAAAAACAAAAAAAGCCTGTTTTTTACATTTGCAACTAGCCTGAGGCATTGATTCCTGCTCTCATTTCTTGGCAATCCTTGTATGCTTACTCTGGGAAAGTGAAGACCATACTGTATATTTCTAAGTCATTACGGGTCTACTTTCCTTGCATAGTCCCAAAATGTTAGCTCCCCCCAGGGTACGAAAGGAAAGGTGAATAAAATGACCAAGAAAGAAACCTTTGAAACAGTTTTACTTCAAGAACAGCTTGAGAGCATGGGGTGGGTACTTACCATGAGGAACTCAGGATTATATAGTAAATATACCTGAGAGACTAAGGGTACCAATATACAGGCAAGCTCTATATTGCAAAGGAAATACCAGTAAAGCACAAATGTTCTTTACTGAACATCCCCTTAAAGCAGCACTTGGAGACCATATTTGAAATATCTGAAACAGTCTCATAAGGCTGTAAGGGAAGTTTACAGAGTTTTACCACAGGTTTTAAACATTCCTTTGTGTCTTTACGAGATACTTCCTGGCTCATTAAATGCACTGCAGAATGCAACTCTGCAAATATCATAAATATCATTGCATAGTTATTCGATGTCTTTAGTGGATCAGGAAGTACCAAGAGAACTTCACACAGGGAAAAAGCAAATTTAAAACAAGTTTGTTACATTATTTTTGTGGTGGAATGGCTCCTGCAGCCTGTTTAATGGAGGAATTCAGTACCGAAATCTGTGCTTAACTCAATATTCAGCCTTGCTTTGTGCAACCCTACTATATCCAGCTGTACCCTCCACTGCAGCAGCTATAGGACCCCTGGGATGCAAGTTATACATGTCTTATTTCTGGTAAGATGTCATTAAAAACAAAACCTATTTTCAAACATAGGCTCTATAGACATGCATTGCGGAGGTACAGAAAACATTAAAAACCTTGAGGCACCAGGCCACACAAATGCACAGACATTATTAGTGTTTGTAAAGAAAATCTGGTTAGGTTTAAAATAGCTTCATTGTTTTTTCAGAGCAGACAGACTTTTCTGGTTCCATTTATTCTTCTGAAAATGAATGCACATTTTCTATGAAAAGGAAAGGCAGGAAGAGTCTCTTTTGTGAATTCTATTGTTTGAAAAAAATCTAGCTGTTCTGGAAAAGCAGGCTCTGTAAGATGTTTGGGGGTTCAGTTTGCTGTGAGATATGGGAAAAGCACATCCACATTTTACTTGCTTCATGTTGACATTTACAATTTCAAATGCCTTTATTTGCAAATTATTGCTGCATTATCTACTTTTCTTTTTGGCTTACTCTACACACCCCATTGCCTGTCTCTAATGCATAGCTGGGGGCTGGGGGAGGGTAAATAAATTCCACCCTAATAAATTTGTTGTTGTATTTTATGTTAGTAAATGGGATCTCTATTCTAAAAAAACAGATGCAAACAGTAGGAATCCAAACATTGAATTTAAAAGCAAAATCTCTGTTGCATATGCATATGATATTGGCATATTTTACATGGATATTTTAAACTGAGTGCATTCCTGCAAAAATATAAAAACACAGACAGCCAATAGAAATTCCTTGTGGAATAATTAAGCAAGAATGAAATCACTCCAAAGGCTCATCTCTTAATTCAAGACTGGGCATTTCCTCCTCTGTGAAGATGTTGCCATGGCAAGCACAGAATACAATGTTGACACTATTTTTAGCATCTTTAAAAAAAAGTACAAAGAAAATCACATGTAAGTTGAATGTAGTGAATGTATCTTGTTCGCAACATGAAAGCATACATGACCTCATTGGAATTAATCATATCCTTTAATATAACATTAATTCAATTCAGCTCCAGAAGGGTGCAAGCAGAGCAATAATTGATCAGTAGGTTTCTCTCACATTCCCTCACATGTTTGCTAAAGCTTAGGTATCATTCATTAGTGGCATTCAGGGGAATGGGGAAAATATCAGCCACTGAAGAAATAGCAGTGGATATAAATACCCTTACAGGTAAAGTTCTATTTTTCAATAGCATTTCCAGTTAATCTTTGCTTATAATATTAAAGATCTATGGGGTAGATCTTTATCAGAGCACATTTGATCAAATTCAATCACAATCTCTTAGCTGTCATTGCTCCATTAACCTTGGGGAGAATTCTTTTGTTGTGATTCATTCTGGGGCACAAGGAAATAAATGCTTATGGGTCTCAATCTTAGCACATGGAATACAAACAAGTTACTGAAAAGGAAAGAGGGATGGTACTTCAGAGCATCATTGGCTGTGTGGGAACTATTTGGTTGTACATTACTATCCCATGGTATGTAAAAGCTAGACCAGGGTAATTTCCCCTGCTTTCAACAGAGAGTAAATTATGATGGGATAACTTCGACTTGCTACAGAGAAACAGCCTACTGTTATCACAGACCACCTGATATGAACTAATTTTTTTCCTGCTTTTACCCAACCGTTAGTTATTTTTATGTCCATATCCTCTAGCTCAATAATAACATGAATGCTGAATAGTAACAAAAGCAGCAGCAGCAACTGATTGCTTCATGTTCTGTTTCAATCCATGGTGTCTTTTCAAATTGTGAAAACTGAGAACTCAGCTTAGAACATGTTGGATCTAATTCTGTCACAATGCTTCATACCTCCTACTGATGCCAGTGGAGTTTCCAGAATGCAGATGAGGGCAGGGGAATATCTATTTCATTGGACTTTTGAAATAATACCATTTATTTCAGTGGAATTTTTCTGGATTTGTACCAGTGCATCGAAACCGAGTTAGAGTATTGTAATTACATAGTTCTTTTAGTACAGATGTTAAACTATCAAATGCATTTATCCTATATTTTCTTATACCCTAAGTGTGTTACAAATTCAGGGACAGATTGTGGGCTCCATGCTCCTATTGGTAAGATGCTAGTTACATGTTTTTTTCTGTTAAAATCAATGCGGGTATTCTTGAAGTTCACATGATTAAGGATCAGAAATCAGCATGTGAGCTTGCATATAAAACACTGAATGCAAGGCACTAAAGAGTACTAATGAGAATATAATGCCTTTTGTAATATAAATATTTTGCTTAATACCTCTAGCTAGGAAGTGGTATTATAATGTATTAAAACGTGCAGTCTTTCTCCCTTTGCCAGTGCCTTTTAAGTATGTACAATGGAACAATTTCACAACCTTTTTGCCCCTTTCCAAATACATGCTAATTCCCCAGTGTGTAAAGAGATGCCTGGTGACAGTTGAAAAGGATATTCTGTGTTCATTTTACAGTAAAGGGAGATAAAGAATTATACAAGGAACTATCCCCAAGGAAAAATTCTGGAGCCAAGTTTCGAATTTATAACCTGGATTTCAGAGTTTGGAACCTAAATTCTCAATGATGAAGATGATGAGTCAATCATATATAATCCTCTCTCAGGCAAGAGTTGGTTAGTGATGTTGGCCCCCCCGGCAGACATTGATTTAATTGCATGTTGGGGATCAGATGAATTTTATCCTGGATCCCAGCAGTTGTGCATCCTACCATGGCACATGTGCAAAGACAGGATGTGCAATTTTTAGGATCCGGGATAAAATACATCAGATCCCCAACTGTGGCAAAGGTGAGTGGTGTAACAGGAGATCCCTACCCTCTGTTACTAGAAGGAAGAGGAAAGAGTAATATAGAGCCAGTGGAGTAACTGCTGCCTGCAGACATCTAGCTGCAAGGAACAGGAGGTGTGACCGGCACAGTTAAACCGGCTTCAGCATCTGGGCCCTGTTAATTGAAGGGCAGGTCAGATGACCAGCAGGGGAGAGGCTGCGCTTGAGTCCAGGGCAGAGGGACATTCTGGCCCTGGCTGTGGAGGAGAACAGAAATCTTCTTCAAGACAGAAAGAACTTGAGTTGGTCAGAAGAAGATGTCCTACTGCCTGCTGGGAGTGAGTGCACCCAGTGTGGGGAGTATTGGATGGAGGATTGTTCACATTACCCAGGGTGGAGGGGGTTGGGATTTCTGTTGAGAACTGGTTATATGCCCAGTGCAGGTCCTGTTATGTTTATTAGCATTGGAGGATCAGGAGTGGCTGTGAGAGGTGGGAAAGAGATTGCATAGCTGAGTGTTTTGTATAGTGCCATTTTTCTTTTTGTTTTTTTTCTGGCAAGGAATGAGCTGGAATGGAGAGGGGCCAAAGCCACAGGGCTGAGGCCCAACTAGAGGGGGCCGAGCCATGGAGCTGAGATCCAGAGCTAGGATAGAGGAACTGAACTGAGACCCAAGGATGTGAAGCTGAAGCCTCAGGGACCTGAGACTGAAACAAGCACAGTCAGAAGATCCAGTAAACAGGGACTGAGGCTTGGGTATGTCTATAGGGACAGCTGGGGACCAAGATTCTTACCCTGTACGGCCATGATTAGAACTGCGAGAGTAAAAGTGGTAGAGGGAGCACCAGAGCCTTAGCACTGGATTTTCCTTTTCTGACATCTCTTCCAGAAACTTTTTTTTTGTGAAGGCATGGCAGATGAGCATAAAGAGGGAGAAGATCATAAGGGGACCAGGGGAGTGTAGAACTAGCTGGCAGGTGAAGCCTGAGGCTACCTTCCAGGTTGGCCCTGACACAGGGGGGAGCCCATCATCAGAGACTCAGTCCCCATTGCCAGGCTCCTTACCCACTTAAACATTCAAAGGGTGCCGAATAAAGCATGGCACTGGAAACCGGTCCCTCATGCTAGGCTTCCAGTGGTGACCGTTCAATTTGACAGTGTGCTGATAGGCTCTCTGTGTGGCAGCAGGCTGAAAGCCTAATGGTGCAGGGCTGCACTATGTATGTACCTTCAGGCCTGCTTATGTATGGGGAGTGTTTCAGCTGATGGGCTTTCAACACTCTGGCACCTAAAAATGATGGGGTAGCTCTCCTATCCCCAGCTTCTCATTCCACAAGCAGCGTTCCCTCTAAGCTGCATGGCACGTGCAGTCACGCAGGAGTGCTCAGGCTGTGCTGCCAGGCATGCCTGCACAGCTGTGCACACCACACAGCTTAGAGGGAACACTGTCCACAAGGTGCAAATGAGAAGGGATGTTAACTTGAGGTGTGGACAGTTAGGAACCAGGGATGTCACTGTGTCAGCTGGTAAACTTAAAGTTCAGCCATGCACATGACATTGGTCTGCATTATGATGCTTTACCCTGCCACATTTTCAATTCAAGGCATGATAGAAACCAGCCACAAAGATATTACACATTATATGGCTTGTTTCTAGTTTGGTTGCACCATTAATTTCCTGAACATTTGGCACGATTACTATTTATGGTGTGACTAACAGGTGAATTGTGACATAAATGAAACATCTACCAAGACCCTAAGAGTCCTATTCTAGGAATCAATGATTGGAAAAACTGGGAAGTGAAGAAATTATATTAGCAGAAACAAATTTATGGCCATGTGACTATTTATTGCCATGCTCATTCCCATATAACTATAATTTGCATGCAGACACTGATAGGTGCAGAGCAGGATTTGCTTATATACTATCTTGGGACCTTTGATTCAGGGAAGTATGCTGAAACTGGTTTATAGTAATATAGAATGTGGTTTAGTTAAATTCTCCAAATTTGGGGTATAAAGACCAGTAGTAACAGTTATTACAACACAACAGTAAAATGTAAGAAAAGCTAACATTATAGAGTAATGAGAAACTTCCAACATAGCAACGTTTCTGATTATATATTTGACAAGTCACACTTTATGTAAAGAATAGGAAATTAATCCTTAATTCTATATAAATTATGTGGCCTAATTTGCTTTCATATACGACCTTGGGAGGCATCCATAATTAAATACTTACATTGTCTTCTGACAACTTATCTATTGTCACCTTGGCTTCTATTAAATGATTATTGAGCGCAATTATTTCATGGCTTAAAGCCCTTTTTTCCTCTTCATAATGTTGACCCTGTGTATAAAAATGGATCAATCAGTATTTTTGCCACTGTAATATAATTCCAGAAAACTCCTCAAAGCTTGATGCCATTTTCAAAACCAAGATGCATAACATGAACAATGTATTCTCCCCTCCAGCTCAGATCGGTTGCTTCTTTTACATAGCACATTAGAGAATATGCTGTGATAATGTGGCGGCCAAATGCATTTCACATTAAGAAAAAGAGAAAAAGAACTAATGTTAAATACTAATACAGACAACAATGATGATGATGATAATCCAGCTTCATTGAAAATGGGTTCTGCTAGGGTAAGCCTAGGGAGGACTTTGATCTTCCTTGACCAATATACCAAAATTTGTTCCAGTCACATCCTTGGTTTCCATTTCCATCAAGCTGGAGAAGCTGCAGGCATCCCAGAGTATAATTGATCTGAGGGCTGTCAAAAATAGACCAACAAGTGTGTCTATTTCTAAAATAAATGGTTTGTCCAATTGATTGATTGAATGTGTTAATTTCAAGGGGGTTGAGCATGCTATGGAGTAACAGAAAAAAAGGTCTGAGTGGGTGATGTTTAAGCCAACCAGTAGGAAATTCTGAACAAATTGTGGGAAGTACATGAAATACTACATTTCTCCCGAACTTAGGTTGCGGAGGAGTGCCTACCCAAAAGCACGAGTTAGACACCTATGTACAAATGGAATACGAAACTCAAACTCCTGCTTAGCTTTAGCTGCTCAAGTTTCTCCCTTTACTTGCAAATGACTGGCATGGTGTTGGTCTTGCCATCGTTGTCCACCTTTTGTGTACTGGCTTAGTGGTTAAAGTTCTTGTCTAGGAAATAGGCCTAGAACCCAGGTGTCCTTTCTCAGCATCTCCCACTAGCATCAAATCTGCATTCTTTACTTCCCATAACCACTGAGCTACAGGCAAGGTTGGGATTGTGCTACTCTCCATCCCTTTTGTTGACTGGCCACAACAGGAGTGGTGGGGAGTAGCCACATCCCAGACTTGCCTATAGCCTGTCTGCCAGAGTAACTTCTTGGGAGATGGGAGATTTCTCCTGGTGGCTGAGAAGAATAAAAAAATATAAGGCTCCTACTGCCTGGACAAGTGCTGTAATTACTAGACTATTATATAAAAGGTGCAACATAACTACCATTATGAATATGGTTTTTGGTGTCAAATTCAGTTCTAAGTTGGTGTTAGGCATGCTTGGAACACACCTATAAATGGAACTGCTCTGAGGACTTAGGCACCAGGACAACAAGTTACAGATTCCCAAATGACTTTAGGTGGGAGATTGGAACCTAAATGTTCATCTTAGCCAAGATGGTGGTGCCTCTAGGTTTGCACAAGTAGCTGAACTTTAGGCATTCTAAGTAGATTTCTGGTGAAAATGCAAGCACCCGTGGAGTCTGAGGCACCCGAGGGGGTCAGGTGTGGTTTTTGTGAATTGTCTCTTGGTCTTAGGGACTTAAACTGTATCAAAATTGTACTTTAAGCTCTAAGGTACTTCTGAATTTCACTCAAAGTGATTTGCCCAAGGTCTCGCAGGCAACTATGACCCCTAATCTTCTGACTCTCAACCTAGTAGGACTTCAGTCCCTCTGTTCCAGTGTTTCCCAAGCTTCTGATACCCGGGGCACACTTTTTTCTGGACTAAAATTGGCGGCATGCTTTACTCTTACACTGGAAAACAGTAGCATAACTTGGGCATATGGGTGGGGTGAGGGGGAACTCATCTCAGGCACTGACTATGAGGGAGCACCACCCATGCCAGGAGTCTGCCATGGCAGGAAAAGCTCTGTGCTACTGTCCGGCCGTAGGAGCCAGGCAGCACAGTGCCATACCAATCAGTGTGTCTGGGGGGTGGGAGGTGAGTGTAGTAGGTGGAATAGCACTCTACCTCCCCTCCTCCAGACTTTGCAGTAGCAGGAGAAATCTGTGCTGCCTTTGCCTGGCCATAGAAACCAGGCAGTGAAGCACCATGTCAATGTATCCGGGGAGCAGGGAGAATGGGTCTTCCCTCTCCAGTCAACTGTGGTTGGCATAGCCTCACATCCCCCCACCCAGGTGCTCCATGAGCTCCCTATACCCCTGCCTGCTGAAAAGGTATATTTCAAAAAATTGCCTAATCCATTCCCCTGCCAGAGCTGAGATGTATTGTTAAGAAAATGACACCAAATATATCTTTCTTTAAGCAAAGGATTAATTTCTTTACCAGTTACTCTCAACCTTTTTTGCCTCAAAGGCCCCCTCCATAATGTTTCTGAATGTTGTGGTATCCCAGCTGAATATTATTGAGAGACATCTTAATTCAGAAAACATGGAGGCGGGAGGCCTTGAGGCTAAAGCTGACAATTGGTGATCTAGTTGGTGCCACTTAAGTTGGTGCCCCTGCTGCTGAGGCTGCTCCTGAAGGGTCTCACATGCTGGCAACTGCCCCCACAGCCTGTTCTGCTGGACCTGGGGGCATGGGAGGAATGGAAGGAATGAGCTGGGCTGCAAATTATGATTCTGTCTGTGCATCTGTCCTTGCACAGCAGGGTGCACTGCTGGCAGTGTGGGGAGTTGAGTGGATCTGGCATAGAGGCTGTCAGGTGGGGAAGGGCAGGGGGAGGCAGCAGAAGCAGCAGCAGTAGTCCCCAGAGGAGCAGTCGCAGGCTGCTGGAATGGTTGGGGAAGGCTCAGGGTGTCAGGTGGGGAGGAAAGTATTTACTTCCTCACACAGGGGAATCTTACAGCACACTTCCATTGCTCTTGCAGCACATCACTGGTGTGCAGCACACCATTTGGGAATCAGTGCTCTATTTAGTAGGGGCATTAATTGACGTGCTCCAGGTCTGTGTGTGGGGGTGGGGAGCGCTTTAACTAGAGTGGCTTCGAGAGTACTTGAAGCGTCACATGTATCAACGTCCCTGTACTAAAAAATGGCAGTGGGGGGGCCTTAAGTGAAGTTTGTTGAATGAGGTTTAGTTAAAGTGCTCCTGCTGCCATTTTTCAGCATGGTGACGCTGATACACATGACACTGGAGTCTCTTGGAGCACAGTAATTACCATGCTCCGGCAGACTTGATTAATTGAGTCTGCACTAGTTGCCACTGCTTCTTCACCAAAATGAAGCTCCCAATAATGCTGTGGTAAAATTTTTTAAAAAGCAGCATAATAAGTGAGATGATTAGTCAGGATAAACACTAACCGACATCTAGTCTGCTTTGATTGTTCATTCTAGCAATGGGTTCAAGACCCCACTTCTCACTCTAGATTTCTTAAAATATGTTGTGAAGCATTTTCTCCAACAGGCAAACCGTATCAGATATTTAAATTTCCCAAGTGTCTTGTGTGTGTCAATATGACAGAGTCAAGAAAGTCTTCCATCAGTCTAGCTCAGCGTTGCTTGACAGCAATGGGAGTTGTGTGTCCTGAGGACACAAAACAAATATCAAGGTTAATTATTTGGTTGTGAAGTATGAATCTACAATAAAAAGTGATTATTAAACTGAACTGTGGCAAACTTCACATACAAAGTAGTTCTTTAAAAAAAAAAAATTGAAAATGATCTATTCTAGGTGAATTTGGTGCCTGTTTTCAGGTATTGTTTCTTATTGATTTGCCATACAGGAACAGAACAGGTAAAGTTGCAGTGATTTTTCTGTGCCACACTCTTCAAATTGTTCCATAGTCCTCACCTGAAATGGCCATTAAGAGGGTAATCCATTCTCCATGATCAAAACTCATCTTTGGCCTCTCTGACCAGATTTCCAACAAGATTCCTAGCAAGCATCAGTTTTTGTGATGGCTTGAATACGTGTGTGATGGAATGCCAAAGGATAATATTTTCAGAACCATATGAGGACTGCTTTCTAAAGGGCCTGAAGAAGTCTAAAACCCATTATATTTAATTTAATCTTGAGATTCTAAAGATCAAAGGGTATTTTGGTACTGAAAGATGCAGATAGGCACTTAGTGGGATTTAGAGAAATGCCTGGGCACTTAGCTGCCATTGATTTCAACAGAGGTTGCACTTTTGTAAATTACACTGAGAGTCTAAATACCCTTAAAAAATCTGTCCCTAGGTAACTTCTGAGAAAAGGATTTAAGGGTAATTTTTCAGCTATGCATATTTGACATCTTAAGGCAACACAAGATTTTTGAGATTATGTCCTTTAGACTTAAAATTAGTTAGGTCCTTTTCAAAACATTACCTGAAATCTATTATATGTGTTGGCAGTGTAATGAAGACCTAGATACCCTGTTCCAGGTGGACCCAAACCCTCAGACTGACCATGACTTCTCCATTTGGTAATAGGCAAATTTTATTGCTACACACAATGATAGCGGATAAGAATAATGCAAATGATTCTTTACCTACTGGTCCTAAAGCTGTCACATTGGGAAGGTATGTCTGGCTAGTATGTGAGCTTCACCCTGTGGTTCTTTATTGAATGTCAGCAGTCAGCAGCATGGAGGTTGAGGGCCGAGGCTTGCCCCAAGCCATGGGGTGAATGAGACCTCTGTCCATGGTGGCCTTGGGTCCCCCTCTCAGGGACCTTTGCTGCTCTGAAATCCTTTCTTTTGTATTGTTTCTCCCCTTCTGATGACTCTTCATTTCTGGGTATCATTGATTGGTTTCCCTGTGGTCATCATACTGTCCATGTTCTATTCTGTCATCATATTCCTTTGTTTCAACAAACCCATCACGTTACTCATCTTAATTTGGTTATTTACCTAACTTCCTAATTTTCTCTATCCATCAAAACCAGAAATTCCAAGGGCTCGGCAGCTGGGCATAGTGACTTAGCCTTGGTGCATCATATGGAGCATTGCCTCCAGGGCCTCAAATAGTTCAGCCATGCCAAAGATTGAGAAGGCTGGATTGACCATTTTTTTTTTAATTATCATCCTTTTGTTTGTTCGTTTTGCTTTGTTTTGCTTTGCATCTACTAGATATTTATTTTAAGCTTTTTATAGTAGGAATACAATGTAGCTTTATTAATTCCCAGAATTTGTGCAAAGATCTGGAAAAAGGAGTAGAATGGTAGCATCCTGATGGAAACCAAGCATGCTGTTTCTGCAGGAAAGCCCCGACTCTTGGCATTTCTCTAGCCTCTTGCAGGACAGAGGGGCATTGGTGGTGCTACAATGGCACTAAGCCCAGATGAGCAGTCCATCTGGGACAATGAGGAAAGCATTGCCCATTGTACAGGGGGGTAAAATTGACATGAATATGTCTGGTCCCCAAAGATTCTGATCGTAGGATGTTTCTCTGATCTAAACATCCATCTTGACAATTGGACAGCTGCTGATTGCTGAGTGGAATGCTGCTGGGGAATACTGAATAAAGGTTTAATAGGCATCTTGGGCCATACATTCCTTGGCCCCAATATGAAAGACTCGATTGGCTAGGACCCTGTTGCTGGGTTAGGGAACGCTGAGGCAAAAGGCTGAGTCAGAGTGGGTATGGATGACATTTGAACAACGGTTAGGGATTCATCACAACATCCAGCCCGTTGGAGCCTCTGATCATGAATGCTGTCAGACTTTTCCTGGGATGACTGGTGGAGGTCCACAATCTCATGAATCATTCCAGGTAATTCCTTTGATTGTTTCATTTATGATATGAAGGTGTAAGACCTTCAAGAAGGGGATTGATGGCTAGAAAATGATATTTAGAGGCTTGCTTTTGGCCTGTAGGTATAGTAGATATCAATTAGAACAATGGTCTAGGGCAATGGCAAGGATTAATTGGTTTCTAAAGCCTGCTGGTGACAAAGTTTTCTTCAAGGCCCACTGTGTCTGAAGCTAGCAGGCACGCAGGTTGGCAAATTTATGACGTACCACATTATTCCATAATGTGATATAAGGGGCTCTGCTGCATTGGCAAGGTCACAGTGCCCAGCTGCAAAGGCCTTGGGATTTCTGGTTTTGGTGGACAGTCCAATTAGAAGACCAGTAAATAACCAAATTAAGTTGTGTGCATGTGATGGGTTTGTGGAAACAAAGGAACATGCTGACAAAATGCAACGTGGACAGTATGATGACCACAGGGAAACCAATCAATGATGTCTAGAGATGAAGAGTCATCAGAAGGAGGGATTTCAGAGCAGCAGAGTCTCCTGAGAGGGGCCCATGTCGCACAATAAGGGTGTGTGAAATGGGCCATATTCGATTCAGATTTGGCCTGAATCAGGGGCAGTGATTCGATTCATTGATTCGGATCACTGTCCCCAATTTGATTCGGCCACATCTCAATTTGAAGATTCTATGCTGGTTCAAAGAATCAGTGATTCGGCCACAGACACCGATTTAAATGTTTTTTCTACATACGTCAAGGTATCATGCACATCTTGTGAATGCTGCAATGGTGGGGTGGATGGAGTGTCCCACACGAGCATGGGAGGCCCCACCCTGTGTGCTCAGCAGTGAACCTGGAAGTGGACCAGAAGTACTTGCAGTCCACTTCCAGGTCTACTGGGGAGCACACTGGGGGCCCATTTGCACCCTCCTGGCTTGGCAATCAGCCACGGGGGGGATCCTGGGTGGTCCCTCAGACCCACGAGGCACTGGCTGCTAAGCTGGGCGGGGCCAGGAGGGCCCCTGGTACACTCTCCAGTGGACCCAGAAGGGGACCAGAAGTGCTTCTGGTCCCCTTCTGGGTCTGCTGCTGAGCGTGCTGGTGACCCCGCCATGCTCCTGTGGGACTCTCCATCCACCCCACCATCTCAGCATTCACGAGCTGCCTGGTACCTTGAGGTATGTCAAAAAAACCCATTTAAATCTGTTTCTATGTCCAAATCATCAAATCTTTCCAAATCTCTCCAAATCTATTCAGAGGGTTCCAATTTGATTTGGAGAAATTAAAGGGTCTCCTGATTAAATTTGGATTTGGAGATTCAGCCACCAAATTGGGCTGAATCTCCACTGAATCGAATCAGCGACCGAAGGTTTGCACAGCCCTAGAACTCAAGGCCACCATGGACAGAGGGCATACGACTAGCCTGTCTCACCCACCCCACAGGGGTTGGGGCAGAGAGTGGCCTTGGCCCTCAACCTCCAGGCTGCTGTCTGCTGACATTCAAAAAAGAACCACAGGGTAAAGCTCATGTACTGGCCAGATGTACCTTCCCTCTGTGACAGCCTTAGGACTGGTAGATATGGAATTGTTTGCCTTGCCTGCATTAGTCTCATCTGCTATCACTGTGTAGCAATAACATTCGCCTATTATTGAATGGAGAAGTCATGCTAGGTCTTAGGGGGTGGGTCTGCCTGAATCAAGGTATATGAATCTTAAATCCAGTGCCAAAAATATCCTGATTTAATCTTTCACATATGTGCATATTCAACATCTGAGATATCTGTGTATGTGACAGGCACAAGTGAGTCAACATTCCTTGCAGCTGATTAGTTCTCATGCCAGTTCTTTTCCCACTTGTTCTCAGTATAGTTGAATTCAGCAGGTGTTATTCTAGCAGAATTGAGTTGGGCTGAGCACATTGTACAAAGCTGGGAAGGTCTGTATATGACTAAGTTTGCATCCTGTGTTTTAGGGCTGCATAAAAAAAGGAGGACCAGATAAAAATGGTTTGGAAACAGCACCTGGCATTACACTGAATAGAGCTGATTGGCACTAGTTTCTATTTTATTTGTGTTACTGGCAGATTTTGGGGTGACATTTGCAAGAATTGGTGTTTTCCTAAATGTGATTTAAAAAAAAAGATGTTTAAATTAAATTAAAACTGCTAATATTCTTCTAAGTATTATAAATTACACTATCAAAGTCAATGCTTAGACATGAAGGTATGGGCCATATCTACTGCCCTGGGGGTGGGTAGATAGGTAGCTAGATAGGGCCACTAATGTAAATTGGCACAGCTTTACTTTAGCATAGGTATTTGTCCATTGTTTCAAAACAGTACTGTATCAGAGTGGATAAGGAATTAGGGGTAGTATGTGTTCACTAGGCTGATGCATGCATCTATGTTGTGTGACCCCGTCATTGTAACTTAGTACCTCAGCCAGCATCTAGTCATTGTTGCAAGGATGAGGGTGAGCTACTGGAAGCTCAGCTTAAGCAAGACTTACAGGGATGAGGTGCATTTGGAGAAGATGGTGGAGGTAACATCAGTCCCTTTAATTCAAGGAGCATGTCTATCATTAGCACAGTGATTCTCAATGTTTTTGGACTGGAGGTACCCCTCACTGGACTTGAGGCACCCGTTCGTAACTTCTTTGAATTAAGTGGCTCCCAGTTTCAAAAACTAATTTATATTTTACAGTGCTTGCCTCCTTACACAGGGGCTGGGCAATAGGGGTGGTGGATCATCCAGGCAGAGACAAGCTTGAGCCTAGCTTATCTGCTTATGTCCTCATACCTCATAGCACCCTTCAAAGGACCTGGTGGCACCCCAGGCTGTCCTGGAACCCTGGATGAGAATCACTGTATTAGCATTTGTAATCTAGGGATGAAGTTTATATCCCTAGTTTGTCTTTGATGTTCATATTACCGTAGTGACCTAGGAGGCAGGGCCAGGTGGCACTTTATAGACTAACTTGGTCAGAGAAGCATTCTTGTGTAATTGATTACAGCATATCTCATTCAGCTGAGCATGGTGCCATCCATGAGCAGTGAGAGGTAAGTTACTGTGCTAGTCTGAAGGTCAGTAGAAGGCAGAGTAGGGTGTCATTTTAGAGATCTACTAGTTCAGAGGGGGATAGTTAGCATTTTTTAACCAAGTGCAAATGGATAGGAGATTATGACCTTTCTTGCCATGCATGGACGTGGCCACTGTAACTCATGGGTCTATTACCTCAGGATTAGACTGTTGCAATACACTCTGATGAAGAAGGAAGCTGGAAGGATCTTCTTTGCTCCAGGGCAATGGAGATTACTTTAACCTTGATCCTGAGTGGGTAAACACCCAGGCATATTGCAAAGGACAGTTGTGGAATAGGATTTCAATCACCCTGATATCTGGTGGGAGGGCAATACAGCAGTGCACAGGCAATCCAGGAAGTTTTTGAAGTGTTGGGAACAACTTTCTGGTGCATATGTTGGAGTGGTTGACTAGGAGTCATGTTCTTTTTGACCTGCTGCGCTCAAAAAGGGAGAATTGGTGGTGAATGTACTAGTAGATGGCAACTTGGGCAGCAGTGATACAAAATGATTGAATTCAGGATCCTGAGGAAAAGAAAGATGGAGAGCAGCAGAGTAAGGACCCTGGATTTCAGAAAAGCAGACTTTGACTCACTCAAGGAACTCATGGGCAGGATCCTTTGGGAAGCCAGTCTGAGGGGAAAGCAGTCCAGGAGAGCTGGCTTAAAGAAGCCTTGACTGAGTATGCAGAAACAAACCATCCTGATGTGCAGGAAGACTAGCAAGTATGGCAGAAGAACAGTAAGTCAGTAACAAGAGGATCAGGAAAAGTGCAGATCCCTTACTGAATGGGGGAAGCAACCTAGTGACTGAGGATGTAGAAAAGGCTGAAGTACTCAATACCTTTTTCACCTCAGGTCTTCATAGGCAGGGTCAGCTCCCAGACTACTGCACCTGGCAGCATGGTTTGGGGAGGAGATGAACAGCCAACAGTGGTGAAAGAATAGGTTAGGGACTATTTAGAAAAGCTGGACATGTACAAGTCCATGGGGCTGGATGGGATGCACCCAAGGGTGCTGAGGGAGTAGGCTGGTGTGATTGTAGAGCCACCGGCCATCATCTTTGAAAACTTATGGCAATTGGGAGAGGTCCCAGATGATTGGAAAAGGGTAAACATAGTGCCCATGTTTAAGAAAGGGAGAAAGGAGGATCCAAGGAACTGCAGACTGGTCAGCCTCAACTCATTTGCTGGAAAAAATCATGGAGCAGATCCTCAAGGAATCTATTTCTCAGCACTTGGAGGAGAAGAAGGTGATTAGGAACAATCAGCATGGATTCACTAGGGGCAAGTCACGCCTGGCTGACCTGATCATCTTCTGATGAGATGACTGGCTTTGTGCATGTAGGGAGACCAGTGGATGTGGTGTACTTTGATTTTAGCAAGGCTTTTGATACAGTTTCTCACACAACATCCCGCATGCAAACTGAGGAAGTATGGGCTGGATGAATAGACTGTAAGGTGGATAGAAAAACTGGCTGGAGCATTGGGCTCAGCAGGTAGTAATCAATGGCTCAATGCCTAGTTGGCAGCTGGTATCAAGTGGAGTGCCCAAGGGGTCAGTTGTGAAGCCAGTTTTGTTCAATATCTTCACCAATGACCTGGAATTTGGCATAGAGTGCACCCTCAGCAAGTTGGCAGATGACACCACTTGTGGGGAGTCATGGATAAGCTGGAGGGTAGGGTTTAGTTCCCTCAGGGGAACTGTGGCAAGGCACCTTTAGGTGCCTGCCACTCTAAGGACAGAGGCATGCAGCTACCAGGTGCCTGATGAGGGCAGCCATTTTGAACACAAAGCATATAAAGGCTTCAGTTTGCTGCTGCCAGGGGAGGCAGAAACATCACTTAGCTGAGCTTCAGCATGCACAACCTTGGAGGTAAGGGCAGGAGTTGTAGGGGATGGTTTGGAGGATCCTGGTCCTGGGTATGACCTAAAACTGCACCCTGCTGGGCCTCCTGGTGGTGCGGGAGTCCCCAGGAAATGCCAGGGAAAGGCCAGTGACTTCCCTGGTGAGAGGTGAGGAGGGGTGCCTTAACCCCAGCCCCAACCTTTGGGTGGGTTTTAGAGGCAGCTGGGGGAGTAGTGGGGCCAGGTATGTTCATGTGTAGGTGCCTGACCCCGGCAGGAGGCCCCAGAAAGGGTAGCATGGAGAGCACTGGGAGGCCCTGCACAGAGTAGGGCTGAAGTGCGAGTAGGCCTGAAGGGCTGTGCATGTGAGGGGGCTGAGTGGGGATGAAGTCAGAGTAGGCCTGAAGGACAGCCTAAGGGGCGCACTGAGTAGGGCTGAATGGGAATAAACTTGAAGGACAGCACAAGGGCCAGCCCCATGAGAAGTTGTGCCCCATGAGAGGCTTGGGGCAGAATTAGCCCAGGGTTTGTTTGGCATAAGAGCATGGCCGGAACTGAAGGCTCTGTGTGGTGAGGCCAGTATGAGTGTAGCGAAGCCTGATGGCCCAAGAGGAGCCACTCAAGGAGGTGCAGGGCAGTGGAGCGTGGCCTGGTAATGAGCAGTATGCCAGAGGCCCTGGTGACAGAGGGGTGGAGTGGAAGAGGCCTCCTGTGAGAGGGCAGGTGGTGTGAATCTGTGTGTGTGTGGAGCCCAACTTTGGACTCAGTTTGCTCCGGTCTCAGACTGGGAGTAATGTTAACCTGGATGCCATCTACAAGGCATGGGCTGCAGTGTAGGGGAGGAATGGAGCCACAGATAGTGCCCCCTGGCATTGGGGAATGTAATGGGCAGTCTCCCATATTTACCATCTGTTTGTAGGAACAGCAAAATCATGGCAGGTGAGACAAGGTGGATTGCTCCATAGTGACAGGTGGGCAGGCCGACATAAGACCTGGCTCCGAGAGATGTCCCCTGTCACAGAGACCTAGAGAAATTGGAGGATTGGACCAAAAGAAATCTCATGCAGTTCAACTTAGGACAGAACAATCCCATGCATCAGTACAGGCTGGGGGCTGATTGGCTGGGCAGCAGCTCTGTAGAAAAGGATCTGGGGGTTACATTGGACAATAAACTGAATATGAGCCAACAGTGTGCCCTTGTTGCCAAGCAGGCTAATGACACACTGGGCTGCATTGGTTGGAGTGTTGGCAGCAGGTAAAGGGAAGTGATTATCCCCTTCTATTCAGCACTGGTGAGGCCACATCTGGAGTACTGTGTTCAATTTTGGGCCCGCACTAGAAAGAATGTGGACAAATTGGAGAGAGTCCAGTGGAGGGCAACACAAATGGTGAGGGGGCTGGAGGGCATGACTTATGAGGAGAAACTGAGGGAACTGGGCTTATTTAGTTTACAGAAGAGAGGATTGAGAGGGGATCTAATGGCAGCCTTCAACTACCTTAAGAGGGTTTCCAAATAGGATGCAACTAGACTGTTCTCAGTAATGACAGATGACAGGACAAGGAGCAACGGTCTGAAGTTGAAGCAAGGGAAGTTTAGGTTAGATATTAGGAAGAATTTTCTCAATTGGAGGGTAGTAAAACCCTGGAACATGTTACCCAGAGAGGCTGTGGACTCTCTATCCTTGGAGGTTTTTAAGACACAGCTAGATGAAGCCTTGGCTGGGGTGATCTACTTGGGGATGGTCCTGCTTTGAGTAGGGGGTTGGACTAGATGACCTCCCAAGGTCCCTTCCAATCCTAATTCTCTATGATTCTGTGATGTCTGCAGAGAACTATGGGATGAGTTTCCCTTAACAAAAAGGGGATTAAAATGAATCTGTGTACATCTTGGCCTGTCAGTGCTTGAGTTGAGATGATTATTTCAGTGTAGCTGGGATTCCATCATACTGTTTAATTAGAGAGCCAGACCAAGTATGGCCTTCTATAGGCATCTGTTTATAATTTTAGATCTGAATAAATAAATCAAATTCATTCATCAAAAGCTGAAACTCTTTGTTCTGTTGTCATGGCCTAGAGGCTTCCCTTTCAGCTGGTAATTTCTGAGCTCTTGACTCAGTCTCCTGAGTTGGGGAGCTGAGGAGATGCTGTAGGCTCTGTTTTAGGGTTAGGGTTGTTGTAGACCAGTGATTCTCAGCCATAGTGTTTCTGAAATCCTTTCTAAGCTGCCATGGGATGCTACACAACATTGGCACTGTTAGGTGTGAAAATATGATTCTTAAAAGAAATCCAGAATTTTCACGTAGAAACCCGTAGTATTAAAAATTCTGAGCTGTTGTGGTCTTTCTGAGTTCTTTTCAACTGAAGATTATTTTTTTTTGGCCACAAAAATATAAGTGAAAATGAAGAGGTGGCATTTTTGAGGGGTGCTTTGTTTCTAAGGAAGTTGGAAACTACTGCTCTAGGAAGAAGCACTATGATTACATAGTCGAAGCTGTATCTACTACTGCTCCAGACACTGGTTTTGCTGAGGGAACCTCTGAGCAGTAGCTATGGGTTTAACAGTCGTCTCATCGCAGCTGGGGAGCAGCAAGGCAGGGCAGCCAGAAACCCCACTGCCAGAAGAGTAATGAGTTCTTATCGTTTGACTTGATACTGTCCCAGTATCTCTAGTTTGCTTAAACTTTACTACTTAAAACGTGATCACGAATATAGCAGGGGGGCAAAAAGCTTGCCCAAACTCAGTGAAATAAAAAGGAAGTCTTTGTCATTGTAACAGGTAGGGTGCCAGGGGTTGCCATAATGTCCCCTAGTGGTTGCCTCAACCCTGTCTAGCTCTTGCCCTCACTCCCAGGGTCCCATCTCGGTTCCTTGCCTGCCATATTTTGTTGTAAAACTAGATGAAGGGAGGCTGCCCTTAGAGGCTGGCAAGCCTAAGGTGCTCTCTCTTTCTATGTACCAGTTCCTTACGTCCTATTTGCCTTTATGGCTAAGTTCATGGCCTCCTTCCATGCCTACAGCCACACCCATGCCTCACACATGTTATTTGTACACTGTTCTGTCCCTCGTAGGGGCCACAGCCCTCTTGGCTTTAGCTTCCCTTTCCTCTGGCTGCAGGCCTCCAGCCCTGGTCTTTGTGTCCCGTGGTCTGGGTAAGCCCCTGGCCCTCAGGGTGCCTGACCCCAGGCTGGGCTGCCCTTATGGTTTCTGCCCTCAACCCTCTGGTCCTTGACCCTGAGCTAGGCTGCTTGCCTCTCCAGCTCTTAGCCTTCTGGTCCTTGACCCCAGCTAAGCTGCCTAATGCCAAATGCCCTACTAGGCAACCCTCCCTGGCCTCCAGACCTCCATAACCACAGCCTGGGCCTCCAGTATAAAGCCTAATTCACAACATAAACAAAAGCCCTTGCTACACAACAAGAGCATCCACCCAGCTATGGGTCACTACCTTACTACAGGTCCCTCAGCTCCCTTTAGTTCCCTCTGGGCAGCTCTAGGGAACAACTCGGCCACCTGCTAGTCCATCTGCTGCAGGTATCTCCCTCAGGAGCTGCTCAGCGTTCAGCACACAGGGTCAAACCGCCTGCTCTGGCTCAGGCCCTAGGTTTACATTCCTGGAAGCCAAGGCTGGGTCCTTTTGGTGGCATGCCTTCCCCAGCTTTGCACAGGGTTTTCCCTGTCAGTCAAGGTCCAGCCTGCCCTCCAGCAGCTGTGGTCCCACACAGCCAGCTGGGCCTGCTGCATTTTCTTGGGCATTTCTTAAAGTGGGCTTGATGGCTAGGCAAAGTGAGGTCAGCATGACAACTCTTCTTTTCAAAACAGATTAGGGGTCACTTTTTTAAAACACAACCAGAAAATATTTTATTTTCCCCCTTTTATACAATAACTCAATGGTTATTTAATAATAATATATAATAGGCTTTTCTAAAGGGTAATAGTGTGAATGCTGGGAACTCTAGATGTTTGCTGGTACTTTTAAATTGCACCTAGGACTGGTATTGTGTACTTAACTATTCAAAAGGAGTCATTGCAAAGCCACACATGGTGGTTTGAAGCCTAATTCTCATTGATTTTCAATAGGAATTAAGCACCTAATTACCTTTTTGCTTTTTGAAAATCTCCTGCATAATTATTAAGAGTGAAACAGTTTGCTCCTGCAAATGATTTTAGTAATGTTTCTAACTGCTAGGTAGTAATCAAGTCAGCTAGGGTCAGTTTCTGATACTTTTACTTTGAAGTCAATAGATTTTGTGCTTTTTTAAAGGACTAGATCCAAAAATGAGGACTTTAGTATTGCAATGCTGGGTGTTTCAGTACTTCACTTTAGATGTTAGGGCCCTGGAATGGAACCTAGAACCCAGTGTATGGGGAGAATTAGTGACTCAGAATTTAATCATAGAGAACCAGTACACTGTTTAGGGAGCTACCTAAAGCCTTTGTGCTCAGTGTGCAGCTACGTAAAGCCAGCCAATAGGGAAATTCCAAGGATCGTGGGTATCTCTTCAGCCCTGCAACTCCTCAAGTACTGACATGTCTTCTGCAGGACTCAGCAGCCTTCTTCCCTAAGTACGGACCTACAACCTTTCTTTCAAAACAGAGCAAATATTTTAAATCACTGCCACAGGTGGTGGTGCTGTCGCACCTGTCCTTTGATGGAGGGGATTGAACCCTCATGTACTACCTTCCCAGAGATGAATTGAATACTTATCAAGCTGTGTAGTCTGTTCTGGGGGGTGGGAGAGAGATCCTTTCTACCTTTCCTGTTGTATCTATGCCCAACATGCACGTGCTTGAAAGAATACAAGATTCATTGAACTCGGCAGAGCGTGCATTGTGAGCGTGACTTTGAAGCCGGGTGTCACTGCCATATCTTCTGGAGGTATTCTTTGATGAAGGGATAGCTTTGTCACTTAACTCCAGGTGAGGGGTCATGGTTGTGAATCCCATTCAGGACTAAGAGCCTCCCTGCATCTCAAATAAGGCACTGGAATTCTTGACAGGGGTTGGGTCTAAGACAAGCCTATCTCAGCATGCTGGTTTTTGGGCATCTCATTCTTCACAGCCTAACTCATCATGCAATGTATAGGTAACCTAGGCACCTAACTAAGGTTGTAGCGAAAATTGTAGCATCATTAGTGCTTATTTAGGGCTTTCATCCAAAGACTTTCAAAAACTTGACCGAAGTTGCGAAGTATCATCATTATTATATTATTGAAGGGGAACCAGAGGCACAGAGAGATTCACTGAATTGCCTCAGATCACCCAATAGTTTAATGGCAGAGCTGTGTTTCCCAGTTCCTATTCCCTTACACTGTCTAGTGAATCTTTGACAAAAAATGGGTCAAAATGCTTGTAAAAATTCTGATTAATTGTTTAAGAAATTCCAGTCTGGTGGAACGGAACAAGCCATTCATTCAGGAATGGACTACACATGCTCTCCAGAAGTCAATCATTGCCTTGGAAGGCACGGTATTCAAATTTGTTGCCATTATGATGGCACAATATAATTTCTATGGGAGAAGGAATATGTAATATCACTTGGGCCATATTGGTCTAGAGGCAAAAGGAATCAGAATTCATGGTAGAGTTGATATCTTTTCTTTATAAGGTTCTGGAATTTTTTCACCTTTCTCTGAAGCATTCAAAAGTT
>NW_017728947.1:96898525-96914140 GCF_001723895.1 Crocodylus porosus
GGGAGGAAGAACCAGCAGCATACCTACAGGCTGGGGAACTCCCTTCTCATCAGCACAGAGGCAGAAAAGGATCTTGGAGTCTTTATTGATTCCAAGATGAACATGGGCTGCCAATGTGAGCAAGCGGTCGTTAAGGACAAATGCACCTTGTCATGCATCCACAGATGCATCATGAGCAGGTCCAAGGAGGTGATCCTTCCCCTCTATGTGACATTGGTCAGGCCGCAGTTGGAATACTGGTTCCAGTTCTGGGCACTGCACTTGAGGAGGCATGTGGACAGCATGGAGAGGGTCCAAAGGAGGGCCACTTGCATGATCAGGGGACAGCAGGGCAGGCCCTATGAAGAGAGGCTATAGAATCTGAACCTGTTCAGCCTCCAGAAGAGAAAGCTGAGAGGGGATCTGGTGGCTGTCTATAAACTTACCATGGGGGAACAGCAGGGAATGGGAGAGACTTTGTTCCCCTGAGCGCTACCTGGACTAACTAGGAATAATGGCCATAAGTTGACTGAGAGTAGGGTCAGACTGGACATCAGGAAGCACTACTTCACAGTCAGGGCAGCTAGAATCTGGAACCCACTTCCAAGGGAAATGGTGCTTGTTCCCACTCTGGGGGTCTTTAAAAGGAGGCTAGATAATCACCTAACCAGGGTCGTTCGACTCCAACATTCTTTCCTGCCCATGGCAGGGGGTTGGCCTTGATGATCTGCTCAGGTCCCTTCTGATCCTATCAACTATGAAACTAACTTCATTGGATCCAGACCCTCTGCACTAGGCAGGAAAGACAACTGTGGGTCAGGTGACCCTCCAGTCTCCTCTTGAAGATTTCCAGGGTAGGTGAATGCACCATCTCTGGAGGGAGTTTGTTCCACAATCTAGACACCCTGATTCACAAATGAGTTTTTCCTAGAATTGAGCCTGAAGTGGTCTTCCAGGAGTTTGTATCCATTACTCTTGGTCTTCCCCACGGGCACCGAGCTCTTGATGTACTCCCCTGATGTAGCAGTAAGCTGCTACCAAGTCCCCACTCAGCCTTCTCTTGTTTAGGCTGAAGAGGCCCAAGTCCCTCAGGCTCTCCTCGTATGGCTTGCCTTGCAAGTTTCTGATCATACAGGTGGCTCTCCTCTGGGCCCTCTCAAGATTTTCCACATCCTTGTTGAAGTGCGGCTCCCAGAACCGGGTGCAGTACTCCGGGTGCAGTCTCACCAGTTTGAATTGGTAATGTTGGAGATTCCTTCAATAAATGATTGCCTGTAATTGCAGGAAACTGAGCTCATTGATTTAGGAGGCCTTCTGACTGGATTATGTTTCTGTATGTGATATGCAAAAAAATCTTCCTAATTTTTTTATAGACTGCCCAGCATCCCTCTTACCAAAAAAATCCTTGAATGAAGCATCAACCATCTGTCTCTTGTATTTATGGAAAAATATCAGCTTCTTCTCTCTACTCTTTTGTGTACTATAACTTAGTCCAGTGATTGTAGCAATTAAAATACACTCCTTTTTGAATACTTACTAATTTTATGTTTTAGTTTTACATAAGGAGGCTTTCAGGTTATTATGCAGAATATTAACTTCCTGAAATACAGCCTGATCATGGAGATCTGGGAACATATTGCGATAAACAAGCAAACATTCTGGAAACATTTGCCAACATCTCAATTAATAGGAGTATAGCTTAGGAGAGAGAGAAAAGTTCACAACTTAATCATAGGAAGATTGTAAAAGCAAAATTAAATGAGTCACAATGTTATGTAGATACTCTGAGGGAAATCTTAGTTCCTCCCAAGTCAGTGGACATTGTGTCATTGACTTCAATGGAGCTGGGATCATATCCTTGGTAAATCTGCCCTAGGCTTCTATGAACTTCTTCCTTCAGCTTGTATTGTTTGAGTGTTACTTATGCTCCTCAAGCTTCATTCCCCTACATTGTTACACTAGGATACAGTAGGTAATGCTGTATAACACCTAGTGACAGTTGTTGGTCCTAGATAGTGATTGCCCTGAGAGTTGTGTTCTGATATGATGTAAATTCAGCAGTGAGTAGGACTGCTTTTTACAGACCCATACTGCATAATTAGTCATATGGAACCATTGAGTTTCACAGTTTCTATTTGTCAACATAAGTCAACCCAGGGTCTCCTAATTAAATGCTGAACAAGTTTGGGCCTTGTGTCTTTATCTCTGAGATAACAGTGGGCGCTTATACACATGCAGCGAGGCTGCTCTGACGCGCTGTAATTACAATGTGCTGGAGCAGACTCGATTAATTGAGTCTGCTGGAGTGTTGTAATTACCATGCTCCAGTGTTGCATGTATCAGTTTCCTTGGGCTCCTTAATTAGAACAGGTCTCAGTGCCACTCTAATTAAAGCACTCCCCAACCCCAAGCACCTACTGGAGCACATCTATAAATGTCCAGTGTTTCTGATCTCTTGACTGGACCTCATATTATCATAACAGTGGACCTCATATAACTCTCAATAATACAGATCTATAATGAATCTTTTTGCAAGCTCCTCATCTGGTATATCTTGACAGTGCCAATGGACCTAATATAATTATACCACTTCATATCTACTAACAGTCTGAACCCAAATATTTAAAAGTGTGACTATGAAACAAAAGAGGATACAGCTTGATAAAGTCTACTACAACAGGAACATCAGACACAGAGGCACAGCAAGGAAAGCAGAAACTATCTATGGCTCTTTTTAAACAAGTTTTGTATTTTTTTCTCAATTTAACAGACATAATTTAGCATGTATATTCATCTGGTGAAAACCAGATGGCCAAGGGTAACCAAAAGAATGTTTCTAAAAAGAGATGGAGGAAATGCCTGCTAATTTCAGTGTGCCTGTTGGTAGCTCTGATCTTCTTGCTTTGATATACACCATCAAAGTTCTTATTCTATTGCAATTAGCATAAAAAATGGCCACCATGGGGATTACACAGATGCTCAATTCGTATCAATAGATATTTTGAAACATTTTTTAGGTATTTTTAAATGCTAGTTTCAAAGTTTTCTTATTTTTTCTTGAAATGGTAACACAGAGTGGCAACTACTTATTTCAGTAGTTATTTTGCACATGTTACTTAGGATATGTAGACTGAATAAGTACTAAGTTCTTATAAGAACTAAAAATCATCACACTGGGTCATTAGCCTTGCTTTTTAGGACGTAAGGAGAATCTCACAGCAACTTTCAAGCTCGTAAGCCTTTAGTATAGGAACTGTCTTGAATTGTGGGTATGTACAGAATCTAGCAGAGTGGCACACTGCACTAGTAGCTACATGCTACTGTAAAGCATACTGTGACAAGGGGGTAAGCTTGGGGCAGAGTATCAAGTTGGCCTGCCCACCTGTCTCTATGGGGCCGTCTGCCCAGTATCGCCTGCCATGACTTTGCTGATACATTGTACTGGTGGAAAATGTGGGAGACTGTCCATTTCCAGCCCCGATGCTGCTGCAATCAAGCACCTGGCTGCTGCCTGCTCCAGCCCTTAAAGTGGCAAGCACCCAAAGGTGCGCTGCCACACATACAAATAATAATACATGAAACCAATGAGTCAGATCAACATCATGCCTTTCCTACTTCGGGAAAAAACACAGAACAAAACAAACAATGCCTCCACCCATCTAGATACAGCTGTTTCCAAGAGAAGCAGAACAAAAGACACACACAAATAATGCAGTTTATTTTTAATCAATTTCTCCTCCAAAGCACACATTCTGGTAGAGGTAGTAACATTTATTTGACATTGAATATATGTGGAATTCTCCTATCTACCTCCTTCATTCTTGACTATAGCACATATTTAAGAAAGAAGGGAGCGTTTACAGAAGAGCTGTTCCCTAAGGGATCTAGGATGCATCTACATGTGCATTTTAATGCACATTAGCTTATTTTAAGGTGCATTAAAGTGTCACAAAAAACCATAAGTTTTTACTAATGCACATTAAAATAGCCTAATGCACCTTTTTCTAGTACCTCACAATGGAGGGTGCTTATACACAAGCACTAAGGCTGCTCTGATGCTGGAATTCCAGCACAGTGGAACATACTTGAT
This sequence comes from Crocodylus porosus, assembly GCF_001723895.1. Taxonomy (NCBI): domain Eukaryota; kingdom Metazoa; phylum Chordata; order Crocodylia; family Crocodylidae; genus Crocodylus; species Crocodylus porosus. Next base: position 96,902,595 of record NW_017728947.1, read on the forward strand.
TAATCAACTTGGCTGGAGCATGGCAATTGCTGTGCTGCAGCAGCCTCCTGTGTTTCGTGTATCAGCGTCCCCACACTTAAAACGGTGGAGAGGCACTTGAACTAAAGCTTATCAAATGCATCAGCACTTTAATTAGAGGGTCTCTCGGAATCCCTCTATTTAAAGCATTGCCCCCCCACACCCCTGGAGCATATGTAAAAGTGCCCGGTGGTTCTAAATTTAATGCACATTAGGAAAACCACATTAATGAACAGGTAGATGTGCCCATATGTTCATAAAAAAGTACATGCAATTTTAATGACATGTTTCATATTAAGTGGCCTTGGACTATGAAAGACGTGGGGAAGCTGGACACTGTATGCCATCTGGTATTGAGAGTGTTGAGACCTGCTGTACACATATGCTGATTTATTTTAATAGCAGATATTTGGCAAGGAACGCCAGACAATTAATATAGATTAAAAAAAAGTTTTCTTTTGACCACTTCAGAATCTACTACTTTGGCTGTAGTCAATTTTAAGGCTTGTTTTGCTAAGACTGGAACCCCCAGGATCAAACATAAAGGAAGATGAAAAGTTTCCTTTGCGCAAGGATGGGAGTTATTCCTAAGGATTAGACTACTAACAGAGATAGATCATGTTGCTATATCTGAAGTAGTAAGTCCTTCTTAGGCTTCTAAAAGAGACAGACAGTGAGCCTTAGGTACATGCACATATGTTGTTTCTTGCTTTAAAATATGTTTTCAATTATTTTGAAAGTTGTTCCAATTGTTAAAATGAAACTGGATTAAAAGCTTTGGTTTAAGAAGACTCTTTGATCTGTATTTACTACAAGTCAAAAAGCTCCCTAAAGTAGGAATTGGAGATCTGACTGGACCCAGTTGGGGTCAGGTAGCAAAACTGATTCATGGGTTATGGTAGCTCAGGCCATTGCATCCTAAGAAAAGTCTCCTACTAGTTCCTAATATCTAACAGGGTGCATTCACACAGACTTCAGAGGGGACCTTACCCTGTAACTGTGACAAGAACTTTGGCACTAAAAGAAGACTGAAAGCCTAAGTGAATTATGTGCAATTATTATTATGTTCAGCTAGGAAGGAATAAACCATAGGGCAATGGTTCTCAACCTTTTTAGACTCAAGGCACCCTTCATTTGACTCAAGGCACCCCTCCATTATGTTTGTGAATTGAGCAGCACTCCATTTTAAAAACCCCTTTATTTATTAAGCAGGGGACAGGCAGTGGGAGCAGGGGAATGTCTATGCAGGGATGAGTCTGAGGCTGCGCTTATCTCCTCACACCTGCTGCTCTCCTTGCACCTCCCAACACCCTTCAGAAGATCTCATGGCACTCCAGGGTACCCTGGCATCCTGCTTGACAATCAGCATCCCAAGGTCTAAATGGTACGGTCGATGTATTTTTACATAGAGGACAAATGTACATTACATAAGGAATAGTTGTTTCATGCTTATCCCTCATATACTACCATGAACTTCAGTGAGTTACATCTGAGTCAGTGCATATAAATGCACTCCTCTAGACTCAGTGTAGTTGCTTTAATTATATTAACACTTACATTGATTATATATTTGGCCCCAATGCTGATTTTAAGAAACAAGTTAAACATTCCTTGACATTACACAGATAAGAGGTCAGTACAATACCTCACAGGAAAGAAAAGGGGCTTGGAAAGATTTTTTTCTGGCCAACATGCATCATTAGCTGTTCTATGCAAGCTTCTTAGTGACAAATGTTCAGTGGAGGTCTGATTTTCTGTATCAGTCAGCATATCTCTCTCTTATCAAGGTGCCATCTAAATGGGAGCAGTCATCACTTAGTGAAATGTCTGTTGGTGCAGTGGATGGTACTCTGTCTCACAAGCTCCACCCACAAGAGATGGAAAGAACCCAAAGCATAGGGCAAGACAGGGGTTCAGTACAAACTTGTGCACATCCTTTTTCCAGCCAGGTGCATCATGATTTCAGCTTGAGCAAGGCACAACTTTGAAATACACAGCTTGAACCAGAGGACCACTTAGCTAACTAGCAAAGGCTTAAAAACAAAGAAGAAGAAAAAGAAATGGATAGACCAGAGGCATCTGTGATGTGAACAAAACAAGAATGAAAAAAAATGTGCTGGAAATAAAGCCTTTTTACTATTGTAACTCTTTAAGTTAACAGCTGTTCTATTTACAAGGCTTCCCTACAGGCTATGTGCATACTACATGTCCTTCCAATAGACCCATAAGCCTCATTAAAATAACAAAATATTGTTTTGCTTTGTAGATACCACCATGAGCTTTGCGTTAACACTCCATGATTTTTATAAACATGATCATTCATTTGTTTCTGCCTCTTAGATCTCCAAATTGTGCTGTGTGTACATACAGCTACATTATTTTTGCATTACCTGACTCCTGAACATCACCTACACACACACACACACACACACACACACACACACACACACACACACACACACACACACACACACACACACACACACAGAGTCACCAGTAAAAAGGTGGTAAATTGAGAGATTGAAATTCACAATTAGTACTAACAAATGCCAAAAATAATGTGCCTGTTTACACCAGCTTGTGACCTGACCCTCAATATGTGGGATTTACTTAGGGGCTTGTTCATACTGCCTCCACACTGACCCCTGAATGACTGCCTGAAGACAAGTCTTGCCTCTCACTCCTGCTCAGCATTCATCAAACCCTGGCAAAGAGGCAGGATACAGTCCTGAGCTCATGTCTTACTGTTGCTCTCAGGCTTTGTTCCTTGGGTGTGTTTTTTGGCGCACACGCAGGGCTGCTCCCAGGTGCCTGCACTGCTTTATTTTTGGGATTTGGTGGATGCTAAGTGGGAGGGAGTATGTAGGTGTGCTTCTTGATAGTCATCCAGGGTGTGGCATGGAGATGGCCTAAATGTCACTGGCGTTCAGTAAGCATCTTTACGCTTCACTTCTTTATCCTTTATTTCGTATGTAATTTTGCAGCAAATTAGATTGTTTGGAAGATACAAGCTCAGTCAACCAATCAGTCTGTTTTTTTCCCCCAGAAAATACAGCCTCACTTGATGATTAAAGAAAAATACTTAAGCTTGTCTATTCATGTCTTGAGTATTTCTTTGTCAAGTTATAGGCAGAAATGCAGGAGCTTGCAGAGACTAGTGCCCAGTATGCAGCAGCTTCCTGGTTGTACGTTGTGATGTATCATAGTCTCCTTTTAGCTTCTCACTCCATTAATCTTCAAGACATACATTCTTGTTTCAACACCTCTTCATAATGTTAATAAAGCCAAGAATACCATTATAATTGTGGCAAAGAGTAATGAGTAATTCATTATATTTATTTTATGGTATATCAGATAGTTGTTTAAACTGATTTACTATTTTCCAGCTGCCAAGGCCACAGGCAAGGCTATAGTCTGGGGAGACAAATTCATATAATTAAGGATGTTAAAATATTCTGGTTGGGTCAGAGAAAATAAGTTGTTGATCTGTCTTGTGCCTGAGGGCTGTACCTATTGCAAAGATCTGTTTTCCCTCCAATTAAAGAAGACAATAGCAAGAGCAATGTTTTAAGATGGGAGCCCATCAGCAGCCATTGTCAGGATGGGGAGATGGATGGGGGATCTGTTAAAGGTAAAATTGAAGTTATACTTAAACAGGACGGGCTGCAAATATGAAATGTTCTCATTGCTTATTCTATGTCTCTGGAATTTTTACTGTGTACCCATCCTAGGTTCAATGCTTAAAAAGACATATTTTTAAATCAAATAAATCAGCTTGTCTAATTATGTGACTCTTTGAACTGAACTACTGGTAAGTTAGCATCCTTCCTTTCATTATGAAATATGTTGTTATGGCAACATTCAGACAAAGAAGAGGAGAGTGGGCATACTGCCCTGGACCATAGATGGTCCACACATACATAGTTGCATCCTGAACTGCTGTCTCTAACGGCTGAATAGCTGGAAATTTAGAGGTCAAAAGCAAAGTTTGGAAATGGGGTTTTAGTCTGGGAAGAGAGAGAGAGAGAGAGAGAGGTATCAGTTTTTCTGGTTAGAGTAATAAAATCACTTAGGAAGAAAATGTGAACTACTGAATGTTGGTACTTTCAAATAATCAATATTAATCATAAAACTATATTAGTATACAAATATATTTAAATTAGATTCACCTGCAACAGCAAGGGTCAGCAGCCCTGTCTGACTAACTAAAACTAAAGCTGGAATATTTACTACATTTTGTTCTGCTGCACTTTGTTCTTCTGTGGGGTGTTTGGGATTTTCATTTCCCAGCCACCTTTGACATTGCTTCTTAATAATTAGGCAGGCAGCAGGAAGATGAAGCTCTCCCTTGACTTTTCCGCTGTAATTGCTGTCTCAGAATAGATTGTCTAGCTAAGTGCTCTCTTTGTGGAGCACAGAGATTTCTCCCCTTCTCACCCTGCACATTTTTCATTTGTGTTATGACTGACCCCAACTGCAAGAGATCGGAGTCTGAATCTCCCATCCCAGATATGGACTCACGTTCTAGGCAGACTCCAGTGTACGGTGATGAAGAGGGAATGGGCTTTTCTGATGCCTGAGGGCCTTAAGGCACTGAGCCTGGGAGAGGGTTCCTCTCTCTCCCATAGCCCTTTCTGTGAGACTGTAGGCAACTTAATCTCTCTGGGCCTCAATTCCCCCTGTATAAAATGACATTTTCTTCCTTTCTTCCATGGAAATGATTCAAGCCTGGTTTATATATAAGCAATGTGAATGAATGCAGGATCTTAGCACAGGGAATGTACTGGAAGTACTGAAGGACTTATGCGCTTTCTCTATGAATTAGCCCCTCAAGTTAATAACTTCAGATAATTCTATTGAAGATATTTTTTACAATCAGTGCAGGCTCTCAAATATACTGAGAGAAAATCCCCATAAGCAGGTTTTTCAAGGGAGAGTGAGGAAAGTTCATTAATGTAAATTGCTCTATTCAAATTTCCAGCCCCCCCAGACCCTGCTAAACATAGCAACATTTTAACAGTGTTCCAGTTCAAGCTGCCAGTGTAATAACTATATTAAATAACTGATGTGAAAAATAAAAGTGTAAAGAAAGGGAAGGAGTCATTATGTAAATTGCTTGAGTGAAGACAGAATGTTGCTTCCAAGTCTGTTAATACATAAATCAAGTCTCATTTGCTTTCTAATTCAGTTTTCCCCAGAGTTATTTCAGTGTTTGGTTTTTTTTGTTGCAATTTTTTTAGAGGTTTAAAAAGCAGAACTTCACTACTACTGAGAAAGACAGATGTCCCAGAAGGCTAAAAATAAATATACAATATGATTTTGTAGGTCATCTGGGGCTTGTTGAATCCATGTTCTAGTGTCATTACTTGAATACGTTTTGCTCAGCATAAGGAAAGGTTGCACAATAGGTCATCAGTAGACTGAAGCTTCTAATAAGGTAAGTTTTCTTACCCATCTACTAGAACCCATGCCCAAGGAAACTAAAATGAGGGATACATTTATGTATGGGCTTTCATTGTTCATAGGCAATATGTCTTTTTATATAGTCAGACAGATAAAACCCAGATCTCTACTTTTTTGGCAGTGGCCTGGATTTTGCAGTGGATTTTCTCCAAGCTAGGGGTAGATGAAGTATTTCATAGTTTTTAGTTAAAAAAAAAAAAAAAAAAAAAAAAAAAAAAAAAAAAAAAGGATCTGATTTTTCAAGCAGGTCAGTTCTACAATATGCTGCTACTCATTTTAAAGGGAAGATTCAGAGCTGTGCTAAGATATCATGTTCCTCCCACACAAGTATGCCTTGCTTATTCCTTTGCTGCAGTGAAAGATCTTGCCCTTCGTCTGAATTTTGGACTCAGACATCTCATTAAGAATTGGCTGCTCACTAATAACTGTGTTCTTTCAGACTAGTGATTCACAAACTATTCCATTCTGTGACCCCTGTTAGTACCTGTAATAGGCTTTTATGTGACTCCCACTGCCATACTGTCTGAGCACCTCAGTCGTTACTATATTTACCCTCGCAGCACCTCACAAATACTGTTCTCACTCTGTTACAGATGGGTACCTGAGGCACAGGAAAATATAAGAAAAACAAATAGCACTAAACAAAATGAGGTGAAAGAAGCTAAAAGGGGATCAGAATAGGAGACAGTAAATAATCTGGTGAAGAGCTGGCAGCAAACTAAATTCCTGTGTGGCACAATTTGTTTGAATTAACCCTCTGATTTCTGAGTGGCTCCCAGACCCTGAGCCAACTTTATGAACACTGAAGGAGTGACCAGCTCTCAAGCAGGAAGAGAGGGAGGTTACTGAGCTCATCCCAGTCATGGTTTGAGAGAGATCACACTGGGGGATTTTCAACATACCTGCAAGGATGAGCTACATGAAAGCATGTTGGATTGAGCACCTGCTGCAAATCCAAGGAGGCCTAGCTGCAATGAACCTGAACTTAATTGATTGGCAGTGGCCCAGATGTTTCTTGAGGCTGAGGACCTTTTACCTGTCACAGGAATACTCCTGAGAGAGACAGTTAGCCATGTTAATCTGAAGTCAGGCAGGAGGGCACCTTAGGGCCCCTCTACACATGCAGGTAAAGGCACAATCAGATCTAATGCATGATCCACACAATCATATCTCCTGCCATGCTACACATGTAGGAGGTGTCATTGTGGGATCATGAATTAGATCCCATTGTGCCTTATTGCCAGTACAGGGGAGCCCAATTCTGGATTGGGCTCCCCCTGCACTGGCAAGAAGCAAGCTCCTACAGCTGGGAGCTCTCCCAGCTGGGGGGCACTCCATGAACCTCCCATGACTGGGAGATGCAGCTGCTGCAGTGTCCCAGTCTCGGGGGTGCATGAAACCCCTGGGGCTGGGAGACCTCAGCCATGCCTCATGGGCGCCAGGATCTAGCTGGGTCTTGACTCTGGGAGGCATGCTGCTAGGACCATGTTCACAGCTATAGGGAACTGCCCAGGACCCAGAGTCAGCAGCTGCTGGGTCTGAGTCCCCTCAGTTGCAGGACTCCCAGCCCCAAAAGCCCTATCAGCTAATGGGTTCTTAGTCACAGGGGAGACCCTGCTACATGTGTGAATTAAAACTGGATAGCAACCAACTATAAATCTAGTACACATTTTTGTGGTCTAACTTTAGAACTCGTTGGAGCCTTTTATGGAGCCATATGCAATGACCTGGTGAGGGGACTGTGGGTGCTTGACCACCTGGGTGACAGTGATCATCGCCTACTGGAATTCACCATCCAGCACAGGGTGTCAAAGACCTGCAGCAAGGCAGCAGCCCTGGACTTCAGGAGGATGGATTTCAATGAGGTAAGGAGACTGGTTGGGGAGGCACTGAGGTCCCGGAGGGGAAGGGAGTTGGGAGTCCAAGAAGAGTGGTTGTTCCTTAAGGAGACAATCCTCCAAGCCCAAAGGATGACAATCCCTATGTGGATCAAAGGGGGGCAAGAGTGCTCAAAAGCCCCCATGGCTCACCAAAAGCATCCAGGAGCGTCTCAAAGCCAAAAAGAAGGCATACATCCAATGGAAGAGAGGGGCCATCACCAAGGAGGATGATACCTCCATTGCTGGAGATTGTAGGGGGGCTATTAGGAAGGCTAAGGCAGAGATGGAACTGGGAGTAGCGACCCAGATCAAAGATGACAAGAAGTCCTTTTTTAAATACACAGGGGGTAAAAAGAAGGTACCAAGTAACGTGGGCCTCTGCAGGACAAGCTTAATAATCTGGTGGTAGCACCAGATGACAAAGCTAATCTTTTTAACAGATCCTTTTCTTCCATTTTTCTGAGCAGGGACTGGGACATCCCCCACACTGGGATTCTGGACAAACCCAGGGGAGGCACAGCCAGGCCCGGGGTTAGTGAGGACCTAGTTAGGGAACTTCTGGAGGGACAAGATGTGTTCAAATCAGCAGATCCTGATGATCTACACCCCAGAGTGCTGGGGGAGTTGGCAGAGGTCATTGCGGGACCCTTGGCACAGCTTTATGAGCACTCGTGGTGCTCTTGTGAGGTGCCAAAGGACTGGAAAAGGGCCAGTGTGGTCCCCGTTTTCAAAAAAGGGAGGATATCCAGAAGCACATCTGCAAGGGACCAGTAGGGTAGATTATGTTTAGGGGCAATCCACATGGGTTCATTAGAGACAGGTCCTGTCAGACCAACCTGGTTGCCTTCTATGACCAGGTCACAAAAACCTTGGATGCAGGTGTCACAGTAGACATAGTCTTTCTGGAATTTAGGAAGGCTTTCAACACTGTCTCTCACCCCATCCTCATTAAAAAATTAGGTGACTGGTATCGACGCCTACACAGTCAGATGGGTCACAAGTTGGCTGGAGAGTGGTGGTGGATGGGTCATTTTTGACCTGGAGGGATGTGGGCAGTGGGGTTCCCCAGGGCTTGGTCCTTGGTCCTGCACTGTTCAATATCTTCATAGGCAACTTGGACGAGGGGGTGAAAAGCACCTTGTTGAAGTTCACAGATGACAACTTCCAAGGGAATTGGTGCTTGGCCCTACCCTGGGGGTCTTCCAAAGGAGGCTAGATAATCACCTTGCTGGGGTCATTTGACCCCAGCATTCTTTCCTGCCCATGGCAGGGGGCCGGACTTGATGATCTGCTTAGGTCCCTTCCAACCCTACCAACTATGAAACTATGGCATGATAGATACTTTACATATGTAGCTGGTCTTGAGGTAATTGTGCACTTAACCAGTTAATTGTGTGATACCTGTAACGTGTAGAGGGAGACTTTGAAACTAACAGTTTTAGAGTGGCATAAGCTTTTGTAGGTGATGGCCTACTTTGTGATAGCACACAACAAAGCAAGCTGTTGCATGCCAAAATTTATGCTTCTGAATTAGTTTCTAAGGGTTCCTGTAGACGTGCCAGGAGGTTGCTCCGATGCACTGTAATTACAACACGTCTGAGCAGACATGATTGATTGAGCCTGCTGAAGTGTGCTAGTTGGCACACTTCAGCCAGCTTCCACATGTCATGGATCAGTTCCATGAGCTTAAGTTAAAGCACCCCTGCCAGCATTCTGAAGCGCGAGGATGCTGATGCACGAGACACTGTGGTGCTTTAATTAGACTGGCTCTCAGAGCCAGTCTAATTAAAATGTGCACCCCCCACCACTGGAGCACATGTGAAAATGCCCTAAGGTGCCATCCTGCTCTGCCTTCTGCAAGAATATTCCTAGAAGCTCTAGTCTAATAATTTTTCTCTCTTGCTTGCCCTGTTATTGAATAGTGGGAGCCTGATGGATCCTTTCCCTTTTTCTATATCATAGATTGAAAGTGTAAGGACAGAAGAAACCATTTGATCAACTTGTCAGACCTCCTATATATTACCTGAATTTAAATTCCACCAAGTTACCCCTGTATTGAGCCCAATATCTTGTGTCTTAACTGTATCTTTCAAAAGGAATCTTGCTCTGCACCTTAAGAGATGGAGAATTTGCTGCTTCCCTTGGCAGTTTGTCCTACTATTTAAGACTTTTCATTGTTTAAAATGTTGTGTCTTATTTTCAGTATGAATTTGTCTGGCTTCAGCTTCCAGCTGTTGGCTTTTGTTATGCATTTCTCTTCTAGTTTAAAGTGCCATTTAGTACCCAGTATTTTCTCTCTGTGAAGGCTCTTAGGCACCAAGTCACCACTTAGTCTTCATTTTGATAAGCTAAACAAATTGAGCTATTTAAGCCTCTCATTACAAGGCATTTTCTCTAGCCCTCAGTCATTTTTGTGGCTGTCTGCTGCACCCTCCCTAATTTTCAACATCTTTTAAAAAACATGGAGATCAGAGCTGAGTACAGTGTCCTAGTATCAAACTCAGCCGTGCTAGACACAGAGGTAGAATACCACCTTATTCCTACTGTGTGCATCTACATATGCATTTGCTACAGCACCAGTTTACTCCTGAGTAAATTACTCCTGAGTAAACAGTGCTGATCAGGCATCTACATGTGCAGGGAAGTGGGAGCGGATTTGCTGGCAATGGCCCCCTGACACCACTGGGGGGAGCTCCAGGCTCCAGCTGCAGCTTCCAGCAGGTGGTAGCCCTCTTCAAAAGCCATAACTGCTCACTGGACAGCCACTTCCCTGGCCAGGAGCAGCATGCACAGCAAAGGAACAGCACAGAGCAGTGCTCTCCTCACTGCCTGTGCTTCCCTGTGCCATGGCTGCTTCTGCCCCTGGCAGTGACAACCAGTGCCCTGGGCTCCTGCTGGCCACCATGCTGGCCCTGTTGGCCTGCCTTGCCAACTGCCACTTGGACCATGGCTGTCTTGCCTCTTCTGGCTCTCTGACAAGTAGAAACTGCCTGTTCACCTGCCACACACCATCCCAGGGCCTCCACCATGCACCTGTTGCCTTGACCCCATCTGCCTGGCTGGACCACAGCAGGGATGCCAGTGATGGACTCCAGGATGCCACTGCTACAGCTAGCATTGCCCTCCTGGTCCTACAGCCCAACTACCTCTGGGCCCATTGGGCCAGCCAGGACTGGTGTTGGCATGTCATCCAGGAAATCTGGGATGATGAGCAGTGACTGGAGGCTTTCTGCATGACCAGGGCCACCTTCTGGGATCTTCTGGAGCAGTTCTGGCCACCAGCATGTGGCCACCCCTCCCTGCAGACATCCAGTTGGCCCTCACCTTGTTCAAGCTGTCCATGCCTGCTAGCCTGTTTGGCACAGGCAAGGCCACCACTGGGGAGGCTGTCCTAGAGGTGTGTGGTGACCTCTAGAATATGCTAGGGGGACACCGTGCTCTACGTGTATGACCCCCTATCAGTGGTGGTTGGGTTCCATGCCCTGGATGGGACCCACGTCCCCATCACCTGCCCACCCCATGGAGACCAGCCCTATTATAGCCAGAGGGGCTTTCACTCCATTGTGTTCCAGGCCATTGTGGACCACTGCAGGGCCTTCATGCATGTGAGCACCAGCTGGGTAGGCAGCACCTATGACACTGGCATCTTCAAGAACTCTGCCTTGCCAGCCCTGGTGCTGGACCTGCATCTGGGCAGCATGGCAGTCCTGCCTCTCCTCATTGGAGACCCCACCTACCTACTTCTGCTCTGGTTCATGCAGCCCTACACTGGTCAGGCCCAATTTAACTGCTGCCTTGGCTGGACCTACACCCTTGTGGAGGGTGCCTTTGGCTGCCTCAAGAGCTGCTGGTGCAACCACACTGCCTGCCTCGATTTCACCAACAACAATCTCCCTCAGGTGTTCATACTGCATAATAGCTATAAGACCTGGGGAGTACTCTTCCACGAGGCCTGGAGGGTGCTCTTCTATGAGGCCTGGGCAGAGGAGATGTGGCAGGCAGAGGATGCCATGCAGTGGGAGCACCACAGGCGGTGGCAGCAGCAGTGGCAGCCCCTCTCACTGAGGCCCCAGGAGAGCTGCCCACCTGTCAGCAGGGGTGAGGGCACTGGGTGTGGGAGGCACTGGCTGACCATCTCCTCCAGCATTCCCTGCTCTAGCCTGCCTGCACTGCCAACTGTGGACC
>NW_017728947.1:96915320-96989493 GCF_001723895.1 Crocodylus porosus
GTTTGACCCCAGTATTCTTTCCTGCCACGGCAGGGGGTTGGACTAGATGATCTGCTCAGGTCCCTTCCGACCCTTGAAACTGTGAAACTCCAGCACCATGCTTACTTCAGACATGTCTCAGAAGAACACATTTTTATTTCCCTTACATCAACCAGAGACTCTCTCCCCAAAAAAACACAGCTCCCTTCCCCCCTCAACAAAAAGAGCCCCTACACCATCCACTCCATCCACCAACAATAAAAAAAACTTCTTCCCTATGTACAAAGTTCTTTGTGTGTCACTCTGGCATGGGGGGCACTGTGGGGTGGGGGCATCTAGAGGGGACAGGGAGCCAGAACCCTGGTCTCTGGTCACCCGTGCATGGGTTTGCATGGGAGGCTTGTTCAGGGGCAACGGCAGCTGGTGCTCCCCCAGCGCAGGTAGATTTCCCTTTGGCAGCTGGTGTCCAGGGTCAGCAGGGCTGGCATGTGATCCTGGCCCCACTGCAGGCAGCTCTGGGTCTGTGACCACATGGAGCTAGGGTGAGTGGCAGGTCTGGGCCCAGACAGAGGGGGTGGAGTGGGGCTGTGTGGTGTCAGACCCTGTACAAGGGCCAGGCCATGGGGCTGTTGGCTGCTGGAGGTGGTGGAAGACCTTCTCCCAGGCCCAGGCAGGGACCTGCTGCTGGGTGCAGGTGGCTGCCAGGGGCAGGCAGTGGTTGGCAGAAAGGAGACTGTCAGGGCCAGAAGGGTGTCCAGCACCCTTCAGTCATCATCTGTGGCCTGCTGCCCTGAGCCTCCACCTGTTCCTGCTCAAGGGCCAGAAGCTGCACCTGGAACTCCTGGTCCACCTGGTCCCACGTGTCTTAATGGGCCATGTCCTCTGCCAACCACCTGTCCTAGTGGGCCACATACTCTTTCTGTGACCTGTCCTAGCAGGCCACATCCTCCGCCCACCAGGCCCAAGTGTCCTTCAGACGGTCCTCTGACACTGTGACCAGGCAGTTCAGGAGTAGGTTCCTGTTCAGGGTCCTCCTCTGGCAGAGCTGGCACATTTGCAAGGCCCTGGCTGTGGGTGTCAGTGACCCTGAGGCCACATCCTTGATGCCAAGTGCAGCCTCTCCCCCACATGTAGCTTCAGGCCCTTTAGAGCCATGAGAAAGAAGCTGTGTGTGTGAGTTTGCAACATTTAAGAGATAAGATGCTCAAAAACGATCCGGACATTGGTGTCAAAAGCAGACTGGTCATAAATGATCTAGATACTGGTGTCAAAAGCAGACTTGCCAAGTTAGCTGATGACACCAAACTTTGGGAAAGAGTGTCTACACTTGAGGATAGGCTGGTGATGCAGGCCAACCTGGATAGGCTTGCACGGTGGGCAGATGAAAATCTGATGGCATTCAATATGGAGAAATGCAAGGTGCTCCACCTCAGGAATAAAAGCCCGCATCACGCTTATAGTGTCAGCAATGCTACACTCCCTAGCACCATGACTGAAAGAGACTTGGGGGTCATGATTGATCACAAGATGAATATGAGCCATCAATGTGATACCGCAGCTAGCAAAACGAACAAAACTCTGGCTTGCATATACTGATGCATCTTGAGCAAGACCCAGGATGTTATCCACCCATTGTACTCAGCCTTGGTGAGGTCACAGCTGGACTACTGCATCCAATTCTGGGCTCTACAATTTAGGAAGGACATGGAGAAGCTTGAAGAGTCCAGAGGAGAGCCACACACATGATCAGAGGGCAAGAGAACAGGCCTTATAAAGACAGACTGTGAGCTATGGGACTCTTCAGCCTGGAGAAGAGCAGGCTGATGGGTGACTTGGTACCAGCCTATAAGTACATAAGGGGTGTGCATCAGAATTTGGGGGAACACCTGTTCACCAGAGCACCTCAGGGTATGACAAGGTCCAACAGATACAAACTCCTGCAAGGCCGTTTTAGGTTGGACATAAGGAAAATCTCTGAGCCCCCAAAGCCTGGAACAAATTACCCCAAGAGGTGGTGCATGCACCTACTCTGGACACTTTTAAGAAACATTTGGACAATTATCTTATTGGGATCCTTTGACCCTAGCTGACTTCCTGACCCTTGGACAGGGGGCTGGACCCAATGATCTTACGAGGTCCCTTCCAGCCCTAATGTCTATGAAATCTATACCAGGGGCTGTGTACTGTCTGTCTGGCCTTAGAGCAGGGCTTGAGTGTATATGGGCTCCCAGAGACCATGGTAAATCAGGAAGGCAGGCCAACTACTGGACAAGCCCCCCATCCCTGCTCATTCTCCACGGGCTAGCGGGCCTCTGGGTGCTGGCTGCAGGCAGCCTGCCTCTCGCATCCTATTCCCAGGGTGGGACAGGTCAGGCTCCTGGCAGCACCTGCTGCCATACCTTCCTGGGCCTTCGCATGGCTATCCCTGTGCTGCCAGTTTTGGGCAGCTGCCTGCACTGCCCAGTGCAGGGACTCGGCTTGGGACTGGTACCTGCATGGCTGAGCACCTACAGGCTCAGAGCAGACTGCTGGGGTTGGGCTTTAGACAGCTGAAGCTGGCTCTGGCATCCAGAAACTGCCTGCATCTGGGCTTGGCTGCTGGCAGGCCTGACTGGAGTTTTCAACAGCCTCCAGCACCCTGAAGGCCTGGATGGCATAGGTCTGGCAAGCACACAGTACTGCAGTGCCAGACAGTGGTACCGGGGTGCAGGCAGGTTGGTATAATTAGGTTGTGGCTTGCCTAGGGGGGACACAGGGGCATGAAGTGCCCCCAGGCACCCTGTTTGTGTGCCCTAGGGCTCAAAATACTTTTAAGGGCCTGAGGCAAGGGCTACCATAGAAGTCACCCAGCCCTGGGGCAGAAGAGGCTCCTTGCTTGGAGACCTTGGGCTAGCCTCAGGCCAACCCCCTAGTGGCAGGGCTAACCTGGGAGCAAATTAGTTGCTCCCAGTTTGTATCTGCATGTGCATTATGGCACAGCAACTAATCACAAATAAATTTGCTACCTGGATTTGCAGGTATCAAATTTACTCATGATTAGGGTTTTTTACTGAGCAGTAGGTATGCACACATGCTGACACATGCACTTACTGCACAGTAAACTATGCTAACACACAGTTAAGCATCTCATGTAGACTATTTCCTAGATTACAGAAGGATTGCATCAACTATGTTAGGCATAGCATCATGTTCAGTTGCTTCCCCAGTGTAACCCTTAGATCCTCTTTAGTGTTACTGCTTTCCAAGACACTATTTACCACTTTGTTGCTATGACCTTCATTCCTTATTCCTAGATATGCAACTTTGTGTTCAGATGTTAAAACACAGCTCATTTGACTTGACTCAGCTAAGCAATCCTGATCTCCTGAGATGACTCACTGTTACTTACCATGCCACTAGTTTTTTGGGTGTTTTTGTTTTCTGCAAATGCAAGGTATTGTGCAAGTGCAAGGTGTTGCACCTGGGGAGGAAGAATCAGCAGCATACCTACAGGCTGGGGTACTCCCTTATCATCAGCACAGAGGCAGAGAAGGATCTTGGAATCACTACTGATTCCATATGAATATGTGCCTCCAACGTGAGGACACACAGTAAGGCTAACTGAACCTTGTCATGTATCCATAGATGCATCTCAAGCAGGTCCAAGGGGGTGATCCTCCTCCTCTATGTGACATTGGTCAGGCTACAGTTGGAGTACTGTGTCCAGTTTTGGGCACTGCACTTCAAGAGGGATGTGGACAACATGGAGAGGGTCCAGAGAAGGGCCACTCACATGATTAGGGGGCAGCAGGGCAGGCCCTATGATGAAAGGCTACGAGACCTGAACCTGTTCAGCCTCCACAAAATAAGGCTGAGAGGGGATCTGGTGGCTGCCTATAAACTTGCCAAGGTGGACCAGCAGGCAATGGGAGGCCCTGTTCCCCCGAGCACTACCGGGGGTAACAAGGAACAACGGCCATAAGTTGACTAACAGTAGATTCAGGCTAGATATCGTGAGGCACTACTTCAGTCAGGGCGGCTAGGAGCTGGAACCAACTTCCAAGGGAAGTGGTGCTTGGCCCTACCCTGGGGGTCTTCAAAAGGAGGCTAGACAGCCACCTAGCTGGGGTCATTTGACCCCAGTATTTTTTTCTGCCCATGGCAGGGGGTTGGACTAGATGATCTGCTTTGGTCCCTTCTGACCCTACTAACTATGAAACGATGAAATTTTATCAGCAGTGACTTCATATTTACTTCTGAATTATTGATGACAATGTTGAGTAGCATCAAGCATCATATCACTTGTGGTGATTTGATGATGATTAACATTCTCTACTTTCTCACATGCCATTTAATTTATCATATTCCATATATTATGGTCCTTTTGATACTGGATAGTGCCAATTTTTAATCAGAATTGTACTAAGTGCGAAACGGCACTGTTTCATTTTGACTTGTGTTTTGACATTTCAATGGAACAGCATTTTGTTTTGAATTTTGTTTTGATTTGAAACTGCTGTTCTGTTTTGTTTCATTGAAAGTTTTGCTGTTTCGACCTTTTGCCCATAGGCTATAATGGGGAAGCTCAAAACAGCCAATAACTTTTTCATTTCTGGCCTGATTTGGATGAAACTTGCAGAAATGGTAGCTCCTGCTGAGACCATGAAACCTGCCAAGTTTCAAGGAGATAGGTGCAGGGGCATGGGGGAAACTGCACCTCAAGCTTCAGACAAGCAAAACTCATGACATGGGTGACATGGTGCGTGTTAAGGGGCAGCAGGGTGATGACTGCCGGGGTGGTGGCCCCTGCTGAGGCCACAAAGCCTGCCAGCTGTCAAGAAGATCGGTGCAGAGGGAGTCTGGGTTCTGGGGCCCTGCACCTCTAGCTGCTGACAGGCAAAACTCGTGACATGGGTGGGTGACACTGTGTGTGTGTTAAGGTGTGCCCTAGCTCAGCTGACCCCAAGGCAGAAAGCAGACCAACTCAAAGAATGCTGCCTTTTATGCAGTTTTTCCATCCCTCCCCCAGAGCACCGGTATTGGAAGAGACCTCAGGAAAGGATGGCAGTCGCTGGCCAGCTACACAGTCAATAATGAGAGCAGTCCTTCCCTCCCCTCCCCTCCTTCCCCTTCCCTCTCCTTACTTTAGTTTTTGTTTCCCTGCAGGCAAGTTCAGCTTGAGCTTCGAAACTGGAAATGCTTAAAAATTTTGAAACGTTTTGACTTTCCTCATTTTGTTTCAAGGCTGTTTCGAAGCTCTTTATTTCATTTCGATTTTGCTGTTTTGAGCTCGAAACGAATTGAAACAGCGTTGAAATGAAACTGCCAGTGAAATTTCGCACAGCCCTACTAAGTACTAAATCAAATATATCTTACAGAATTCTAAATATATTACATCTACACAATTACCTTTAACAACCAAACTTGTCACCTTAACAAATAATTAACTCTGGTTGGTTCAACAAGAGCAATTTTACATAAAGCCCATGAATTAGAATTAATAGATAGTTGTATAATTAATGCTATATTAATTGAATCCTGTATCACCTATTCCATTTTTTTGTCTGGGATTGAAACCAGATTAACCACGCTATATTTACCTATATATCACACCTGTCCTTTTAAATATGGGGAAAACATAAGCACTCATTTATTTTTCAAGAATTCCCCATGTATGTTATTAAAAGTATCCAAATGCTATGAAAATTAAACATGTGCAGACAAGAGAGCTCATCAGTACTCTCTTCTATGACTCTTCAGTTCAAGTAATTGGGGGCAGCTGATATCTAATGGTTAGCTGTGCTGTTTAACATGCTCTCTGGCTGCTAGTGTTGGACCATAGCTAACAGCAAAAGGAAACAGATCTACACAAAACCGAGTCCCCAAACTTTTGCCTCTTTACTGCTCAATTGAGGTTCTCAGTTATGGTCTGGTCCATGTGTAATGGGGGAAAAAAGGCTGAAAGTTGTAAAAAGCTTGGGTGTGACCAAAAGAGAATTTTTTCCCCATTGGAACTGTTCAAGATAGCAACAAACAGTTTCTGAAGACCTCCTCACAAACCCAGATGTAGGGAGTGTGCCAGGCTAAGGCTACGATTGGGAGGGAACAGACTGGAATTGGGATGGGGCAGCATGACAGAATATAGCACAGAAGAGATACTGAGCAGTGTTGCTGCTCTTTGGTAGTGAAGGATCCTAACATTACAAAGGGCATATTTTAAGTCTCTGCAAAGTAGTATCTCATGTCCTTTCAATATATTACACTGCAAAGGCTCAGAGATGGGATCTATGTCTGTAATAAGCTCTTCATGCTCATTTTTCTGGTCATGATTTCTTTTTTAACCACAGTGCCTGTTTTGTGACATCATTTTGAAGGTTAATTACTGCTTTGAGCGGATTCATTTATTTCCAGACACAGCTCTTTGGAAAAAAAATGTAACTTTTCAGGTAAATAGATGGCATTAAATTGAATTGTTTTTAATTTCTTCTCAGTGTAATTTGTTGTTTGAGTACTTCAGTCATGAATGCTAACTTGATTTTACAACTTCCTTCCTTCCTGCAGAGGTAAGAGGTAAGACTATGAGTAACTGCTGTAGATCTGTATCTCAGGCACCCTGTGCAATTCAGAAAATGCAATTTAGACACAATAAAACACCCTAGAGGCAAATCCTCGCTGTGAAAAGTAAGATATTTCTAGAACACTGCTTATTGCAAAAAGAGAGGTCTGTCCCCTCTGAACCAGTTATGAGAAAAGTAGGAAAGAGATGAAGAATGCTGTTTGACAAAAAAAGCTTGCGTTTAAGAAATACTCTGATAGTTGATTGTGATTTTAATCTCAGGACAAAAGTACACATGATTCATTCATATAATATTCCTACAGGAAGAAAGGATAGGAAGTGCAGCAACACTTAATGACTAGTAGCCAAGTAGGTCTTTTGCTGCACTTCCTATCCTTTAGTTTTAAACTTAAAACTAAAAAGGGAATCTTTCAAAAAGCAGAAATCTGGACAAGTTACTGAGAACAAGTATAAAAATATGGGAGAGGCAAGGATTTTTATGGGCAATGTCTTTTATTGGACCAACTGTGTGGTTGGAATAGATTTAGGTGAGATTTTGGGTATTACAGTACCTTTCAAGGCTTCTAATCAGGTATGCCTGGCTGGGCCAAGCACCTAAATTATCACACCTTTCTCTGATCCCTGGCTAATGCAACTGCCCCAGTTATTGGCAACCAGATTTGCTGCTGAAAGCACCACTCATCCATTTTAAGACACCTGCAGTCTCACAGGCCTGGTCACCCACATCCCAGCCAAACCCTCACAGTAACCGTCCTCAGATTTCAAGTTTCCTCAGTAACCTGAGGAAAGGGTACTGCGATATCTGAAGGGTCATCTAACTCTATCCCAACCAGGTCCAATAAATGACATCACCCACAAAAATCCTTGCTTCTCGTGTAATTTCTGGGCCATCATGGCTACAACATCACTCCAATATTATCAAAACCTAAAAGTCTGGTACGAGCATTTAGGGACAAAACAAGAAAGCCCCTTGCACAAATATAGCTACCTAGGGACATATAAGGCAATTAAAAACATTGTATAAATATGTTAGAAGTAAGAACATGGATCCTAACTGAGAGGGAGGGGAAGCCTTAACAATATAGGTCAAATCTCAGATGATGACCACAATTAATAGGAAGGACAGCGGGGTAGATAACTAACAGCCTGGAGTGTGCTCTGTTATTCACAGGGGCATAGGTAGCAGCAAAGCAGCCTGCAGCTGGCTATTCTCCCAGTCAGGCCTAATTACCTGATTGGGAACAGGGCCCAGTTGTTCACTATAAGAGCAGGGCCCTGAGCAGCAAAGCTCACAGTTTGCTGCTAGCAGCTGGAAGGACACCATCCAGTTGTAGCTGCTGCTCACACCTTGGAGGTCTGGATGGACTATGGGGATGGTAGGAGTTTCCCTGTTCTGGGCATGACATAAAACTATACCCTGCTGGGGTAGGATGGTCTGGTGGGGCTGCCCATGTTGGGGTAGTCCCTGCAAATGCCAGGCCATTTGCTTCCCCAGTGAAAGGCGAGTAATGGGTCTTATAACCCCAGCTCCCACAACCAAGGTGGGTAATAAGAGCAAAGCAGGGGTCAAGGCTCACTGTGAGCTCTGACGCAGGGCCTAGGTCAGGCGGAGGGACTTAAGGCAGCACCCAGACTCACAGCAAGCTCTGAGGCTGCAATAAGGGAGCCAGGTGTGAGGCTCCAGGGGATTGTGAGGCCCTATTGTGTGGGCATGAGAGGACCACGAAGGTCCCAAGTTGGGCTGGGAGCCCTGAGTTGAGTTGGAAAATCCCATGAGAGACTCTGGAGTACAGGTTCCAGTGTAAGGGCATGGTCTTATAGGCCAGGCATTAGGCCAAACAAGCTAAGGCCAGGTTAGGGCATGGATGCCATCTGTGAGGCATGGAACATGGTATAGGGAAGGTCAGAGCCACGTATGTAAGCCCTTGGCATCAGGGCAAGTAAATGGGCAGCCTCCCACCTGATTGACATTTCTTAACCATTATCATCAAGGCATGGCAGGTGAGGAAGGCAGACGGTTAGCTCCGAGACAAGTGGGCAGGCCAATGACTGACCTGCCCAGGACACCCACTTGTTACAATAATGTAGAACAAGTGAGAGATTACTTATCTAGGCCAGATGATTTCATATTTACGGAACCTGATGAGATTCCTTCTATGGTACTCTAGGAATTGGCTGAACTAATTGCAGAGCCATTGGCTATTAGCTTTCAAAACTCATGGAAAAAAATGTGAGGTCCCAGAAAACTGGAAAAGGGCAAAATTATGTCATGTACTTAAAAGATAGGGCATATATTTAAAAAGATGCATGGAATTACAGATCCATCTATCTTTGATAGCTGGAAAGATATTGGAGAATATCATCACAATATAGAGGATGACAATGTGATTCAGCAACAGCAAGGTAGGTTTGTCAAGATTAAATCATGCCCAATCACCCCTATTTCCTTCCATATGCATAAGGGTGACTAATGGATATGATATACTTTAAGCTTAATAAAGTTTTTGATATGATCTTCCACAACATTCTCATGAATAAGCTAAGGAAATATGAGGTAGATGAAACTTGCATAATGTGGTGTTATAGACACAGAACGCATGACAAATGCGGTACAGTTGGAAGAACTAGGATTACTTAATCTGCAAAAGAGAAGACTGAGGGGAGATTGGATAACAATCTTCAAATACAAAAAGGGTGGTTATAAAGAGGATTGTGATCAACTGTTCTCTATCCATTGGTGAAATGACAAGAAGTAATGGCTTAAATTGCAGCAAAGGAGAATTAGGTTAGATACAAGTGTAGTTAAGTAGTGAAACAGATTACCAGGGATCCTGGTTTTCTTTGTTTAAAAATAACAAATTAACTGATTAAGAAAATGCAAATTCTCTGATTAATAACCCCAAATCTGTGGTTTTCTGTGATTAAAATGAAACACCACTGTATACATAGTTGAACACAATGTTTTACTGATCAGTTAAACTCAATGTTTTATTGATATATTGACAATTCTAAAGCAATTTGGAAGCCTACCAGTGCCTCAATCACTATAATAAAATAAATTATAAATACCTATACATTTTGGTTTTTAATTTTGTGTTTTTTATTATGGAAATCCAGAGTTCCCCTTGCCCCCTTCACCCACTAGTATGTGGGTCCAGCTGGGGCTGTCATAGGTAGCAGAAGGCCGGGGCTAACGGGGCTCAGCCCCCCCCCCAAATGTTGGGCAATGGGTAGGGCTGCAAGGCAACTCAGCTGCAGGCTCTGGGCACCTGAAGCAGGGGTGGGGAGGGACATACATGCAGCCAGGATCACAATCTGGCATGTGGATCACAGGCTGCCCAGCATGACAGAAAAATATCAGTCTATTTTGTGAAGGGGAAGAGGCTTGGGACAGATCGAGGGTGGATCGAGCCCCCACATTGAGGGAGGGAGTTGGGCAGAGGCAGTGGCAGAGGCTGGGGTGAATGGGGCCCCAACTGGGCCAGGTCATGGGACAATTGGAACCTGGGCGACTCGTCCAGGACCATGGGGGGACAGGACTCCTGCCACTGTGTGTTCCCCAGTGGAGGACCTGTGTGCAGGGCAGAGACGGGATGCTGCTGCATGCTGGGCACTGTGCCTCACTGCCACTGCCTCTAGAGCCATGCAACACCATGTGCGTCCCACTGCTGGGTGAACAGGGGGCACAGTGCAGCCCAGTGGCAGCAGGCACATGGCGTTGCACTGCTCCCTGGGCAGCAGCAGCAAGGCACAGACCCAAGTGCACAGTGGCAGCCTGTCTCCACACGGATTGCGGGTGGGGGGGCACATTCCCTCTGGGTCTCCACTTGGGTGCACACAGTGGTGGGAGCCCCCCTGTGACCCTGGATGAGCTTCCTGGGCTCTGACTGTCCCACAACCCAGCCTGACTGGGACCCCATTCACCCCAGCCCCTGCCCCTGTTTCTGCTCCACTACCTTTCTCACTGTAGGGGCCTCATTCTATTTCCCACAGTCCTTGCCCCTCCCCCCATCCCTTCCCTACAGATTTATCTCCTGGGTGCACAGGGGTGGGGGAATGTGCGGGTGCACATACGCGTATGTTCAGCCCCCCCCAAATAATTTTTTTCTCCCCCTGCCTGTGGTGGCTGTCCCCCCACTCTGCTTTGTTGTGCTGAGCAGCCCTAATATACTGGTGCCCTGCCCATGCCTTTGCTCCTCATTCCCTATCCACAGCCCCCTGGTGCCCCTCACTCCCCACAGATAGCTCCCTGGTGCTGCTGGTGCCCCTCACTTCCCATCAACAGCCTCCTGGCCCTGCTGGTGCCCTTCACTAACCACCCACGAACTACCACCCCCCAGCCCTGCTGGAGCAGGGCCCCCAGCTGCCAGGGTTATGGGGCCATGGACCTGGGTCCAAAGCCCCCTGCCTTCTACAGCAGCACCCAAACCCCAGTGGCTGCTGTGGCAGAATGGAGTGCAGAACCTGGCTCCCTCTTCCCCGCAAGCAGCAGGGCTGGCATGGTGCTGATGTGGGGAGTGGGTATGGGCTGCCCGCTGCAGGCTCAGGCAGGGGGCTACTCCTTACTGCTGCATGAACTCCTGGGGTGTGGTAATGGGGAGAATGTGTCCCCCAGATTTGTGCATGGGGTAGGTAAGGGCTGTGGGCTTGGGCCTCCCAACCCTGCTGCGTTCCACCCAGGGCCTCCACGGCCCAGATGGTGGGACTTGGCATAGCAGAGCAGAGAGGGACCAGGTGCCACTGCTGTGAGCCCTGCACCACCATGGCAGTGTGGGGCTCCCAGTAGTGGCGGCATTGAGCTTCCCTGCTCTGCTGCGCCCTGCCATGCTCGGTCCTGCCTGCTGGGCTGCAGAGGCCCCAGGTGGAGGGCAGCAGGACAGGGAGCCCGGAGTCTGCAGTAGGTAGCCCATCACCACCCTGTGCACAAATCATGTGCCCCCCATGCCTTCCACAGGAGTGCTTACAGCAGCAGGGAGCCAGCCCTCTGCTTCCCCACCCCTGGATGAGCCACCCATGGCTCCATCCTGCTTCCTGCCTGGCCCCTGCAAGTGCCTGTTGTAGCCCCAGAGGCCCCAAGCCCCATGCACCTCCCCAGCTGGGTGGGAGCCCCAGCCCTGCCCAACTTCTGTCGTCTCTCCCTGCCTCCCTCCCTCTCTCAATATGGGGGCCTCAATTCCCCTCCTTTCCCCCCCTCCCATGCTAGACTTACCTGTGGGGAGCTGCTCTCCAGGCTGCCTGGCAGTCATGTGCATGTGTGCATGTGCACATGCACATGGTGCCTCCTGCCTGACCACCCTCCTCTCATTCCCCCAGCCCCTTACAGGCTGGAACTCTACCAGCATGCAAAAGGAAACCCACCATTTCTGATGTTTTTCTCCTTTAAAGGAGAAAATCCAGGTTTTTCTTCTTAAAATGAGGAAATCAGCATTTTACCATGTTTTACCATGGTGAATGGAAAACCCAGCTCCCTGCAGATTACTTATGTGGCATTTCAAGGTTTTAAGGACAAGTTAGGCAGTTTAGCTGATCCTACCTAGAGCAGGAGGTTGGACTAAATTACTTCCTGGGGTTCTTTCTAGCCCTATTTATCAATGCATGAATCTACAAACTGACATTGGTAGGTTGCTGGATCTGTTATCTTTCCTTTTCCTCTCTATTATATGGTTTGCTAAATGGACCTCTTTGAAACACAGATTCAGTTTTCAGTTTCAGGAAACTTTACCAATGCAATAGATCTAGTTTATTCCATCACCTAGGCATCTGACTACCTGAAATCATTTTTGTGTGTCAAGTGTTGAAAAAAATTGCTGATTGTTAATATATTCTTTCATTCCAGTCTCATCTTAGAATCCTACCTCATGCCCTATTCTCATCAGCCACTCAAAATAAGAGTAAATAAATTCCACACCCATGGAAAGATTTATAAGGTGAATAAGGCTATCCAACTCCCAGAGAGACTGCATCACCAAGACGTAAGGTCTGCTCACTTTGCATGGGCCTGAGCTTGCAAATCAGGCAGCAGAAATGGCTTAGGTGTGTGCCTGAGCAGCTCTGAGAAAATCAGTGTGGTACTGGGCTGCATGCTGGGGGCCTTCTGTATTGCTGTATGCTTCACCTTACAGAGCACAAGCGGAGCTGGCACAAGTGAGTTTAGCTTAGCTCTTGGCTGGGCTCTTCCTGGAGGTGTACAGAGATAGCCTAAGTTCAGGTAGCCTAATGGTGTGGGAGCACTTGTGCATGCTGCTGCACAGGAACCAAGGTTTATGAGCAGCCATAGGTCTTACTTGAAGAGCTGTAGAGTTCAAGTGTGATTTGGATCAGATGAAGTTCCAAGGTCACTCTTTCTGGTAGGGAACATGCATGGACTTCTTCGTTATCCAGCTTCAAAGATGCACTTTCTGCTGAACTATATAACAAAAAGTGCTTCAAGCAATCAACAAAATCCTCTCATTCTTTCCTTCTTCCCTTACCTGTAACTGCAGGAGGTAAGAACCCCCTGTTATAAGAGGAGTTTGTGCTGTTAGGGGAAAAATAGCATGGTAAATAGCACAAAACCTCTTCATCACACCTTGTAGGATCTGTCTGTGGTGCTGAGGCTAGTTAATACTGGAAGAGACTGTGTGGGCATTTTCTTTCAGAAACATTTCCTTCTTCCATTTATTTTTTAAGTCTGGGCATTAAGTTCAACATACAGAATTTTCAGTAGGTTAAATACATCTCCTCTGGATGGAAAAAACGCTGCAGTGGCCCAAGCTCATGCTGGGCTGAGCGGGTTGTGGCCAGGATCTGGCAGGATGCTCTGATTAGGGAGGCGTTCCCCACTCCTTGATAACAGCATTTATCACCCCATCAGAAAACAAAGCCTCTCTCATTAGTTCAAGCTCTTCCTAAGCAAGGTTTTTTTCCATGGAAGGGAACATTCCAAGGAGGGACATTACCAGCTACCTGTTGATTAGCTTCAAAGAGCCCTAAACTGAAACTGTCCTGAATGCCCTTGGTCCTGTCTGCCTTACATGGATACCTCTCAGCATTAGCTAGCATACCACATGCTGGCTATGGTCTGTGCTGTGGGAGATGGGAAGGAAGGATTCACGAGCAGTGAGTGTTGTTGGGAGGGGATGAGGCAGACTTCCAAGCAGACATTGCTGTGCCTGCAAGTCTCTGCTGGAGCTCCAGAGAAAGAGAAGAGGGGAGGGGCCAGCCCAGCTCTCTGGAGCACACAGTCCAGCCCAGCCTAGAGAGCATGCTAGGATGTTGGGGGACTCTGGTTTAAGTTAAACCAGGAAGGGGTCTGGGACGGATATTGCGTAAGCTGCTTTGACCCAAATCAGTTAAGTCTGATACTACATTCAATTAGGCTTATCTCAAACCAGTTTTAGCCATTTTCAAACTGGTTTATGTGCACTGCATGTCTGTTCTGTTATGGGTTTAAACTAGTTTCTGATCGCTTAAACCAGTTTATGTGTAATGTCTGTCCCTATCCTGTGCAGTTACAAACTGGTTCAGTCTAGCCAAGTTAGCCTAACCTGAAAAGATTAAATCAATTCAGGTTCAAGCTTTTTTAATGTCTGTCCCTAGCCAGGATGATTTAACACTGGCATAATAGAAGCTACACAGTAACAATGAAACTTGTGGACAGTCATAGAAACCTGGGTTAGTTTTAGGTTACCTTGATCAATCTGGGGCCTGTAATTCACTCTTTCATAGGTAATCACCTACTGTCTAGAAAAAAGGAGCATGATGAACTCACTTTCCAGAGATTTTCAAAGCCAAAAGGGTCTGGTCTCCTGCATACCACAGGCCACGAAACTTCACCTAGTCATTTCTGCTACATAGGGAATCATTCTTCCCTGCTTACATGGGTGATAGTGTTGAATGCCTGGGCTTAAGGCCTGCACTAAGGCTTGCCTGGAGCTGCCTCATTCGTGATTTGGTCCAGCTGTGCCTGACAGCTCTATTGGCTGCAGGCAGGCAAGCTTCAACATACAAGCCCTGTGCCCCTGAAGGAATGTTGGCTTCTCAACACTTCATAAGCTTGCAGTTATGGCTTGTTTCTGACTGCTTTTTAGCTTAATCTCCCTGCTCTTGTCCTGTATCCTGCTCTGGTTCCTTCTTCAGCCCAGCTCTTGTTTTAGACCCTGCTTGTGGATCCTACCCTGATTCTGCCTAGTCTCCTGCTTCAGTCCAGGTCTGTGCTTTCACCTCAGCTCTGGTTCCTTTGGTTCCTGTCTGGGACTCTGTCTCTAGTCTTGTCTTGAATCCTGTTTCTAACCTAACCCTCAGACACTGCCCTGAGTCCTGGCAGTGTTTGACTATAGTTTCTGGCTTTAGATTGATGGTTTGATTTCTAATGCTGCTTGTTGGCTCTGCCTTCTTTATTTGTAACCTGGCCATATCAATAGGGTTGACAACTCATGCCCTGGTTATGAGTTGTCAATCCTGGACAACTCCTAACCAGCCCTGGAGAATCCCTGTTGTTCAGAAACTCATCTAAAATTTCATCAGATGGATGGTTGCTACCATCCTGAGGGCCAGTTCTCTATCTGCCTTTCCAGAATGTAAGTGCTCCAAGAGCCATCACAGATGTATATTACTGCAAGACTAGGTAAGGATCATCATCTGAGTGCTTTGTGAAAGCTGCACCCTCAGATTCTAGGTGTGCTGGGATCCTTTGGACCTCTACAATGATCCACCTTGTCTTCTCTTAGAATAGGTTCCAGCTGGCATTACCCACAAGCCAAAGGAAAGAGGATGTTATGAAAAGTCTAGCTCAGAGTAAGGTCAATCATAGGGTGGCAAACAGGAAGAGGTAGGGAACACAGGTGATAGTCAAATAAAGAGATGTTTAAATTACACAGCACGTTAATTTTCACTCTTAATCTGCAACTGGAAAGGTCTCTTAGATACTCAGCATTTAGAACCTTACTGCAATCTTTGTGAGAACAAAAGCAATTTGAATAATTAAGTAGTCTAAATTGTTCCTAACATCGTTGGCTCAGATTTGCTATATATTATTTAAAGAGATCTAGGATATCAACGTGCTGATATCTAACTATAATCTATACTGACCTTCTTAAAGTGAGCTTTTACAAATTCCCTTATTAGAACTACAATTCCTGAAAACAGCTATACCAAATGCACTCTAGTTTTAGGCAGTTAAGCTTTCTGTAGCAGCATTTTGAATGTATGACAAAACTGATGGCAGTTGATAGATCTAATTTTGGATAATGAAAATCAGAATTATGTTTGCATTACTAATCTAAGTAAAGGCATTTCAGGAGCACCTTAGCGTAACACTAGGGGGTTGTCTTGAAGAGCTGGAGCACAATGAGAACTGCAGGTTAAGATGCTGTTCAAGTGTTCTGTGAATAGGAAGAGATGAATGAGACTGGCACAAAATTAAAATTTGGATGAGCTGCTTAAATAGACCAGACTTCAGCTGTGCAAACATACACACAGAGCCACATATTTGTAATTAGCTCATGACATTTAGAAGACAGGCTTTTCTCCCACCACTGCCAGGTAGAAACCAGACACATTTCTCCCACGATTTAAGGCATTTTTCCAACTATGAGAGTTTCATGCTTCAACTCTTTGCAGTTTGGACTGAGGAAACTAGGCATGTTTACATATTCATTAATGTGCCATAGTTACTGCGCATTAAGTTTAGTACTTGGTTAACTAAGTACTAAATCAATGCGCAGTAGATTGTGCTACTGTGCAGTAGTGCTGATGCCCGGGTTTTTAGTGACACTTACTGCACAGTAGCCCAGTACTACTGTACAGTAGTATATTAGTACTGTTTTTGCCTGGCATGCTACTGTGCAGTGTTATTAGGCTACTGCACAGTAAGCATCTTGTGTAGTTGTGCCCACTGTGGCCTAAGTTTTAAATATGTCTTTTCTTTCCATGACCATTTATCCATAACTTAAAGAGGTAGGAGATTCTGCTTAAACTTTTCTTTAAGATTCCTTTCCACATGGAAACGTACTATGAGCAAAATAGGGGGTCTGTAGAATGGAATTGGGTTAGCAGATATAATATTGAAGAATGCCGTTATGCATCTTTTTTTACAAATTAGCTGCACAATACTTGGGTTTCGTTTTTTAAATCCACATTTTAAGTACTGAAACAGATGGTGATCAAGTCTGTTCATTTGAGAATGAAAGTAATCTTTCAGATAGGCTGAAAGAGATATAGGTTATATGTAAAATACCATATTTTATTACATACATGAACATTTTTTCTAAAATCCAGATACTGGAAAATGGGATATGTGTTTTAAATGAAAAAATATGGTAATAGGAGCTTCTTCAGCTCAAGCCTCTGTTGGGGGAAAAAAGAAAGTAATCCAGCATGTGCAGTTTGGTAGCTGACCTAACAAATGCTAGCCACTGTGGGTGTTTATACATGTCTGGGGGGTGGGAAGGGGGCTTTAGAGTGGTTCTGAGAGCTGCTCTAATTAAAGCACCTGGAGTGTTGAACAAGCTTTAGATAAAGTGTCCCTGCCACCATTCTGAAGCATGGGCATGCTGATACATGAGACACGGGAGGCTGCTAGAGCATGGGAATTGTCAGGCTCCAGCAGACTTGATTAATCTTATGTGCTGGAACTATAGCGCATCAGAGCAGCCTCCCTGCTTGTATATAGGCACCTGTGGTCCTCCTGCTTTACCTGTAGCAGGTTTTATGGTGTTATTTCTTGGGTTTTATGAAAGAATTGACTGTGTTGTTCTGTTAAGATGTTAGACAGTGGATTTGTATAACTTGCTTTGGATATGGATGATCCCGCCTTAGGAAGAGGGTTGGATTAGATAACCTGTGGAGGGTCCTTCAGCTTTACTTCTCTATGATTCTATTCCAGAACATTACAAAATGGACCCATTTTCCATATTTCACAAACATTTCCTTTATATTTTTCCTAAATTTCAGCCCAAAACTTATTTAAATATTTTGCCTTGTTTATGAGGGAAGTGGTGCTGGCTCCTACCCTGGGGGGCTTTAAGAAGAGGCTTGATGCCTACCTGGCTGGACTCATTTGAGTGGAGTCTTTTTCTCCCACCCAGGCGGGGGGTCGGGCTTGAAGATCTACAAGGTCCCTTCCGACCCGACTTCTATGATTCTATGATTCTATAATAAAACCTTATTTCTTATAAGAAAACATAGTTGTTTACAAATGAAAAACTTGATTAAAATGTCATTACAAAGCAGAAACATTTTGAGAAATAATGTTGATCTTATAATGTTGATCTTAATTTGTAATTAAAAAAAAGGTTTTTAACCAAAAAAATTGAGAAAAATATTATCAGGCTCTTTCTAGTTACCATATTTATATGAATCCAAGAGAAGTTTAAATTTAAGACAATCCCCCAATAATTAGATTCTATATAAGGAAAAATTATACATGTTTCTAATTATTCGAAGATCATCTTAAATTCACCCCTCCTGCCACTGCAGTAGGGAAAGCAAGGCTGGGGGGAGGGGGGAGCTGGAGTCTCTTCATACTTGTACCTCCTGCGGCCCACCATCCTCACGTACTGCCTGTATCAGTGTCACCTGTTCCCCCTGCTGCCAGCCCTCTGCAGCTTCTGCCCCCCCCCGTCTAGCCCCTCAGCCTCTGTTCCTTCCTGCAGCCTCTGCCCTGCTGCTTACTATCAGGTGTGACTCTGGATCCATTCCCTCCCAGGGCATGGAGCATATGGAAGCTCTGGCTCCTGCCTGGCCATGCAGCAGCTAGTGATGGCAGCTCTGGGCTAGAGATGACCCAAGCTTGGGTCCATTGTCAGAGCCACAGCAGCCACCTCTCCCCTCCATCCACCTTGTACTTGAATCCAATGGCTTTTTCCCCACGTTGAATTGGGGGGAGGGCTCATTCAAGTAAATATGGTACAGTGTGAATGCTGCCACCTACTAGCAAGTGATTAGGGCTTCTATAGGTGAATCAATGGTACTGGGTGAGGAATGAAAATGCCTTCATTCTTCAACAGACTAGCCATAAGATGAATGACTTGTTGATGATATCTGGTTCCCAGGCTGAAAAATTGGTTACAGGCCAAATGCAGCTCTGAGGTCGGTGCAGCTTTATGAAGCCAACAGAGTAGCAGTTTCTTACATCAGACCTGGATTTGTCCTCAAGTGTTTGTTTTGTGTGTTTTTCATAAGAGGATTTAAAAAATTTGATGTATAAGCTTTTACAAGCTGAGTTTGCAAAGAATTTGAATTGATTGCTGCCATTCTGCTAGCTGCCAGGAGCTGAAGATGCATTCATTGAATTACTCAATGCTCTAACACAATGCTATAAATCTGGAAATCTGGGATTCTTAGAATCTGTCTTTTCTGGTTCCTGGAAAAAAAAATGGCTTAGCAAATATTGTATGTGCTTCACTTTACCAGATTGAGCACAAAGGAACTTGAGTGATACAACCTGGAAAATGAATGGCTTTGGGTTGCTGTGGAAAAGGTTAGTGCTACTTAATCCTCTTTTTTCCAACCAGCCTTTGAATGAGACCAAGAGAAATAAAACCCATTTTGCCTTGCAGGAGAGCTTGTAATGAGGTCAATAATGACAAGACTAAAATACTAAAAGAAAGAAACACAGATGTAGTATTGTATAGGCATCGGGGTCTAATCCAAAGCATGCTGAAGCTAACAGGAAAACTGAAATATATTCGTCAAATATTTATTTATTTTTTGGAGTTGTGGTAACACAAAGCAGCTTTAGTCATGATCCAGTACTTGTGTTGGCTACTGTACAACCAGAGCATAACATTGGTCTCTACACTGAAGAGCTTAGGATGGATTAGTGAAGTCTAACATATCTCCAACCTCTCCTCATGCAAATTCCACTTTAAAAACACTTCCAAAAGACCTGAAAGCCCCACCCCTTTTCATTGTATGCCAGTAGGAAACAACCTGACTAAAAAATCATGTTTATTTATAAACCTAATGAAAATCCATGTAATTTACAACAGAACAATCCTCTCCGAGCCCCCACTCTGTGATTGCAGAGCTGGGGCTGGAACAATTATTTCCCAGCCCTGCCTCCATGATTGTGGAGCCGGGGTTGGGAGCTTTCTGCTGCTGAGGCGGGGGGGGGGGGAATTGTCTCCGCTTGCGCTCTGGTGGTGAAGCCCACCCCAGCAGCAGGCAACTCCTGGGGGCAGGGAGCAATCTCCCACCTCCTGCTGACTGGCTGACTGGGAGTAAATTTGCTCCTGGTTGGCTACACATGTCATACATGTCTACATATGTCATACTGAGCAGTAATTACTCCTGAGTAAATTTACTATTTGTATTTACAGGTAGCAAATTGACTTGCGATTAGAAAAAATTACTGTGCACTAAGTATCTGCATGTGTAGATAGTGATGCTTACTGTGCAGTAATTTGCTCTAATCTTGTGTAGACATGCCCACAATTACTGAGGTCACTTTCTTAAATATAAATATGAGGGTTGCTATTCTCCAATCCTAATTTGATGCATTAATTAAAAATCCTTGGTGTTGAACTTGTAAATCTGTCTGACAGTTCTTTCTGTATTCCAGGATGGAGAAGATCCATTTCCCCTTCCAACATGTGCATGTTAAGCTCTTTGAGTTTTGCTTCTGCCTTAGATGTGATCATTTCCTTTTCCATGTCCTCATTCCTGTAGGCTATTTTACCTTGACTCCCATGTTCTAGACAACTTCCTCACTGAAAACTGAGGCTAAGAATTCATTTATTTTTAGGCTATATTTGGATTATTTTTAATCTTTCAACTTGATGCCCACTAGGTGAAACACTTTCAACCTGATGCTTTCAATCTAATGATTTCAACCTGATGCTCACTGGGTGAGAAGTTTTACTGTGCAGTAGAGCTAATTACTGTGCAGTAAGCATCTGTGCGTACACATAAGCCAGTAATCGGATCTAATTATGAGTAAATTTGCTATCTGAAAATACAAATAGTAAATTTACTCAAGATTAGTAACTACAGTAGTGCATGTGTAGACTCCTGGCCAGAGCCGACCCGAGCAGGGTGCGGGGCTTGGGGCAAATTAGCCCATGTGCTGTGGAGCCAGGCAGGGAACAGGCTCTCCAGCCTCTGCCTCATGATTACAAAGTGGGGGCTGGGAATTGTCCCAGTTGGGAGCAGGTTCCAGCTCTGTGCCCTGATCAGGTGATTGAGGTGTGGGGCTTTGAAAGCGCTGCAGGGGTGGGGAAGGTTCCAGTCCCCTGCCCCATCCATTGGTGGGGTAGGGGGCTGGGGTTGGATAGGCACTTGGCTGGGGTTTTATGACCCCTGCCACCCCCAGTGCTCCTTCCTGCCCATGGCAGGGGGTTGGACTAGATGATCTGTCTAGGTTCTTTCCAACTCATTGATTCTATGATTCTATGACCTGTCCCTCCCCTGCAGCTCTTTCTATGTCCCCTGCCACTGATTGGGGAGCTGGGGCCAGAAGCTTCCTGCTGCTGGGGCAGGGGGACATTGTCCCCATGCTGGAAACAGGCAGCCCCTAGAGGCAGGGAGCAATGTCCCAGCCACCTCCAGAAGACAGCCCCATGCTGGCCCTATGCATGGCCCTATGCTTCTGGCCCCCATGCTCCTTGCCAGCCCCTGGACTAGCATCCAGGTGGGGCCTAGAGCTCCCCCTGGATGCTGCAAGGCACTGATACAGGGCCAGTGGGAGCAGGAGCAGATTGCTGACATGAACAGCAAATCTGCTCTCGAGACTGTGCACATGTAGATGCCTGCCCAGGAGCATTTACTCATGAGTTAACTGCTCCCAGATCAAATGCATGTGTAGACACACCCACTGAATATCAACTTTCTCTCATTCTTTTTTATATGGCTAAAGAACCATTCATAGTTGTTTTAATTTCCTTTGTATGACCCAACTCAACTTAACTTTCAGCAATTCTTACTGTATCCCTATGGTCTCTCTGAGGTGTAACTGGTTCAGCTCCACCCATTTTTTTCATCTCATATTTTTATTAATCCAGTTACCTCTAGCTCCCTTTCTTTCTTGGTATGAATGTAGTATGATCATGTTTGACTAGAAAGAAATTTCAAGCGTCCTCCACATTCAAGTCCTTGGGCTCTTCAGTTTAGTTAACTTCACTAGATATGTTCCTTAATTTGTCTGAATTTTGCCATAAAATCCAAATTTAACCTCAAGCAATACAACTTTGACACTGCCTTGTGATCCTATACTATTTTTCAAGAAATGCAATTGACCATAAGATTTTCCCTAGTACTTTTTAAACCCCAATGTGTAATACCTTATTATTTTAAAAAATTCCTTTATACTTATATTAGTACCATTTTCATACTGGAAAGTCTCACTTTTTATACAAGCTATCCTCCTTAGGTGGAGTTCTCAAGCTATTTTTTGTAGCATGGATTACGTGCCATTTGCAACAGCACTGACCACGTCTTCACTTTTTCACCTACATATGTCAAACAACTGTATGACAGCTGTGTAGCAACTATAACAGTTTCTTTTAACAAGAAAGTAATTTTAGGACAATAGCAGACAGCAAAAACGTATGCAATGTGTTTTCGCTCTTGGGAGTAAGGAAGGGAATCAGCATTATCTGACAAGAAACATTTCAATGGATTCTTAGTAGCTAATAAACCAGTCTGAAAGCCACTGTTTGTGGGCTCTACTTATGCTACTAGTTTTGTCGGTACCCACAGAATACACATTTTCAGGGAGCGACACTCCTATCCTTTCTGAAGTGTTTCTGAAGAGCTGAGGCAGATAAATATGAAAATGGCTTACCTGTGAACTTTAGTAGCCTATAGATTCTAGCAAATTTTCACTATTCCTGTAGGCTGTTTACTTAAAACCAGGAACATAACTATAGTAGGCCAAATGGTGTACCAGCCATGGGAATCAATTTAGCTGGAGTGCCAGAATGGCAGCTTCTGGGGAGACCATGCAGTGGCAGCAATAGCCGCAGTGTGGGGAGCTGTTGCAGCAGCAGTGGAGGTCTTTGGCTTCCACTCTTTGGCCACCATTCTGGTAATGCTTGATAGGGGATAACTGAGTACCCTTTTTCCTTTTAATTGCCCTTGTTCAAAGCTTCATGACGTGCTTGAAAGCATCTCTGCACAGGGTTTCAGAATGGCAAGTTAAGTTTCTGCTTTGAACCTGATGTTTCTGTTGCTGATGGTCAACTCTATTGACTTCAGCAGAATTATTTTTTGTCTAGATCATAGAAACCATAGGATTAGAAGGAACTGTGGGGGTCATCTAGTTTAACCTTCTGCACAAATGCAGAATGCTTTATATTCCCAGAGAGGTGCCTAACCCGGCTCCTGAAAAACTCCAATCCAGGAATGCTGCAACTCCCCTACACAGATTGTTCAATTGTCCTACTGATTTTCAAATAATGATATTACATCTAATATTACACTGCTTGCTGTGTAGGAAGAGAGAGAGAAAATGCATATCTTCTAGGCTTGAATAATTTTATCTGAGCTACTTCCAACAATATAACTGATAAATTCAATAGATTGGTTAGGAAGCTCTCCCGTCTCAGAAAAGCACTATAACTATAATCTACAAAATCATGCTTCCTCTTGTCTGTTCTCTTTCTGGCTGAGTGTCTACCCTGTGTCTCTGCCCTGCTTTATGGCTCTGTTACTATTGCATTCTTGAGTACCCAGTCACCCAGGTTCAACAGGAGGGGTAGACAAGCCTCCACTGCTTTTTGGTATAACTTTGCAGTTAGCGCACTCTCTTAAGGTGTGGGAAATGTGGGGATGAATCCTCTTGGGCTGAGGAGAGCCTTGAAGATCCACTTTCTAGGCAAATATCTTGAGTGCTAAGCTATTATGCGAGAGGTGGGTGGTACCACCCCCGGTTCCCCCTACTCTTTCTTCTTGTTTTAAGAAGGCGCTCTCAGAAGAGGATTCTGGACAGAGATGCCACCTGTGCAGGCCTGGCTCAATTATCTATGTTCCAGAAATAGCTGGGTATTCAGATACACCCCTTTTGTTTATCACAGCTTAATGGCTTAGCTTTTGACAGTACTCGATGCAGCAGGAGGGCTCTCAGAATGTCCTTTGGAGGCACCTCTCTTCACTGAACGTCTAGGGAGCCTCGAGGCCTAACCCTATATCTCTAGACCAACCTTCCATGACTAGGCACCTAATTTTTAAGTCTGTTGAAGTCTTAATTGGAGTTGCCAAATCTAGAATTTGCTCTGAGATTGCTCAAATTGCTTGACAATGACACATGGGATTAAATACAATTGCTTGAGAGCTACCTGTTCCTTCTTTCTTGCCACAGACATTAAATCCAGCTCCTTGAAGGCTTCTGCTTTATAGCGCAGGATTAACTAAACCTGAGTGATGCATCTCTGATTTTTGTTTGTTTTCACAGTTCTACATTCCCAGCCATTTTGCTGAAGATATTTTTAGCAAATTGTATCATGTTAAAACAGGACTGGGACTCCAGCTAGCTTTATAGGAACTGATTAACAGGAAGGGCTTTAGAAATGTGCCATTGGAAGCAAATATTTATCCTTAATTTTGCAAAGAAGCGTATTCTTTCCCCCCCCGCCTCGTAAACCCCCCCCATCTTTGCTACTACGCGGCTTCCATGCATCTCTTAATTAGGCTACATAATCAGAATACGTTTGATCTGAAGGCTTTTGATCTGAATGTTATTGTTCTTTATTGGAGTCTATAGGAATTAATTAGTCTCAGATTAAACCTTCTATGTATAACCAACAGCATTTGCTTGCAAGGAAGAATGAGCTTTTAAATTACCTGGAAAATTGTCATAGGAGCTGTCTCACAGCATGAGGATTAGTCCAGACTGCATATTTCAAACCCACTCAAATTCCTTAACCCTTTGCTCTTTGGCCTAGAAAATAAGAGTTCACTTTAAAAATTAGGCACTGTAGGTACTACTTTCATTCTGATAGGGCTCTTAGTTCTTTTACAGTAACATGTGGATTTTAAGCTCACAGGAATGCATGGACAACCCAATTCAGTAATTTTAAATAGGGTTGATGGAATAGTACTAGGAAAGGCTGAAGAAATAAATGGAACCAGAGCATTCATCATTTCAGCATTTTGCTTGTCTTATATACAAAAGTATCATAATCTATTGCTCAGCAAAGGACTTATGCCACTCAGCCCCTTCCAGCATTGCAGAGTGGCAAACCCCAATGTACAAATATTCTATTTGCTGTCTTATTTGTACCATCTAAATGGCAAGTGATGAAGCAAAGTGAAGCCAAAGTTTGGAAATAGGCATTGTAACATTTAAAATGTTCAGACAGTCAGGAAAGGGATAATATCTTCTTGCTCAGTAAACCTATCTAATACAAATCTTTGGTGCAAAATCTCTTTCCTTAAATTCCTTATTCATATTGCAGTAGTACCAAAGGTCCCAGTTAGAATCAGGGCTCCATTTTATTAAGTGCTGCACAAACTGATATAAAGATGACATAACCTGTGCCCTGAAAAGCTTAGAATTAAATAGGTCAGATGAACGGTAATGACCAATGTAACAATATATCAGTGCAAAACCTTGCTAGTTATACTCCACCTTCCCCAAAGCTATAATCCTTCACTCCCCTGTAGACTCATCTCAGTAGACATGCTGTGAGCATTGATCACTGTGAACCTGGCCATACAAATCAATTCAGTCAGTCTAGGCGGGAAGGGCAGGGTAGCTGACAAGCAACCTCCCCACCTTTTTTATCACCAATCATTTTAAACACACATTTTAATTCAGAAATATTAGCATAGTGCAGTGTTACCCAACCAGGGTGCCATGGCACAAAAGTGTCCCATCAGAAATGAAGAGGGGTGCTGCAGAATTTTGCCATGGCAATGAGCTACCATAGGTATGAGGATAGGGGATTCTTTAACGGGTGTGCCACAGGCCAGTTTTATTAATGTAAGTGTGCCTTGGGCTGGAAAAGGTTGGGAAAAAATGGCATAGTGCATCCTGGGAACTGAGATGCCTCATGACTGCCTCCTCTACACCCTGGGATCTACACCCAGATTATGTAGGCCATAGGTGCTTTTTATGCTGAGCCTCATCGGTGCTTCTTGTGAAATGTAGTTGAGTTGGGAAGCACTGTCCATGGATGGCAATAAAGGCTTATGGCACCCACAATCCTTGTGAGGCCATTTGGGGTCATTTCTAAATAAACATGTTCAGGTTTCAGCTGAAAATTAAAATTTTCCTTTTTAAAAAAAAGTCAAATATTGAAAAAAGGCAAACCTGTAAAAAAAAAAACAAAAAAGAAAAGGTCCACTGGTCAAAACAACAATCTTTACAGCAGCTAAAGAGCTAAAGCAGAGAGATTTTAACCAGCTTGATTAAAAGCCTTTTCTTGTCCTTCTGTGGTGTTTGTAGTGCACCCACCTTGGCCATGGTTGAGAGCATCAAAGCTTGCATGTCTGCTTTGGGTGCTTCCTGAATCATTTCCTCTCCTAACCCTCTGCAGACATGTGCTGTAAATCCCTATGAGGGGTTAGGACAGTTCATTCTGAAGCCTACCAAGGACTATAACAGGAACAAATACAGTGATGCTCCACCCTGCAATCCTCGCTGCAGACTTTAGCTGTTCTTCTTGTCCAGCTTCACTCCCATAGGCAGGGGTGAAATATCCCATTCTTTGGGGGATGGTCCTTGTACATTGTTATCAGAGTTGTCAATTCAATTCTGAGTATAAACTTTTGCGCGTCAAATTACGTTGCTGGTTACAATGGCAGCTTTGTCTGTGACAAGGTCATGAATGACCAGGGTGCATATAACTAGCTAAAATTTTATTTTCTCTCTATTGTTGCTTTGCAACAGAAAAGGAGTGTTTGCAAATGCGAATACTGTTATGGAAGGTGGGGGTGATGCAGCATGGTGCAGAGGAAGGACACACTATGCTCTCACAAACATTTGTTTTCCTGTTAATCTAACATAGCGTGATTTCCTTTGTATTCAGGAAATCTGCTACATAAATGGTTGTGTATAGATTTCATAGATTTCATAGACATCAGGGCTGGAAGGGACCTCAGAAGATCATTGAGTCCAGCCCCCCACCCAAAGGGCAGGAAGTCAGCTGGGGTCATAGGATCCCACAAGATAAGCATCCAATTTGCTCTTGAAGGTGTTCAATGTTGTAGGTGCTTGAACCACCTCCGCTGGCAGGCTGTTCCAGACCTTGGGGGCTCGGACAGTAAAGAAATTCTTCCTTACGTCCAGCCTGAAACGGTCTTGCAGGAGTTTATAACCATTTGACCTTGTCATCCCTTGGGGTGCTCTGGTGAACAAACGTTCCCCCAGATCCTTGTGGTCACCCCTGATAAACTTATAGGTGGCCGCCAGATCGCTCCTGAGCCCGCGCTTTTCCAGGCTAAAGAGCCCCATGGCTCTCAACCTGTCGTCATAAGGTTTCCTTTCCTGACCTCTGATCATGCGTGTGGCTCTCCTCTGGACTCTCTCAAGCTTCTCCACAGCCTTTTTGAATTGCGGAGCCCAAAACTGGATGCAGGACTCCAGCTGCGGCCTCACCAAGGCCGAGTACAAGGGGAGAATGACCTCCCGGGATTTGCTTGAGAAGCATCTATGGATGCAAGCCAGCGTTTTGGTTGCTTTACTAGGTGCAGCATCGCATTGCAGGCTCATGTTCATCTTGTGGTCAATGATGACCCCCAAGTCTCTCATGGCTGAGCAACATCTAAGCAAGACCCATCCTCTCCCCGCTCCCCCAGCCACATACCACTCAGGCTGCATACTAGGCCCTGCCATACTGTAGGGCACCTTTGCTGTACTGCATTGGCGCTTCCAAGCCATGCTAGGATTCCCAGTCCCGCTGAGCTTCCCCAGCTACAGCCTGCCTCATCCCCATGGGCCATGCTGCACTGTGCAAGGGGCAGGGGCATAAAGCAGAAGCTGGAGGAGAGAGTAGGAGCCTGGAGACTCTGGCAGCAGTAGCGAGAGAACAACATAGGGAAATGGTACCTGGACCATGAACTGGAGGATTGCAGGCTAACCCCTTGTGGGCTTCAGGTTAACCCCTTGTGGGCTGCAGGCCACTGATGGACATCCATGATCTAGGTTATGCATTGGTAGGCTGGCATGAGTGCAAGTGTGGTTTGGGATAATTTTGTTTTTAAGATTCATCCCCTTTGGTCTGTAATTTACAACTTGCACTTACTGAGCTGAAACCTCATCTCACTAAAGTCAGGAGTTTTGGCACTGACTTACATAGGGACAAGGTCTGGCTCAGTTACAGCACAATTTACTAACATATCACTTCTATCAGCATTTATGTCACTCTGTAAATTTAGCTCCCCAAACTCTTTTATGCTCTCTATAGCAGTGAACAAATTATCCAGCTTTGGCAAATGTATAATACCTTTTCCTAACTGCAATGATATGGGAACTGGAAAAAATGCACCTGGACTTTCAGATCAGGGATTAGGTTTGTAGGCCAGTGGTTAGAAAAATACCTTTAAAGTGAATAAAGTAGCAACCAATGAAAGGCAATGAATCTACTAGACCCCAGCATGTCATTTCCAAAGATTTTTTTTTCCTTCTCTGAAAAATTACAGAAGTCTTTCACAGGGAAAATGCTAGGTTAGTTTTTGACTTTCGAGGTCAATGCCAATTTGTTGCACTCCATTCAGAAGCTAAGAGGCTATTTGTGCAAGCCCACAAGGCCACTGGTGTCATATACTCAGACCTCATTTAAGAGCAGAAAAGAGATCGACACACATGCACTCCAGCTTCCCTTCTTTTTAATGGTTTTAATTTTCCTATTTTGCGTAATATTTGATGAAAGGACAAGTGGCAATAATGGACTGTAATGATGGACTGGCTAAGGTCAAATGAATAAATTCTCAGACTCCCTTCCTTTTGTTGCTAATGCAGACAGCTATAAAACCAAGCTGATTTGCCATGGCAGCTCAGGTTAGAAATCTAGCACAGAGAGGAAAAATAATGAAACTTAAGCAATTAGAGTAACATTTACTCTGGTGCAAAGAGCCTCTATGAGGTTCTATTTATAGTGTAGACCCCCTCATGTCATTAGTGCTGGGCTTGAGCTGTGGGCAGGTTTTGTCTGGCCCCTATACACTCTGGTGAATTTTCTCCCTTAAGTATTCAGGTGCTTGTACTGCACTACAGAGTGCTTGAATCATACAGACATTTCCTCTACTAAAGTAATGAAAGCATTATCCCAGTCCCTGATGACATGAACCTTTTCAGTGCTGAGAAATGAATTGGCTGTGGAGCCTCTGAGTTCATCCAGAGGTTTATAAGGCTGTGCAATAAATCCATAAAAAGTCCTCCTTCTTTTAATTTTCTTATGAACAATAGGTAAGCATGGTAGCTGAGAGATGGTGGGAATCAAAAGCTTTTGGAAAACTTGAGACCTGCCATGATGATCAGCTGCACATCAAATGCTATGAAAACCTTCATGAAAATCACTTTACTCCTGAGACCTTCTTTACAATATTTTAACATCGTGTGTAGTTCTTTTTTCCTCTAATAATGAAATCTCCTTCCATTTGCTTGCCATGCCCATACAAATGCCCTTTTATATTCAACTTTCTGAAGCCGCTGTAGAGATACATACAAAAGCTTCATGTGTGTTACTGAGATTCACCATAACCTACCTCTTCTTTCTCTCTCACAAGGCATTGTAAAATGCTGGTGTCTGATGAACTATTTGTCTATTTAGGTTATTTAAGGGCAGCCTTGGAGGAGAATTTCAGACAGCTAAGTCTGAAATTCTTTGCAGCCAAGCTTTCTTTAAGGAAAACACAATGCTGTTCAGATGAAGGTTTTGTAAATGACAAAACGACAAGAACAGCAATTTCTGCTCATTTATCAAGGCTGATCTCAAAATAAGCAAACATTTAGGCTGTGTGCATTTTGTAACAATGTCTAAAATTTATAGACCCATAAATGTTAAGGTTAGAAAAGATCATTTAGGATGGTCTCTAAAATGATACAGGCCCTTGATTTTCATGCCTGTATTAATCCAATAATCAATATTTGACAAAAGCATAATTAAAATATATACAAAATGCCTCCTGTGCAGATGCCAGGCTAGCCCTTTCTAAGGCATGGCTGTCTCTAGGCATGGAGCTCAAAGTGGGGACTCTACCATCATCCAACAGTTGCCTGTCCTTCTGCCTACCAACTGATTCTACTTCCATATCCAAATCATTCTTGTTTCAGAGCAAGCCTGCCCTGATCTTGTCCTGCTACCCAGTCCCTAACAATCTTTCCTCCACACTTATTCTTTTATCTTCTCTTTTCTCTTTAAGGGTAGGGAGGCATGTTGAGGAGTTCTCTATCCCATCAACCCTTCACCGATAGGTTGCTGTAGGAAGGGGAGGGAGTAAGTAATCTGTTGTTCATAGGAAGGGGAGGGAGTTCAAGGGTGGAGTCATCCTGAGATGACGGACTCTGTTCATACCCCTTTCAGCATCACTTCATAGCTGGAATGAGCTCTACCTGACTTTATAGCTATGATCGGCTCTTCTATCCCAGGAGCTGGGGAATAATGGCAGGCAGCCAATTAGATGTTTTCTCCTAGGCAATACCACAAATGATAGCACTCTACAAAAGCAGGGTTGGAAGGGATGTCAGGAGGTTACCTAGTCAACTCCACTAGTCAAGGCTGTGTCTAAACTACCCTGGGCAAATATTTGTCCAACATCACTTAAACTTCCAGTAATAAGAATTTTCATGTGATTGCTTCCAGTGCTTCCAACCTCATAATTAGTGCTTTCAGAATTTAACTTGAATCTTCCTTGTTCCAGTTAAACCCCACTACTTATTGCCCTGTGCTCAGTGGACACAGAGAACAATCACCTTCCTCTTTATAACAACCATTTTGCATTTGGAGACTGTTCTCAGAACCCCAGCCTCCTGTCTTCTCTTTTCTAGGCTCAGGCAGTAAGTCTCCTTCCTCACTCCTATGAAGTCTCTGACTCTTTGTGACCCATCAAAATTTAAGCATTGCTTGCTTAGGTAATATGAGGTTGGGGCTGCTCCATTTGAACTTGGCACCTCAGTTGTTGACTTCAGCATAGGACTAGACCATATGAGATTAACAATTTTGCTGATTTAGGCTGAAATAATTTCCCTCTCCCCTTCTTACGTGCTTTAAATAAATGTGCACATGTCCCCTTAGTATTCAGTTTATCCTGGAGTATTTATTTGACACCTTCCATTCTAGCAAAGTTTTTACTTGTTTATACATCCTTGCACTTCCTTCAGATTTTTTTCTAATTACTACCTTTCCTGCTTCCTATCACCATTTCTACTCCCATCTTTTCATAGAGAAAATATAACAAAGTTATGTGTTAGAATTTTTTTTATCATTCCTTTCCATAGGAGTATCAGCCTTTATGGAATAAAGTAACATTATCTTGTGTGAATGTACTAATTTGCTACTTATGGAAGGAATGTATTCAGTCTTTGCTGTGCTGGTATATGCCATTTGCACAAGAGAATGTAGCTGCAGAGTAATGCGTATATTTGTTGACATGGTTGGATTTAACAGGGGTCAGGTAGCATTAAAACATATATCTTTAAACCAACACCAAAATAGGCTTAATGGTAGGGGAGCTTTTGACATCAGTCAGCAGCTAAGCCTAAATCTTTCAGTACTTGCTTCAAGGGGCACAGAGGACTCCCCTTCAGGGAATGTGAGGCATAGATGACTTCCTCTGGCTGTTCTCTGCTAATACAATAAATACATCAGCCCTCCGGGTTTTGATTAAAAAAAATGCTTGTTTGTTTGTTTTTTGTTTGAATTTAACATTTCCACATGCACACTGATGAAAATGGGTAACACATGAAGATTCAGTCTATATACAGAGATGTAAATTCAGGTTTCAATAGTTGAAGTATGCTGAGTAATGGAGTTTCTCCATGAATATGTGGCCTCAGATTTTTTAAACTGGAGGTCAGGTCTCAGGTTGCAAAAAGCACAACAGAGTAGAGATTTGTTGGAAAGTTGGAAAGGCAGGTCACTGCCAGTAGAAGTGAAGATGGAGCTGAATCATAAGGATACAGAGGGAGGTAGAAGGGCAGATGTGAGGTGGTGATAGACACCCCACTTTTATAGCACACTTTAAATCCTGTGCTTAGCTGTATCCATATATGCAAAATCAAGAGCTACTGAGAAAATCTGCATGAACACCTGTCTTTTGTCCATTTAGGGGTAAATCCTGAGCCTTTATTCAAAGCAGAGCTCCCTTTGAAGTCACGTCCAGGATAGCTGGAGCCTTGCTTTTTATTTAACTGAGTTAAACTTAAAAAAATCCCATCGTACTCAAATTAATTGGAATGAGCTTAATTGGGATCATCACTTTATTGGGATATCTCCCAGGGAACCGATTTAGACTAATGAGAATGGATGGCAGTGACTGGTGATTAATTGGGAGAGCATTAGCATATGTTTAGCTTAATGCAGATATATTTGGCGAGCATCAAAGTCAATGTGAGTTCTTTTCTAGATAGGAACTGAAAAAGGCTGGTCCTGTGTTAGTAGTCTTGTTAAAAGAAATTTTGGTTAGGGGCAAATATTCTCCTGATTTGTTTTGTATACAAAATTCTTCTTTCACCAGAATATTGCTCAAATGTAACGTAATAAAAGGCAAGAAAATATTTTCTTTAAATCAGACCATCTGTCTTCCTGCAGCAAATATCATTAGAGCCATCCAGAAGGTATCTTTGAGCAGAGGAAGGAAGGACAAATCTGTCTCAATGGGCACCTGGAGACACGGAAGTATTGGCAGATGCCTACGATGTTGTAACAGGCACAATCTTAGCTTCTCCTCCTCTCCTTCCTAAATCAGTTGATGAAGTGGTGATTCATGCTTTGATCACTTCAGGGCTTTGTTATTACCATTTCTAATTTTATGGACTTCCTGAAGTCCAGACTATCTTGCACAAAATGTTGCCTTGGGGTTGCTTTGTGATAATTAGCTGTTCCAAGATATTTCCCC
Source organism: Crocodylus porosus (assembly GCF_001723895.1). Lineage (NCBI taxonomy): Eukaryota > Metazoa > Chordata > Crocodylia > Crocodylidae > Crocodylus > Crocodylus porosus. The sequence goes on from NW_017728947.1 coordinate 96,947,833, forward strand.
GGTTCATCAGTGCACGTGCTGGCCTTACCTATTCCCCTGAGGAAGCTGAGTATCTCTTTACAGTTCTCAGCAGCCCCAAATGAAATTCATTCAGAATTTCTTATGCCTTCTTTATATATAAAGGTATGTCTTTAAGTCTAATGATGTTGGCCTTTGGTGATCCTTAATCACTCGCGTGAAGTCCTTTAAGTCAAGAGCTTTTACTCTGAGATTCAAAATTCCTTTCTGTGCAATAAAGTCCTGCTGAGAAGGTTTTGATTTAAGTCCTTCCTACTTAACTTGGCTCAGACTTAAATATTTGTGCTGCTGAATTTTAATTTTTTGTACGGTGCCTTGGGATCTCCTGCCTGAAAGCCAGTGTACAGCAGTAATATAAATGATTGATTTGGCTTCTGTAAAAGTTGCCAAACTGTAACCTTTTTATATTTCCTATGTTTCTGCTTCTATATAAAATTGTCAGATCATCTGTCTATGAAAAGACTAAATATTCTTGGCTTCTGCAACTATATATAGAAAATCATCTATGGTTATTAAATATATTGAAGCTTTACAATAATTAAAATCAGTATTTTCCCCTTCCTCTTGGTACCTTTAATGTGGTACAGGGTAGAGTTTAAGTTATGACTGAACCATTTCAGAGATTCTACCAAACCAACGCAAACCATCCCCAACAGTCTTCCTCTGTGAAAGGGCCATCGGGCATTTGTATAACGTCACCCTATCATCACTCTGTTCCTTTTCCAGTTCTACTGGCCATTTCCTTGGCTTTCCTGCTGTCCTTCAAATTCCCAATCTGCACCCTTTCCTCTTGCCCACACCTCTCATTAACAAACTCTGTAGACCTCTGCTATCATCCATTAACTATGAAGAACCCTCTTTTCTGCTCATAGAAAGGCTGCCTTTGACCAGGATTATGCTCCAACTTGGTCCCGCTTTTGGAATCGGCACCCATTACTGCCCCAGATGTCACACTCACTCCTTGGCATAGATTCATAACCTGTAGCTTCTTTTTATGATCTTATTTTTCTCCTTAACAAATTTCTTTATTTTCTGCTGCTCTCCCTTAAACTTGCTTCCATTCTGGTCACTCTGTTCATTGTCAAACTTTCTCTGGACTCTTCACTATAGCCATTCATCTCCTCCTTGCACAGCATTCTGTGTGCATCATCTTCTAGGTCCTGGTCTTTATTCCTGATCATTCCCCTGACAGACTCACTACGTGCTTCTACGGTATCTGAGGCAACTTTTTGTGTGCAGTGTATGGACTAGCTTCTGCTTTCTTCTGCTCAAGAGAGAGAGATTTGTGGAAATGCTTCAGTGTTAAAGCAAAGATATGAGGCCCATTCATAAAACTCAGTCTGCCAGGAATGATCCCTTTTCCATAACAAGTGCAACTAAACACAAAGCTCAACTATTGGCTAGTTTTTGTAGCTCACTCATGGCGCACAGTGACAATTTCACGAGCATTTCATGGTGGCCCTACCCTTCAGTGTTGATTAGTGAAGAGGCCTGGTTGGGGGGGTGGGGGAGGAGATGGGAAGTGGGGGGGGCTGCCATCTTGTCTGCCATCTTTTGTGCCACTCTTCCAGCCAGTGCCTTAATCTCCCAGCAGGACCACAGGCTCCCACTTTATTTTTATTAAAATCCTGATTTTGCAGATTTCACAAACAATCCTGGATTTCCCAGCTTCTGCAAAATCTGCAAAACTGTGAATTAAGTAGGTTCCTCACTATGAATTACTCCTTTGCTGTCACTAGGGGATCCAGAAAAAGTGGGTGGGACGCTGTCAAATTTTTACTGTATTTTCTACGTGTTCCCCTCCCTGCCTCCCCCCACATACCACGTGCCCCCTCCCTCCCTCCCGTCTTGTTTGGGGAAGGCAGAATGAAGAAAAGAAAGATTTTCCCAGTCATGCCTGAATACCAACTGGAGGAGATCCTGACGGTAGCAGCTGGGGCTGTGGGAGGGTAACACTGGAGCTCAGGCCCTGAAGGGGCTCTCCAGGGATGGGGAGGAGGGGAACTCCTCTTCCTCTCTGAGGCTGGAAGAAGGATAAGACTGGAAGACAACTTGCAGCAGTGTCTTCATCTGTCTGTTCTTCAATGCTTCTCTTCCAGAGAACGAAAATCAACTTCCCCGCTTAAGGTACACACCACAATCTGGAGGGGCTGATTTTGGGGGAAAGGTGCATGTGCTACGTGAGTAAAGGCAGTAGTATAAAATCTTGGTGCTCATCAGAGGAAAACTATTTACCTGATGAAAAATCATTCTGTAGGCAAAGTAATATGATGGAAGAAATCTTTCAGTTTAAGCCCTCACTCCTGTTCCCATAGAATCCAAGGATTGTTTTGCCATTGAGTTCAGTGGTTGTAGGTTGTAGTCTAAGTCTGCATTTGGAGCATTAACAGCTAATACTGTATTTTCTCACATGCAACATGCACCTCCTCCCCGAAAACCAGCCTATCAAAATTGGGGTGTGTGTCTTTTGGAGGGAAGCTGTTTTCTTTATTGGAAAAGAAGTGTGCCTGAAGACACCGCTGCCAAGATGGCTCAGCAAGATGAAGGGGTGGCATCCTACATTAACAGCCGCAGCTATTGGCTGAGTACTTTAGCTTGTGCCTGAAGCAGCAAGTTAACTGCTGGTAGTATTTGATGAGGCTCGTGACATGGAAACAACACTATATTTACAGGAACTTATATAAAGAATGACTTGTAGTAAAGAACTCTCAGCCTTGCTACTGCCCTTGAAAAGGTCTGGGCCGTAACTTTGCGTGAGACAGTAAGTCATTCTAGGAACACAGGGTGTCCAGGAAACGTGGCCTCCCAGGACACAGTCTGATTGAGGAACTTCATACTGCCCGCTGCATCACCAGACTGTCTCCTGGGATGCCACACTTTCTGAACACTGTGTTCCCCCAGGAGGACTTACTCTGTGTCACACAGTTGGCCACAATTCTGGAAAAATGTTTTTTCCTACGTTCTGTCTTCCAGAAGCGAGGTGGATGTTTTGCTTGGGGGCATGTTTTATGTGAGAAAATATGGTAGTAAGAAATCTGACCTTGTCCCACATCCTTTTCAAGGACAGAAAGGCAATATCCTTCTTGATGAAGTAATTGTAGGTAGTAATCTAGGAGGCAGATTGCAGATTTTTGGTTTGGATTTTTTTCTCCTAGGTCTACCAATACATTGGGATTCTCTGAGTGTGGACCTCAATCAGTCAGTGGGCAGAGGACAACAGCTGCTTCAGCAGAGGTGCTCTGCAGATGTATGGTCTACGCTGGAGCAGGGGACAGAGTTGAGATAAGATGGTAGAAGCAGTGGGCTGGGCTGTGATGATAGTGGTTCATATCATGCACCCTACAGAGATATTCCAGAAAAAAAGGATTCGCCTGATGCTGATATTACTGGGCTGAGATAGTCACAGTCATAGAGAAGTAGAGCTGGAAGAGACCTTCAAAGGTCATCTAATCCAACCCCCTGTCTGAGTCAGGATCATCCCTATCCAAACCATCCCATACAAACCATAACCTAAACTCTACATAAAACTACCATTGATCCTGACACAACACACACCTAATACAGGTAAAGCAGGGGAAGCACGGCAGCCAATGTTCGGCTTCTGTCAAATGTTGTCAATATAAGCTTAAGAGGTCCTGAGTAGAGCTACAGAGGGAGGCAAACCCCCCCACAGTCTGTATGACTCTGACTATGCAGAAACATTGCTTTCTGACCCCAAATACGGTGACCCTGAGTGGAGAGGGGCAAGACTCTCTAGCCAGGAACCTCCAGCTTTGGCCCCAGCAGCAGCATTGTTACACTCCAGTCAAAGTCCCCAGCCTTGCTGTAGCTAGCACCCAGTGCCTCTGGGAAGACTTAAAAACACCCTGACACATTTAGCAGAAAGGACAGGGAGGGGGCAACCAGGAAAGTTGTGGTGTATTTTGGGGGCTAGAGGGATGTAAGCTGGTGGAGAGGCACTGCAGCTCTGTTAGGGGATTTTTGCAGAGATTTCTCCCATCTGAGTTCTCTGCTGATGCCTGGGAAGGGAGGATCCAAGGCGCTACACCATTTCACACTGAGATCTTCTCTGGCCTTGCTAGGGTGTAACACTCCAAGTTCAGAGAGATCTATGAATGATCCAATATAACCCTGATGTCTCCTTTAATATCAAAGAATGTTATCACCCCAGATTTGGGAAGAGAAATTTTGTTTCTTAAAAGCTACGATGGGATTATGTGAACAGTGAAACTATAAGAGGGAAAAGTATGAGATTTTGTGCCCAACTGATTCTAAAATATCTGGTAGTTACCCCTGGGGCTGTATAACTTTGCCAAAAGGGTTATTGCCATGTTAACAGAAGATACTCCTATGCCAGTGATGGAGAACCAAACCCATTGTACAGCCCACATATTTAGACTAGGTATTTAAATAAAAACATACACTGCAACTAGTCACACTTCCAAATCAGCCATTTATCTGCTTTGATCCCATCTCATAATGAACAACATTAGCACTCAGGAGGAACCAGACTTGCTAGGGAGTTCCTAGGTTAATAGAGCCTGTATATAATGACTATGAAAATAATTTTCAGTCTTTTGATGAAAGTTGTCATCTTTTACATAAATATTTTGATAGTAATTCTTAGTTTGTTATTAATAAGCCTCCACAAGAGAAGGCTGAGGGGGGATCTAGTGGCCTGTTACAAACTAGTCAGAGGAGACCAGCAGGCACTGGGGGAGTCCCCGTTCCCCCGAGCACTGTCAGGAGTGACTAGAAATAACTGTCACAAGTTGGCAGAGGGTAGATTCAGGCTAGACATCAGGAGGTGCGACTTCACTGTCAGGGCAGCTAGGATCTGGATCCAACTTCCAAGTGAAGTGGTTCAGGCTCCTACCCTGGGGGTCTTTAAGACAAGGCTGGACAATCACCTTGCTGGGGTCGTTTGACTCCAGTACTCTTTCCTGCCATGGCAGGGGGTCGGACTTGATGATCTGCTTAGGTCCCTTCTGACCCTACTAACTATGAAACTATGAATAGCTGGTCTCAAATCTTTCCCACTCACTTCCATTGTTTACAAGTAAGTAAGTTACACTGAATAATTTTTCTATGCATCATTTAAACTATTTTATTTTCCACTTAAACTATCATTTAAAAATTTTGCCAAGATCCAGAAATGTGGAATTTGGCAAAAGGGGTTGGATATTTTCATAGTTCTCAGCCAAAGGTATTCCCAGTGCCACAAAGCCAAGGTTGAGCAGTTTTGATAATTCCTATGTAGCTCTTACTAATAATATTTCCTTTTTTTTATACAGTGCGTTTCCATTAATGGATTGAAGTGCTTTACAAAGGTGGTCAACATCATTATTCCCCATTAATGGAGAAAGAGGCACAGAACGGTGATGTATCTGTCACTCCAATGCTCTCCAGAGCAGTAGCAGATTTTGGAAATATAACCCAGGTCTTGTGAGTCTACTCCAGCACTCTACTTACTACGTTACACCACCTACGGTTACCATACATCCAGGTTTTCCTGGACATGTCCTCTTTTTGGATCCTCCAATCTCTTTCTGGGTGGTTTTTAAAAATATGATCAAATGTCCAGGATTTTGGTCAGCTCAGCTTTGGAGTGTTTCCAGGCTTGCCCTAGCAAGGAGCTGCTTGAGGCTGGGGGCAGCAGGGAGAGGGTGTGACTGGAGGCAGGGCACACACACATGGCTGACATACAGCCAGGCAGGGTGGTGGGAACAGCCCCAGCAGCTGGATGCAGGTAAGTCTGTGGGGGGCGGAGGTTGGAGGGTCAGGGCTTGGGGACTGCCCGGGGGGCTGTGTGTGTGTGGCAGGGGTATGTGGAGGGGATGGGTGTGCCAGGGGGCAGGTGCCTGCTGGCACTGGGGGAAGATGTCCGGGCACTGGGGTTGTGGCAGGGCAGGGCAGGGGGACATGCCTACCCCTCCAGTGGGGGCCCTTCAGGGGCAGCAGGGAGCTGTTGGCACCTGGGCTGGTGCCCTTGCTCGCAGAGATGGGGCAGCCGGGATATGCTGCAGGGCTGTAGGGAACAAGGGGCTGCAGGTCAGGAGTGAGGGGCACTGGCAGGGCTTAGTGGGGGCCATGGCTTGGGAATGAGGGGCACCAGGGTGGTGGGGGTCTATGGGTCAGGAATGTGGGGCACTGACAGTGCCAGGGGCCTGCAGGTTGGGAGCGAGGGGCATCAGCATGGCCCAGGAGGGCAGGACACTGTGGGTTGGGAGATAGGGGCACTGGCAGGGCCTGTGATCTGTGGTCAGGAGTGAGCAGCAGCAGCAGGGCTGGGGGGCTCTGTAGCTTGGGAGTGAGGGGCAACAAAATGGGTATGGGTAGGGCACTGCCATATCACCGCCCCCCACAATCATATACCCTCCCTCCTGCTCAATGTGTCCTCCTTTTTGGAACTGGAATTATGGTAACCCTAAGTCATCAACACTTAATAACCAAGGGCCTTATTCTTAAAGAAGTAGAGTCACAGTTCTGGGCACCTTCTTAATGCTGCAAGTATTCAAATTCTCAGATTTCCATATTTCTGGTGCGCAGTTGTGCACCTAAAACTAAGCATGTATTTGGCTTAATATAAGAACGGAAACCTTGGTAGTCATCCTTGTTCTTCACAGTAGCTATTGTTTCAATAAATTATAAATAGAGTAGAATTTTTGGCCAGTGTAAAAGTCAATGTATTATAGTGATTTATATTACTAGAGTATCTGTCCCTCTAGTAGTAGTCTCCACAAAGATTACAGATTCACTACTTGATGGTGCTGGAATCCTGTTGTTCTTGCTTTGTAAATTCTATTAGACTCCTTTTTGGCAGTAGAGATTACTTTCTGGCTATGGAGAATACATTCATTAAAAATTCAACAGCTAGATCGTGCAAAAAAAGAGACTTATTCTTTTATTCAACTTTTCTACTTTGTAAAAAACAAATATGCGCTTTGTGTGGTCATTTCTTCACCCTTTCTTATTTTTCAGTACAATGTAGCTCTTTTATTTGGTAGTGTTGAGTGATGCTGTAGCTGTGATGGTTCAGGAAATGTATGGAAAGCAAGGGGTTTTGTGGGGTTAAGTCTTTTTACTGGACCAACTTCATAGCTGAAAAGACTTCAACAAGCTTGATGAATGTGCTGTATTAAAAAGCATGTCTAAGTCTAGCCCAACCATTTACCAACAAACAACACACATACATTCTTGCCTCTCTATTTCATTTGGACTCTTTTGAATGCTGTAAACCTTTGGTTTGCCTTTTCTGAGCTGGCAGTGTTGTAGTCTGGTTCCTTGTATGTTTCCCCAGATTTCCCTGTCCAAAAGCATAATCTAATTTTTCATTTCTAGCCTGCTAAAAATGATGGATTTCCACAGCCTATTTAGCTTTCAGAATGTTGCAAGGATATTTACAGGTGTTCACAATTGTATGGCATTTTGTAACCTAGACAGCATTGGCTTTTCCTTACCATGGACAAAAATATTTTCTCACAATAAGCCTAGGCATCTAGGTTTCATATTAAGGTGAGCATTAAGATGAACCAAGAAGCTGTGGGAGATAGAATACCACCCTGCCAGGACACAAGTTAGCTCTGAACATGTGCTCACATTTCTGGCTACAGAGGGCTGCTAAAGGACTTTCTAGGCTATAGTAGCATAGATTAATGAAATATATAGCCAGAAAGAATGTGTGATCATCTAGTCCCCAACCCTTGTCTAAGATAGAATATATATGACTTAGTTAAGTATTGCTTAAAATCCAATAACTGTGTCCTAGCTAGAGCATATCTATAAGGAAAACGTCCTAGAGATACCCTGGTCATCTTATTTACCTTTCTTACATAATGGCAACCTGTATTCCTAAATAATGGCAAAACATTTATTTTTTTTCACTTGGAATATCCAAATTTGGAATATCCTCACTTTCTCAAGACCTAATGGAAAGCAGTATTTAAAGTTCGAAGAGCTTCTTGGCTTTTTTAAAACTATTAAATATAAGTTATTAGAACCTGCTGGTTTAAAAATGTCTAACTTCAGTAGCTATCATTTCACACTATTTTTCACTTCTGTTTGAATTGGAAAATATTTTACTAGTATAGGTGTATATACCATCTACTTTGTTTCTCCAAACACAGAAGATAAATATTTTCGAACACTTCTCCTTTTCTGTATTATTGATAATTCTACTATGGCCACATAGTCATGGATCTAGTCATGTTACATAGTGTTTGGATTCTGTTTGCTCTTTATAGCATAAGACAATGGGACTGGAAGTGACCTTAAGAGCTCATAACAAATAGGTCCAAACAGGTGTTTCAGCAACTTGTTTAAAGCCTTATCCACCTCCTTCTCCAGATCTGATGGCCAATATGACCCTTGTTGTTTCCTCTTTGATATTAACACAGGGATGTTAACAAGGCTATCCCCCTCTTTGTTCTGGGCCTCACATCTTTTTAAAATACAAAGCAACACGTCCTTTCCCCTGCACCCTGCCTGCTTTTGCTGAACAAGCGATACCCATCCATATCAGCATTCTAGCCAGTGAACTGCCCCGATCTGTTATCCCATTTTGGTCTTGTATTAGGACATTCAGCAGCATCCCATTGTGTGCTTTACCTGTTGGAACATTAATCCATAAGCATTCAAGATAATTTGTTCCAGAATTGCGGCGAGTTGGAAATGGGTGCCGTTTTCGATGCAATGCACCCAGTAACTTCGGCTGTCGGTCTGTCCTGGACATTCCAGTCATACACATTTCCCACCGGGTTCCAATAATACAACCTAAGCAAAATTTATTCTCATTAACTGAGCAATTCTGATTCCTCTTTTTTAGAATCTCAGCTCCCATCTTTGGCAGTTATGTAATTAAAGAGATTCTTCTTCTCTTACGTCCCTTGATGCTTTTATTACTTTTACGCTTGACAATTTGATTCAACATTAAACAAGTATTCCTTTGTTCCCACTCTTCACACTCCTGTCTAATGTAATGTCCTCTTGACTAGGATACCTAGCTTCTCCCCTAGAAAATTAGTTCCAACAGAAATGGAGATCTTTCAGACTCACAGAAGGTGGACAACTAAATCTAAGCCCTCTACTTTATGGTACTTACCTGGGCAGCAGTTCATTCCAGGAATCTCCTGCCTTTTTCCACTTTATTTGTGGGAGAAGCAAACTCTTTGACGAGATTACTTGACCATTCTTTTTCAGTTTCATACTGAGATGTTATTAGTGACAACACGTACAGCTGGTGGATCTCTGACCACTGACATAAAAAGGATATCCAGACTCCAGAACAGGGAGAAGACATTTTTTGTCTCCCTGTTCCTTCTAATATTTTCTTTCCATCCTTCCCAGGATTGGTGGGACAGCTATTCATGACCATGCTTGATTATTCTGCAAGATGGGCTGAGCAGCCACACTCAGGCTTGTCCTGTAGAGTTCTCCATACCGCTCCACCAGCTACATCTTCAGAAAGAGTTTCTGGAGCTTCCATCCTGCGAACCTGTTTGTGACCCATGCTTCTATGTAGAATTGCTCCTAGTCTTCTTTTGGTGCTGGTGCTTCCAGTTCTCATCGTCCTGAAGTCATGTAGGATGTCACCCATTCCATTTGCCTCAGCTGGTTATAAGTTGTCAAGTCTTCCCTCTGGTTTCCACTCATTCTTTTTCCTGCCTGGGCTATCCCTTTCTTTCTTAAATATAGGTTACAATTTTTAACAGATCAGTTGGTTTGAGTTCTTCCCATTCATTCTGATGCTCAAAACTCCCTTCTTAAGTCCCTTGCTGATTACCTGGGCTGTGCCATTATGTTTTTAATAGGGTGGAGCATGGCTACTGAATCCCAGGGATCAGAGACATTCCAAAATCCCCTTCTGGGGAATGAACAGGAAGCCCTAGTGGAACTGAGCCCCTTGCATATGATAGGAACAGAGCCCTTGGAAGAAAAGACAAATCTAAGCCTGTTGTCCAGCTTTGTACAGGAGAGAAACACTGGTTCCAGTGTAGTCAGGGTGTTGTAAGTGGGGTTCAGGGGCTTCAGGTTTTGCCCTCTTATAAATAATTTACCCCAGTGCTTAAGCATCTCTAACTTATGTTTCAGTTGGAAATGGAGTCCATTTAAACCACAGGGTTATCAGCTACTGCACTGTGTGTAACCATCTGCTTATGCAGTGATGGTGCAAATGTTGAAGGTGGGCTATATCATTCTCTCCCTCTTTTTTTTTGGAAGCAACAAAGTTGGATATTACATCCATTGATTTTGTATGTCCACTGAAGTGGTAGCTAAGGTATCAAATCCTTATTTTTCTTCTTGCCATCCTTAGGGCCTTGTTACACGTTGCTTTTAGGTGGCTCCTGGAGCTCTTAACCCCTGGAGATCCACATGTTAACCCCTGAAATTAGTTTTAAGCATACTTTATGCAGCTCAAAGTTATGCCACTCCAGGGCAGGTTTATCTCTGATCCATGTTACCCAGCTTGCGTTCCATTAGTGTGTGGCCACTCCCCACAGATGAGCCACCCAAGTTGCAGTCCTCCAGCATTCCTGGATGCAGTGTCCCTCCCCTACCCTCCTGTTCTGTGTGGACAAACTTTCTACCCCCTGAACTCTACTGCCCAGGGGGTGGTACTGGTACCAAGCCAATTCCCTCTCTTGCCCCTAGGGGTATGACCTTCCCATTCCCAGGGGTGCAATCCTATGCAAACAGTTTGCACATGTCAGCTACCCAGGTCACAGGGCATGGGTGGGTTTAGGAGTGTGTGAGTGGGGCAACAAGGTAGGGGGCCAGATCAGGTACCCATGAGCTGGGGCTCCCTTCCTGGGGCAGGGGCAGTAGCTCCCCCAAAAGCACCTTTCCTCACCACTCCAGTCTCCCAGCCATCCTCTTTACTCCTCTTTATTTCTTTCTAAATTCTTGGGGTTTTTTTACTTCATATTTTATTCTTCAGTGACTGACTTCCTTCATTTCACCACCCTTCCACCACCCCCATTTCCTTTCTATCTTCCATTTCCTTACCCATTCCCATCCCATTACCTCTCCATTTACCTGCTTCATGTTCCCACCCCATGCAACCCATCGCTCCCTCTTCCTCCCGCACTCAGAGCAGGGACAGAAGCCTGTCCTGGCTCACCTGTCCTGTAGTGGCAACTCACAACTTAGCTCCTAATGAGGACCCTGCTCAGCAACTCTGTAGTGGCAAGTAACAGCTGTGCAGGTGGGGGATAGTTAGAGAAGGTTTTTAAGATGTGACTGCTCCAAACTTGAGCTAGCGCTAACACCAATCAAAGTTTGAGCAGCTCAAAGTGCAATGTGTAGTAAGGTCCTTATACTCGACCTAATCAGCTCATAGGAGAGCAATTATAGAAACCCAGTAGGTAGATGAAATGGCACAAATGGAAATAAGGAGCAGATCTATAGTCTTTTTCATCCCTTTCTATGAGGTCCCATGGTTAAGTTCCTTTCCCACTTGGAACACTTTCTAGACTTTATTTTTCATCTCTGGTTGTTTGTTCAGTGGAATGGATTCCTAGAAGCTGAGTAAAAGGATTAGGGCAAGGTCCTGTAGTGAACTTTTTATCAAAATCTTTGGGGAGAGAAAGCCAATTGATTTTGTCTCCAGGGGGTGCCATTCAAATGGACTTCTTCCCCATGATGATGTATTTATTTAGCTCCTGCATCACTGGTAACAGGGATCCCTGAGTCCTAGTTATGGGAGTCTAAATTTTTATATTAACAGTCATTTCTGCTGCAGATATAATGGTGTGGGAATCTGCAGTAGCAGCCTTCTGCAGGGAGACCTCTGATAGATGGATGTTTCCCCAGTCATACTAGTGATGAATGATACCTTTATCCTTGACCTACAATTCTTTAAGCTCTTGTCACTTCTCCTGTGGCTCGTTCCTCATCTGGCAGCATCTTCCTTTGCCCACTGCTCTCCCATCCCAAGAGGACACATCCAGGCAACAGAAGAGGACCAGATAAAATGAACTATTTAAGCTACGGATAAAAAGCTCATCACTTTCTTTCTCTGCATCCTAAATGTGGGGTCATGGAATCATCATTAATATGGCCAAATACCTCACTCAAGTGGTGCCTGGAGAAGGGGCTCTGTCCCACAGATAAGAGCATCTGTTTCTGGATGCAGTAGACGATTTTACTTCTCTAGATTCCTCTGCACTTCACTCACATAAAATCAGAAACATCACCTTTGTGAGCATTGAGTATAGTCATCTTTTCTGTGTCATTTTCTTGCCCTAAAGAGACTCTTGCCTATATTTAGAATAACATAGACATCTCCCCCTTCTCCTCTTGCCAATGTGTGTGGCTGTTCTCAGGTCCCAGAACATTTGTATGTGTGTAGCTCCTTAATGTTCAACAAACCCAAATTCTGGGCTGCCTGATCCTCACTTCTGAAATTCAATCTGTTTCTTTCCTTCCTGCTTACTTTTCAAGAAGAAAATGCCCCATTATTCCAAGCTAGGAACACTGTGGTGCTCTGCTCAGGGTGTTACCGAGGTTGTCTATCCCTTGTTAGTATCTGCCAGCCATGCTACCACTTGGTCTAATCAAGATCTTTAGTTAAACTTGTTTTGGAGTTTAGAGGAGGAAACTCCAGGACTGGTCTCCTTGGTAAAGCTTCTGAGAATGGGGTTGTGCTAGTCCATTGATTAATGGAAGTGAAGGTCCTCTAACAATTATTAGATGTAACATTTAAACATGCCCTAGCATGTTTTTTGTCCTAGACCCTAATCTACCCCACTGTACTGGTTGATTTCTTGATGAAATCATTCTTCATATGAACTATTACAAGATCAGGATAGAGTTTGAGGCCAAAGTCCTGAAGTAGGAAATCAATCCTACATCCTAGTGGCCTTGGACCCAACTTGATAAACCCCAGGGCCAGACTTTCAATACAGGTGATCACTATAATTCAAACTTATAACTGATTTTGGCTCAAGTTGTTCAGTCCATAGTATCTGAAGCACTCAAATCAGCAGCAACCAAAATTAGTGGGTATTTTTGAAGTCACAGGTCTTCTCCTGCACACAGGTCACTTTCCCTGCACACTTCATTTCCACAAAACATGAGGTCAACTCTGCCTGTAATTGTTTTAAAAGTAGGTTCATATAATGAGTATATGTCAAACGTGTGATTTGGCAAATCTTGCCTACCCTATCCTGTTGAGCTTCTCAATAATTCTTGTTCTTGGTCATATAATTTAGCTGAAACGTGCTTGGCATAGAATGGAGGGGTGTATGTGCATCTATGTGAGGGAGACGGGGAGGTGGCTTTACACTATCTTCTGCTGCTCCAACCCTTGTATTGCCAGGAGCAGAGCTAGGCCCAAATATACTTTAGAACATTGTTTCTCAACCTGTGGGTCACAACCCAAAAGTGGGTCACAAGAATACATGAAAGGGTCACAGACAAACTTAAAAATGGACCAACAAACTTTAACAATGGAATCTCCTTTAAAGGAGAAAAATGTGGGAAACTGGCAGAGTTCCAGCCCAAGGGGCCCAAGGGGCCAAGGGGCTGCTTGCCCCCCCTCCTCCCCCCCACTCTGACCCACATACTGGGGCCTAGGAGTGGAGGCAGGAGACAATGGGCTGGGAGTGATGGGTACTGGGTAGGGACTGGCCATTGAAGTTTACAAATAGGTCCTGGTACAAAAAAGGTTGAGAACTACTGGTCTCATGGCTCTCTGCAGTAGCCTAAAAGGGGATAGCTGTATCCTCTGTACATATTCAAACACACTAGACTCCTACAAGCTCTCATACCACCTATGCTAATGGTTAAAGAGATGGGGTAGGGTGGTTCTATACCAGTGATGCCCTGGGGTGCCTTGAGATCCTTGAAAGTGTCCCATGGGTTGCCACACAAATATTATTTGCACTGTTAGACATGCCAACATGATTCACAAGATAAGCCGAGAGTTTTCAAATAGGAATCCATAGTGTTAAAAACATTCTTACCTGTTGGGGTCTTTCCTTTGGGAAAATGCCAGCTCTTAGCTTTCACTTGTTTTTCTATGCAGAAACAAGTGAAAGCTAAGAGCTGGCATTTTCCCAGAGGTGTCTTGAGTCTACTGAGGGGTGCCATGAACCTGAAAAAGTTAAGGACCGTTGCTCTACACCCCCCATGCCAGTGAAGTCTCAGGGGAGCTAGTCTCAATGGTTTGAATAATCTGCACTGCCAGAGCAGTGTATTCAGCCCTCAGTCTTTCTGTGCGGTGATCTATCAGCACTGTAGTCGTCTTTCTGTTTGCTCATTAGTAGAGATGTAACCATCCAGGTCTATAGCTCAGCCAAAACTTCCCCATGGGGTGGGTGATGTGGGGGATGCTGAGTTCCATAGAGCAAGGAGGAGGAGGGGAAGAGGTTTCCTACAGCTGGGTGGCATGGGACTGCTCCTGCCAGATCCCAGATCTGTCTCCTGCTGTTAGGTGGCATAGGGCTGCTTCTGACATAACAAAGACTCTAGAGGGAAGGGGGGGATACCACTGCAATCCCCCCACTAAGTCACAACCTAGTTCTGGTGCCCCTCTGACCCTGTCTCACCCTCAGGTTTTTCTACTGTTCATTCATGATTTGATTATGAGATGGAATCACTTAATCTTAGTGGGAAGAAGTTAATATACATTTGATAATTTGGACATGTTTGATCTGCTTTTCTTACTTCTAGCATAAGAATTAAATTTGTAATTTATGTAATATCTTTTGTTGGAATATGCTGTACACTCTTTGATATTTTGTATATCCTCTCTACAAATTTAAAAGAAATAACCAGACTGCTTAAACAGAAAAGAATGCAGCATTTCAAAAAAATGTTTTAAAATATTGGCACAATATAAGCAGCACCCAACTGCGCCATGTCATGTTATGTTCAGTTTGTTTTGTCTGATGGAACATGAAATCTTGTAGCAAAACATAACCAGTCACTGCTGTTCAGATCATCCACCACTGGAAAAAGTTATATGGCCTTTACCAACTATTGCATGAGAATCATTCAGTAAATTATGTTTAAAACGTTGCATTGAAAGATTGAAGCTAATTTTATTATGGGTTTTTATTCTGATTTTCTGTCTCATACTTGTATAACTGTAAAAGAGCTGTTTATTAATTTAAAGCTCTACAGCTGATTGATGCACACTAATGCACTTTAGATTTAATAATCACATTTTCCTTAATTAAATTGTATTTGTTCAGGCAGAGCATATAATTAATCAAGTCCTTTTTAATCCTCCTCATGCCAGATTATGCTAGAGTATGGTTGGAAAGGTAAAATCTAAAGTATAAATCTCTCCTCTAAACCATTCATTTAAAAAACATCCCACAATTATGTTGTGACTTTCTTTAGAATAAATTTACAAATCATACAATGTGCTAGCTTGAGCTTCGATTTTTGCAAACAGCTCTATTGAACATTTGGGATATGCTCACTTTCAGAGAAAAGGGAACATATTTTTCACTTGAGTATGACTTGCAATGAGTAGGAAATTTAGGGAATGTAGCCTTGTTGCAAATACATGTAAGAAAGCAGTATGTTAGGAGACTGTTATTATACAGTGGCTTCTGAAATCAATATAGTAGATGAACTAAAAATAACAAAGCAAGGTATTTTAGAGACAAAATTCAACCAGTATGTGTGGACAATAAGGGGTATTATTTTTCAAGAATATTATACATACCTCATTTCCTCTGCTTGATATTATTCTGTCTGACTATATGAAGTTAAATCAAAGGCAGGAGTTAGGGAGAATAAAAGGGAAGGAAAACAATGACAGAGATAAGGCACTTCTAGAGAGAACAATGGAAGAGCAGTTTACTGCCAAATACCAACCTGCCTCTCTCCATCTGAGGTTATTATCCAAAGGCCAGAGCCTAGGATCAAGGGACTGGAAATGTAAATTGCGTAAAACCCTGAATAGAGAAAAAAGGGATAGCAGCTGCTCAGAGGGCAGGGGGGGAAGGAGCTGAGGGGAGCAGAGAGGAACTGCAGGATAGCAGGCCAAAGACAGGGGGAGAGGAACTTGATGGATTTTACCAAAGAAGGGATAAAGTTGGGGGAGACAAAAATGCCTCTAGCCTTTTGTCTTTAACTCAGTTTGCTATACACCTCTTGGAATAAACACTACAGGGACTGTAACTGAGCAGTGGGAACATTCAGGTGTTGCATTTTCTTCCTCTTTTCATTAATGAAAGAGGAACTGGATGGACTGAATTTGTTACCGGCAGGGTTCAAAATACAGTGGGGCTTGGGAGGGCTGAGCCCTCCCCCATAAGACCCGCTACAAGAGATGACAGCCCCAGCCCACCCCACAGCTTTCTCAGCAGCTCAGGTGGCAGTAGCAGTGGCTCCTTCCGGCTTCTGGCTGCCACCGCCACAGACCCCCCTCCCCCCCGCAAGAGCCAGAGTGTAATGGTTACAGGTGCGCTTTCCATATCTCTAGAATAGACGTGTGGAAACCACCAGTGGTTGCTATCTGTAATAAATGAAGTAATGCCTCAAGTCAGAATTTCTGACTCAGCCTAATTGTCCCCGTCCAAGTCGAATGGTAGAACGAATCCCTTTTAATGAAAGCATGGGCTGTTGATTAAGAATGACCTTGGACACAATCCATACCATACAGTATTATTAAAAATAACATGGTGGGACATAATGATTTGTCTGAGGCTTTTGGCTTTGTATTACTTGAAGAATCACTTGTTCTTCACATCAGAGTCAATCCTATACTGGAAAAGGTTGTCTAAAGATTTGTGTCCTTGATGACACAGCATCACAGGCTCAAAAGTTAATTTCATGGAGGTAAAAAAAAAAGAAACCTCCATGTCTACTAAATAACATATTATAGAAAAGAAAGGCTGTTACATATGTGTCGTTAAGATGCTTATTAAACAATAAGCTTGTTTTATGGGGTACATATTAGGTTATTTTAAATCTTTTCATTGCAAGGAAGTTGTAATGTCAGGGTTCATTTACATTACAGAACTGTTGCTGCATATCGGAGTTTTAGTGGCGTCCACTAACGAAGGTGCAGTTTATGCTGTCAGAAAGGGGGGAGGGGTGTTCTTTCACTTTAGTTACATCATCTCTTGAGATGGCATTAGCTAAACTGGCATTAGCCCAGCCAGCAGATTTGGGATTTACTAACATAACTATGTCAGCTAGGGGGCATGATCTTTTAACAGTTAGATGGTGGGAGCTTTCCCAAAGAAACTTGATAGCATACAGCAGACCTTAGCCATCAGTATCCTTCCTCTGGCTGGATGCCAGCTCCTATAGAAATCAATGGAAGTTTTACCATTCAGTACTAAACTCTAATCTCCAAATCAATTTACAGAGGACTGTTGGGGCCTGTTCTCATTTAAACTAAGACCACTTTAGATTCCTTTCTGTGCTAGAGGGCCTTCAAATGGCAGCCAAGTCACATGCACCTACAGCAAGGCTCTGCCAGAGAGGTCTTGGAGGTACATCTCAGGTCTCCGTAGTACCATGTGCTCAGGGTTGTTGCTGAAGGCACAACTGAGCTCTAAGACAGGTCATGCATAAAAGTGATCTGAAATGAAATAAAATGATCCCAGGGAAGATCCTGGAAAAATTCATCAAGGAGTCTATATGCCATAGGCTTGCAGAAGGTAGGATTCTGAATGACAGCCAGCGTGGCGTTGTCACGTGCAGGTCTTGTCTTACCAGCCTCATCTCCTTTTATGGTCAGGTAACTCACCATCTGAATAAGAGAGAGGAGGTTGACATTGTATACTTGACTTCCAAAAACCTTTTGATCTGGTATCCCATGATGTTCTCATGAGAAAATAAGAAGATCGTGGGCTTAACTGTGAGACAGTCAGGTGGGCTGGAAGCTGGCTATGAGGTAGGACCCAGAGATTTCTACTGAACGGATCCATGTCGTCTTGGCAAGAAGTGGCCAGTGGTATCCTTTAGGGGTCTGTGCTTGGTTCAAGTGCTTTTTAAGATCTTCATCAATGATTTGGATGTGGGGGTGAAGACCTAACTGGCCAAGTTCCCAGACAATACCAAGTTATGGGGAAGTGTAATCACACTTGAAGACAGGCTGCGGATGCAGGTGGACCTATACAGGCTGGCAATTTGGGTGGATCGGAACCAAATGAGGTTTAACATTGCTAAATGTAAAGTGCTTCACCTGGGGATGAATACCTACAGGCTTGGCAATGCCATCTGACTAGCACTATGAATGAAAGAAACCTGGGGGTAGTAACTGACCACAGTATGAACATGAGCCAGCAGTGCAATGCTGTAGCCAGCAGGGCAAATAATACTCTGGCGTGCATCAATTGATGCATCTCCAGCAAAACCAAGGAAATGTTTCTTCCACTCTACTTAACATTGGTGAGACTGCAGATGGAGTACTGCGTCCAGTTCTGGGTGCCCCACTTCATCAAGGATGTGGAAAAGCTTGATAGAGTTCAGAGATAGGCCACCCGCATGATCAGAGACTTGCATGGCAAGCCATATGAGATAAGGCTGAGGGACCTGGGACTCTTCAACCTGAAGAAGAGAAGGCTGAGAGGGGACTTGGTAGCAGCTTACCGCTACATCAGGGGCATATATCAAGGTCTTGGTGAACAACTGTTCACCAGGCCAGCCTTGGGGAAAACCAGGAGCACAAACTCCTGGAAGACTGTTTCAAGCCCAACATTAGGAGAAACTTTTTCATAGCAAGGGTGTCCAGACTGTGGAATAAGCTCTCTCCAGAGCTGGTGCAATCACCTACCCTGGAAATCTTCAAGAGGCAGTCACCTTGCTGAGGTCACTTGACCCCAGTTATCTTTCCTGCCTGGTGCAGCGGGGCTGGACCTGATGATCTTCCGAGGTCCCTTCTAGTCCCTTACAATCTATGAATCTACGAAAACAGCAGTGGAAAAGCATGTCCAAAACAGGAAACTAATAATTTCACCCATAGAAAGGTTCCCCCCACTCAGTTCTTTTCCCTTTATTTCCAGTCCTAGATTTGGTTTGTAGCTTTCTGGTAAAAGTTCTTTTTCTGTGTATGACTGTTCAGTCCCATTGTCACAGAACTACTTCTCTACACAAATAGCTGCTTCCAGCTTTGGTTGTTACCTGTTTATAATTGGATGCAATCCATTAATTGCCTACCTCTGCCTTTAGCAGGCAGGCCTGCGTCAATGAAAACAACATCTTGTGGTTTTATCCGACATCCCTTCTTCATCTTCCTGATATTGTGCTGGAAGAAATGTAGCTCAATTATTGGGTTATTAGTATGATCCTCTCCTTGAGGTCAGCTCCCTGCTCCAAACTGTCCCTGACTGCAAAACAAAAGATGTTGAAATTTGCTTGCATCTCCCTGTATATTGGTGCTTTCATGTATTTCCACTGAGCAGTATAGATTCTGAAGACAGCAATGTTAAATAAATAATGGACTAAATGGATTTTAGCTGAGAAGAGATAGTGCTGATTCAGGGTAATCCCCCCAAGTCAATTTAATGGTGCCTTCAGAAACAGTCTTACAATGAGAGTAGTTTCAGAGAAGAAATATCATACTTCCTTGCCTACCTCTTCCACCAAAATTAGACCTCCAAAATTGGAGTGCATGTTTTCGGAGGGAAAGCTGATTTTCTACCCAGAATAGAAGCATGGTAATGCTGTATGATAGCTGCTGCTATTTTCCCTTATCCTCCTGCCAGCAGCTACGTGGAAGGAGGGATGGAGTTCAACAGGAGCATATCCGGGGTGTGGGTGCAGTGATATAGTTATACCTCACTTTGATTCTTTCTCCATTCAAAGTTTAAAATCAACTGCCCAGCAGCTGCAGTGGTATTTCTATTCAGGTAGTGCTGAGGAAGTCATTTGACTTAATGATTAATTATAAGCTACTTCATTCCTGCTAATTGCTTTTCACTCAACAAGTGTTAATATCCCTCTCTCCTTTTTAATGGTGTTGATGTTCCACAAATCAACCGATCCTTTCTTTGTCAATATTGTCTATCAGCTACTCCTGGTCTGTCTTTTTCACAGCCCTGCAGATTGTTTTCAGTTCTTTTCAAAATACCAGAGCTGCCCGTGTAGTCCAATCTTCAGCAGCAGCTACAGTTCCAGCTTTTGGTACTGTGCCTCTGTCTACAGAAGTGTAGACTCCTAAGATCCCACAAGGCTCTATTCTATCACCCGTCTCCCATTCAGTATGTCATATATGTGGGCACATGGGATTGTAAGATACCAGGGCTTCTAACATCAGCTGTAGTTCCAATATAGCCATCACTTTAAATGTTAGCAGCAGCTCCCCCATGAATGCGACAGCATGTGAAGCATGCATCTAAAGATAAAGCTAGACAAGACAAAAGTGATCCTGGCAGCTATAGGAAACATCTTCATATCACCCTCAAGAAAGGTGTGTTTGTTTGCCTTCTATTACCATCAAAATGCCTGTAGGTCCTCATATTCACAAATAGTGACAAGGACTCTATAAGGCATTGTGTGTAGGCTTTACATCTCTGGGGTAGCAGAGTAGCTGCTTGCATGAACAAGCAGGTGCAAGCTGATTTTGGAGACTCGGGGCAGCTGATAAGGATAATTAGTTGGCCCATGGGAATTAAAAAGCTCTCAGAGAGCACAACAGGAGACTGAGAGAACCACTCCAGAGTACTTTCCTTCCAGGATTTGCAGACGGAGCAATGGAAGAAGCAACTGGAGGGCTGTGAGGCTGAAGATAGCAGCCCAAGCCAGGAGACTCTCCCAAGGTCTGAGGGAAACTAAAACTGTGAGTGTGGGTATGAAATGGGCTGAAAGCAAAGAGGTTCGGGCTAGCAGTGGTACTCTAGTCAGTCTGGGAAAGAAGGCAGGGGGTGAGAACCCTTCTGGTTTGTGCCTTTTGTTTTACGATTTGCTTATGTGATTCCTGCTGGGAGGGAGTTTCCCTCAGGGAAATAAGGACAATAAACAGAGGCCAAAGATTGCTTGAGTGAAGTGAATCCCCATCTCACTACAGCACGGGCGGGCATTTATTTTGGGTGGAGGGCTGCTTACTGAGTTTTGGCAAGCCATCAAGGGCCACATGCCAGGCAGCCAGGGGTAGATAAATATTAATTTTCTAAATTTTTTAGGGGCCCCACAGGCCGGATAGAATGGCCTGGCAGGCCACATCCAGCCTGCAGGCTGCATTTGGCCCACCTCTGCATTATAGGGCCATATCCAGTATTTTCAAGGAGACTAAGGGTGTTAGGTACCTAACTTCCCTAGCAGTTCAGCTTCCATGTACTCCTTTCAAAAGCACAGGTAAAAAACCTTCTCCAACATGTTAGTGAGGAGATGAGTCCTGGATACTGACAGATGCAGAGCTGGCCATCAGGGGACAGGATAAAACAGAGGTTTGAGAGGAACCTGGAGAAGCATCTAATCCAACCTGTGCTGCTCCTAACTCCTCCCAGACAAATGCATATCTAGGCTCTTCCTGGAAACCTTCCATGAAGAAGATTCCTCATCTTCCTCCAGTATGTTTTCTAGAAAACTCAATAGATCAGAACCTAAGTTTGTTTTAAACATCCCAAGCTACTAGAACATTACCAGCAAACTGGAACCATCTGGTCATTTCTTCCTGGAAGCAGAGAGCCCAAAACACAGACAAGCTCTTGTTAAGTACAAAAAGAGGGATCATAAACTGGTTATAAAAGCCAAGTAATACAGCAGCATGCTAGAAAGCAAAAAGCTGTGTACTCAATGTTACCAAAAAGCAGACTTAAAGTGAGAAGTCTAAAACCCTTAAATATTAGATTTTTCAGTTGCTGTTTTTATAAATTACTTGTTTTGATAGCACTTGCAGTAATTTCCTCCCCAAAATAGCATTTTAGGAAGTTGTTTTAGCACCATGAAATACAAAACTTCTCTGGGCTCTGCCTTGACTAACCAGCCCCTGTGAATGTCTCTAAAAATTCACAGCTGTCTTGAATGAATGTGAAAAAATGAGCCTGCCAGGTTGAGCTGACTCTAAACTTTTCTTGTCTTTGGGATGCAAATCCCTTTAAGTATATGTAGGTCATCTCTATTTCACTTTCATGGGGTATGCAGCGGGAGGGGAAAAAAAAGTAAGTGCTTCTTAGTAAAGTAAAGAAAATGGGAAAAAAAAGTGCTTTAAATCACTCCAGTGGCTCAAAGTCATCTTCAAAGTTGTCATCTTTTATGCAGAAACAAAAAAAATCATGCTGGGTTTCTACACTCCTTAGGTATAAGTCAGGAATAGCCTGACTTTTATATTTTTGACTTTCACTTTTTATTTAAATAATGCTAATAGCTCATTCGTAGCTGTCATAGGAAAATTAGGCATATACTAGAGACTGGCTTAATTTTAGATCCACATGCCTTGGTTCACCCACTTGGATACTAGTGGGCACAAACTTAGGTTTCTGATCTGATTCCTCTTCCTTTACATAATGCTTGGGCTCATTTGCCCTGATTTCCAACAAGCTGTCTTCCTTTCTAGTGATGTT
Organism: Crocodylus porosus; assembly: GCF_001723895.1. Classification (NCBI taxonomy): domain Eukaryota; kingdom Metazoa; phylum Chordata; order Crocodylia; family Crocodylidae; genus Crocodylus; species Crocodylus porosus. The sequence continues at coordinate 96,970,323 of NW_017728947.1, forward strand.
CCTATAATAGGGTCTCATATCCTCGACCTGTGTAGGGCCTTGCTAGAGTCTAAAGGCTAGGCACCATTCTGCCCACGAGGTACCAAAGTGTGATATTATTCCACTCTGCTCAAGTCCCTGAAAATCTATGAAGATATCTATTTTTGTCAAGTGCTGTTATCTTAGCTTTAAAATTAAAATGCAATGAGGAGGAGGGAGAGAACCACCCACTTTCTAGCACTAAGAGGTTTTCAGGGGCTGCGCTGAGGTGGAATGGGATCACACATAGGAACATAAGTGGATGCAAACTGCCCAACAGATGGAGCAGGATCTGGCCTCTTGGTTTCTATTTATGCATCTTGAGGATTCCTCAGCTGGAGATATCAGAAGTATTAGACTGACGTATCAGACAGAAGTTCATCCAACACTGAAGAGCTGTATGAACCAGCTGCTACAGCCCTCCAAATCTTGCATAGTTTGCTGTGTTCCTTAGCTTGCACACAAAATAGGAAGTAAAATGATAACCAGTGGAGCACTCGAGTCCTTTAACACGTTTAGAGCCTGACAGTCATTTACACTTATTCTTCTTTATAGTAGGTATAAATATAGATCCTTTGTACTTTACAGCCCTTAGAAGAAACAAGAATCTGGTTCTTCTGCTATATAATTCATTTTGAAGGACCATAAAAAATATTTAGATTGTATACCAAGGAATGACTTCATTTACCAGTGAAACAGAGTTACAACCAGGTATGCAACACAAGCATTTTTTAAGAGTACACAGCAATCATATGGGGAAGATGTGAAGGAAAATGTTGTCAGGAGGCAAAATTAGTGGGGGGACTCCATTGTATGTGGACTCCACTTGCCCTTGTTAGGCCCGTAGTGTGCCCCCTACATGTTGATTCAGTAGCTTATAAAATATAGTGTAAGAAGTGCAGTATTTTAATTTATTACATCACTGGGGAGCATTTATTGAGATCTATTGTAGCTTGGATGTCATTAATGCTATGAGGGTAGGGGAATGTATCTGAGGAGAAGGATCCAGACCAGATCTAGGGGAATGGGATTAAATTGAATGGCATCATCATCACCACACTTGTGGAACAACAATAGCAAGAACATAACATCATACAATGTCATGAAGTTGAAAATTTGATAATATGGTCACAAAAAACAGTGGTGCCTGTTTAAAACAGCTCACAGGTTTGATTAAATGTTGGATGTAGTCCTGAGGGAGATGGATTGGTTGGCCACGTGCACATGAGGTGGTCAAGGGTGCACAATAAACTTCCAAAATGATATTAGTATATCCCCTACTTCCCCAGTTCATGTCCTGACTCTGCAATTTAACACATGGCTATTTACTTTCACAAGCCACATAATCTGTACGTACCTATACATGTGTGTATAATATATATTATGCATGTACACACATTTTACATCTTAGGCCTCTACTGCATTAAGTATTGACACTGGAGAGCTAGGAACAGATCTACAACCTTGGAGACTTCCAGTATACCCCACCATTGCTTCCATCCCTTAAATGCCCTGAAGAATTAGACTTTATGACTGACTTTCTAGTTACAGAAGTGTATTTTAGATTATTTTTCAAAACAATGACTTCCTCTGAACTCTGTGTAGCTGGACTTAGAAGGCCACACTTTCAAAGATATTAAGGTGCCTAATGATGCAGATTGGGATTTCGGGGACTGTTAGGTATGCACTGGTGCCTATCTGCATCTGTAGGTGCACGAAACTTTTGAAAATCCTGCTAAGCAAGTTTTACAGACAGTGATACCAGTAGAAATTCTCAAAACTCTAGAACATGTGTAAAAAAGCTTTCCTTTACATAATGTGGCATATGCAGAGTAGCATGGGATGATACTAAGGGTCTTTTTAGCATTAATTTGGGGTCATCTGTACAATTTTCTTGTGAACTGTAAGGTGACATCAAACTAACATCTTACTCAGCAAATTCAGACTAATTTCAGTGGAAACTAGTGAATATTGACCAAAATTGGAGCTATAAGAGACAGCCTTTTAAATTTGATAGAATCAGTAACAGAATTCCCCAGTTTGTCATGTTCCTTGCCTTTCCCTTAATGAACAGAATCCAGAATTATGAAGCTTTAATTATTTACAAGGATTATTTTATTTTGCTTCTTTGCAAGTTGATGCCAATGGGAGCATGAAAATCTTCTTCAGTTCCAGATGTTGACTGTGCTAAGAATAGAAACCTATGTGATTAGCTGAAGCAGAATTTGTAGTGCTATGTTTTGTTAGCCTCCTGTATAATAAGAATTTAGTTTCCCATTGCTTCCTCTGACCAAACTTCTTTTGCATTTTACCTTTTAATAAAGACCATGCATTTCAACTGCAAGTCACACTTTGTCTGTTTGTTTAGCAGTCTTGAGACACTGAATTTCTAGTTGCACAGCATTTTGCTAGGGTCACAAGGTTGTTCTCAAAAAGACTTTTTAATATTTAATAGATTAGCATTTCCAAGCAAACACAGGCATGGAGAAAAAAATAGGAAGAAAAACCCAGCCCAGCTTCTACCTTACCCTATTCTCCTTCGAACCTTGAACTTCGCAGTATGCCCAGAAAATCAATTGACTGGGTCTAGCTGAAGCAAATATAGCTCTCTCTCTATACCTCTAGTATGACTATAACTCCTCTCTATTCATGTTTTCCATTTTAGTGTTGTTTGCTTTTGTTTTCTGTTTCCCAGTCTCAGTGTGCCAGAAGACAAAGCAACTTTGGAATTAAGTATTTTATAAAGCTTGGTTGATCCCCTTCACTTCCTCTGAATCCATCTTTGTTAACTCTCACATTGATGTGGGAGGGTGGGGGGAGGAAGAGTGATGAGGTACTTCGCTGAACCACGTCCTCCTCCATTCACTGCTAAAACCTGTACTTAGGTTTTAAAGGAAACCCTCTAATGCAGGTCTGAAAAGTCACTGTATTTATTCCAGAGTACATGATAAACCATAGATAGCAATGGTTCTCCAGAAATACTTGGAGTTTCCTTTTGCTGTTTGGTTACCAGCTGGAAATGTCACTTTTGTGTGAGTCCAGTCTATACCTGATTTATGTTAACGTGGCTTACTGAGATCAGGCTAACCCTTTCTTAGATTGTGCTAGCCCAGGCTCTATCTAAGTCAGTGCACCTACTCAAGTGCACTAACTTAGATCAGGCATGCTATTTTTCTAGTTGATTTATGCTCTCTGCATGCCTGCACGATTGGTCATTTAGATTGACTTAACCCTGGTTAGGGCAATCTTACTGCAATACCTATATGTATCCTTCTTTAGTTTGTATTTTGATAGTACCTACAAAGTGCTGGACGCTGTCCTTAATCAAGAAGAATAAAAAATCCATGTGAAAGTTTACAAGATGAAAAGTTCAACATACGATGGGTGTGTGTGAGGGGGAGGGGGAGGATGAAGTCAAACCCTATAATTTTTATATAAGTTGGCTACTTACTAATGCACTGATATCTTATTAACTATGACCTGTAGCCTTTATTTATTTAAACAAACACCTGAGATATGAACAGTCCAAGGCCATTTGAAATGTGGACTAGGAAATCTTTAAACTTAAAATTGTGATTTTTTTTTTTTTTATTTTTTTTAAGACTGAGGGCAGGAAGGAGATTTGGGGATGGATGATTAAAAAGTCAACATGAGTATGTAAAAAGCTAGGAGGGATGGAGATCTGAAGGCTTTTTGAGATTTAGGTAGGGCACAAAGAATTGCCCTCAGTGTAATGTCTGTTTTTGTTCTGTGCACGTCCTTAAATGTCACACCCAAATTTCTCTTTATAGTTCTACTTAAAAGTGAACACTGAATTAAAACCACATTCAAATGAACATTAGCATTCAAATGAGCATTCATGACATTATCATTTATTTTCTATCGATCTAAACAGATTGTATCTGAATTTACATGCAGCTTACCCATAATGTTCCTAAACCCATAGGCACATCACTGATAAAACAATTTCCCTTTAGTTACTAATTGGCCCATGGCAGTAGCACTGACACTGACAATGAATTCATAGACAATTGCAGATCTGAAATTAATATATGGAGATTGATAGTTATGACAGTATATGTAAAGCAAGACTCTCCAAGCTCAATTAAGTCACTTAATAAAAGCTGAGTGAATGTACCTAAGAGGCATGAGAGAATCTTTGGCTTGGTATTTTGGATTACCTCATTTAAATTTGTTACTTAATTAAAGCATAACTTCATTTTCATATCTTATAAATATTTATTAGCTGAATTAACCAGAACTCTTTCAAAGCCAAGATTAGTAAACCAGATCATCAGCTGATATAATTCAACATCTCCATTACAGTTCATAAAGCAGCTTGAGACTTGGCCTGTTTTATTTATAGTCATCTTCCTTTGCTTAGCATACTTCTGAACTTTATTAGTCCAGCTACGTACTCATGTATTTTACAGCTTAAGAACCGTAAAAATATACTTAACATATCAGAGAAGAAAGTTAATTTAGCAATACTTACCATCCTGTAAAGTTTATCTTCCAGATCCTGATTAATTCGTTGTAAGGCTAGGTAATTGTTTTGTATCCTAAAATAAAAAGGGCATCATGTAATTTAAAGTATTTTTTTGCATATTTGCTTTACTTGTACTTTTGCACACTGAGGTTTCCACTAATATAAATCTATTTACATATCACTCTTGCTGCTAATCAGCAGCTAAGAGCCTTGAAAATATAATTACCCTCAGCTTCCTGAGCAACCTACTCTGTCATAGTTGATTACTATATTTAGAGACACTTTGGCCAGAAGGATAGAATGAATTGGGACTAGTGTTCCATTTCTTGCATAGGTGTGTTTGCGGCACCAGGATAGAGCCTGTACTACATGGGCCATGCCCAGAAGTTTTAGTTACTGCTGGGATTGAGGCATGACTTGCAAGTCCTCAGTTACACTGATTCATTTACCAAGCCCTTCTCTTAAGGGGCGATGCAACAGAAACTAATGGGACTCTCAGGCTGCAGCAACAGTCCATAAAGGCTTTTTAGCATATGGCCTAGGAGAGCGAATGCTTTCTCCTACTAAATCCAAGAAATCCCTGTGCTAGCCTGCTAATCCCATTTCCTTGGCCAGGGAACAAGATTTTAACCTCCAAAAGGCTTTAAATCTTTAAAACATTAAGTGGCAGAGGAACAGAGGAAACAGCAGCTTCCTATTTATTCTGATGTATGCAAGAAGGTTTCAGTGTCAGCATCTCCAGGCAGCTCTGCTGGTAACCTTAATGATAGATTAGAGAAGCTGACCAAAGTCTGTTCTGTTGGAAAAAATCCGTCATTGTATATCAATCTCTGTGCGTCCCAAATCTCTGCACTTATAAGTCTCATGTGAACCGGCTCTTAGAATATTTTCCATAGCCTATTTCATTTCGTTGTCATATGGAATAGAGCCTTCACTAGTGTACTCGACTATAATGACATTTAATTGGCAGCAGAACTGGGCCTAGGAGGAGGAGTCTGCAACCACCTTTCATTTTTCCCAAGAATTCAGGGAAGTTAGGACCAAGGGATTTGGTTTGACTTGGGGAGATGAGTAGAAGTGTTTAGATCAGGACTAAGATCTGGACTTGTGCTACCCCAGCTCAATCCAGAGCTGAGGAATTGGTCCCACCTCTAACTTACAGTGCATTAGCAGTGCAGTTCTGAGCTGGTTTTGGTGCACCGTGAAAATGTCAAGCATGGCAAAAATCTCTACTCGGCGAGAACCCGGTGGACAGTAACTTTTGGACTGTGCTGTCCCTATGTGTACAGAGCTCCCTCTGGGGTTTCAGTGGGGAGACAGGAGGATCTAGCTTTGTTTTTTACAGCTGTTATGCAGATTTGGGAGGAAAACTTTCCCCCCCAGTGAAGCTGTTGTGGTGGGGAGGGGAAGGTGAACATCCCTATGAGTAAAATTCTCCCCTGGGAAGTGCTAGCCCAAGGCAGTTGCATTTCTCCAACCCTATTCTGAGCGCCTAAAGAAGACTTAAGTGCTACATACAGCTATTGCAGGCCCATTGCACAGAAGTGGATTTCTTCCTTCATGAGCACTCTATGGGAATAATATTTGTTGGCTGGATAACAAAATGGGTTAGAAAGCTGGTGTAACAAGCCCATGCTCTAGACAAGGGGTCAGCCCACAAATTGTGAGCTGAGTGGATTTGATCTTAGAATATCCTATGACAAGTATCCGGTGAAGTAAAGGCTTGCTCAGCACTAACAGATCTCTGCAGTCTCTGTTCCTATTAGATGCAGCAATTCACAGTAAGCCTCTGTATAGCTGTTTGCTTGCATGTCACTAATCAGACTTGGGACTTTGATGCCTATCCAGCCAGGGATGACAATATGACAGAGAAAAAGCTGAGGCTATTTTACATATAACTCACTTCCCCCAGAATAAGCCACATGAGAGGAGACAATGTGCAGGGGAAACTTTAAGAGTCAGCCGGTTTACAACTGTAAAAAAAGTTGCAGGTATGGAACATGTGCCAAGACATCATTTATATATTCAATTTTTCCAGGACAGCTTTCCTTCTAAAATGCTGTAGGCCTGCTTCGATGATGTTTCCACATTTAACTTTGAGTGTAGGATTGATTCCCATTGCCACAGTGTTCCTGACCTACAGTGCCCCCTTACTGTAGACTCAGTGAGAATCATAGGATTAGAAACGACTTCAGGTATCATAATCATCATACAGATGCAAAATCCACCATTCCTGTACTATCCCTGTCCAATGCCTATCCTGACTCTTACTGAAAACCTCCACTGAAGGTTCTCCAAGAAATGTGCCACTGACCACAACTTCCTGCTTCTCTTGGTCTCACTCCTCTTATTTCCATCCAGTTTTGCTCTGACCATGAATGGTTAGTGGAAAGTAGCACGCAAGCCCTACTTTTTCAAAGCACTCCTTTAAAAAAAAACCAGCCCCTCACTTCTAAAAGCACTCTGCGAGATCCAGGCTTGAAGAAAAGAGCCACGATATATTGATAGATCGGTATAGATATATGTGTTCATGTATCTCTTTTATTTCGATTACCTTTGCATGCAGTTCTCAATAGAAGCATTTTTATGAAGTGTTGCTTTGATTTTGATATATAAAATATATCATAAAAATGCTTCTATTGAGAACTACATGCAAAGGTAATCCAAATAAAAGAGATACATAAACACATGCCCAGACTCCAAACTGGACAAATAAAAGACCCACAGGAGCAATGTGCATGTTAAGACGGGAAAGGGACCCAGAAATATGTGGAAGAAAACAAGCCAGATATGACAGAAAAAAATGTGTCCTAAATATTAAATTCGCATCTTTTAGCAATAAATGAATGAGAATGTAGGGAAAATGACTGACCCTAAATTGAAATGACTAACTGGACAAAAAGCAGCAGTCCAACTTATGGAAGAAATACCCACCCAGATGGTCTGAACTTTGCAGTCTGAAGCACACTTAAATTGCAAAATCTGCCACCTTCATCAGTTAAATGAAGCCTAAGCAGTGAAATTGCTTCTTGTACTTTTAGAATGTATTCATTTTTCAGGTGAGCTGATCATTTATTATGGTTTTGGTGCTGGATTTGTGGTGTTGTATACTATTTGCTTTCCTCTGTGGTTTTTCAGTATGCATTGCACACTTGCATGAGCAGTGCTTTTTCAGTGAGGGTGCTGGGGTCTCTTGAGATCCTTTGAAGGGAGCTACGGGGTGCCACAGTATTAGCACTGCTAGGTGCAAACATGATTCACAAGACAAACCTGGAGATTTCAAATAGGAGTCCATAGTGTTACAAGCATTCTGCCCTGTTGTGATCTTTCTGAGTTCTTTGCAACGGAAGAATTGCTCTATTTTTCTGTAGGGAAGAAATGAATGGAAACGAAGAGCTGGGTTTTTTTCTGAGGGAGGCCTCAGGTCTAATAAGGGGTCTTTCAAAAAAGATTGAGAACCACTGGCGTAGGGGATTACTTCTCTGCTTAAAGTTAAGGATATCTTGAAGTATTTTGCTGGATCAGGGACTAATATAAAGAATTCTGATGGGCATTAGCATTAAATATCTGTAACTTTCTACCAGAAAGAAACCCTTCACTTTGGTTCAGGAGGTCCATATAAACCCTCTGTATTTCAAACCCACTTCATGCCATGACATAAGGCTTACAAAGAACATAGGCCTTGTGAAGGCCTCCTGGGGAATTTCTCTTCAGATGCAGTTCTGCTTTGGAGAATGAGCATAAAAAATGGCATCTTCTTACTGAACACACGCCTTCTTGGTCTGTTCAAAAGGTATATCTATTCTCCTACAAAAACATGATACTTTATCTCTTACTAGTTCTTAGAACCAGCACAGCTATGAGGTTCCTGTTCATGAAACCTGTTTAGTACATACCAACATCCAGCCGTCTCCAGCTGTTATTGAGGGCATAATTTGAAGATGGCACAGTGACACAAGTGCACTGGAGGGCCTAATATGACCAGTGGAATATGATCTTGCAAAAGATGGAATGATATTAAAGTGATTCTCAATTTGGAGCCTTGTCTAGGCTTTCAGTTCTGTTTTAATCACATTCTTCTAGCTGTTTGAATGACTAGAGTTAATAGGGAACGTCTTAAAGTTAATAGGATGCAAGTCATACAGCATATAGGGTTGTTTCAGCAGCTTTTTAAAGCAGAACACGCTTTTGTCTCAGTTAGCTCCTTTTGATGCTGACAAAAGTTTTCCTATTGACTTCTATGGAGTCAGTGTAGGTCAGTGCTATGCATTTTGAAATTGTCCCCTCCAGGAGTTTACAAACTGGTGAGGAGGGAAACCAAGTCACCTGAATGTGTACTCCCTGATTGGGAGAGTGACATTTAAAAAAACAAACCAAGCAATCCAGCAAACCAGTTGAGTTTGGTATTATTGTATATTGAAGTAAACATGGGGAAGCTTTCAGTAAAGCTTAGAAACCTATCTATGACCATACCTACCTTTGAGAAAGAAAACTTTGCATGCAACAGCAGTGTGAGTTTTATCAGCTGAAACATTCATTAGTATACAAGTGGCATCATGCTACTCTTGGTTAATCTATTAGAGATTTTTCTGGTTACCTTTCTCTCCCAGTAGAAGCAAACAAAGCAGAAGACAATTTATTAGTATTATTTTATTGCTCTGTTTTCTGTGTGCTGATTTTCAGATGACTTTTTTTTTATATGTTGCTGACACTTCTCTGAATGACACTTTGTTTTAAAACGTTGGTATCTTTTTCCAGCTTGGGGATTTTTAGGTCTTTATCTTGTGTTTCTTGTTACGTCTTGCTAGTTTCAATAGAAACAAATTTTTAAGCTCATTTTGCAGTGTATTTTGGACTTCACATGTGATACATCTTCAGAACAGAAATTGCCTGCCTGCAACATAATTTTTTTAAAATAAATTTTCTTTATAATGTGAAGCAGTTGCTGCATAGAATATTTGAATGCCACTTGTATTCCTTTCATTTCAATGCTTTCCACAGATAATATTGTTTGCTGTAAATTAAATGTTTAATGTGCTTGGTTGGTTTTTTGTTGGTTTTTTTTTTTTTTTTTGCAAGATATTGAACACCTGCAGCATCCACTGGACCTGATCTGAGGGCCACTGAAGTGATTGGGAGTCTTTTGACTTCAATAGGCCAATTAGAACACAAGGCAGTCAAGGGGAAAGAGACTTAACAGTGGGGGTCCAAGGCGAAGAGCTAGACCAGGAATTCTTAAGTCAGCTCACAGAGGTAGTTACGTCAAAGGACGTGGTCATCATGGGTGGCCTGAACTTTCCAGACATCTGCTGGGAAGAGCAGTCAGCCAGGTCTGCTCGACCACCTGGGCGACAGTGATCATCGGCTGCTGGAATTCACCATCCAGCGCAAGGTGGCAAAGGCCTGCAGCAAGGCAGCACTCCTAGATTTCAGGAAGGTGGACTTCAATGAGCTAAGGAGAACAGTTGGGGAAGCACTGAGGTCCTGGAGGGGAGGGGAGCCAGGTGTCCAAGGAGAGTGGTTGCTCCTTTAGGAGATGATCCTCCTAGTCCAAAGGGCAGTAATCCCAACATGAATCAAAGGGAGCAGGAGGGCACAAAAGCATGGCTCACCAAAAGCATCCAGGAATGTCTTCTAGCTAAAAGGGAGGCGCACACCCAATGGAAGGGAGGGGCCATCACCAGGGAGGACTATACTGCGGTGGCTCGGGGATGCAGGGGGACAGTCAGGAAGGCCAAGCCGGAGATGGGACTGGGACTAGCTTCCCGGATCAAGGACAACAAGAAGTCCTTTTTTAAATACGTAGGGGGCAAAAAGAAGGTACTGGGTAACGTGGGGCAGGACATGCTAGGAAATTTGGTCATCACACCAGACAACAAGGCTAACCTATTTAACAACTTCCTTGCCTCCATTTTCCTGAGCAGGGACCAGATCAGCCCCTTGCTCCGTTCTTGGAGCCTCAGGCCCCAGGAGAGGTACACCTAGGCCAACGGTCAGAGAGGATCTAGTCAGGGAACTTCTGGAGGGACTGGATGTATTTAAATCAGCTGGTCTGGACGATCTCCACACCAGAGTGGTGAGGGAATTGGCTGAGGTCCTTGCGGGACCCCGGCATGGCTTTACGAGCACTCGTGGTGCTCTGGTGTGGTGCTAGAGGACTGGAAGAGGGCCAATGTGGTTCCCAACTTCAAAAAAGGGAGGAAGGAGGACCTGGGGCCTAGTTTTGCAGGTGTCTCTCTACTTCTCCCCCCACCCCCACCCAGCCAATTGGCAGAGGGGCCTTGTCGCTTACTCCTGATTGGTAGGGAGGGAGAACCCATGGTTTTAAATATGGTGCTGGTTTTGTGTCCTGGCAGGTCAGCAGTAAGCAGTAGGTCCACTGGGGCCCCTCAGCCAATCAGCAATGTGGGGAGAGGGAGGTATGCAGGGGAACCTACAAGATTAAAGGAGCTGCTGCAGTGAATTTGGTAGGTCCCTACTTGTAGGTCTGCATGCCTGATGTTGCAATCTTTACCCTGCCAAAATCTCCATTGATCTAAATGTGGTAAGAGGTACTTGGTAAATAAACAGAGAGGGTGGGAGGAGTTATTTAGAGTGGGTGCAAGATTTACCACACACTTTCTAAAAGACATGGCTAGAGCTGATTTTCTGGCCGATAGGCCTTAGGGTACAGTCATGGCAATGGTGCTGGTATTAAATGATACCAACATAAGCTATATGATGCATGGTTCTGTGGCAAGCAAGTAGAGCAAAAGCATTGCAACTTTAGCCCTGTCTCATCAGAGTTAAAGTTACAAGGATTTGCTGGCATCAGGAATATTGAGACATAACAATTACAAATGTAACACCGGATGTCTGCTCCCCAGTGGCAATACCTTCTTAAAGCCGTTAAATGTTATGTCTGTGTGTGGCCTGAGAGAACACTGCAAATAATTTTGCCCTTCCTCAGTTTAAGCACTCAAATTATACTTTGTTAGAAAGATCTGTGGAGTAGAAGAAAATTACACTGAGACTGGTGAAGGGCATGGTGAACAACTGTTCATCAGGGCACCCTTGTGGGGGAGGGAGGGGGAACCAGGAGTAATGGCCACAAACTCCTGGAAGACCATTTCAGGCTCAACATTAGGAAAAGCTTTTTCACAGTTGGTGTCCAGGCTCCCTCCAGAGGTGGTGCAATCATCTACCCTGGAAATCTTCAAGAGGAGACTGGACTATCACCTTGCTGGGGTCACCTGACCCCAGTTGTCTTTCCTTCCTGGTGTAGGGAGCTGGCCCCAATGATCTTCTGAGGTCCCTTCCAGCCCCTTACAATCTATGGTGTTACTCTCAGCTGCTTTGATATAACTGAAGTGACAAGAAAAATATGCTATAAGGAGCAAGACACTTATAAAGAGAGTACTCTACATAGAAACCTGTAGGTAGCAAAATTTCTTAAAGTGCTATTTATCAGCCTTTTTGGGGTCTCATTCAGGGAAACACCTCTATTTAGGAAAGCCCATAAGTGCACTCTTCATCTTTAAACAGGTGGTAATATGCTTTCCTGATTTTTATGGGTCTTAAAGTTCTGCGCAAGGGCAGATCCAGATAGGAAGCCAAGGCATGGTCATACCTCCTGTTGGCTGTGCTGCACTTGATGACTCTTGAACCACTCCAAAGCCCAGGGGGTGAGAGCTGCAACCTCTGTTCATCCCCTTCTTCCCCTGCTGCTGAGTTCAGTGGGGAGGGGGAGAAAGGGGAAGGCTGAACAGCATCAGATTTCACCTCTAGGCTCTGGAGACTGGTGAAAGCAGGGGCTCTGGCCAAACCCTTCCCCAATCAGCTGGTGAGCTCAGAGCTCATTGCTCCTGTGGAGCTCCAGTAGGACCCTGTGCTGACTAGTGAGCTCAGAGCAGATGCATGCACAGCTAAGGTTGGGGGCTGCATTCCCCTTGCTCCGTTCTTGGAGCCTCTACTGGTTCCATCCATTTAACTATGTCAAACAAAATGTTCTGGTTGCCACGGTTTTTCTGTTTGTTCTTTCATTTCAGTTGGTAGAGCAACTGGCTATGGATTTCTAGAACATGGATTTAATCCCAGGTGAGGGTGACAGGTTTCCACTCACTATTTTTACTTCTAATATGGCCCTGAGGTCCATCCAGCCTCCTAACCAATGAGAACCAGGAGCTACCTTGGGGTAAATGTTTGCTAGAACATGCTCCTGACCACAACACTTCCTTCTCATGCTAAAGTTAAAGAAACAGGGGAGCCCTGCTTCCACTGCCCCATGGTACCTCAGTGGCTTTTAAAGAGGGCATCTTTACCTTTACCTTTTGTTTAATTGAGAGAGCCAAAAACATTTCCTCTTGTTTTGAGGATATCCATTTTTTTTTTAATTTTTAGATTTTCTTTATTTGTTCCGCTCTTGAACTGAAGAAATAAATTATTCTTCCAGTTCAAGCAATGTCATCATTAAAAATGCAAATGAATGCCTGAAGAAGGGTGTTTGTGTCCAAAAGCCTGTAAAGAACATTTTTTTCCCAACTATTTAGTTGGTCTAATGAAAGTTATCACATTTAACCAAAGAACCTTGTCTATCTATGTCCTTAGACCAACATGGTTACAACCAACAAACCTGGACTGATAAATGAATCTTTCTATTTAGAGTTTCACAATGAATAGAAAATTTTTTGAAACATTTATATGTTTAAGGCTAGATCACACTCTTCTTTAAGTCACTGCTGTTGTCTTCAGTAAGGACAAAATTGTTATTTATATTGATTGTATCTTAAATTTAGCATAGTTCTGTACCTTCTTTTCAGCACAGCTTGTATTAAAATAGAATGTTTTAAGGATCACATCATGCTTTTTTGTCACTAAATGGAATGTGTTCTGTCACCCTATGATATTAACTTTCAGAGCTTTTCATATACGAGGTAGAAATTTTTCTTGGAATTTAAAGACAGGGCCAAATTCTGTTGTCTTGCAACAGCATAAAAGCAAAATAATTAAATTTAATGTAGCTACACTTGACTTGCAAAATAAAGTTTGGATATATGCATTATATACACTTATATGGGTAATATGATAGGTAGATATCTATCTTGTATATATTTTACATACATGAGATCTATCTCATGTATGTAAAATGTATGCATGTATATCTATACCCATGCTATTAAGTATATGTGTATGTGTATAGATTGGGGACGGCAAAATACATCCTGCAAGCTGTATTTGACTTGCCAAGGGATTTTATCCAGCCTGTGGTGGGTCCTTGGCCCTGCCGGGCCAAGACTTGGGCAGGCAGAAGCCCAGGCCATGGCATGTGTCTGGTCCCACTGCCACTGGGTGTGCAGCAGGGCTGGGGTGGCGTGATGGCTGGACCCACTTTCTGGCAGCCCCCACAGTGTGGGGTCCTTACAGCTGCCACTTCTAGTCTCTGCCAATCCAACTCAACCTGGCCTTACTGCTTGGGCACCCTGGCCTTTCTGCCCTGCACCTGCTGCCAGGGGTGCTGGATGGAGCAGGCAGTCAGGGTCTTGATGGGAACTGGACCATGACTTGTGTGAGCATCACGTGTTTGGCTTGGCAGATGGGATAGGGCCCTTGGTGGGTGGGAAGCGGCATCCGGAGGCAGGATGGATGGCCAGAGCCAGGATTGCAGGGCGGTGACAGCACAAGCCTGGGGACTGGGGCAGAGCCCCAGTCCGCTGCCTTCATGTCCTTGTGATGGGTACTGGATCCATAGCCAGGGGCATGCAGGGAATAGATTGTGGCTCTGTCCCAGGCCCCACTCCCATGCTGTCACTACTCTGGGATCCCGATCCCAGCCCCAACCCTTCCCTCCTGTCCTACTGCCAGATGCTGCTCCCCATCCACCCATAGGCCCATTCCAGCTGTTCAGCCAAGCATGCCCTGCCCTTGCAGGTCTTGGGCAGATAGACCCCAGGATTGCTTTACAATGACAGCATGGGGCTGGGCCCAGGGAAGAACCATGATCCACTTCCCACATGCCCCTGCTCACAGAACCAACTCCTGTTGCAGGGACATGTGGGTACTGGATCATGGGTCTGCCTCAGGTCCTAGCCCATGCTGTCACTGCCTCATGACCACTGGCCCTGCCTACCCATCCTGCTCCCAGATGCTGCTCCTTGCCCACCTGTGGCCCCATCCTATCTTCCTGGCCAAGTGTAGGGCAAAGCCACTTCGGGAGCTTTGGTGAGCTGTTGCAGGCTAGGGAGGAACTGACTGGCTCATGATAGCCCAGCAACATTCCCTAAATGGCTCTCCAGCTCAAATAATTGCCCATGCCTGGTATAGATACATGTGTGTTTGTATGGATGTGTGTGTGGATATGTATACAAATGTGCAGTGGCATAACTTGTGGGAGGGGTACTAGGGGCAACTGCCTCGGGGCTGACTTGGGGAATGGGGGTAAAAAAAAGCGGCTGCTGCCAGCAGCTGTGCATTCACAATCATGAACTAGAAGTTGCCACTTCTGCTTTGCCTTATCTGTACACTGCTATAAATATTTGCATGTGTGTATGTATAGACGTATTCATGCTATACACTATGTGCTGCACCTATGTGTGTGTTATATATGTATGCAATACAAACAGACTATTTATCTCTTTAATGTAATAGATATATGCACTTATGCTTGCAACTTTTACTATGAATATTGATATATTATGACTTACATGTATATACATGTGCATACTGTGTTCTTAAGCATGGTAGTTCATTTATTCTTGACTCAACACATCCATAAAAAAGTTAATTACTCACCTTCTCAGTTTTTCAGTTACTTTTTCAAGTTCTTCCTGAGCACGTCTCAGTTCTATTTCAAGATACTGGCGCGTAGAATCAAATTCTGTTTCAAGCATTTCCAGTTTGTGGGTAGTATAGGATAGGCGCTTCCGTAATTCCCCCTTCTGTTCTTGCAAAGTACTAGAAGAACAAACACCACAGCTGTAGCATTTAACAAGTCTGGAAGGGTCTTTCTTGACCATTTTCACCCTCTTGATTTCAACATTTTACCATTGCATAACATGGAAGATAGTAAGATAGAGAATGGGACTTAATCATTTATATGTTTATTTCTATTACAGTATATTTTGAAACAATTATGTTGCCAGTACCTCCATCCGTCTTTTCTAGGCCAGCTACCACTAGCATCTGAATGCCATCCCAGGACATTTTGCGGAAGCATTCTCATTAAAAATTGAATACATTTTAGGATATGCCATGAAGCATAATTTGGTTTTATATCCTATTGCTCATTCTGGAGTTATGTAAAATGCTTCACATAAATATGTATAATGCAGTGACTGTGTAGGCAACTGGACCAAAGCAATAGCTCATCAAGATTATTTTGCATTACAACCTGCTTTATTGAGAGAGGAAATACAAGCCATTCTTTGAATGGTTCAATCAAGCTTTATCCTCCCTTTAATGTGTTTGCTAGTGGTACCATCATTCCACATCTCACCTTAAAAAAGGGTAATTACATTAACATGGAGGAAGGGTGGTTCTCTGGTTATGTAAATGGATTCTTAACCGAGGAAATTGGGATTCATTTCCTAGCTCTGCCAGAGACTGCATGCATAGCTCTGAGTAAGTCCTCAACTCTGTGCCTCAATTCCCATTCTTTGTAAAATAGGGATAATATTCTGCTTTGGCTATTTTAATGGTAAGCTTTTTCAGGTCCGGGCCAGTCTCTTACTATGGGCCTGAACATCAAAATACATTCCTGATAACCATTGAGACCTCTTGCTGTGACAGTAATACAGTAATAAGAGAACAGACACTGCTAGTGCTGCACTGTTGGGCTGACTTTGGTTATACGCTCCAGTCTTGATATGGAACTTAAGCCCAGCAGGACCTAGTGGCACAAGTTCTGCTACATGACTCCTCATAACAAATCATCTAACTTGTTTATAACATGTTAAATATATTTAGCTGAACATATAATATATGCTAAATAGATATTGCCCTTCATGAAATAAGGGCTAAATCACAATTTCATTGATGTTTCTTGGCAAAAGTACTATCGATATCAAGGGACTGAGATTTTTGGACCTTGACAAAAGCAGCTTATGCCTGTGATTAGACTTAGTGTGTGGGAGGCTGAAAGGGGCAAAATACCATTGCTCAGAGGCTATTTATCTGAAATGGCTTTAATGTAGTTAGTGTGTATATGTGTGAACTTCTATTAGTTGTATAAGGAGCCTAGGTGAGTTAAATGGGGAAAACCTTTAAGATCATGCTTACTGTAATGAAGTAACTCATATCTTGGAAACAGCCTAATGTTTTGCCAACACCATGTTCTGCTTTGATTATGTGTATTCTGTGGTTACAGTTGTCCTTGCCTTACTACTAGTAGTTATAATATTTAAAAAACTCCCATAATTCAGGTAACAGATGTTGCCTCATTTAACAGCCCTTAGGTTTTTTTCCTTCTCTCTTTCTAAAAGGTATAACTAAGTACTATAAAGGACATGTAAACCGTATATATGCTTTGACTCAGAGTCAGTTGGAAATTTCTACATTAACTCCAATGTTTTTAGAAAGTATCCCTAATGGATACTTATGGGCAGCATTTTAAAAGCGACACCTACATTTTAAGATTGGCTTTTATAGTTACAAGTCACTTTTTATTTTTAACATGGATGCTTTTTTCAATGAGTGATTTTGACAGAAGAGAGGACAAAAGCAAAGATTCAATGTTAAATGGGGATTCAGTGTTAAACAGTGATAGGAATAGTGGTGATGAAAATATTTAGGCTGCTTCCAAAATGAGTTACTCTCTCACACTTTGAGCACAGTAGACTAGTTCTACTGTCCGTTAGTGCAGTGGGCAAACCCCATGCTACTGTGCTAATACACAGCAGAATTAGTCTACTGCACAGTAGCATCACCTATAATTGTGTGTGCCAATACTGAACTACTGTTCAGTAGTGCCAGTTACTGTGCATTTAGTTAGTACCTGTAATAACTGTGCATTACAGGTACTCCCTCTTATTACAGGTACTACCTAAGGGCATGTGTAGACGAAACATGGGTCCTAAATTGAAGTGGTGGGTTTTAAAAAACACTGCTTCAATTTAGGACTGATTAAACCTCTGTGTTGTGCACATACCCCACTGACTTACCTGCCTCTCTGGTGGGAAGGGGAGGGTGAGCTGCTGGTGGGCAGAGCAGTCCCTGGGCTGTGGGGAGGGCTGGTGCTTTCCCTCTGTGGCAAGGATGTCCTCCTGCCCCCAGGCAGCACCTGCAGGCAGGCAGGCTCTGGGGGGTGGGGGAAATCAGGCTTGCTGCTTTTCTTGGGTGAAGCCTTCCTTCCCGGGCTGTTGTTAGGCTTCCTGCAGAGCCGTCAAGCTGCACTGAGCTCCATGACTGTAGGGGCAGCAAACTGAAGGAGTTTTAGTTTGCTGCGCCCCAAGTCATTTACGGCACATCACGTCGCTGAATTTCCTACAGCGACTGGAATTAATGCGCAACGCACTGCCAAGGCATGCAAACACCGACACCATTAAAGTGGTGGAAAAGCATTTAGTCTGCTTTAAAGTGTCGTGCACACATGCCTCTCATTTCGTCTATGCACAGCCTAAATGCACAGTAATCACTGTGCCTTAATACACATGTAGATGTGCCCAGTGAGCAGTAAAACTAAAGGTGTGGCTGTCCTTTCATTGAGTATAGCACAGCACTGCCTGTAGTGGCATATGCAAGTGACTATTTTTAAAAAGAAAATGGTACTGTACCATGAATTGTTCAATGTTTTTTCTTCTAGTATGAATATTCAAAAATGAATAAAAGTGAACCAAACATCTATTTAATATACATTTACATTTTTCTGGTAGATAGCAAACTGGATACTCATTTTTAACATGTATTCTTGGTTTTAGAGCAGAACAAAAGAATGCTTGTATCAGTAACATGTTGCATATCTACATTCCAGACTCAGGCATCTTTGATGATAAAAATATGTGCAGCCTGGTATATGTATTTTATAGTGATTTAAAAAAAAAAAAGGAAAATAATTAAATGGGGAAAATAATTCAACAATTAAATGCATTTTTCTTATCGCTACACATTTTTTTTTTCCATTTAAGATACAAGGGAAAGTATAGTAAAATGAAAGGCAGGAAAGACACGTTTGCTAGTAACTTCAAATTTCTGCATAGAAATGTGTAGTTCCTTGTATAGTAGAGCTCCTAAAGAGCCCAGTATAGTTTTGGTCCTAGTGGCACTTAAATGGGGCTAGGCAGAATTTAGGTATCCAATTTTAAAAGTTTAGCTCTGCTCCAGAAACCACAAAATGTAGGTGCCTAAGTTTATGCTGTACTTCAAGCTTGCACCTCCAAATAAATGCTATAACCACTACATTATAAGGGCAGGTTTCCTATATTTGTTCTTGTGGCCCTATGGCTTTTTCACCTTTGGTTACCCAGTGGCCCTGCTTCAGTAGGAGGGGATCTGCAAGATGCGTGTTTCAGGTTGAGAAGCACCTATAACCTAGGTCTTACACTTCCTTGGCAAGTGATCTAAATCACTATGTTAGTGGGCAAAAGTTGGCCAACACCATCAGTCAGTTAGAAGTCTACCCTCAGATGTGGGGTTAATAGTTGATTGCAAATATATGGCGGTATCTAATGTGTTACCTTAGTCAGACACCTAAGC
>NW_017728947.1:96989593-96993382 GCF_001723895.1 Crocodylus porosus
ATTAGTAAAGTGTATGCAGACCTTCCATCACTTTATTTTCAGCAAACTAATCTGTTCCAAAAAGTAAAAGCTGTTTATGCTCATACAAGAAAACCTTCTAAACAGACAAGCTAAACACAGGAGCGCCACCACGTGTGGCCATAAACATTAAAACTTTACCCATATTTGCCATCATTGGACCTCCAGGGTTCTAGATTTGGTCCTTGGTAAGGGATGGTAGGGTCTTCTGGGACATCCTGGAGGGGATCATGAGGCCCAGCAGTGTCCTTAAAAGGGGGGCCTTCTGCGTCACACAGCCACTTTGGTTTCAGGGACCAACCCCTATCTCAAGTTCAGAGGTAGTGCAAGGAGGAATTAACATCTCAGGTCTGACTCTATTTAGACTCAACACTTTCAGACAGCAGGGGCCAACCTTCTTTACACCCATTCCACAAATTAGTTTCACATGCCCCCTGTGTGCCATGCTGATCCCTTTCCCCAAGCCTATCTACTGTTCTGCTTTCTGTTCCCTGCCCTGTGCTTCCTGCCCCGTCTGCTGTTTTGTGTTTTTGCTTCTAGCCTAGTCTACTACTCTGCTTCCTGCCCCCTCCCTGACCTACCGTGTGCCCACACAGCAGCTGTCTGTGCCACTTTTGGCACGTGCTGCAGGTTGGCCAGTGCCACTTCAAGAGATGGGAGTGCTATTCCAATAGGAGGAAGACTAAAGGGTTGTGTGGACCCAAGGCAAGGAACTTGGAGGGAGTGCAACAGATACCAAACCATCTGTACTCTTCTGAAATTTATAAAGATTCTTGCTTGCATAACTGTCAACCTGGTCTAATCTGCACCCTCCTCAGCAGAGACCTACCCACAGAGGATGCCTGTTTTGCAATCAAACCACAGAACGTTTCTGTTTTGATGTTTGTCTTAGCTCATACAATCCATAGCTAAGAATCCTTCGGATCCTACTCAGTTTCACCTTTGGGTTTGTAGAGCTTCCGCTGAAAGTCAAACATGTACCTCTAACTTACCCTGGTGCATGAAGGTAAGTAGTGGAACTAATCAAAAGATCTTTGGTGGAATCTCTTTCCGTAAGAGAAATATGGTATGTTGATTCCATGCAAATAGTTCTGTTCTGAGGATGGTGCAATGGGAAGCAAGCAATTTTACAATATTTCTGTTGGTTTTTCTGTCAGTTCACCTGCTCTGATCCTTGGTGGCTTACCTAGAGAGTTACAGGAAAGCCTAGGACTCTAGGATCCCAGCTCTTTGCCAGCACAACAAAAAGGTGGTGGGAAACCAGAATGTGAAAATCCCGGCAATGCCAACCTGCATGTCCAGAGACTTCCAGGTTTTGCAGATCCTTGTCCTCAAGGTGTGCTGCTCCTGAGCTGGGGATCTCAGGGATTCTAGGGTTGTGGCTGCAGGGAACCTACCAGGCAGACTGTCCGTAAGCCGGGGACCCAGGTCTCGCTTGGCAGCCCACAACCAAGAGAACTGCTGTGGAGTTAAGGGTCCTACACTTGCCAGGGCCCATGGATCTGGGGTAGGTTGCTAGACTGACTGCAACTGACTGACTGACTGCAGGTTGCCTGGGCTCCAGGCTTCTTTCCCCATCACAGAAGATGTTTAATTTTTATTTCTGTTTGAAATTGGAATTAAACTGAATTTGGAAATTCTCCATGCTGCTTTAGTAATAAGGAAAGCAAAATATGGTTAGCACTGGTCCATATTAGAGAGAGTGGATGAGAGGCATGACAGAATGAGGACACCGAGATGGGCCATGTCAAAAGTATTAAAAGAAACATGCCAAGTATTCCTATTCTCCATTAGTGCAGAAATCCAGTTGTTGATTAACATTATCTTATGTGGGGGATTATCTTAGACAGGAAGAATGGTTATGTGGTTAAAACACTTGCGTAGGCTTTGGGATCTGAGCTCCCTTCCTAGCTTTGCTACACACTCTGCCACAGTCTTAGATGCCTCCATTCCCCAGCTATAAAATGGGGGTAATAATATTTCTTTGTTTCCCCACCTTTTGCCTGCTTTGATGTACAACAAATTGGGGCCCTGATTTCAGCTGGGTCCTGTATGAGAGTTGGTAAATCCTTTAAGGGATTCTATAGGTTCAGGGTGGTTCTAGTCAAATGCCAGCCCCAGACATAGGTTTTTGGGGGCAGGAAGTGTAATGGAAGGGAGCTAATGACTTGGGAGCTATGCATTCTGGGAAAGGGACAGGTATGCATATAACTTTCTTCCTTTTCCCCAGAGTGACCTGACCTATGGGTTGCTATAAAGAGGGGAAAAAGAGGGCAGGGAAAATCAAGACTTGCATTGGTCCTCACAGCTGAAATGGCTTATAAGAAAGTCTGTGAAGAGCCAGGGAGAAGGACTCCTGCAAACGGAAAGGAGGAATGGAGGCTGGGAAGGGGTAAATAAGAGTGCTGTGAGCAATAACTGAGAGATGCAGATTTAGACGTGTGATAGAACTCAAGGAAGAGATAGTTTGGGAGCTGAAAAGATATGTAGATCTGAGCCAGGGGTGTGCATATGCTTTGATTAAAAATGCTAGTGTCAGGGCTTCCAGAGAGTGAGAAGCCCTGCTAGTCCAGGAAAAGCAAAGGACTGTGTCTTTGCCTGTCTTAGTTAAATGGATTTAAGCATCAGGGAGTGCAGTGTGTTTGTTGAACTGCTTGTAGATTTATTCATTCATATAGACAAGGCTGCTGACATTTATTCGTCCCCATTAATCATGTTGGTTTTTTTTTCATTCCCTTGTGTGCCAGTGTAGAAACTGGCATGCCTCAACTATGTTGGTTTTCAAAAGAAGTACTGCTAGGCTTAGAAAGGAGGAAGGGAAATGCATGTCCTCTAGGATAAATGCATGAGTGGCCCAGAATTGGAGATCAAATTTCTTTTCCAGGCCTCCAACACACACACACACACACACACACACGTGTCCTGGATTATAGATCAAGCTGTTCCTAAAGATCTAGAGCCAAAGTGCAAACAACAATAAAACACAAAAGGACATAGAGAAGTTCCATGGAACAGGGGAGGAAAAAGAAAAGAAAGAGCTTCCTTTATTTCTTTCCAAAGTGCTAAGTGCCTATATAGCTGTAAACCAGATAGGTTAGATCCTCATCTGGTGTTAATGGACCAGCTGAGGGTATGGCCCAGTATCTCCAAACATGGCTTACTGCAGTGTTACTGCCATACTTGGGGTGATCGCTTCCTTTTATGAGGGGAGGGGTTACAGGCAGTGTATTAATGCTCAATTCACACAATTAAAAGTAAGAGCCAGCAAGGGGGAATGCATTTTAATATACTGCTCTAAACTTTGATGGACTAATTCATAGGAAGGGAGAAGTGCAGCATCCCATAATGAAGAATAACTTGGAATCACATTGCAACTGTGTTGGCCTAATGCTGGGAGTGAAGTGCTTTAAGAAGTTCTATCATTCCAGAGGCATGAGTTTCAGCCTTGCTCAGTAGTTATGACAAAGGCCACCCCCAATTAACCCAGCTGTGAGTGAGGGCCATATCGCACGCTATACTTAGGATATGTTAACTTAAAATGTGAGTCTCCACGTGTCTAAGCCGTAAAACACACGCTAAGTAGGGCTGTGCAAAGCTTCAGGTGGTGATTCGATTCAGAGGAGATTCAGCCTGATTTGGTGGCCAAATCTCCAAATCCAAATTGAATCAGAGGACCAATTAAAAGGTCTGAATCGATTTCAAAGCTCTCCGAATCTTTGGAAAAGTTTCGTAAAGCTTTGATTTGGGCAGTCCCCGGTGGCTGCAGCAGGG
>NW_017728947.1:96993545-97071237 GCF_001723895.1 Crocodylus porosus
CTCTGCATGAGCCCCCCCAGGAGTGTCCCCCCCAGGCCAGCTCCGGTACCTTAAGAAAAAAAAAATGAGAAAAGCCCTGGGACTCATGGCTCCTGCAGTGGCCTCCAGGGCTTCAGGGGGCTTGTGCAGAGCCCCCCATATGGTGGGGGGCAGCAGGGATCACCCAACACTAGCAGGAGTGGTGAGCCTGGGGTTTGGTTTTTTTTCTTCTTAGAGGGCAGGGCCCCCCATGCAGTGTGGGGCAGTGGGGATTGCCCCCCAACCTGGCAGCACCTGCTGAGTCAGGGATTTTTTTTTAACAAGTTCCGGGAGCTGGGGTGGGCAGGGCAGCCATTGCTGGACAGGGGAGGATGGGCCTGACTGATTTCGGAGATTCGGCAGCAGTCTAATCTCTGAATCGGATTAGGTCAAATTGAATCGGGACAGTGACTCAAATCACCAAATCAAATCACTGTCCTATGAATTAGCAGAATCCAAAGTGAATACTAGCTGCTTCGCACAGGCCTAACGCTAAGCATGATTGTATCATGGCAAAGTCATTACATTTTTTTTGGGGGAGGAAGTATTTCCTGATCATATTAAGTAACACATGTTCAGCTATCATTGGACTCCTCCACAGAATTCAAGGCTCTGGTGCAGTGTTGGGACCAACAGTCCCAACCTTGCACTGCACTGGAGCCAGTTCAGGACTGCCAGTGGTAGAGACCTAGTTCGACCCATGGATTCGGCAACAGGTGTTACGCTCTCTCCCAGGCTGAGTTCCCCATGCCTTCGTCCACTTGCTACCAGTAGTAGAGACCCGACTCACTCCTGCATGCCAGGGGCAGGTGCTTTCAGGCTGGGCAGTGCTGGGTATGTAGCAGGGAGGGTGTGGGCTCCAGGCATGTGGGTTGCACATCCTCATGGGCAGATGCGTGGGCTGTGGTGCCCATTGCTGGGGGTATGGCCAGCCCCAGTCCTGTCCAAAGTGGGCTGAGAATATAGTAAGCATTACCATATAACTCCTTAGAACATGTCCTAACTTTCAGTACAGCATGATAATGCTTACTATGATCTAAGTAAAATGCACGTTAAGTGTCCTATGCAACAAAGCCCCAAATCCCTTTATGGAATGAAAGGTGGTCAGACGATGTGCTAGCCACATCATTCCTTTGTGTGCCACTGGTTAAGAAATTGGGGTACCTTACCTAATGGGCCATCCATACATGGAAGGGCCTTTCCCAATGAATTAATACTCCCTGGACTTCAATGGCAATTATTTTCTCTCTGCGTATGAGGCCCATTAATATGCTGGACATAAATTCAAGCTCTTCCAGAGACTTAATTCAATATATGTAATATAAGGAGAGTATATGATGAAAACGAAGAGCTATACTCTTATATGGAAAAAACCTCTCGCTGATCAGCTGCCAATAGTTGGATTGTATTAGGTGAATGTCATTACTCTTAGTAGAATGGGATACCTTTCTCAATATTGGGGATCTCCATTTGCCACTGATCACCAAGGAAGTGAAAACTACAGTTTTAAACATGCTGTGGTTTTTGCCTCCCCGCTGGTCAGCAGCAAGTTGCAGGGCCACTGAGGGCCCTCTGCTAATTGGTGGTGGGGAGGCAAAAACCACGGCATATTTAAACCTGTGGTTTTCACTTCCCCAGTAATCAGCAGCAAACAGCCTGGCTGATTGGGCCCCTCTGCCAATCAGACCTGGGGGGCAAGCTAAATAAAAAAAAAAAATGAAAGGAGTCACTTCAGGGGGTACTTCCTCTATGATTAACAGAGATCCGGACTCCATACATATTTGTAATAAAGTTATAAAAATGGTCCTCTATTTAAAATATATTATTTGCAACCCAACACTTACTGGATTGGAGAAAAACAACATGAATAAAATTGTGACTTTCAGGAGTAGATTTTGAAGCTGCTTTTTAAAAAAATTATTATGATTGAAGCCTATTTGGATTCTCCACAGTGGTGAAAACTGCACAAGATTTACCAAAATAAAAATCAACATTTAAAAATGATGTTCTCCATGTTGGGGAATATTTTATTCCATTGAGGTCCAGGATGTGGATTAGTTTGTCAGGAGAAAGTAACTTACAACTATAAATCATGATATATATACATCCTGTCTCATAAGTTGGTGTAGTGGCTGGCCCGGCCTTTGCACTTTTATACTGTATTCCTGCTTAGAGCTAGAAGAGCTGAGTCAGATCTCTGAGGAGTGATTTAATATTTCTGTTAACTTGATTTGGATCTAGTGTGTTCAAAACACATTTGCAGTTCTTATTAGCAAGATAACCAGTTTTGCTGAAGTGACACTTTCGAGGTTAAATACCTAAGTGAGACACTGCCATGTATAAGATAAACGGATATGTCACACACAAAATTCAGAAGGTGACTAGAGAAAGTCTATGTCAGTCTAGAGGCAGCTGAAGTTTGCTAATCCTTTCTTATTCCAGACCCCCAATTATACCCAGTTAAATTCTTGAGGGCAAGACTGAGTGACTTAGCTAGACTTCCTCACACAGAGTTTTTGAGAACAAGTAATTATTAAGTTAAAGACCCATCAGTCAGAGCTTGTAGGTGGTGTAAGACTATGAATTTATCTGAATAAGTCTCTGCAAATCAGGGGAATTAAATGGTGGGAGGCTAGGAAATAAGGCACAAGAGAAGAATGAAATGAAGGACCAGGAAAAGGTGAGAGCCTGTGTTTGGATATACATGAACAATGAAAGTTGAGGGACACATAAGTGAATACCTTCACATGAACCGAACAAATCACTGTTTGGAAGCGGAGTTCATCTTCACATTGTCCAACCCTCATTGTCAAGGAGAAACAGGAGGCAGGCAAGCATTTCTCTTTACACCAGCTATTTGCCCAGCCAGGCAAGAGCTCCATTAAGTTTGCAGGAACTACCTGCTAAAATCATGTGAATTATGAAAATACCTACAACACATCCCACTGAAGTATCTGTACTCTCCAAAGACCTGAAGTTTTACTCACAGAAACAACCTGATAAGATATTAATATGGGAGAATTAGAAGAATTCTTCAACAGACTTTGCCTGAAAGAATACTTCCACCACCAGGGTAGAACCACCACTTATAACCTTTGTGTTATACAGCATGTGCCAGTTAAACAAACACCAATAACAATCTGACTGGACTACTACTACCACTGTTTCAGGAAGAAAGTTAATAGAGCAATTTTCAACAAATGCCAGGACCACCACAACCTCTGTCCCTGAGAGAGAGAAGCCATATGAGTCCCTAAGATCCAACCACAAAATAGTAACTGAACCAGTGGACAAAGGAGGAGCTATTCTCATCATCAGCTGTGAAGACTACATCAATGAGGCTAATGGACAATTCTCAGACTACTATAAAGCCCTTAGGACCAGCTATTATAAAGACCTTAGGAAGGACCCCATACCAGCATTCACTCTGAAGCTAGAAAATATTATTAAATCCTTTCCACATCAGCTTCAGGCAGGGAAAGAAACCCACAAAACTTCTTCTACTCTCACACCGTACTTTCATATCCCATTTTACATGCGCCCAAAGATTCACAAAGAGGACAGTCCTAGCAGACCCATAATATCCAATTGTGATATCTGCACTGAAGAATCAAAGAAAAAGAATTATCAAGATTCACACAACCACGTAAAACTACTTGCCACTCAAAAAGCAAGTTTTCTACCAGACAAGACAGACTTTCTCAACAAGATCTAGAACATAACCCTAGGGCTATGTGAAGCTTTGATAGTTGATTCAGTCTGGAGGAGATTTGGCTCGATTCGGCAGCCAAATCTCTGAATCCAAATCAAATCGGGGCACCCATTAAAAGGTCCAAATCAATTTGGAAAATATTCGGCACTGATTCACAGACTGAACAGGCAGCAGTCCTTGAGGACGCTGGACACAGCTGCCTCCAGCTGGTAAGTCTGTTGTAGCGGGTGGAGGAGGGAGGGAAGGGGTGTTGGGGTGGGGGGCACAGATCAATGCCCCCACAGTGAGGCAGGGATTGCGGCTGCCACAAGCTGCCCAGCCAGGGTGGGGTGGGGGGGGAGGCGTGAGACTCAGGGAGGGGAGTTCCTGCTGCTGTGTGCCACCCCATGCTGCCGGTCCGTGAGGGCATGGGAGTGGGTGTATGTCCCCAGATCTGCACAGGGCAGGATAGGCCTGGCTGCACTCTGGGACGCTAGCCCCCTTCCACCTGGAGTGAGCTGCACTTTTATCACGCCCCACCCCAACCTCCACCCTGGCTGGGTAAGCAGCAGTAGGGCATAGTCCCCGCTCCCAGTGCTGCCACATGCGCATCCTGTCCCCTCCGCCCTGGCTGGACAAGCTGCATCAGGGCAGAGCCCCCATTCCTAGTGCCTTCTGCTGCCCAGCCAGAGCACAGCCTGGCCCAGCCCGCCCTGCGCAGATCCGGGGGCACATGTCTGCTTCCATGGCTTCCCCAACTGGTGGCATGTGCCAGTGCGTGGTGGTGGGAGCCCCCCTCCCTGAGTCCTGTGCCCCCTACCCCAGCTGGGCAGTTTGTCCCAGTCCTAACTCCAATCCCTCCCTCACTGTGGGGGCATTGATCTGCACCCCCACATCCCTTCACTCCCCACTTTGCCCACCCCAACGGGCTTACCAGCTGGAGGCAGCTGTGTCCAGCATTCTTGAGGACTGCTGCCTGTTTAGTCCCTGGCCAAATCTCTGAATCGGTGCTGACTCTTTGGATCCAATTCAGCTGAATTGAATTGGGCCAATGACTCGAATCACTGAATCAAATCACTATCCCTCCGAATCAGCCAAATCCAAATCGAATACTTGCTGCTTTGCACAGGCCTAATAACCACCGGCCTGAGAAAGTCATACATATAACCTTGGATGTTATCAGTTTATACACCAATATCCAATATAGTGAAGGCTCCACTGCTGACCTGAAATACCTACAGGAAAATAGACTACACTTTTGCAACCACAACACATGGCACAAGTCATCTACTTCCTCCTCACCCACAGCAATCTCACTTTCCACAACTGACACTTCTTCCAAACCATGGGCTTAGTTGTGGGCATAAGGATGACTCCCTAATATGCCAACCTCTTTGAGCCACACGGAAGAGGCTTTTTTAGAAAATTCTGCCACCACACTTGCATTATACCCGAGCTACATAGATAACATTTCATCATCTGGACTGAACACCTGGACTTGCTTCTTAACTTCCATTGTAAGTTTAACAACCACTACCCTTCAATCAAATTCACTTGGGAATACTATATATATCCTTCAATATATATATTCACTTTCTTGACACTACAATGTATATCCAGGAGGGCACCCCACAAACATCTATATACAGAAAACCCATGGACTACAAGACCAGGAACCACCCCAAACACACCAAAAAGCAGTGATATACAATCAGGCTTTCAGATACCACCACATCCGCTCTGAAAAGAGCACTCCTGATGCCCATCTTGCCAAAATGAAAACTGCCTTTACGCAGCAAGGA
This sequence comes from Crocodylus porosus, assembly GCF_001723895.1. Classification (NCBI taxonomy): domain Eukaryota; kingdom Metazoa; phylum Chordata; order Crocodylia; family Crocodylidae; genus Crocodylus; species Crocodylus porosus. Next base: position 96,999,057 of record NW_017728947.1, read on the forward strand.
CAATCCACCAGAGAAATAGCAGAGAAATGGCTCTTTGAAAGAGCCATCCAGATATTCAGCAGCAATTCACTACCATACAAGAAACCCTCCCCCACTGAACACACAACCTTGGTGGTCATCTATCATCCCACACTTGACCCTGTAAGAATGATCAAAGAACTACAGCCTGTACTTGAAAAGGATCAAACCTTGAGAAAAATATTTTCAACACCCCTGCTCCTGGCCTTCAAACAACCCTGTAGCCTTGCCAAACTCATAATTAGAAGTAAACCCCCTGCTGATCAACAGGCACCTAACAGGATCCAGCACTGCCTCAACAATAAATATAAGATCTGTCAACACATGGACCATGCACGTGTTTATTGCAGAACGTGGTATACCTCATCCAGTGTACCAGATGTCCTCATGGAAATTATGTGGGTGAAACCAGACAAGAACTATACACCAGAATGAACAACTACTAAAAAAAAAGATAAAGGATAGAAATACTGGAATGCAGGTAGGTAGAACATCTCCCTAACACCTTTACAAGAGAAATGTGGAAAACAAAAATTCAACAGTCTATCAGACACTAAGCGCTAGGGACTTAACCTAGGGTGCAACTACATGGGCATTAAGGTATTTTTTCTAAAGCACACTAAATTTGGTACCTCCAATTTAAGGTACTAAAGAAATACACATTAGGTGGCCTTAATGTGCGGTAACTATCGTGCACAGTTTTAAAGCAAGGTTTAATGCTCAGTAGCTTATTTTACTGGCCATTAGTGTAATCACATGGCTTTTTACGTGGCTACTGTGCTTTAGAGCACATGTGTAGATGCACCCATAGACAATAAATTCATGGTCTATTATAATCTTCCTGATATACTCTAACCCTGCACTTCACAAATGATAATGAACCTACTTAACAAGCTTTTATCCTGCATGTTATTTAGCTGATTTGTGTCTAGTTCTGTCTCAGAAGCCTTAGGTAGTGTACTGTGACACCTAAAAGCGTGCCTATATCTATACCAACCATACAGGTTGCTCAATAAAAGATATCACCCACAAGAAGTCTTGCCTTTCACATATCTCTTGGACCATAATGGCAACAACATTGCACCAACACTACTAAAAATACATTTGCAGACATCAGGATAATTCACAAACAAGAAAATTAGCTGAGCTCATCAGATCATTTATTTGTACAAAATCATTTATCTTGCTCTAATGAAGACTACAGGGAAGTTGCCTGTCACAGTTTAAGTTGTGCAAATACTGTCTGCTTTTTATGTAGCACAGACCATCAGGACTCTGCAGAATATTTCACTGAGAAATGCACCATACTAAGCAGTAATGAGTAAGAAGTCAATACCAGGGCACTGAGAAATGGAGGTAGTAAAATTAGAGAGACTTCTGTTCTTATCCTTCAATTTGGAAGCAAAGTAGTGCCTCCCAAGACAGCTCAGAAGGCATCCTTGAATTGCACCAAGTCACCTTATAGCCCTTAGGATTGCCTTGCGTTTAAGCATAAGCATCTCATCACCCCATTTGATAAGACCTAGAGCAAGGGTACGCAAGACATCCTTGGGGGGTCTGCATGAGAATGTGTAATGCAGGATTTAATTTGCATTATAATAGTTGGCATTTAAGGGGTTAAGTATAAAACATATGCTGGTAGGGGTACGCAGGCAGCTGGTAAGTCCAGAAGGGGATATGCGGTAAATAAAAAGTTTGAGAACCTCTGGCCTAGAGGAAGTCCTGCGGTATCAGCTTTCACACCTGTAAAGCCATATTCTCTGTGGTTGTGTTGTGGGTCCCTTCCTGTTTCTCACTCTGTCCTGTTCTGCTTTGTGTTTGTCTCATTTTTGTTTTAGTAATGGTGAACAGTGCATGCTTGTAAAGACAGAGCAAGCAGTAAAGCTTTGGGAAGTGTAGTGCAGAGAGGCATATTGAAATTCATATTTTAACATTTCATTTAAATGACAGGGGAAATTCTGTGAAGAGTTGCTCTGGCATCAGGCAAGGGAATCAGTTCCTGTCGTCTTGAGATAAAGTAGTCAGACTGAAGGAATTGGATGAGTGCATGATACAATCTTTACCCACAGTTGCCAATTCCTCCCCCTCATTCTTTCTGTTTTCTCCCCTTGCTGCTCCTTTTCTTTTTCTTTGGTTTAAAACACACCTGAAACTTGCTGCTTCTTCAGGGGCTGTTTGGTTCATTGAGAGGGCAGTGAATGCTATTTCCTAAAGGAAAGTTGTTAATTAAATGCAAGAGCCACATTTACTCTTTGCTCTGGGAGAAGCCATTTTGAGTTACTTCTAGAGGGAAGTATTAAAGAAATCAATGCTTTTGATTTTCTGTTTCAGACTGTGTGGAGTGTCCAATAACACCAATTTTCATTAATTTATCAGTAGAATTCATACCAGAGCTTCATGGTTATCCTTTATGAGGAAAGTCAAAGCAGCACTTATGTTGTAATCAAAATGTGAATGTATAGGGATCAACCTTTTTAAAAGTCAACATCTGCTAACAGTTACTATAAAATGCTACCAGAGAGATCACTGATGTTGCCTAGATGAGAAATACTGCATTTACTTGCATATCACATACACCTGTCGCCCAAAAGTCAGCCCTATGAAATGGTGGTGCGTGTCTCAAGGGGGGAAGCTGAAGTTTCGATGTTGGAGTGGAGGAATGGAAGCATGGAGACACTGTAAAATGGCTGCCATACTTCCCCTCCTGCCAGCCTCAGGGAGGGAGAGGGCAGAGTTTGCCTCTCAAGGGTAGAGCTACAGTGTTAACCCTTTCACCGCCGCTGAGAAATTGTCAGTAACTTTTGGCTGAGCAGCCAATAGCTGCTGCCAATTTGCCAGTGATTGTAGAGGTTAAAACTTCAGCTTTTGCCTCAGCAGTGCTAATCAGGATTCAGGAATATGGCCAGCATCCCTTGCAGACAGAATTTATCTATAACTCTGGAAAAAACATTTTTTTCCTTTATTTTACCTTCCCAAAGCAAGGCACTTGTTTTATTTGTTGGTGCGTGGTATGTGTGAAAATACAGGGGTCAGTAGTGTCTTGGATATGCTTAGTAATGGCTGGGCAATGCTGAAGATCAAATGGGACGTCTGTTCGTTGTTGTTCTACTCTGTCCAATGCAGGAAGGCGTTGTGATGATGTTAAAGCTACATACTAAGGGGAAGAGGATGAGTAACAGGGATTTCTTGTGCAGGGGTTTTGGCAGTAAAACAGATCTACATTTTGCAAACCTCCGGGGTGCCTTAGGCCTAAACACTCTGTCCTGACCCTTGAACTTGTCATGCAGATTGCTTAGGGAGCAGTTGCTGTCCTCACACATGCACGTGTATCTCAGTTGAATGGGATTAGTTGAGACTTCAACTGGAGGCAAAATCGGCTCCCACTGTTACCTGAATGAAATGTGTTTGAATAAATGTGGAGGTGGCTTTTAACCGGGTGATCAACTTTGGGTTGCAGTAAATCAAAAATGTGCCATCTATCCTCTTTAGTTCATTATTTTGAACCTCCCATTGTTTTATCTATTGCTTTGCTGTATTTTAGCCTTGTGAACTGACAAGTTTCTTATTCTGCAAGAATCTAAATGAGATCACCTCTTGCAAGGTTGCCACTGCTCAGCATGTTGTGAACTCACTTCAAACAACTGTTCTCTAAGAGGAGGAAGTAGGCTCTCAAACCAGGAAGCTTTCTACAGCCAGAGATGGCCCAACATCTGGCAGCACATATTTGGGTACGTGTAAGCAGAACTGTGCACCAGCAGCTGTGTAAAGCACAGTGCAGATATGCAGAGAAGTAACTAGGAATTTTGGTACCCTGAGCACAGCCAGAGGGGAGAGGGTGCCAAGCATCAGTGTGTCAGCACAAGGGCTGCTGCTGCTGCATGGACTGCCCCTCTGTATTGGTGCTCGTGGCTGGTGCCCAGCTCTCCCAAACCTAATTATGCTACTGCAGCTATTGTTTGAAAATCCAGGAATTCTGCCCACTGCAGACAAACATCCGTACTGGTCTTGAAACCTTAGTGATGACGTGAGTTAAAACTTCAGTTCATTTTGCAGTTCTTGCAGATACTGATGCAAGAATATCAGCAGCATCCTTTACCACATGTCACTCTTTTAAGTCGTTAAATAGTATGAACCAAAATCCTGGATCTGGACACCCTTAAACCTGGGGACACGGTAAAGTCCAATTATGATATTTTTCTCATTAGCACAAGTTCATTTCTACTAGAAAGCAAGTGCCACAAATTGATGGTTAATGGAGTTAAGGCTTGTGTTAGAGGCAGTGAAAGGATAACATGTTTTAGCTGGTCATAAACTAAGGCTACTAAATACTGTACCTTTACACCATAGCCCTGTCTTCTGTGCTTCTTGATGAATATCTGTTAAATACACACACACGCACACACACATACACATGACTGAATTTAAGGGTTATGATATGGCTGGGAAAACTAGTTCTGATGTACAACAATATCTAAAAACATCAAAATAAATTAAAATTATATTCTTTGCAGGAGGGAATCACTGGTTGAGGTTTTTTTTCCTGTTCTATATTATTTCAGGCATGATCAGAACCAGAAATACCATGAAACAAGCAGTTCTCACCCCTGTCCTATCTGGAACCAGGTAACAATGGTCCAGGGCACTGAAGGACTGGAAATGATTCAAACCCCATTTCCCAGTATATCATATGGGCATATACTTGCCTTCAAAGGAAAAATGTCTATTTTACTCTTCACTTCCTCCCTGTAATAAGCAGCGTAGCAGGCAATAGCTGAAGGATGTCCATTCTTGCTCTCTGATTTCTGAAAGGGTGGTAGCCTACACCAGTTCTCTGTGGAAAATTTGAAGATTGCAATAAATGCACTATGGTCAAACCTGCCTTTTGTATTGCCTAATTAATTTTCCATTTTGGAATATCTGTCTCAGTAAAAACTTTATAGGGTGAGTGAACAGCATTGTTTCTAGGTACCCGCAGTTTGGCATAATGCGGGGCAGATCTTGGCAGAAAGAACAAAAATGAAAGAGAAGGAAGAAAAACCCCAGCAAACTCATTAGTTGTTGTATAGGAATGTCAAGCTAGAATCAATCATGACTCCTCCATCTTGTCTGTTCCTGACACATCCTTTCATCATCTCTGCACCTCTTGCATTGAGAGAACCTGACACCTGGAGACCAATGAATTAAAGTACACGCAACAAAAGAAAGAGATCTCAGAGTATGCAAACATTGGCAATTAAGAACTGCAAGTAAATTGGTTAAATTACTGTTTCATCAGTAATGGAATGAACTGTGTACATATGCTGGAAAAATATGAATCTATAGAAAGCTGTAGAAATTGTGGCTTTTTAAACATCTTTTTGGCTGTTATACATGCTGATAATAATTACTACAGACTGCTATGAGGCAGGCATCTAGAGTACTATCAAACAGCTTTGCTTTTTATTTCCCTGATTCAGAAATACCATACAGTTGGCGTATGAGAGACTAGAGACTGATGTGAAGAAACAGAACATGTTACTGACATCAGAAAGTTAGAAAGAAAGCATAACTTCACAAAACAGCACTTGTTCATTACCTGTCCCAGAGGGTAGGTGAAGATTTTGCGAGCCTGCCCTGGAGAATTCTAGGTTGCCATAGACAGGTTGGCACCCAGGAATTTCGTACCCTGCAGCATGAATAGAGGATAAACCATGGCTAGGTATGGCTCATAAGACAAAGGAGTGGTAACCTAGCTAAAATACCTGCATATAAGCAGGTTCTGGCATAATTTGGATACTAATTCATTAAAATTAATATTGTATTACTTTAAAGCAATATTAAATCTACACACAAGTTGTTCCAGCTCACTTGTTTTTTTGATTGTCTTGTGAGACCAGATATAGGTCACGATAAATATTTAGGGTCAAACCCGAAAATGTAAGTGGGTCCAATTGATTTTATTGGAGCACCTGCTCACCCCACTTTTGAGTCACGCCCTTCTAGTTGGATTGTGAGAAAAAATCAAGTCAAACCAATTTCATATCAATACAGCCAGCAAAGTATTTCTGAGCACTATGGTGATAGAATGTTTAATAGTTTTAATTAAATCTGGGCTGAGACTCAAGTTCTGCATACCATGTACTGTGCACATCCAACAGCTGCAGAAGAATAGCTGCAAAATGATTGCTGCAAATGGAAAGCACAAAACAGCATAAACCTGAACAAGCAATATAAGCCATGATTAGCACAAAAAGTAGGTTCAGAGCTCCACAAAGGTACAACAGGTAGGCATACTGGCAGTGGGAGCTACTCCCTAGCATTAAGATCAAGCAGCACTGGTAAAGACATGGACAGACAAGACATTTACACTGGTGCAGGTGGCATCACACCAATGTAAATGAAGCAGCAGGCAAATGATGTTAACCCTTAACTTTGAATAATTTTTCCAGTCTTGTAGCGAATTACTCCTGAAAGAGTCTGGGTAAACCTATTGGTGTAAGTTAAACCAGTATGACTTTTGTCTGCTTGCATCCATCCCAGCGTAGCTGTCTGCCAGAGGCAAATAAACTATTGCCTGCTCTCCTACCTCCCCACTGCCCAGTGGTGAAATGCAGTAACAGCTGCCTGGAGTGTCATCTACCCCAAGATGGCTGCATGTCTGTCCATGTCTGAACCTGGTGTAATTTACATTGGTGTACAAAACCTGTGTAAAGTGCACTGGCATATGTGTTCATTTCTCTATGCCCCAAGACTGGAAATATTCTAGTTAGTCCTTATTCAGGTGGAGTCCCACTGAAGTCAGTGGGAGTTCTCCCTCTGTAAACTCTGAGTAAGGACGACAGGATCTGGCCACACAGGGTGAATCTGCATTGTTCTCTCGGTTGCTTTCAAAATTGGAAAGCACAACCTAAGACCACTTGCTATAGAGACAAAAAGAGTAAGTTTTTGTTTACATAACTGCTATTTTTATTTAGCAACCAGCAACATCCCTATCGCTGGTAATAAACCTAATTGGCAAAAGGGGCACATGTGAGAATATCCTACCTGCCAGTATTCATGATTAGTTAGCAGTATTGCCAGGAACTGTATGCATTTGTATAAACATCTTGGTTGGAATAGGGACATACTTTGAGAGCAGGCTGCAGTGTGGACATCTGAATAGAACAGAACAATCTAGTGAAGTGGGAAGCCTTCCTGAGTCTGCCATCTTTAATGTAAACTGAATCTGGGAGCACTACATTTCAACAGTGATGGATACCTGGATGATTACTTAGCACCAGATCAAGAATGCTGCATAAATGGATCTCTTCACTACAGAAGTATCATGGGGTCAAATCTGAAGGTCCTAATCCTATCCAAATAACTCCTATGGATGGACAATAAGTAAAATTCTGCTCAGTTATATCAATGAAATCATTCCAGATTTTTTCAGCTGTGAACAGCTCTTAGCCCTGTTCGACTTCAATGGAGTAAGGAGCATATTTAAATAAAACAACCCTTTGGACTATAAAATGTATTTGAAGATAGCACTGCCAGTTTTGATTCTTCCACCTCTATTTGTATTGACAAATAATAATAACCTTTGAGCAGTCCCGTTGACTGACTCTGGATAAGGACAGCATAATGATGCCCATTGCTGGCGGGATAAGAGGCAGCCCATCATTCAATTTTCTAATTTAATAGAAAATTCCCCCATGAAATGGAAGAAATCATGTAAAGAATCAACCTCTGTACTGAAACACAGATTTCCATCAACACTCAGAAGAACCTGATCAATGAATGACATCTGATTAGAAGGAATCCTGGAAAATCTATATGCTCTGTAGATGAGGGCTGTACTAGTACAATAACTGCACAGCACAATTTCATATAAGGCCCTCGTACTCACCATTAATAGCCAAACATGAAAGCTGGTGTAGTTCTAATACATTACTATGTGCTCTGGCACACTTCCAGTACTCTAGCATCTTAATGAATTATAGTTTAAATGAAACCTAAAAACACTGAAGTGTGAAATATTAAATACTCTAGTGTAAAAAATAAAGGAGTGTAGCTTATTAGTTTCTAGATGGTTTCATGCTTGAGTTGTTGATTAAACATTCAGAGGTATATCATTTTAGCAGGATATTTGAAAGAAGTCTTAGGAAGCTCTGGGATGCCAGCAGTGATTTATTTCAGGCCAACTTTCCCATTCTTCTGGAATCTTTTGTGATTAGTAGGGTTAGGTAGTGCCTTAGGCAAACAGCCCTGAGCAGATGTGACACAGAAACGACTCTACCCAGGGAACAAGTACTGGGAGACACTGTGCCAGCAATGCACAGCAGCAGGAAAAGGAGACTGAGAAGCAAGAGAAGGAGTACTGACAGATGTGCAGTCCCCTACTCTAACTCATGGTGCTTTACATAAAGCACCACAAGTTAGAGCACTCCTCCCTGTCCCCCCAACAGACTTTTGCCTATTGGGGCAGGGGGAATCAAGCCTGCTTGCAGGAGCCTGCTTGTAACCAAGAAAATGCCCCTCTTCCCCAGCCCCCACCCTCCCACCTCCAGGGCAGTCAGCAGGAAGAGCGGAGGGAGGCAATGTGAGCTGCTAGCTGGGGTTTGCCTGGCCTGAGCTGCAGCAGGGAGAATAGTGGGGAGCTGTGAGGCAGGGGGGCTCTGATCTAGCCCCACTTCCAGCTCAAGCTGGGCAAACCCCAGCTGGCAGCTTGCTCCCCCTCTTGCCTGCCCACTCCCTTCCTGCTGACAGCCCTGGGGGCAGGGCTAGGTTGCATCAGCCCAGCCCCAATTGCATGGCCCTAGGGAACACAGGTTCCCTAAGGCACTCATCTGATACCTTATTTGAGGAGGGTTAATATGTCACATGATCAGCTACTTTAAAAGCACTCTGCAGGCATGCACATATGTCATGGTATGGCTGTAAAATGCTTTCAGCCAGCTGATTGTGCAAAATCTGTCACTTATGTCTGCTCCCTTACTGTAGCTTTTGAAAGGTTTTAGTTTCCCTTCTCACTCTTTCCCCAACTGTGCCTGGATCTATAAGCTGGCCAACAAGGGGAAACAGCCAAGGTAATGTCTCCTTGTCATGCACTTGAATTGCCCAGAACATTCAGGGCTGTGCTCTGCATCAGCCCCCAAGTCTGGGTCTGTCATTTTCGTCTGAGTGGGTTTGTACGTGCTCCTGGGAGTGGGGTTGTTATTGCCTTCCCCACCTTGCTTGTCCGAGTGAAAGAAGGCTACAAAGCACCATGGCCTCTTCACGGAGAGTAACAGGGTTTATAGAAAGAGCAAAACACACAGCCTCTGATCAGTTCTTTCAGTTTGCTGTCTGACACAAATCACATGTGGGCAGACATCTGTGAGGCGGGAAAAATAAGGGACAGCCGGAGGTTCAGTAGATTTTCTCATCGCACTAACTTATAGGCCACACAGACATTAACATTAAAAAGGAGGCAAGGGCAAATGGCTAACATCTAAAATACGTTGGTACCGGTGGCTTTTCAATGAGCTGTCAATGGTATTTTAGATTGGGTGTCTTCGCTTTCCTGGTATTATCAAGTTAACTCTGCACCTCCTATTTAATCTACAAATATACACCAGCATTTATGGAATCTCTCTCTGTACTGCCATTGTTACCTGATGTTATACACATAGTCCACAATAGGAGAAGAAATAAAGGCCCTGAATTTGACAGAAACATCTCATTTTGTGCCTGTAAATTTGGGTTACAAAATTAAAGCCTGCTTCTAAAAACTGGGCCTTTAAAATCTTCAGGCAGGAAAAGCAGAGAATTCAGCGAGAAGTTTCTTTAAAACCAGGAAAGACTGTTCAAATTAGTCAGCTAAAAGATCAACAAGATGCAGTACTTTGCTAATGAAAGATCAGAACTTGCAATGGATCCAATAAAACCATTGGGCTGGACTCTTGAAGCCATAAAATGCAGTAAAAAAAATATTAGGACTGAAGACCTCCCATATGCAGGGTGAAATCTCTGTCAATGTCCAGATATTGTGAGATGGCATTCTACAGTATAGATGCTAGAACCATACATTTTCTTTCATATACAGCTATCATTTCTCATGCAGATATTCTTGCCAAGGCATCTTAAGGCTATAAATAAAATAGATGTTCTAGCAGATAGTGTTAGTATTAATTTTACTTGCTGTTGTTGTTCGGTGTTGCTCGTTGTATGCTCTTACTAGCAAGACCTGAATGATTGCCCATAAATGAACTAATGCAGAAAAATGCTCTCTGCTCTAAATGTGATGGATCTTGGCTTACAAAACCTCTCTCCCAAAGGGATTTAATAACATCCTGTCTCAGATAATCAGTGTCAGTTGTAGTCACTCTAATTCAATTCGCAAGTGCAAGGTTGAAAGATAATTAGTGATTATATGATTTATTTATTTGCCTGGTATACAAATCTGAAAATGAATTTAGCAGCATTCCTAAATTACACGGGAAGTTGTTTTATCACTGGCAGACTAAAAGATCAGAATATCATAGATCATCTTTTATCCACAAGAAGTTGTAAACTTTGGGGAAAACCAAATGAAAAATGATCTCAGTTCAGTGCCTGGCTTTCTCCCTTAGAAAGAAATAGTTGTAAAACCAATAAACAAATTTGGTTTACTCAGAAACAATATTTTATAGTTGCAGTAGGCAGCTGTTGTACTTTTTCATGAAGAATGTCCTCTATAAATAGCCTGATAAAGTGCTGATAATATAGTTTTTGGCTAGAAATAAGTAGCTTTTTATTACACTATAGTCGGGTAACATAATTCATTGTTCTCTGCCCACTGTTGCATACAGCATCTTGCTCTGTGGGTGATAGAACAGAGACAATATCTTATGTCAAGTGAGGTCTTAACCCAAGTGTACTGTTGTAATAACCCATGTTTCCTTATTCTATCAGCCAAAGTATTGGGCTTCTATGTTCAATACTTCAAATAAAATCTTCAACACATCTACCAAAAGTCATGTGAAATCGTTAGTGGCTATTGATCTCTAAGCAAGCATGTCCAAGATTGTTTAAATATAGCTGGTACACTAATTGCTGTTTAGAGAAATTAAATAAGCACTATTAAGTCCTGAGGGTGGCAGATGACAGATAGTTAATTATAAATGATACAGACAAAAAGAACAATTTTGTATTTTTAAGGAATAGCACGATGTAAGAGGAAAACAATGCAGCTCTTCCTCCCTTTGCCTCTCTACCCTTTTACATGTGAGTAAATGTCGTAGCATCTGATAAATTTAAAAATGTTTGGCTCATATATGGTCTTCCCTAAAACACTATTCCTATGATAGAAGAAGATGTGTGAAGGTTTTTACAAACTACATTGAGGATGATAATGCTTTTCCTGCCTTCTCATATTTGGAGAGTTCATGACTGCTCCCTTATTCTTTCCAGTGTATGTCTTGGGTGAGGTTGTAGTAGCTGTGATGGTACAGGAAAAATCTGAGAATTTTTTGTGATATCTTTTATTGGACCAACTGATCTTAACTGGGATTGGGGCATTATTAATATTTTTCTATACAGCACTATTTTTGTCTTTTGCTATTTATATTTAGTAGGACAAGTTGAAGAACAGCCCTGCCATTCTTTCAAGTAACAACAGCCTGCTATTTTGGGTGCATTTATTTATAAATCTGGCTTATTAATAAGCAGAGGTAGAACTTTTACAGACCAAACTGGGAGAATTATTCATGGAACTGTATAATTCTAAAATTGGAAAGGACCTCAAGGGTCATATGGATGAAGCAGGAATCCTAATCCTAGTGGAAAATCCTGGGTTGTACTACCATGACTATATCCCCATGTCCCAGCATGCCAACTGAAGAAGTGTATAGATATTTTGGTAAATCTTCTTTAGTGCAGCATGTGTGGTAGTCTTTTGGAACAACTGCCAGGTCAACACAGTGTGTCCCAGAATTTGTTTTAAACGGTGTGAATTATCTGACCCTGATGTAGCTGATCATCCTTTTTAATTGTTGCTAAGTGTGCCTCCTGGGTGGGGGCAACTGAAAAAAAATCACTTCCTCAACTCTAGCAGAAAATGCTGGCATTTGCACTAACAACTTGGTCTGATCCAACAACCATTAGCACGTGACCACCAAAGCTCACCTAGATATAAGTGTCAAGCAACAAGTTCACAGTGAGTGGGAGTAGTTCCCTTGTCAAAGCCATTCTCAGAATTATCCAGTTCTATCAACTGTCATTGAATTGGACATAGTACTGAATAATACTACTGCAAAACTCACTACAGTTCAGGATATAGCAACATGTTTTTGGTGTTCCTGAAGCATCTTGGTCCACGTGTTTGCTTTTGGTTGGTCCAAATATTTACTCATGTTATTGGAAAGCATAAATTGCTTAGGATTTTGGGTTTTTTTCTTTCCAAGATCACTTCCTGCTGAAAGCAGGGAAAGACCTGTACAGTGCAGAAGGCCATTGACCAATATTGTTGTTTTCTAAATGTTTCTAGATCCTGGAGCATCTTTTTGCCAGTGTGTCCTGCATACAGAATTTTGTTGAGTGTTGCAGCAATCAAATTATGGTACAGAGTTTATATCTTGCAAAAGAATTTCAGAACCATTCCCCCTGCTTTCATACTGGAGCAATAGTGCTTCATTTGCTTATGACATAGGCTACTATCTTGGCCTTTTGGTCCAAGTGGGTAGCTGAAACCACTGACAGGTGGATTAGAGTGTACAAGGGAAATAAAACAAATGCATAGCAAAGACAGATATCCTCCCATTGAGCTGTGTGCTTACAACCGTATTGTTTAATTTCTACCCTAATGACCTTCAGTCCACCTTTTAATAAAAGTTCATTTATACAGATGAAATCTGCTCCAGCACCAAGCTCAGTCATTTTCTGATCTACATGCTATCCTGATTGTAGACACACAGCCACCAGCTGAACACTATTATCATATCATCCAACCAGAAACAAGCATATCACATCTTTAAAGTGCTTTTGCTGCTCAGGAACAGATCATATAGTTCAGTGGTGACACATAGTGTATGCACGTGCACTCCCTAAGAGCACTGGTGCACCCCCTGACCGGCTGCACCTGCTGCTTAGGCGATGGGTTGTGGGGGCAGGTGGAAGCATCGGTGCTCCCCCTGCAAGTGCCGGTCGATCCCTGCAGCCCCTCCCAGAAGCGGCCTCAGCAACTCCCAGAAGTGGCTGTAGTGACCAGCCGCAGTGATTAGTTGTTGTGGGATCAGCCGTGGGGGCCTCCCCAGGCAGTGAGATCAGCTGCAGGGGAACTTCCCCCAGGCAGCAAGACTGGCTGTGGGGGACCCCTTCCCTGGTCGGCAGGAGGGAGGGCATGTGACCCCCCCCCCGACTAAGGTGGCACTAGTCACCCATGATATAATTTAACAGACATATAGGACACTGGCAGACATGCTACTTCCTGCTCTAGCTCATAGTGCTTCACAGAAAGTGCCATGAGTTAGATTGCTGCCCCCAACCCAACAGATATTAGCTGTTGGGTTGGGGGAAGGGGTGGGGGATTGAGTTCCACTTTGGAGCCAATCAAGGAGGAGTTGCCTGTCTGTATCCTCTCCCCTAGCCTCATCCCTCCTCCCAGTTCTAGTGCTGTCTGCAGTATTGGGGTGGGGGGGAAGGGAGGAAAAGGGAGGGCAGGAACTCTGGGCTGAGAAAAGGGCAAACCCCAGCCTGCAGCTCCCTCCTGCTTCCTTCTCCCCCTCCCTTCCTATAGTGCACATTCCCTGCCTTTACTTGTGGCAAGTTAGGGTGATGTTAGTGTCTTTGGACAGTATGCCTTGCTGTTATGAGACATGGATGGTTGTATAGTTTTAGAAATGAATTGGTTAGATATTTATATGGGACAGTTTGGATAGTGATGATCCTGTCTTGAGCAAGGGGTTGGACTAAATGATCTCTGGAGGTCACTTCCAGCCCTAGTTTTCCATGATTTTATGAGCTATGATTATAGAGATCTCTAACTCACCTGTGTCTGTCCTCAAAATGCCCTTGCAATCTGAAGTACCTCAGGGCATATCTGCAGAATCATGCTAGTAAGAGGAATCATTAATCATTAATAACAACAAGTTCTTCATTGCCAACCCTGCCATTCATCCTCCTGATTTTGCCCTATTGCACTGAATAGATTCCACACCAACCAAGGGTGCTGTGCCACTTTCACAGATGGAAACAGTATGAAGCAGGCTGCAGTTCTCCTCAAATACAAATGATTTGCTCTGTTGATGAGTGACCTCTATTCAGACTCTGCAGTAGTCTGGGACACTAAATACATCAAGCAAAGATGTTGTTGTCTGGCTTAGCAAATGAATGTGCATAAGAACATAAGAACTGCCATTTATTGGGTCAGACCACAGGTTCATCTTGCCCAGTATCCTGTGTCACACAGTGGCAGAAAGTGGATGCTGAAAGTAAACACAGTATGACCAGGGTTTTTTTTTCCCACTGTTCAGGGTTTTTTTTCCACTTTCCACTTGCAAACTCCAGCACATGAAAGATCTAGGAAGGTCTGATTCCATTTGATGAAGCCTGCTAGACCTGGCTCCAAATTTTAATAATAAAAAAGCATTCTTTTTAAAAAGGTTCAACAGGTTGATGTGCTAAGTAATGAGTACTTAGGGCTGAATTCTGTTTCCCTTTGTGCCTCTAAATGGCAGTTTTCTAGCTGTCAACCCAGGTGTTTTCAGCTCTGACTTTATTATGTGGCTACATAAACATGGATGAGTAGACTTAGCATGTGCAGTAGGGTTGTCCAGTGGCCCTGGAGGACATGGCCATTTGTGGGAGGGGGTGAGCAAGAGCTGTGGCCATATGTTGGACTACCTCTGCTTGTCACCTCCATTATGGCAAGGCTTGCCCCCTGTCACCTGTGCTTCAGTGGTTTTAGATCCATTTGACTCTCTCATCCAGTCTCTCCCTCTATCTGCTCTTCCCTTCCAAGCCTGCATCCCATCCCCCATATAAGTTTCTGCCTTTTGCCAAGGCTCCTGCCATGACTCTTGTTCATCCCGCCCACCAACTTCTGCCTGCTTTAGCTTCTTCCCACCCTTTGCTGCTGCTGCTACAACCCATGCTCTCCTGCCCATTCTCTGTTTTGCACATCTCTGTATTTCCATCAGACTGTTTCCATGGCCACCTCCTCCTCCTCTACCTCCTCCTCTTCCTCCCACTGCCTCAGCACAGTCAAGGTTAACACTGAAAGCAAAAGAATGATAGTCTCCTGCCCCCGCAGTGCCTGGGCCTAACACCACAATGACCGTTGGCTGCCAGAGGAAGCAATGACAAGAAAAGTCTATAGGATCTATAGAAAATTTAGCTGCCAAACCCTAACATATCTCTACTCTGTATATGTAAACTGAGATTTGTCAGATGTTCATAACTTGGTTGTATGGAGCAAATGTCCATGGGGATTTCATTAGATAAACCCTATTCCCTTTTCAAGTTTCAGGTCCTTGCAACCAGAGCACAGATATTTCCTTTCTTAATGAAACAGCACAAGTTATTATTTTAACCTGGGAAAAAATAACATCTTTTTTGCTAATTTTTTTCAGAACTGCCCAAACCATTTTAGCTGAATGCTTGAAAAAATCACCTGAGGCTGAGAGGTCATACAGGCCTTTTCTGTCACCGGTAAGGACAGAAGTTTTTCAATCTGGTACCTCATCAGGCCACCAAATATATTAGCAGGCCTGAGAAGATTTGGAATTTAACAACAACCTGAACACAGTTTGACTGATGATTAAATTTGGGGGAAGGGAAGCAAATGCAAGGAAAAGTCAACTATAGTAAAATGTGAAGAGACCCAGTTTTTCCTGATGGAAATGAACATATGTTGTAAATATACTTCTTTTTTTCAGAAGCAATGGCCAGTTTGGCCTTGATGGCAAAGATACTTTTAATTTTTGCTTCCTACTACCATGGAGTAAGGGTGTTTGTTCTCTGCTGTGATCACAGATCATCTCAGAGGTATCTAGTCTACAAGAAATGATACCCTGTGTGCAAGGGTAGATCCAGGATTTGGCAAAAAGGGTTCAAGAGCAGTAATCTGAGCTACAGGGGCAGCTCTATCTCTAACTTCAAGCCTCCAAGAGAAGGGAAGTGGAGAAGACATGCCTTTGACCATGGAGGGGAAGGGAGAGGGGATTCTCACCTCCTTTGGGGACTTTAAAAAAGTCCCCAGAGGTTTCATGCCAGTCCAGGACTCCAGTCCAAAAGTGGGGTGCAGCTGTACTACTGCAACTCCTCTGGATCTGCCCCTGCCTGTGTGTTGTTCAAAAGTACTCGGAGATTTCCTTTATATAGCCAGAAGATCAAAGTTATTATATAGGTTGTTAAAATGTGTGTGTGATCCAGGGATACTTCTTACTGGAACAATACCTGTTTATACATTTTGTACCTCCATGTGTTGCATGCACACCAGCCCAGCCTCTGGCTTCTTTACTATTTATTCCCATTCAGGAAGAGCACACACCAGCTACAGAGACTTCTTCAGTCTGATGAAGGGTTTTTAAACCCAAAACCTTGCTAAAAAATTTTTCCCAACTATTTAAGTTGGTCTAATAAAAGATATCAGATTCACCCAAAGAACCTTGTCTACCTATGTCCTTGGACTAACATGGCTACAACCTACACCCCTGTACCTCCACAATAATTCTTACTATGTTTGCAAATGTGCCCCCTGATGTATAGGCATACTTGGCAGTAATCTGAGCCATCTATAAAACAGAGCATCCTAGGTGTTTGGGGCTTAGGATGGGAAACCATGAAAAAGAAGGACCAGAGCTCAATATAAAAATTGTTCTTTTATTTCTGATTGTTTCCCTTTTGATCTTCTTCCCTTGTTCCACTGTCACAGATTTAGACTCCTTGGGCTAAATTCTTTAACGAATAAAGAAATAATTCAGCACTGGCTGTAACTCCATTAAAGAAACTCAGTGGAGTTGCATGGGCAGGTCTGTATGTCACTTAATGCATTATATTTTTATTGAGGTTACTTCAGTCTATCATGCCCTATGGCATCATTGGTCATTGCTGTTTGTTGTATTTGCCATTGCATGCACCTTCCAATTTAGGTGATAGATCTTAGATTATCTTAATGTATCCTATACTTGCTCCTGAGAGATCCATCTATGCCAGACTGTTATATACTAAGGACTTGAGATGGCCAATGAACAGTGTGGCCCCCAAACTGGAGAAGAGAAGCAGTGTGGGCCGGGGGAGGGCACCATCCTGGGGGTTCAGAACTATGGGCTCTCTTTCAAGCTCAGGTACCTGATGCAGAGCAGACCACTTCCTTTTTCTTTCTTTCTCTTTCCATCCTTTGTGTGTCTTGTCTAGGTAGACTGTAAATTAATCAGGTGGGGGACTGGCTCTTAATATGTATTTGTGCAATCTATAGTGTAATGTGTTACAATTTCAGGTAGAGACTTTAATCACTGTTGTCATACAACATACAAATAATAGTGGAAATAGGATTTTTGTGTGGGGTGCCACGGTGCATGAAAGAGATGCGGCATCTTGAGATAACAATGGACAAAGCTTGATTGGAGAAGGCTGGGGAGAGAGTGGCCCCAGAGGTGTGAAGGACAGCAGAATAAAATCTAAGATAATCATGGGTGAAAATTCCTCTTTGAGGAAGAGACTGACTGGGGGTAGTATTTGGAATAGGCTATTAATCTACAGAAAGTGTTAGCTATTGGATGTGCCCAGAAAAATGAAAGTATTTCATTTATATCAAGGCCTGAACCACTTTACTATACGTGGATTAAGGCCCATTCTATTATTTGAAAGTGTTTCAGTAAAATAAAACAAAAATGTTAGAAAAATAAATCACCAGGTGTGAGCAATCAGAGCACAATTAAATCCATTATGAATTGACTGAATTATCCCTTTTCTTAAAAAAACCCAATTGTTGTGCAACATGTCTCATTTGGCAATTAAAACATCCGTAAGTTCAGGTGAGCTTTATTACTGCTTGGTTAACTCCTGTCATGTGCTATTTTCTGTTCTTTATCTAGAAAAACAGAATAGGCTTTGCAGCAAAAAAATCTGTCTTTGTCTAGATATTTAGTGCCAAGTCATGGGGACAAAGGAGCTTATTTTGTAAGGAAAATATCTAACTACAGTTATATTAAAATTACATAAGCATTTAAAATTGGTTACTGGAAAGGTTTGTTCTATATAAGAGTCTATTAAAAATAAAATACCAGACATATTTGTAGATGCTACTTTATATAGAGTAAGTTAATGTTAACCAATGTGGTGTGAGTAATTGATTTTTGTCTGTGGCAAAGTACAGACAGCCAAAAAGCCCGAAGCTGAATCTATTAAATCTTTGCAGGTTAGTCTAAGCTGAATAGATTGAACCAATAAGCAAGTGAACAGACATTCACTTTTGATTCCAGAAATGTAGCCACATGCCTGCAGTAGCTTAGCCCAGAAGCTGGGGGGGAGGGGTGCTAGAGCATGCCTCTCTGCTTGGCTGGAGCAGACAGCTTAAATCTGGAGGGGATGTGGGACAGAAGTTCAATAAACCAACTTAACATATATTATTTAAGTCTGATACTGTATCCATCCAGGTTTATCTTAAACCAGTTTCAATGTGTTAATTTGGATACTTGGATAAAAAGCCAAGGAAAGGAATGATGGTGGTATTCATCTGGTGGTGGTACTGGCAGTGGTATTCATCTTATATTTACGTACATTAACACACTTTATTTAATGTGCATTCAATCTAGTATCTCCATTGTGAGGTACTAGGAAAATATGCATTAGCCTGTCTTAATGCACATTAACTAAAGACTACAGGGTGTCTATACATAAGCATGGAGGCTGATTCGACGCACTGTACTTACAGAGTATTACAGCAGACTTATTAATCAAGTCCAATGCTGGACTTCAAGTGCCCCCACCACCATTTTTAAGCACAGGGACACTATCACAAGACACTGAGGCACTTTAATTAAAATAGGTTAATGTACATTAAAGTGCACATGTAGATGTGTCCAATGAAATGGTTAGGGATCTGATGTAGGATATGAGAGACTCAGACTGAGTTTCCTCCTCTACTTCTATACGAACCTACTTCTTTCTCTCACCTGGAGAGTGTCCTAACCACCTACAGCCTAGTCTGGTATGTTTGGGATCGCAATGTTTCCTGTTGACATTATTCTGTTTCTACATAAATACTGAATACTCACTAGAGTAGGGACTAGAACACTGGAGTCATTCTCATATTTTTGCGGTTTGTGGAAATAGAAAGTGGGGGCTCTCCAACAGTAGACAATGAGAGTACCCCACTGCAGAATACTGTAGTCAGAGGGTCAGAGTAATAGAATCATAGAAAGTTAGGGCTGGAAGGGACCTCAGGAGGTCATTTAGTCCTGCGCAAAGCAGGACCAGCCCCAACTAGATCATCTCAGCCAAAGCTTTGCCTACCCAGGTTTTGAAAACCTCCAAGGATGGAGCTTTCACAACCTCTCTGGATAACCTGTTCCAGTGTTTTACTACCCTCCTTGTGAGAAAATTCTTCCTAATATCTAACTTAAACTTCCCTTGCTGCAATGTGAAACTATTGCTCCTTGTTCTGTCATCTGCCACCACAGAGCAGTCCAGCTCCATCCTCTTTCAAACCCCGCTTCATGTAGCTGAAGCTATGAAATCCCTCCTCAGTCTTCTTTTCTCTAGACTAAATAAACCCAGTTCTCTCAGTCTTTCCTCATAAGCCATGGCCCCCAGTCCCCAAACCATTTTTGTTTCCCTCTACATTCTTTCTGTAGTGGGGGGCCCAAAACTGGACACAGTACTCCAAATGTGGCCTCACCAGTGCTGAATAGAGGGGAATAATCACTTCCCTTGACCTACTGGCAAAACACCTACCAATGCAGTCCAGAATGCTTTTAGCCCTCTTGGCAGCAAGGGCACATGATTGACACATATTCAGCTTATTGTCAACTGTAACCCCCAGGTCCTTTTCTACAGAGCTGTTGTTCAGCCAGTTTGTCCCAAGCCTGTACTGGTGCATAGGTTTGTTTTTTCCTAAGTGCAGGACTCTGCACTTGTCCTTGTTGAACCTCATGAGACTCCTTTTGGCTCAATCCTCCGATTTGTCTAAGTCTCTCTGAATCCTAACCCTACTCTCCAGCATATCTACTACTCCCCATAGCTTGGTGTCATCTGAAAACTTGCTGAGGGTGCACTCTATGCTATCCTCCAGGTTGTTGATTAAAATGTTGAACAAAACCGGCCCCATGACCAACCTCTGGGGCATTCCACTTGATAATGATTGCCATCTAGACATTGAGCCTTTGATTACTACTTTCTGAGCCCAATGCTCCAGCCAGTTTTCTGTTCACCTTACAGGCCATTCATCTGGCCCATACTTCCTTAGCTTGCCTGGGAGAAAGTTGTGGGACCGTATCTAAAGCCTTGCTAAAATCAAAGCACACCACATCCACTAGTCTCCCTGCATCCACAGAGCCAGTTATCTCATCATAGAAGGCAACCAGGTTCGTCAGGCATGTCTCGCCCCTGGCGAATCCATGCTGACTGTTCCTAATCACCTTCTTCTCTCCCAAGTGCTTAGAAATGAATTCCTTGAGGATCTGTTCCATGATTTTTCCAGGCAGTGAGGTGAGGCTGAATGGTCTGTTGGGTTCAAATGTGGGTTCAAATGCCATCACCCAATGAAGCTGAGATCTGTTTCCTGGCTGAGTGCTCTAACTCCTGTGTTACTGGGTAAAAACACGGGCGACCCTGGCAATTTTGTGAATTTAGCTTTCAAAATTTTTTCCCAGCCAAAATTAGTTGTTGAATTTACCACCAGTTTCAGAACGTATCTATCCTTAGGAAAAATATTTAGACATAAGGAATAGTTTAAACTAACTGCTTTTCAGTATAGCATGTGCCTAAGTCGTATAAAATGCTGATCACAACATAGCAGGAGCTCAGCCTCTGTCAGGATCAAGCTCTAAATTAAAAGTGAGTTTAGATAGGTTTTTCAGTCCTTAGCACTAGGATAACTTGCTTTCACTAGAGTCAGTGGGAGGTTTTCCCATGATTTCACTGAAACTATATGAAGACCAACACTGAACACTTTGTAAAATCCCACCCTTAACACTTTTAACACTCCCTGTCCCTACTTTTTAATTCCCAGCTTTCTCTAAATAAGTCAGTGGCTCTGAAATACTTCAGGTTTGGTTTCAGTTGAAAGAGGATTTTATCTATCTATCTATCTGTCTGTCTATCTGTCTGTCTATCACATAAAATGGTTGACCCACTAAGTAAATTAGCTTAATCAGACCTGAGGAGACACACTACAAACATTTCAGTTGAGTAGGCAAATAAACTCCAAAGAGAGACCAGAATTGGTTTGATCTAATATTCTCTTTTGTGAGAAAAAAAACTTAAGGTGAGAAAAAAATACATTGTAGTAGTTCCAATGGCATGGTTCTCTTAGACTGGGATTGTAGCAAACCCCTTTGCCTGGACAGTGCTTCATCAGTCCCCATTAAAAGTCTTGCATGTCTGAACCTCAGATACAGAGGCAAGTGCTAGGCTTGTTCAAAGGGCTAGATTCTACAGGGTCCAGTCCTTGATAGGTCCCAATTAATACTGCCAGAGTCAGGCAATTGTATCTGTCACAAAAAGAAATAAAAAGGTACAGTTACCAAAGGCACTACTTCTTTAAGTTATAAATAAAATCAAAGAACAATATCTAACTGAGTAGGAGACAGGAGACAAAAAATAGAAATCCAGCATTTCTCTTCTTAGAAGCCAAAAAGTCCAGATTTGAAACAAAATACAAGTTTTTGTTCTACTTATTTTTTCATCAGAAAACTACCAAACAACATTTGTGATGCACTTTGCTAGGCAAAGCCTCTTTTATAATACATAGTCTTGAATTTTAATAAGTATCACTTCTAATTAGGTGCAGTCTGTAAACTCTGATAACTGAGTGATAGCTTGGCCCCTCTCAGGATGGGCACCTGGACTTAGCAGGTACAATTAAAAGTCAAAACAGCTTCTCTATGCCCTAATGCAGTATTTTTCAACCTGTGGTCTGCAGACCCCTAGCGGTCCACAGACTATGTGTAAGGGGTCCACAAAAGATGACTATAATCAGTTAAAAGTATATGACTGCCCACACTTACAACTCAAAGAGGTCTGCACCTCCATCTGAAATTTCTGAAGGTGTCCACACCTCCATTCAACATTTTTTGGGGGGCCCGCAAATGAAAAAATGTTGAAAACCACTGGCTAGAGAATAACTTTTAGCCAGACAGGAAGAATCTTTCTTTGGGGCAAAAACAATCTACTGTTAGGTGCTTGAGAGAACATCTAAGCTACTAAAATGGTAGTGTCCTAAGAATGCTACCCTACTGTTTACTGTACTTTTTCCCCTATTTCTTTTTAATTTCAAATCGAGAAAGACAGACTACTTAAACTTAAGGTTTAATAATGGAGCACATAGGAGACAAGGAAGCTGAAAAAAACCAGATTATCCTGTAATTTTTTTGTCAGTAACTTTTGTTGAAATCAATGAAAGTTGAGCACCTGCAACTGATAGTATGATTAGGCCCATAGAAGAGAGGATTTCTAAGAGGAATTTTGGCTTTAGAGAAGATCATTGCTTTGTGGCCCATCTCAGGAAGGGGTTTTTCCAGCTCCAGATATGGGTGTGACAGAAAGGAGAGAGAAGTGTGTGGATAAATAAGTCATGAATTTTGACCACTGGTTTGGAGTCAAAGAAACAGCAGGGGAGAAGGGTGCATGAAAAAACAAAAAGATGGAAAAGAGCAGGGAGAATAACAGGGTTCAGAAGACTAGGGCCACATGTCTGGATTTGATATTCTGGAAGTTCATGATCTAGTGCAGGTGTTCAAAGACAGATGTTAAGGTGGTCTTCTTTTCTGTCATCACCACTGAATGCAGTAGAATGACTTGTATCTATGGTTTTTCCACTAGTCACCACCCACCATCCTTTCTTTTTTTCCAGATCCTTTCTTTCTCTTTGGGGCTTTTCCATCTTGAAAACATAGCAGAGAAAAATGGGACACATTGAAATTTGAATGTTTTGAAATGTCTCAAATATTTCTTGAAAAAAATCCAAAAGTAAAATATGAATACAAATGTCCATTTTTGAACTTACAAAATAGAAACAAGCCTCGGATTTGTAAAACTTCATACATTTTTTCTCATTTTCAATCACCACAGATACCAACATTTTAAACCTGCTGAGCTATTAATAGGTATGCTCTCTCAAAAACAAGAACAGTAGGCAGGCAACACCTCTTCATCATAAGACTATTATCCTTCTAACCCTGTATTTGTCCTATTCCAGAAAGGGTTATTTAAGCTCTGGGTGTGGGTGTGACAGAAGAGAGAGAGAGAAATGTGTGGATAAATAGGTTATGAATTCTGACCACCAGTTTGGAGTTGAAGAAACAGCAGGGGAGAAGGGTGCATGAAAAAACAAAAAGATGTAACTAAGTAGGGAGAATAACAGAGTTCAGAGGCCCAGGGCCAGATGTCTGGATTTGATGTTCTGGATGTGCACAATCTAGTGAAGGTGTCCCAAGACAGATGTCAAGGTCTTCTAAGCAGGAGGGGGAGATGGCCTTTGTGTAAGAAGCAGGTAACAAAAAAGAAAGGAGTTCAAAAGTGCCTGAAAGATAGTTACAGCTTTAGGGCCTAAAAGAAGTGGATAGATCCTGAAAAGTTTAGGGGGAAGAAGCTGCAGGATGTGCCTTAAATTTGTGGGGCAAAGAAAAAGTGAGTCGTGAACCCCAGGTAATAGATCTTAGGTACAGGGAGAGTAGTAGCATTAGCCGTTACCAAAAATAAGGGCAATGGAAGGGGACGGGGGGCAGGGGACCGGAAATTCCTTTCCTCATTGACCGAGCTCTAGTAGCCAGGCTCCTTACGAAGATGCTGAGTGTGTAGATCAGCTTTCCCGTGTATGCTGAAGATATTCTGAAGGTAAGCAAATTGGAGTCTGTCAGATTAAGGGAAGCAAATTCCAGAGTTCAAGATCAGTCCCATTAGTCCCCAGATTTCAGAATTTAGAGACTGCCAGGTTCAGTATGGTGAGGATGCATTAGGGCAGGGGTGGACAATTATTTGGGCTGGAGGGCCACTTAGGGAGTTTTGGTGAGAGGTTATGGGCTGGGTCTCCTACTCACCTCAACAGCTCACCAAAACTCCCTAAGTGGCCCTCTGGCCCAAGTAATTAGCCATGCCTGATCTAAGGGCAGAGAGGTGAGTGGACAAAAGTTAGGGGCAGGAGCTGCACCAGCTGTGCCCATGTGGCCTGAGGTGGCGCACAGAAGCACAGTGTGGCCCTGGCCTGGTTGTGTGGTAGGGACTTGGGGTGGAGCACAGGGTGCTGGGAGAAATGGACTGGGAGCTGTGGGTTATCCAGGTCTGGCACCCCCTCCCCTGCCCCAAGTCTCCAGCATGCAGCTGGGCTAGGCTGGTGCCGCACTGTATTCCTATGCGCTGCTTTGGGCTATTTGGGTGCAGCTGGGGCAGCTCCTGCCTGGCCCAGCTACATGCCAGGGGCTAAGAGTCAGGCAGGAGCCATGCCAGCCACTTCAGCTGCACCCACATAGCACAACACCACAGTGGCACCCATGCCCCTGGTGCATGGGCCAGTGATTGCAGACACGCAGCTACTTCAAACTGGAGCTTGATCCCCCAAACCACGGACCCAACAGTGAAAGTCTGTTGGGTCAGAGGTAACATTGTAATTCATAGTGCTTCCTGTGAAGTGCCATGAGGTTCATCAGGGAGCTGCACATGTCAGTGCTCTCTAGGAGAGGAAAACTTAACTAATAGTTAATGAAGTATTCAGATGATTATTAGAGAATAGGGTTGGTGTTAAGTGATTTTCAAAATTTAAAAAAATCAGTACCTCATGTCACTAAAAGGTAGATAGAGTGGCTGTGTTATAATAACCATATACTTGATAAGCCTTTAAACTGGTGTCCTGCCTTTTGAAGCAGGGCTAAATATACCATGACATTTCCATGGACAATTTAGGAAAAGGAAATGAAATTTTGCTGATGTTTTCCTCTTCATGTTCAAAGGCCTTTTATTTCAGCAAGGTCTTTCTTGCTCAGTTTCTATGGCCAGGGCAAGCGCATTGATGAAATGTTCTCCTTTCAATTCTCTAATGTTCAATTCCAGTTTCTTTCCAATACTTTAAAGAAGAAAGTAATTGGTGAGGGAGTTCTTTCCAAGCGATGTCATCTTGACTGCAATTAACCATATGTCTGATCCCTGGGAGGGCGGGTGGGTGAATGGAGACACTAGAAGTGAATAAATGGGTTTAAAATGAGCTGAGGGCTCACCAACATCCTTTAAATGAAAGATTCATTCTGCAAAAGTAGGCACAATTTTTCCAATATATTTCACCACTTTTCTGCTCATTTTGAACTGACAAGGTAAATAAGGATTAAAAATCAACAGAAAATGTACAAGGAAAATGTAATCTCCTAGACTTATGGGGCATAGTTGATAGCATTGGAATGATTTTTTTCTCATGAAGTCCATTCTATTTAGAACTTTTATTTTGGCATCTCAAACTCCATACAAACAAATAAAGATCAAGACCTCTCTTCACTGTGTATGGAAATAGGAAAACTAATTCTATGGTATGCTGCTGTGTGGCTGATGATAATGCACGTCTTATTTCCTCTTCCCTAAAATGCAATCCAGATGCTTGTGAAATGTGCTGGCAGTGCATTGAAATTGCCAATCCTCCCTGTTCGGAGAGTAGCAGTGCAAGTTTTCAACCACCCTGCCTTTAGTTTGAAGAATGGAAGGGAAGTTGCACCAGCTGTTCAGTTCTTGGCCTTTGATTGAAACACATCAAAATACCTCCTAGGAATTCACACTATTGCAAACACACTCCATGTAATTGTCATTCCCCTCATTATGGGAGTGGCACTTACTGTTAGAACTGCTTTAATGGGAAAGGTCATAGCTGTGGATGCAAAGGAGACAGATGGGAGATGAGGGTGGCTGAACATAGGCAAAATGCATAATGCATTGGAGGAAGCCAGTCATGGGTACAACCTTAGCAACCTTAGCTTCTGGAGAGGAGGAGAGAACTAGAAAAAGCTGTGCATAGTGGCCCTTTTTACCAGTGGAAGATAGGAAGGTCTTGCATGAAGATATACAAGGTCGAAGCTGCTTCTGGGGACACGAGTAGGCTCATAGAAGGTCCTGGGAAGAGGGTGCTACTAGCCTCAGTGCCCCATGGTATCACTGGGCACTTAAACATGGACATTTGCTTCCATTTAGAAATAAGTGGCCAGGTGGAAGGAAGGCAATATAGTGCTGGATATTGGAGGCTGCTGACTGTGATCTTGAGAAAATCATTTAACATCTCCTTGCCCTGGTTTCCTCATCTGTACATGAGGAATAGTAATGTTGGAGCTGAGTGAATCCCTTGTGAGGAATAATTTATTCAGTTAATTTAAGTTAAAAAAAATCTCCATAATTGGGCACTTCAGTATAAAAGACCTAATTTTTCTGAAGTACTGATCCTCAGATAAGATGTAAAATATTTCTATTACACTTTATGACACATTTGAAGGCTTTCTAAAATAGTACATTCTACCAAGCCATCCTGAAATCAGTTGCTAACATCCTTGAAAAAACGTTGTCTTCACCAACTGATTGGCTTCCATCATTGTTAATTTGGAGCAACACATATGTAACACTGTTGGAGAATAAACCTCAGTGTTTAACAAGACAGCTACAGTACCCGTGTTCCTCTAATGTGCCTCTGAAGTACATTTGCTGTGTGTGAAAATGTGTGAAAATGCCAGACAAACTAAATGAACCAAGCTCAAATACCCACTGTGGAGAACAAACTATGAACACAGTCTTTTGGCCAAATAAGCATTGACATTTTATCTAATGAAGGAGTGCACTGTTGCTATTAAAAATGTATACCCTGTCGTGCATTTACCGGTTTACAAACAGATTGAAGGAGAATTCACTTTCTCTAAGGTGCAGATTATGATTGCTCCAGCATGGCTGTTTTGTAGGCAAATCTCACTACTTCCTGAGCAGAGGGCAGCCATAATTTTACAGCGAGCGTTTGCAGAAGGCAAGTTGGAACCACTAGAGCTGCTTGTCATGTTAGCTAGCTTATGGATTTGAACTAGTGACAAGCAGAGCTAAAGCAGGCAGGTCTACAACTTGAGCCACAAAGTTAACTTCTCAAGTTGAGAGCTGAACCAGACCTATTTCTGATGTGTGTATCTGTGCTGCATACTGGCTAATGTAGTTATATGTGCATTACTAAATATCTCAAAGGTGGGAAGTGTGCATGGGTTAAGGGGACATCTATAGCTCACGCTCTCACGCTCCTCCTCCCATTCATTGGTATGCAACAGGAGGAAAATGCTGGGAGGACTACAAGTTACCTCTTTTCTTAAGGTTTGCCATGCAGGAAGCACTATACTTGGTTGTACCTTGTGCAACTATAATGTCTTTAGCCATTACCGTGACCATCATTCTTTTTGTCATCCCCAACTCCAGTCTTAATGTTAACTGACCTGTAATAGGGACACAGGGCATGGGGAGCACTTTGGGTACATGAGGTTGTATAGAAGTTATTGGAACATTTGAATATGGGACGGAGTGAGACCGCCTCAGTTGCTGAGCCCAGTCACCTGTGTTCTCAGGCAAGTACATCAGACAATCCCATTCACCGAGTTATCAAGGTCCATCTTAAATCTTGTTCCTTTTTTTCCCACTCTATTCCTCCTACTGGAAAGTTGTTCCCAAACCCACTGCTCTGATGATGAGAAATCTTCTAATATCCTACTTAAATTTATTCCTGGTCACTTTATATCCATTTGTTCTTGTGCCAACAGCAGTTCTGCTTTTCTGGTGTTTTCCTGCCTCCCCAGTGTATTTACAGAAATTCAAGGTAAAGAAACCCTAATAGGAAGAAGACTCTAAGAAAGTGGTTTTTAAAGATACAACTTTATCCTTCTAAAAAAAAGTGTTTGAAATGGAAATGTTTCTATGAAGGAGCTCTCACAGAAATCATATCCTCTAGCCAGGAGTACATCTGCTGTAGCCATATGCTCACACAGAAGTGCAGCAGTGGGAAATGTATTAATCTGTTTTTGTATTTAAACTAAGATTCTGCCAATTGACCATCAAGGAGCCTGCGGTGGAGTGCATTACATATCATATTACTGTAAATTTTAATGCTTTGTCCTTTTTCTTTTTTAAACACTGACTATTGTTCAGCTTGCGTAACTTGAAGGCAGGTGGCTTGGATAAAGGTCTGGTCAGGGGGGTCTGGGTAATCTTTCCTTGCACAAAGGTTTTGAAAGGACATCTCATTTGATATACACCACTCCAGACTTTTCTGAAGTATTTCTAGGAGCTCCACAGCTACCTGATCTGCCATAGTGGTGCTAGAGCTGAATCCAGCTAGAGGTGGATTCTAGCACAAAGTGATAAATTGGTCCTTTAAATTTGCTGTTGGAATTTCAACAGAGGTGGTGCACAGTGTCTCTGACCACAACACTGCCATCGTGGTGGCATCATTACTCAAGGAGAGCCCTCAAGGGCAGGTTCAAAACTCTGACAGTTACTTAAAGCAGTCATTTGCTCCAAGCAGTTTAATTGATTTGGCTTATTGATACTCTCTCAGTTCTTGGGCTCTTGGTTATCTTGAGAGAGATCTTTGAACCTTGGCAGGGCTTGTTTTTGACAGGACGTCTCACAGTGCTCTTCTACATAAGGCTGCAGTAAATGCTGCAGCAGCCTAAATAACTTGTGCTACTACTGTAATATGAATTTGAAATGGGGTTTTTCTGGGTTATAGAATCAAGTTTTTTCTCTGTGTTGGCTAAAGGCATTTTCGTACGAGGGCAAGTAGGAAATGACAATTTCAAATAAACTAAATACAAATGAAGGGTGAAAAAAGAGCTGAGAGTCAACGTGCACTCATTAGAGTAAGGGGAAGGTTGAATGAACCATTTTATTTTACTGAAGATCTTTTCTGCTACTGATCTACTGCCACGTTTGTTTGTATTTAATCAAAACTGTAAGTATCTAGACTTCCAGATAAGGCATTTCTTGGGCAATGAAATGCTTTCTCAAATACTCTGATGAGACAAGGTAGGAGGAAGGGAAGAAGAAACCAACTATGGAAATCAGCAAGACTCTGGATTATACTGTGCAGCAAGATTTATTGGTTGGACAGTCATTCAATTTAGTATGTTCAATCATTTTCCAGTTTGTGTAGGCTGTGTTTATGTTGACTTGGCAGGTCCTTGCCTGCATCTCTGGGTAACCATATTAAAAAAAATGATCAAAGCTTGAAGAAATGCTGCATTACTGTTAATAGTTTTCCTTGGACTCCATACTCACATTTTGCTGTGTGATATATTTGTCTTACAGTACTACATCCTTAGTATCCTGTCTTACAGTACTACATCCTTAGATCATGCTTGGAGTCATCCAGTTCACATTTCTGTTCTAAACTGGAACTGTAATATTGCAATGACTGTCCCTCTCCCAGGCAAATGTAGCTGAATATGAGCAGTCCTCAGAAACGTAATTGAAGAAAGTAGGAACATGTTTGTATTAGCATGAGGGAGGATAATAGCACTAATGAGTTTTAAATAGTAAAATATTCTGTACAAATACATGCCATATAGCAGGTGACACTTCCCCTCATTTTCAGCTCTACCTATCCCATTCATCAATTCTGTGCTATTTGTAATGCATCTGTGGTGGCAGCATTTATACACAGGTCCTGCATAACAGAGTGAATAAGTCCTACTATGTGTTCTGCAGTTTAAATGGCTTCAGTTTTCTGAAAAATGTTTGACATTTGTTTAACCAACTGAAGCAAAATTCAAATTTGTAATGATTGTAAACAGAAGAAAGTAAAAATGAATTAATAGAGTAACCCCATTATTTTAGGGTACTGGCACAACAAAGTTAAAGTGAAGTTTCCCATAAAGATCAATTGTTTCACTAGTTTGCTGTTGGAAAATTATGTTCAATAGAGCATGCTTCATACAGTTTGCCATAAACTGCCACCTCAGACCATATTTCATAGAGTGTAATGGGTTCAGGTGCACACCAAGATGTGCTGCCAAATGTTTTACACAAGAAGCTCCCACAAAAATGTTCTTATTAATTTAAAAGACCCTTTGAACCTGTATAACACAGATGGGAGATGTGTTCTGTTGATTCTAAATCTGCCTTTCAGGAACATTTTTGTGTTAGAACAATTAGCCAACTTAGGCAGGAATAATTTAGCAGTAGTCAGAGACAGGGCACTTACATCAGAGAGGCGAGATCACAGTCTGGCTCCAGATATTTAGCCAGTGGCTTTGAGAAGCCCTCAGGCCATCCTTTGCTACAACCTTTACTCGTAAGCATCTGTTCATAATGCACCCTAACCAGAGCCCACTTATATCACCCAAAAAGTTTCCAACTCTGTTCTACAGAGAAGTGAAACTATGCTTGTTTCTCATCTAATTGAACTTCCACATTAAATTCATAACAGCATTGATGAGACTGAAAGCTGAGTTTGAATTCATGGACTAGGTACAGATATTCAAAAAGCCTGAGGTGGAAGTGCTCTAAGTATCATGCTTTAATCAAAGCACCCAAGGTTAGGTTGGAAGCGAACACAACAGATGTTTGCCTTTCGGTGGATGGGCTTGAATCCCTGCTGAACAGTTCCCCAGGTATGCTGGCTCAGGTCTTGGGGGAGGCAGGCTGGGTCCACATGGCAGGGGGGTTGTTTTCTGCCCCCTGCCCACCCCATATCCCCAGTTCCTGGCATCATGACAAGTCATGTGCAGCTTCAAGGTACAGTTTTAAGGAGGCTGGGATGGGTGGGGGGTGGGGAGGGACAGAGGCCCCCGTGCTGCACAGACATGGTCCAGCCCCACCCAAGACATGAACCAGCAAGTTGGGGGGCCCATGTAGTTGGGGGGCTCCATTTCCCTCCATGCAGGGAGGAGACTGAACCTTTTCTCCTTTCTGTGACAGCCCAGACATGGGGCTGGGCCAGCGCTCACCCAGAGCAGATGAGCACTGGCCACGGCTAGCATGCTGCCCCGGGAGAGGCCCCCAGGATGCTGGGGGACTGCAACCTATCTTGAATCATAAGAGACTCTGGTATAGACATTTGATGGAGTGCTTTAACCTAAAATACTTCAGTCTGATACTACATGCACCCAGATCTTTCTTAGACTGGGATCCCTCATTTTAAAGTGCTCTTGTGCGGTGAACGTCTGTTCAATTACAGGTGTTGAGTGCTTTCTGAGCACTTATCACATGGTAAGTGTAACATCTGTACCTGGCCGGAGTAAATAACCTGGAGAAAAGACTTATTGCAACACATATTGGTTTTGTTTAGCAGCTTCCTCTTAAGCTTCTCTTGATCTGAACAGGCTTTAACACTGTTTTTTTCCTTGGCATCTCCGACATGCTTTCTGGGCACTGGCCTCCTCTCTTACCCCTGCACGGAAATGGGACCTTGTGGCCCATCTGCTTTGACTCCCCATGTTTAGTTTTGAATTCCCAGATTTTCCAGTGGCACAAGCTCAACTTCTCCCAGAGTGCCATCCTCATATGCACTCTGACTTTACATTTCACCTCTTGAGAAGAGTTACTGAGACTTTGTAAGGTTCCTAAAAATAATCACTCTTCACTTTAGTGAGCATAAGAAATACAAAGATCCAAACTGACCAACCAACCAAGCAAAAAAAAAAAAAAAATACCTACATGCATTTCTCTTGGTTTTGCCACAACTCCGGACGTTTTGGGGGGTCTAGGTCACAGTTTTCTACAGAGTTTAGCATCTTTCGGTTTCTGCCCACAGCTGAACTGCTTCTGAATCTTCAGATTTCCCTCCTTTTTTTCTTGCAAGCCTCTTTTTATCTTGGCTGGCCCCACAGATAAACCAGACCCCTCCACTACCCCTTTTCCTGCTCAAGCTTCCTGTTTTTCTGAGTCCCTCTGTCAGGTTATTCCCTGATTGGCCTTGTCAGGAGATCAAAGTCTGCACCAAGTGATTCACTGCTTAGTTGCATTGGAAGTTCAGTGTTGGGAGACAAAAAAATCATTCTTTTTTTCTAGGGGGATCTATTTGAATGGATGATTATCAAAAGTTTAAAGACCCTTTTTGTCAGCCCTGTGCCAGGAATATGCACCTTTCATTTTCTGGGGCTTTATCTCAATATGGAGGCAAAAAAGAGCAGAGAAAGCAACCAGGTTCAAAATCCAACATACTTTGCTGTCTGGTAGACACGCTGATTCCCCAGTATCAAACAGAACGCATAAGTTTTACATAGATAGACCACTCCCCCCCCAATAATCACATTATACAACTTTAGAGAAGCAGAGGGAGCATACTTAGAGAGGCTCCTTCTGTGTAAAACAGGAAAGTCCAGTCAGACAGTTATATGCCCATGCTGGAGTGCACTGCCCCTCTGGTATCCTTAATTACATTGAAATTTGTACAAGGAACCTATATAATATCCTGGGAGATCTGAAGTATGCACAAATCTTCTGATTTAAATTGTCCTCTGTCTTTTAAAAAAGTACCTCTTGCTAAGCAACCCATTTTTTTGATCCCTGGAGTGATCAATTAGATGGATTTTCCTGTAATTGCTTTTGTATTTAATTATCAGGTCTAGATTCAGGTCTTAGTTAAATCCTTAGAACTTAATGACTTCAGTGAGGTTGCAGATATGTCACTGACGACAGAATTTCATTCTTCATCTTTACAAGGTGAACTGCAGTTTTACTATGTGTCCTAAACAATAGCCTTATTGTGAGGATTAATTGGTCTTTAATTCTAAAACTTATATGTTCACACCAGCATAATTGCTATGGATAGAAATCTGGTATTAGGAGTGGAACGGAGGCTGGAAACCTTGAACATGCATGAGATGGGATACTGGGCTAACTAGGCCCATGGTCTCACTCAGTATATAGTAGTTCTTACAAACAAGTAAGTAGACATACAACTGGACATGTGTACCTGCAAAGCTTTATGCATGTATTATATTTATGGGCACCAGTGAAGAACATGCACATTGCCTACTCATGGAGTTAAACCCCTTCCCAGGGGCAGTGAGATTTAAAATCCACCTTAAATTCAGCAGAGCCTGCACTGGCTTCTAAGAGCTTTCTAGGCACAATTCCAGGTGCTAGTTTTGAGGTACAAGGCCCCAAATGGTCTGGGCCCATTATACTTAAGGTACCACCTTTCCCCTTATGGCCACTGTGATGCTTAAAGTCTGCCAAGAGTAGAATACTAGCACCATCAGTGTGCCAGTACACTGGTACCTGGTAGTACCATCAGTGTGGTGAAAACCTGTGGGGAAGTATTCTTGGCAGTTGATCCTCAGCTTGGGAACTCCCTCTCACATGGGGCCTGCCAGAGACTGAGCCTGGGCAACTTCTGGAAGCACTCCTTTGGGCAGGCATTTAGTAAGCAAGGCTGGGGATTGTTAGGGCAGAGGTGTCAAAGACATGGCTTGCAGGTCAGATTTGGCTCATGGAGCCACATCATCTGGCCTCTGGTACTAGTCCTGGGTATTAAGCTGACCCACACATCATGCAGTGTGTGCCAGAGTGGCCCTGCATGCAGGGCCCAGGAATGCAGTGCATATAGCATCCACTTTTAGGACCCTTTGCTACATGCAGTACCCATATAGGGCCAGTTCAGGATTCCCACCCATATGCCAGATCCAGTTCCCACAGTGCCCACTCTGCTGGTCCAGGATGCTGCTGCATGTGGTACCAGCTCTGGCTGGTTTAAAATGCAGGCCAGCTGGAGTGGGCACTGCATGCAGTGCAGGTCTTGGGGTGGACAGCATGTGCAGTGCACAGACTGGCCACAGGGCAGGTATTGGATATAGTGCTATGCTGGTTGGTTCAGGGCTGTGCTGCATGCAGTGCCCACTCTAGTCAGTCTGGGACCTGTGCTGCAAGTGACACCCACCCTGGCAGGTCCTGAACTGGCTGGAAGTGGCAGGGGCCATGGCCTGAATCCAGCCTGTGGGGCTGACCCTGTGCCAGTCATCAGATAGTTTCACAGTGCTTAGGGTAGGAAGGGACCTAAACAGATCATCAGGGCCAACCCCCTGCCCTGGACAGGAATGGGTGCTGTGGTCATATCACCCCAGCCAAATATCTGTCCAGCCTCCTCTTGAAGACCCCCAAGGTAGGAAAGCACCACTTCACTTGAGAGCCCATTCCAGAGCCTGGCAGCCCTAATTGTGAAGTAATGTCTCCTGATGTCCAGCCTGAGCCTTCTCTCTAAGAATTTGTCACCATTATTCCTAGCAAACCCTGGTGGTGCCCGGGGGAACAGAGCCTCACCCAATTCCCACTGGTCCCCCCTGGTGAGTTTGAAAATGGCCACCAGATCCCCTCTCAGCCTTCTCTTGTGGAGGCTGAATAGATTCAGGCCCTTCAGCCTCTCTTCGTAGGGCCTGCCCTGCTGTCCCCTGATCATACGAGTGGCCCTCCTCTGGACCCTCTCAATTGTAGCCACATCCCTCTTGAAGTGCGGCACCCAGAACTGGACACAGTACTTCAACTGCGGCCTGACCAACGCTGCATAGAGGGGAAGGATCGCTTCCCTGGACCTGCTTGTGATGCATCAGTAGAGCACACAGTGCTAACAGTGGTTAGCCTTACTGACAGCTTCCTCGTATTGGCGGCTCATGTTCATCTTGGAGTTCACAATGACTCCTAGATCCCTTTCTGCCACTGTTTTGACAAGAGGGGTGTTCTCTAGCATATAGGTGTGACCTGATCTGGCCCACACCCCCTGGTTTAGGGAGTTTTTGTTTTATATTGTAATATTCCACTTGCTTTTATATGTTATTTTGTCTCTTACTGCAAGCTATCTTGAGATTTAGTTTGGAAGGGCAGCATATAGATCAAATAAATAAATAAATACCACTTCCATGCTAAAGTTAGTTGCTTAAATGCTACCTGCTTCTCTAAAGGTGGAGTTGAATTTAGGTCTTTGTCTCATTCTCATAATTAGGTGTTTTTCTTTTTTAACTAAGGCTTTAGCAACACTAAGCTGAGCTGGGTGTTTACCAGAAATTAGTTCACTGTTTATAGTCTTTTAGCAGAAACAAATGGTAAATATTTGCATCCTTAATTTGAAGATATTTTAATATAAGGACTAATCAGTGGGTCACCTAATAAAAAGGCATAATCAGTGGGTCACCTAAACCCTTACCCTGCACACTTTAGGTTGCCCATGCAGTCAATGGAAGTTTCAGTGCTTAACGGGCTTGAGGGCTGGAATTCTGTGTCCAGTTTCTGAGTGATGCCAACACTAGAGACTAAAACTGATCTAAAACTGGTAGCAGCTTTTGCAAGAACCAGTTAGCCTCTCAGGGTGCCAGATATGTGCTGTCGGCAGGGGGGCGAGGAAATTTAATTAGGGCGGCTCTCGAGAGCTACTGTAATTTAAACGCCTGAAGTGTCTTTTGTATTCAGCATCCTGTGTTTCAAAATGGTGGCAGGTCATTTTAACTAAGACTCGCTTAATAAGCCTTAGTTAAAGCACCCCAACTGCCATTCT
This sequence comes from Crocodylus porosus, assembly GCF_001723895.1. Lineage (NCBI taxonomy): Eukaryota > Metazoa > Chordata > Crocodylia > Crocodylidae > Crocodylus > Crocodylus porosus. The sequence continues at coordinate 97,034,692 of NW_017728947.1, forward strand.
CAAAAGCGGGACACTGAATACATGAGATGCTGCAGCATGCCAGAGCATTCAGATTAATTAATCAAGTCTGGTCTGACACATTTTGATTACAACACATTGGAAGTGCCCTCAGGTGCCACCTGCTGTACCTTCTGACTGACTTCAGACTAATGTGGCTAACCATGTCTTGAGAATTTCTTAAGATCTTTAGCTGTAGATCTTTCATCTGATCTACAAAATGATCTGAGATAAGACATTTTGCCCATCTATTTATAATAATAATAATAAAAACACCTAAAATTGGTGTATATATATTTCTGTAAAACTGTCAAAAATATATTTATGCTCAAAATCTGTAAAATGGTGGGTCTCTAGTCAGAACCTGTGGGGATAGTGTAAAATTCCTGCTGGGTACCCAAAATAAATGTGAAATGTGAGGTCTGTTCAATTGATGATCAGCTTGTGCTAAAATAATTCTTACAGAATCAACTTACAGTATCTCAATCTTACAGGTGAGATGGTGAGGAACTATGTTTCCTGTACCTTTCATATTTAGTTAATTCCTCATATTGTGCAACTGCAACTCATATTTGTTCTTGGCCCATCATCTCCTGTTTCTTTTTAATTGACTGCATTAATGACCACCTACATATGTTACTTACACCTCACCTGCTGGCATAAAACACCACATACGTACGAAGAACCAGTGGGTGCATCTACACATGCGCTGTAATGCATGGTAGCCTATTTTATTGAGTATTAACTTGGCGTGTAAAAATGTGCTATTACGTTACTGTGCAGTAAAATACGCTACTGCACATTAAGTGTCACCTAAAAAGCATACACGTGTACTACTAGACATTAGGATAGCTTAATGTGCCTTAATTTAGTACCTCATTTTGGAGGTACTAAATTTAATGCTCATTAGGAAAAGGGCATTAATGCACATGTAGATGTGTCCAGCCTGTGATGACAGTAGAGATGATCTACATTCATACTAATCCTCCCTAAATGGATTATTTTCTCATCCCACTACAAAAAGGCAGGATTTGCTTCTAGCACTGTCATGGCAAACATTGGAACATGGCTCTGTGGCTTGGAAATGTGCTTTGAGATCTTTTTCTTTTTAAATATGGTTTTACAGATGTCTGGAGCTAGCAGGCAACTAGAAATGGAGAAGGTGTGCATAGAGAGGGTGTTCCTGCCTGACATCTGACAGATGCAGGACAGGGAAAAAGTCTATGGTGGAATCCAACAAGAATGCAAGACTGTCTTCCTATATTAGAGCCAGACGATTAGTAGGCAAGTGAATATTCCTAACAGAAACAAAAAAAGCTGGAGGAGCTTGGAAGGGTCTAAGTGTGTATGCCCACAGAAAGGGGAGCTGGAGTGTCAAACTCATTACTGGGGCCTCGGAGCAAAAATTGCTCTTGTAGGCTGATCATCTGCATACGCAGGGTTCCATGCTAGCAGCAGTGACAGCTACTATTTTGGAATTATTGTGGACATACTGTGGAATCAGACAAGCTTTTTAGGCTAAACCTTATTAGTGGCACTGCAGATGCTGCTCTTATTCAACATTTTGTTGAAAATTACATAATAAAAATGTCCATTTGCTCCATTTTGAGACTGTTCTATTCAAACTTGCCAAGACTTATTGCCTAAAATGGAACTGATGTTTCATTAGTTTAGAGTTACTGTACTAGCTCTCAGATAGTATTGCTATGCAGCTGGAGGGGCCCTTAAACACCCATACACTGGAGGACCATGTCAAGGATGGTGTTTGATCTTTCTGCATATTTCACTTAAATGTCAAAATAGTTCCTTGGAAAAATGTTCTGTATCATACACAGCAATCAGGATAAAACACATTGTTTCTGAAAGTGAAGTAATTCACACCTGCCCCTTGAAGAGCTTTTTTTTTTTCATTTCATGGAATACAGGCACACCGTGGTGATGCTGATCTCACTGAAAACACTAATCTAATTTGACTTCACTTAATAAGACAAGGTCATATAGCAGATGTTAATACATTGTATCAGAACTATTGTGTGGCTTTCTGTGATCATGTCTACACAAGAAACTTAATGCACCTGGAAGCAACTCCCTCAAGTACAGTGCGCAGGTCTGTGCAGGCTTCCTTTTAAACCAGAAATAAGCACTTTGGGCTGTCTAATTATCATGAGGAATGGGCTAATTGGCTCAGTCGCATAGTAGTGGCAATGAGTTCACCCTTGGTGCTGTAAGGGGCATGGCTACATGGCTTCCACTTTGTGAGGGAACCCACACAGAGCAGCATAATGCACTTGAGGATGCCATAGCCATTCATGGTAAGTTTACTGTGTAGACATAGCTTGACTGCGTATGACCCAAATTTCTTTGAGTTTAGATTCCCCCACCTGTTTCAGGTGCTTACACTGGATGAAAATTTGTGAGCACCTCATAGCCTTTCAGACATTTGGATAGATGTTAAAATGCCAATCACAGGCTAATCCTTAACACTTGTACCTTGCTGGAGCTCATGTAGAGCTCTGAAGAGCATTGATGGGCACTGTATTTAGTGTCCCACCCTGAACTTGCCCTCAGCCTAGGGTTTCTTCCCAAGCTTGAATGTTCTTAGGATTTCTCTGAAAAGATATCTGTCCCAGGTTCCCTTTGACCAGAAAGCTCCCCTACCTCTTCTGTATACAGGGGGGAAATCAAGAAGCAGTACCAGTCACAGTGAATCATGCAGGAATTGGTTACTAACTGCTGCAGGACTCCAATGCCTTCTTAAAAACATGCAGCTGACTGGGATCTCCCTTTGTACAACCATACTGCTCCTTCTGAAGTCCCAGGTCATGACAGGACAGCCTTGTTAGTGGAAGTCAGATCATTCATAGTCAGATGGTTCACAACCTGCCAAATTTACAACTGTTTGCTGTGGCTTTTGCTTCAAAGGGCACAGCTTCTCCCATCTGCTCAGTGACCCCATACTGGTGATTTGAGAAGTGGTGCCCTTTGAAATAAAAGCTGCATCCAACAGCTGAAGTACTGAAAAAGTGTCGTGCAGCAGTTTGGTGTTGGTCTGTATACTCCTGGATACTTTGCAAACCTGCATGTTCACAGGGAGTCTAAGAACATAACCCCGCAAAGTATTGGGCTTTTACTACACACACAAATAAATAGCCAGCAGTCACTTCCTGAAGAAGGAACAAACATGGAAGGCACAATATCTTAAGCTGCCCTTTACCATCAGTTCCTTTGGCAGCAGCCTCTTTCATCCAGCTACTGTTATTAATAACTGCCCACCTTTACATCAACTGATCATTGCTTCTTAAATATCATAAGTGCGCTTCAAACCTGTCCCATTTTTTTATCCACTATTCTGGCCCTCAGTCCATTAACGGCTGAGAAATGGAAGTTTCATTTAACATGAATTTTCAAAGAAACATTTGGACAGTGTGCAGCCCACACATGATAAAATAACTTCAGTTATTAGAGCAATAAATCTAGAACAGAGATGGCTCCTGCTGCTGCCTGAGGGAGCAGGGGAGACAGGATCATGGCGGAGACATGCCTCACTGCCAGAGACGACAGAGATTAGGGCACCATAAATAGCTACATATGGGGATAATGATGGAAGGCTGGAGAAAAGGAATAGCTTGAGCAGGGCAGAACTAATTTTCTGAGTGGTGGCTATTAGGGGAAAGTTTAATATTGCAATTGTGGTACGTTAATCACATTTGACACATGATAGATTTTTCTGTTCCTTGATTGGTTGACTAACTTTTATACACAGGAGGATGGTGTGCATAAATCATTGGACATTCAGGTTCTTTAAGGGAGACATTTGCCAATTCACCACTGGAATAAATGGGAGAATACTGAATTAGAGGAGTTGTGCCCATCTACACCAGTAATGTATCTGTCTCTTTGGAAAGAATACTGAGTAATTTTGAGTTCTTCTATCAAACATTTTTGGCTTAGTCCTGTTCCCCTAGAGATGTAAGTAACCATTACTCATTTCAAAGGCACTGCTCATGTCCAGGGATAAGTTATGGAAAAGTCAGTGGACCTGGACCCTGGCTGGAAGGGTACCAGTAGATTCACAGTATGTGCAATAAGCAGCATTGATAGAGTGTTTTGATTTGCTTTTTGCCTGTATTGGATCTGGGCCTCATTTACTGTTAAATTTTGGAACTGTTATTTTTTATAAAAAAATATTTAAATGTTTCTGTGTAAATGCAGAACATTACTTTGTCTGCCATTCAATATTAGCTGGTGCTGAGTCAGGGCGGAAAGTAAATGGCAGTTTTCAAGAGAATCATCATAGATCTTGACAGAACAAAGACCAATGGTCTCAAGTTGCAGCAAGGGACGTTTAGGTTAGATATTAGGAACAACCGTCTCACTAGCAGGGTAGTAAAACACTAGAACAGGCTACCCAGAGAGGTTGTGGACCCTCCCTCCTTGTAGGTTTTAAAGATTCGGCTAGACAAAGCCTTGGCAGGGATGGTCTAGTTGAGGATGGTCCTGCTTTGAGCGGGGGGTTGGACAAGATGACCTCCTGAGGTCCCTTCCAACCCTAACTTTCTAGCATTCTATCATCTAGTTTAATCTCCTACTCAGTGTCGGTGAGGGATATGTTAAAGACATGTTGAATACCTCTTTTAAACTGCAACAGCTATACAACATGTAATAGCTATGATTTAATATCATCTTTCTTTCTCTGTTAATACTTGGAATTTGGCCTAGTATTTTTACTTGATCACTTATCAAGGTGTTTTCCAAGCAATGAGTGGTCAAGCTTCATATCACCCCTGAGATGTTGCACAGGTGGGTGAACTGAACATCATGCAGTTGATTGGGCTTCAGAAGCCTTAATAACTTGACCTCACTGTTTCTTATTCAAATGCCTGAGTCTAATAATAACTAATAATCATGTGTTGAAAAGTCAATAGAAGAAGAAAGTACTGCACTTCTCCGAGTGCCTTATTCCAGCAGAATAAACCACGAGAAGCATTTCAGTAATTTACTGTGGTAAGCGCTCTCAGCAGCTCCCCTACTTCAACTGTTTTGTGCTCTAGAAAGTACATAATTATCCTGCTAATTAGTCATATTATTATTTAATAGTCCCTAGACAATGTTTTCCTCTTTGAATAGTGATGGAATGAGCCTTTTCCCCATCAAAAATAATCCCTGTCATGGCCCCAAACCTTTTTCTTCCCTGTTTGTTCCTTTCCCCCCTGAAAGTCCTGATTGCCCAGGAGGTGATTCTGGTTGGCAGCTGCACAGAATGAGCTAGTGATGTGATACAAACACTAGGGGATTTTCCCCATTCTTACATCACTGGCAAGAATAGATTCTGCTGCTTCCTATCATCTTCACAGGTAATCTTCATGCAAAACCAGTGTGATGGGAGGCCTATGAATGTTTGGTATCACAGACTGAGGAGCACAATGGGAAGCTGGTGAATATCCTCCTCGGAAGTGGACTTCTCCCTCTCCATGCACCTGGCCTCTCTACAGCAAACCACCTCTGTAAATACCTCTGATGCTCTTAATTTAGATATCACCTGAGGTCTGTTGGTGAAAGCTGTGGGATGCTGGGAGGGTTGTGGGGGTTGACTTGTAAAGTTTGTTTCCAATAACGCCTAATTCGAATCCAGTGAACACCGGCAGTTGGCTTGCAAATCTGAATCATTGTTGGTTTTGGTAGGGTCACAGTGGCATGGAACTGGAGTCATGCAGTGGGAAACCTGACTTAGGGAAAGTGAGCTGGTGGGGGGTAGAGGAAGGACAATGCCAAGGGTTCAGTTGATGTGACTTAATCACTGTTTCTCTCAGAGTTTGCTGGGAGAGGGAAAAGTCTAGGATTTACATATACCAGACCTAGTGCATTTTGAAAGGGAGGAGAAAAGGAAGGATGGTGGCTGCAAAGAGAAGCAGGGGAGAAATATTTTAGAAAAATGGTACAGAGATTGAAGAGAGTTGGGTACAAACTGGGACCTGCCTCCCTGAGACACTACAGATTTTATGGAGAAGTTAGACAACCTAGATGGAGTTAGGCAGTAGGTGTGTAGATGGTGATACCCTTCAATGTAAACAGGGTTCTTGGTTAAAGCTGTGTTGGTCTAAGGACAGACGTAGGCAAAGTTCTTTGGGTAGCTATGATATCTTTTATTAGACCAACTAAATAGTTCGAAAAATGTTCTTTGCAAGCTTCTGGGCACAAACACCCTTCTCCACGCAGTCTCCCAATGCCTGAAGGAGGGCGTTTGTGCCCAAAAGCTTGCAAAGAACTTTTTCCCAACTATTTAGTTTGCCTAATAAAATATCTACCTAAAGAACCTTGCCTTCAATGTGAACACGTTTTCTAACAACTCCTATTTTCTTGGGTTTTTTTCCCCAGCCTCCTTTCTCCCCCTCTTCCACTTCGGTGGTTAGGTCATTCTAGCTCAGCAGGAAATAGGTCAGTGACACATGCCTATTGTTTTAGAACACAATTCTTCATGGTGCATTCACAGTAAGAAATCTCTTCGTTTTTGAGCTTTCAGGAAGGCGGGCTGAACGTTACGGCTGCAGTTGTCCTTTTCAACAATTCCTTCATGCCTCTTTGTTCTAACAGTCAAGCTTCTCTTTATTTATATTTTTGATTGTAAAGGTTGTTTTTATCCATTTTCATGACTCAAAGTTCACAGAGGAACCTGCTACTCCTACCTAGCTGCTTCTCCAGCTGCACCCCTAGGTTGCAAATGCAAGTTTTGAAGTCATAATCACACTGGAGAATATGGCAATGTGCTAAAATGTCAGGTGATGCAAAATTAATGATTCAGGATAAAGACAGTAGTGATGATACACATTGCACTTCTGAAGAGCTTGCCATCCAGAATTTCAAAGTGATTTATAACAGGTATTCAATTCCTGACTTGCAGGCCAAATCCAGTGCCTGGTGTCATCTGGACCACGGGCCGTAGACTTTGGCCCTGTGCGTTAGCTTGAGCATGCAGGGTGGTGGGGGTCTGAGCCTGGAGTGCACGAGCTGGGCAGGGGCAGTTCAGCCCCAGAGCCAAATCCCAGCTGTGTGGAGGCAGTGTGGGGCCCCTGGAGCTGGATCCTGCCCATGCAGAGGTGGAAGAGGGTCTCTTAGTGTCTGATCCCAGCATGTGGGGGCAGTATGGAGCTTAGTCCATCCTGCAAACCAGCCCTATGCCTTTCACCTAGCCTGCAGTGCCAAAACCATGAGGCTGGGTTAAGGCACTTCATTACTTCAGTGCAGTTGGTAAATGTTGTTGCCCAAGGAAACAGACATAGAAGTTTTGCTACTTGTTGAAAGTTGCCCCAGAAATCTTGTCAGAGCTTGGGAAAGAATTCTAATCTCCAGGGACTGTGTTTTAGCCACCAGACAAGCTTGCCCCTCTGCAAAGGATAGAGCACTGGGTTCAAATATCTAAGACAAGGAGTACCAGGGATGCTTAGTGCCTATCAAATTCAAACCCTTCACGCTTCAAGCTGGGCATCCAGACTGAGCATACATGTAAGTGCTGGCCCTGAAACTTTTTTTGCTTTTCCATGATCAGTCCTGTTTTCCATATTCTGAGCATGACTCTGCAAGCCAGTGGCCTAATTTGTCAGTGCTGAAGAAAAAGGGAGAATAAGAATAGAAAGTGCAACTAATTGCTTTTTGTAAAACAGCATCCCTGACTAAATGGATGACAACTATTTTTATTTGCTGATTATGCCTGATGGGTGTAAAGCCTCCTGTCTTACTAAAGCTTCAACTTAACTAACCTCCAAAGCTGGTGGCTGATAACACTAAGACTGAAAAAGAAATTAGTTCAATACTGAGTTGGGAGCATTTAATTATTTAGTATAGCTTTGTAGTACAGAATACAGATTGGACATTCTCCTGCGTGGGCGCAACTCATAGATAGTTTAACAGGCAGGAGATTAAACTAAGCACCTGGTAGAGATACAGGTGACAGGAATTCAATGTAGAATCTACGACTCTTTTATTTATGCATTTACACAGCATTATCACAGTACCTTCACATTCATAAAAATCTCTGGCTTTTTGTTTGGAGGATGATTTGGTATCTAGAGTCTTTTTTATTTTATTAACTGTGCCATTGCAGTTAACTCATCTCAACTTTGTGTAGTCTGCATAATAATTTTATTGTATGCTTTATTTAATTTGTACAAAATAAGATTGATGACTCCCTCCAAGTAGGCTGGCATTCTATGAAATGCTGCAGAAGTTAACCAAGTATGTGGTAATGTATCATGATCCAACTGGTCTGAATGCAACATATCCTTAAAAAATATTTGCATACAGTATAAATAAGGGGTGGAACAGGTTTGGATATGAGGGGTGTGCAAAATGGGCTGTATTCAATTCAGATTTGGATTCAGCCTGAATCGGGGGGCAGTGATTTGATTCATTGATTTGGATTGATATCCCAATTCAATTCAGCCGAATCTGAATCTGAACATTTGATGCTGATTCAGAGAATCAGTGATTCAGCCATAGATACAGCTTTAAAAGTTTCTTCTACATACCTCAAGGTACCAGGCGCGGCTCGTGAATGCTGAGATGGTGGGGTAGATGGAGTGTCTCACAGAAGCGTGGCCCCCTGCCCCCCCATGCTCAGTGAAAGACCCGGAAGTGGAGCAGAAATACTTCTGGTTCACTTCTGGGTCCATTGCCAAGTGTGCAGGGGTCCCTTCCCACATGCCTCCGGCTCGGCAATCAGCCACAGGGGGACCCCGGGTGCTCCTCCAGACCCAGGAGCCATCAGTTGCTGAGCTGGGTGGGGGGTCCCATGTGTGCTCCGTAGCAGCCCCAGAAGTGGACTGGAAGTGCTTCTGGTCCACTTCCGGGTCCACTGCGGAGCACACTGGGGACTCCCACACACTCCCATGGGATGCTCCATCTGCTCACCATCACAGTGTTCATGACCATCTGGTACCCTGAGGTATGTAGAAAAAACATTTAAAGCTGTGTTTATGTCTGAATCATAGAATATCTCCGAATCTCTCCAGATTGATTCAGTGGATTCTGATTTGGAGAGATTAAAGGGTCTCCTAATTCAATTCAGATTTGGAGATTCAGCCGCCAAATTGGGCCAAATTTCCGCTGAATTGAATCAACGACTGAAGCGTTGCACAGCCCTACTGGATATCCATAGTGGCATCTGAGTCACAGGTGCCAACTGTGCCTGCCTTAAGTAGTATTGGCTTGCTACTGTAGAAGCTACAAGCTAAAAATATTGGCAAACCTAATTTTCATATTGTGTGCCAGCATTTAGAGATTCTTTCACTGGATGGGAAGGGACAAGAAAGCCACAGTAGGGTAGTTCTAGTCCATACAGCATCACCAGACGTTCAGTCAGTGGAAATTTTAATCACCAGACTATTGGGCTAGTTTCTTTAGAGCCACAAAGCCTGCGGTGTTACTTCAGCATAGCTATTAATAGTTATTTGTTGCCACGTGTTCCTCAGTTATAATAATTTAACTCAACACCTTTCTCTTAGCTTGTTGTTTTAACACATATAGCATAGATGAGATTTCATTTTCTGAGGTAAAATATTTTTAGAAAGGAAAACGCAGGCTTCCAAAACATATAACATGGAAAATAAATCAGTACAGCATAAACACCTTTATTAAAATGGCGAGACAATATGCCCTGCCCCCTGCCACCTTCATGAAGGCTCAAACACACACAATATAAGCTTGCGTTAAGGAGACACCTGTCTGAGGGATGCTTTCTTTTTTTTTCTGTTTTGAAGGAGATAATATACTCAGTTTTACTCTGTAAAGAAAAACAGTCAGAAGCTCAGGCACGTAAAACCCCATTTATTTGACTAGCTGAACCTCTTGAGTCCTTGTCAAGTTCAAAAACAGAGAACAGTAAAAGGCCAGCAAATGAAGGTCTATGGTTAGAGCAGAAGCTTGCCACAACAAGGATTTCAATCTAGAAGAGAATACGTTCCTGTTATCTGGAGGTACCTATTAGCCAGATGTTTTGTATTGCACATAGTAGACAAGAAACATTTGGTCTTGGAAAAGTGCCATTCATTTAGACCTGTCGAGTTAGCAGCCTCTGTGTTAAGTGCAAAAACTTCATAGATTTTTATTTGCTCATGAAAGGCTATTTGGTCCTAAATGCCTTGGAACAGATCCACAGAATAGTCTCCCAAGTCCCAGACCTGCAGCAGAAGGGCCACCTTTTTATCTGCAAGGTCTGTGTGTTGAGAGCAAATGTGCACAGGGAGAATGCAGTGCACAGAGGTATGGAACAGAAGTACCCCAGAATAAAACAGCACTGCTCTGCAGAGACTGGAAACTGCAGAGTCCATACCATGCCATGCCATGCCATACCATGCACTGTGGAGCTTGGCTTTTTGGGGGCTCCCTGTCCAGGACCGTAGATGAAAGATTGTAGATCTACTGGCGAAACTGGAATGGGGGAGGAAAGCTGCTGGAGGGGATCACATATCAGTGAGCAGAAACAGACCCCACTCCCACAATTTGATATGAGGAACCCTGTAAAGCAGCATTGAAGGCCAGTGGCCCTCAGCCTTTCCCGACTCAAGGCACCTGTTTCGAGACTCCAGACACTCAGCAGTATAGCGATGCAGCTGGGTGCCCAGGGCACAGGGGCAATGGCAACTCCCGGTGCTGCTGGCACAAACAAGATTGCAATCATGCAGCTGCCAGTAGCAGCTGGATTTTTTTTCAGTCCCTCCCCAAAATTGCTGTCTGTGGTGGTTGCCCTGGTCTCTCTGCCCTAGGTCCCTGACAGATGTTACACTTAAGATGTGACTGGCTGACTGGCAGAGTGGGCTGCCCTTCATGCAGCCCCACCCCTTGCTGCTGATTGGTGGAGATGGGTGAGGCCGCATGAAAGGCAGCCCTCTTCGCCAATCAGGGGTGGAGGGAGAGGCTGCCGTCTTGGCTGCTTTCCTTCATGCTGGTGCCTCTCCACCACCCCATCAGGGTGCAAGGCCAAGCTGCAGTGGATGTTGGCTTCCACTGGAGTACCAGCATTTTATTTTCAGTAAGTTTTTTTTCCTGGTGTTTCTGCACAAAATTGCAGAAACTGACATTTTTCACGGTTTCCGCCAAAAATGATCCCACAATCACACCTCCTGCCATGCATGTGTGGCATATCAGGAAGTGTAATTTTGGGATCCCACATCAGATCCCATTGTGCATTTACTTTAACGTCTGTCAGGGGCCCTAGTTACACCACCGTGGGCAGTCTTCAGCAGGGTTTGAATTACGGGGAAGCTCGGGGGAGCTGATCCCCCCATAAGAGATGAGAGCCCCCTGTAAGATTTGAAAATCATAACCAGGGCGGGGGGGAGGGGCGTGTCTCCAATTTTGTTAGGGCATCGCGATGGGCAGTCCAATTTTTTTTGCAGAGTCAAAGTGTAATTCAAACCCTGCTCCTCAGAAAATGCCAGCTCTTAGCTGTCACTTGGTTTTTTGACTACTAAAAGATAATAGAGCAATTCTTCCATTGCAAAGAACCCAAAAAGACCACAACAGAGTGTTTTCTGGCCTGAATGGTTTCCTGTTTGAAATCTCTTGGTTTATCTTGTGAATTGGTGTTGGTGTTTGTACATTGTGCTTATACTGAGTGGCACCTCACAAAACCCTTAAAAGTATCTCATGGCCCACCAGGGGGTCATAGCACCCTGGCTGAGAATCAGGGGTTCACACACTTTACAGGCATAGAGCCTGGGCCTTTGAATGTGGTTTTCAGAGAGAAAAATGTGACTGAGCTGTGCTTTCATTCTCCCAGGTAACTTAGCTTAAATATCATTGCTGCTGTGGCCTGCATTCTGGTTGCTCTGTTTTTGAGTATTATGACAGGGTTTTCTTTTTTCTTTCTTTCTTTATTCTCCTGCTTTCAGCATATCTTGCTCTTTCTTGGTCTTTCATGTTTAATTGCCCACACATCAATATAAATCAAAATATAAAATTAAAATGCCATTGCTGCTAGCAACCTGAGACTGAGACTCCAAACCGAGAGTGTATAATTTATTTTGCATTAAATTAAAAATCTTCCTACTCTAATAATATTATGGGCTATATTCATTTACTTTGAAATCAAGACTCATTATAGAAACCTGTGCAAACCTAGTCTGCTAGTACTGCTGCTTGGTACTCGGTACTTGCTGTGCCTCTATCCATGAAAATGTCTTGTTATTAGTTCCATTTCAGGTCATAAGAGAATCCTTCAATGTGACTGCAAAACATTTTATACTTCAGTCATTCACACATACCTATGCAAAGTCCTTACTATTTGAAAATGTCTTCCAAAAGAAATCCAAACCTTTAAGTGTAGGAATAATCTTTCTGCAATTATTACAGGAAGCTGAAATTGTGGTTGAGGAAATAACTTGAGTGTCTTGTCCAATCCGGCTTGTCTACCATTTGAGGAGCCTCTAATTACTGCCACACCATTTAAATTCAGGTCAGTCAGTTCTCATGTAAACTCTACTGCCCCCATACTCCTAAAGCAATTGTTCCTACTGTGCCTATCTAATCCGATTAACCATCCCAGGTTCCACGTCATCTGTTTCGGAGAGTGCAAGATCCGTTTTCCACAAATCTGACATACACTGACTCTTGCTCAGCTACACATCTGTCAATGGAACTATCAGCAAGTGCAATAAGAACCTAGATTTCTCCAGGCTTTCTTTCCCAAGATACTTTTCTATGAGTCCTTGCAAATATTTCTATAGGGAATTTTGTGGTGTGAGAGAGAGTTGAGGCCTAGACAAAAGGCACTTACAGCTATGGAATCAGCACGTATACTTGTGTAAACAAGGAGCAGACAGGCAACACTAATCCTTATAGTGGGGTAATTTTACCCTATCTGGTGTAGAATTATCTTGGAAAAAATATAAAAGGTAAAATTATACCAGTGTCAGTTACACCAGAATAGGCATCATCTCTTTGCTTCCATCCTGGGGCATTGGTTTGCATAAGGAACAGAAGCTGTTCCTTGCTCTGCTACCCCTTACTAATGAGCTATTATAATACTGTCAAGTGCATGCATCTAGCCCATGATAAACGCTTGTCCATCCACTCGAAACCCTGAGGTAACTTATATGGGTGTACAAAACAGCTGTAAGTTACATGATTGAAAAATCCATCAAGTATCTGCGCCCTCAGTATATGTTGATCCAAAATGAAGGACATTTTTAGCTTTCTTCAAGCATGCCCATGACTAAACTTGTGTATTGTGGCTGTATAAGTACTACTAAACAAGATGGAAAATTTTGGATCTCTTTATTTTCAGACAGAAGGTAGGGCAGGGTGGCACCCTAGGGTGCACTGAGATGAGTGTGTATGTATGCTTTGTAGAGCTTCAAAGGCTGTTGAGGCACCACAAAATGCCTCAAATGACAGTGTACATCAAAAGGTTCTCTGTGCTGCTAATTTGCAGCAAAGAGTGAAAATTAAATACTGGGAAATCCCAGTAACTAAAAAAAAATGTTCCAAAAAAAAGTGACATGGTGCACATGGCTGCAGCGTGCATCAACTGAAACTGCAGCCAGCCAGAGCCATGCTCCAGGTTAGGCACTGTGCACCTGGATTACCACTACTGCAGCCCCGGGAGGCCCCCAGGACCCCAGAAAAGGCTGCTGGGGCCAGTCCAGGTGGCCCCACCTGGGGCAATTTGCTGTGCACCATAGCATGCCTGTATGAACATTTCCCAGGGACAAATGCAAATGGCACAACATTGGTCCCTGGGGAAACACACGTGCATGCTCATCTGGATGCACCCTTAGAAACTAACTAGTTCAAACAGGCATGAGCTTTCATAGGTAACAGTCTACTTCATGAGATGCTATGAAGGGACTTGCAGAAAGAAAGGGTTTCCATTTTTCAGAGTAATTGAAGAACACGAGCATCTTATGTGTTATGCAGTTCACATAAACAGCACTGTGGTCACATATATGCAGGGGAATCAAAAGGGCTGTCTTTATCAGAGGACTTCTTATGGTTTGTACAAGGTACAAAAATTATTTGTTTTGCTTGCATGCTTGGAAGCCAGTTTCTATCTTTATTTGGAATACTCAGATGTGCTCTGTGCTTCATACTTATTTGGCCCTAGGGTCTCCATCATAATATTAAACAGTTTCAAATCCCTTTTGGTTTTTCTCACCCTCTCCCTCTCTGAAAACCAGTGGTCTGATGTATTCCAAACACCTTTCAGTGTTTTTAAAAACAATCAAGCCTGGATGTACATCACTTTTATTTTAATATATTTTTAAATTCCATGGGAACAAATCAAAGATTGATTGGCAAATTAGATTGCCTCAGCCATGCCAGCAACAGCTAAGTTTGCAATTTGCAAAAGTCGGTAATCAAGTATTTGAGACAGTCCGTTCCCTCTGCATGTCAACTTGTGTGAGGCAAATAATCAAGTGGTAGCTGATTTTACTACAAAGCGAACCACCTTCTGTTAGCAAACTGAACTGTTACTGCCTTTAAATTGACTGAGGCCTTAGTTTGGAAGCTTTTTTCTCACTTGGTTAAAACCATATGAATTTCTGGCTGCTTGTATCTGCAGTTGCTTCTGCTGATGATTCAAATTTGTAATATTCTAAAACTTCTGGACAGTCTATCCCGGTTTGGGTAGACGTATACGTTTCTCATCCCCCTTCAAACAAAGCTCATCCCCCTTCAAACAAAGCACTAACAGGTGATGTGGTCAAACCTAGGGTCAGGCACTCTCTGCAATATAAATGCTATAATGATAATTAGCAGACAGCATTTTCCCATATTGATGGAAATGGATACATTTTCTAGTAAAATCATTCCTGAAAATATGACCCTGCTTTTTCATTAGCTATAGAACTGGTAGAAGAGACTTCAAAGAGAGACACTCAGTTCTCTCAAGTTTTTTTTTTCACTAACTCTAGAAAAATATGGCTTGGAAGTATACTTGTCTCTTCCCACCTCTTTATTTCAATATATTGCATGCAAGTCTATACCTAGCTGGGCCCAATACCTTTCCTAATATCTTATTCCAGGACTCAGCTTTATCACACTGTTCATCTTCTACTATCACCCCTGAAAGTCCAGTGCTTTGCTTTAGTTCAGTCCTCCCCTCTGGCCACCCTTTCCTGCTGAATCTGGTGTCATCCAACCTGTTCTTACTGTCAGGTTTCCTGTTGGCTGGACACTTTTACTTACTTTACTCTTACCTAGAGGTTTGTGAATGAGATTATATGGTGTGGTTACCTGCAAGAGCAGGGCATTAGATTGATTACAGAGGTCTCTTCTAGTTTTATGTTCTTATCACTTCGGATTGTTTCATGTCTCTGACCACAGGCCACTACACCAGCTCAGAAACTGCACAAGTGGCAGGGGAGCCACAGAAAGCTTTCTGTTCCTCATCTCTGCTAGCTTTTCCCAGAGTAACCAATTCTCTCCCTGTGATGTCTTTTTGAGGATTAGGTACAGGAGGTGGCTGAGAACATGGAGTAGTATAGTCTTGTACTGACAGGCTTAAATGACAATATGTCTACATGGCAATTAAAGGTGTGACTGCAGCATAAGTAGACATGCCTGCACCATGCCAAATCTAGCTAGCATGGAAAATTATAGTAGTGAAGTAGTAGTGGCTTGGATTTCAGTGTGGGTTATGCTAGCCTGCTGGGTACGTGCTAGGGTTGTTAGCACTTGCTGAAGTTCACATGGCTGCATTTTCACTTACCCATACCAGCTAAATGAAAACTAGCATAGGCCTGTTCAGCTATGCTGGAATCACAGCTGTGAATGGGAAAGATTGCCACCAAAGAGAGCTCACTATTGCTACAACTGTTGGAGCTGCTTGTCAGGAAATTCTTAGAAAAAAGGGGGGGAAACCCTTGGACAAATGCAGGGCAAGACCATTTTCTTCCTTATATGTGCAGAGAACTTTATCTGTAACAAGCAGTAGGAAGGTTGCCAAAACTAGAGGACATTCATATATCCCAAATGTCACTAATCTACAACAAAGAACATTTTACTAAATGACAGCAGTAGGGCACTCAGACTGTGGGGGCTCGTAAAGCTTTTAAAAACCCATTAATAAATAAGCAAATATATTACCTTTTCCAGATTAACCCAAAGAACCCCATAAAAAAGCCCAACATGATGAGCACTCTGAATCCTTGGTTTCTATTGCTGACTCTGCCACTGACTCCATGTGTGTAGCCAAGACTGTAGGCAAGACGGTTCATCTAATTTCCATCATCTTTTAATTAACAATAATCTCTGGTTCCTTTGCAGAATGTTTGTGAGACTGCTCAGTCATGGTGGTAAATTACGGAAAGCAGCTCCAACGAATGATGTTATAGAAAGTGCTATTTTTATTGCTTTTAAAGTACAAAAAAGAACTTAAAAACAGGAGAGAGCCACACAGTTATTTTTTATAACTATGATTAAACAAACATATTTATGAACTAATTTTACCACTTCTGGGAAACTGAGATGAAAAACTGGCATTACTGAGGGTAGTTACCTATTTAAACCTAGCACATGGGACCACAACATTTCTTGTGTTTCTGGACTGTTTGAATCTAGGATGACTGATTCTTAAGGTTTCTGGATTGCCATTTACAGCAGAGCAGTATGTGGAGTCTGGAAAAAGAGACTGTCTATGGTATTGGAATCTGGCTCCTGAACTTGAAAAAAAGATAAAATAATTTGTTGTTGGATGGTCTTTCATTTAAAGATTTGAAAAGACTTTAAAAACTTAGTGTCATAACTGTATCCTGTGCAAGGCAGGAGATTATTATTACCTTTTTATTTTAAAAGGGGTACAGTGAAGAATAGAATGTCACACAGTGAATCTGTTATAGTTTTGCCAAGAGTACCCAAAAGAAATCTAATCTGTGGCTTTACTGTGTATAAAATCTGATCTCTAAATGTGCATGAACAATCTTTTAAGTAGCTGCATTTTGGATGCACATAAAATATGCATCTGTATATCTTGAGTCATGCAGATCATGTACTGAATTGGATAGACCCCCTTGAAAACATAGCACTTGGGGTGTGGACACATGGCAATTGCTATGGTGCAATTTTACCTTGCGTTTTACTCTTTGGTAAATGTATTCCTAGTAAGGAGCAAAAACACGACCAGCTCTCCTAAGTTGACTGCCCACAGTAGATAATATCAAAGCACTAAATCGTTGTATGGCCAAGAGCCACATTCAGCAAAAGGCTTCTCTGTGATGAATCAACTAGAGGAACAGACACATGACACACTATGAGTGCATCTACACATTGCCCTATGTTGATGTAGCAAAGTTCTGCATCACTGTACAGCACACTACAGCCATGTAGCAATCACACGGGTCTATATGTGATCACCAGATGTGTTGCCATAACAGTGTGCTTCATGGTTATAGTATGCTGCTACAGTGAAATAGCAGGAAAATCTGTGCGCTGTGTGCATGGCACAGTAACTACCCATACTGTATCATGCTTTAGTACTTGCCAAAGGAAGTACCAAAGCACAGCGCCATAGCAATGTCACTGTACGGCGCCATGTAGATACACCTTGTAAGTAGTAATTTTTCCTGGTACTTGCTCTTCTGTTGCATTTTTCAAGAGGTAGCATTATCCTGGATTTACATGATTTACCGTGTGTGGGGTTTGTGGCATATGTTGTGTGTTGCCCCAACATACAATATGTGATAAAGTTAGTTTTCTACATGGAAAGTCTACCTTGTGTGTCACTCTTAGAAACTACAATGGTAAGAACCTAACCGACCAGACCACACACATTTTAAAACTTATTTTCAATTGTATACCATAGGGCTGAAAAGCTCAGCCTTGTTTATAGACATGGTAGAGCACTGAATCCAAAAACTGTGCTTAAAAGGTTGTAGTCAGTGGTAATTAATGTTTAAAGTGTCTGTATAAGCGTACACAGCCAACCTACGTAAATGCAGATCCCCAAGAGATTTGTGATTAGTAGTTAGCCTTACTTCCTGCCTAATCTATTGGTACTTCCCAGATGTTGTAAATACTCCTATGTACTGCTAAGAATTATTCACAGTGGGAAGATTTCATTTCAGCAATCATTTTTCTAGCTGACATTTTAGAGCATAATAGCATGTTTGCACTTCCAAAGAAAGTTCTCCACACATCTAACTACATTTTGGCAGTTTTTTGACCCCCTCTTCCTGTTAACCGCATCCACCTCTAAGGCTGGAATCGTGGTGACGAGGACAGAATAGAACACAGCAGGTCACCACGGCTCCTTGCTCGGCAAGTGGTATTTACTGAGCGAGGTGATGTGAGCATCAGTTTCTGAGCACACCAAACCAGAGAAACATAACATTGTCTACCACACAGCAAGGTGGGCTTTATGTATCAGCACAGAACAACAGTGCTCAGCTTTTGTGCGAGCTGAATAGAATACACCAGTAGTGCTCAACTTATGGCCCACAGACCATATCTGGCCCCCAAAATGCGGCTCAGCTTGGAGTGTCCTCTGCCCTCCCCTGCCCTGCACCATGTTGCTGATCCCCTCTGCAGCCCTCCCTGTTCTGTTTTCTTTTTCTCTTCCTCTGCAGCCTTGCCTCTGACATTGGTAGCCACTTTCTTCCCCCACCTCTCTCCCTCCCTGCTCCACTACCAGAGGGGAGTGGTGGCCTGTGATGCAGCCAGGCCACAGGCACCCAAACTGTCACTGTAAGGTTGAGGTCCACTGGAATACAGCTTTAATTAAAAAATAGGGTGGATCCATGGGTCAACACTACAGGACCTTGAGCTATCTTTCTCTTCTAGGACCTGCTGTACTCTGCTTTGTGGGATCTTCAGAGGCTTGCTCACATACAGTAAGACTTCTAAAAGAAAACAAGTTTAAAAATCTTCAGATACGTGGCTTTATGGGCTTCTGGGGCTGACATTTTGGCATCAGTTACTATGAGTGTGATTCTATGCAGCTTTTCTTGATACTTCATAAGGTTCAGGATTTGCACTTTGAAATGCACAGCAGAATGCAAGTCTGGAGCTATTTAACTTTTATTAGAGCCCTGAATTCTCATTCAGAGTTTCAACTGGGCAGATGAAACCCAAATAAATGTATTTCCTAACTCTCTCTTGATGGCCCAACAGATGATCTCATTTCATTCTCTGCCGCACACCTTACTTTCTCTTTCTTTTACAAGTCTTAGATGTAATTCTTTTACCCTACTTCTAACAAAATCCACAATATCTGAATGCCTTGGTCTCCTCACTAGCCTTGCCTCACTCTAGTTTCTGGCATGCTTTGTGCTCTTTCCATGTGGCCAGAAATCTCTTCCTCCTGCTGAGGTATGACACCTCTCCCTGCTTGCCACTCAGAGAGTAAGGCAGAAGCTGGTAAGAGCCGAAGCAGAGAACATACAGGGTGCAGTGTAGCAGTGACTCTTTCCATCATACGTTTTTCCATCTGCCAGCTGTAAAATAGACCTCACAGATGCAAAGAGTACCATGTTGCAGACCCACTGAAATCAAGGGCACTGACCTTACAGTCCTTTGTATGTATGCATTACTTTTCCAGTCTAGATCTCACAGGCTTGTGCATTTCTTATATTGGTAGAGTGACAGTCTGTTTCCATTTTCTAAATTGCTACCAGTGAGTCCAGTTCATGTGAGAGTGAGAGACAATTATCACTTGCATGAGGCAGGCAGTGTTTAGGCTGCAGCAGTCCAACTTCCCTGCCTCGCTCTGCTAGAATCCTTCTGTCCTGCCCTATTGTTCTGCTCCTGAGCCTCTTTGAGGTGAGAGTGGGATGTGAACAAACACTGCTATGGAGAATTTTTATGTACAGAAAAACATAAACAAAATGCTTAAGTATTAGGATGGTGACACAGATTGACCCTTTTCTGGAAGTCAATGGCAAAACACTCATTCCTTCAATGGGGTGGAATCAGTCTACAGGTGTGTGACACGGGGCTGTTTCAGTCACAGTACTCCTTCCAAATTCATTGGTTTGGGAGCTATAAATACAAGACAGCTGCAGAATCAGGGTCCTAGAATTACAGAAGTGGAGTTCTCCTCTCCCTTTGCTCTCATTTTGAATGTCTTTCTGAACTTCATTCATCACTTGGGCTCCATAGCCTGTTGCTGCCTAGAGCAAGAACCATGTTTGTTGAAAGTAGAGGCCAAAACATACTCTGAAGTCATGTTTGTCCACGTGCCTGACTGTGCACACAGATGAGCGCATAAATGCTCATCTCCTTGCACCATTGACCGATTTGTATATCAAAATCTGGGTATGGGTGCATAAGCCTGTTCCAAAACAGTCTAAAAGTTTTATATAATACTGGGCCAAATCCTGAGGTGCTTACTCAGTGGTGACTCAGGCAAAACTTATGATATATCCCATTTTTAACAAACTGCGCACATCAGTAACCACAGTACATTGTGCAGAGTTCCTTACCAGGCTGAACATGGATAGCCCTTGACTCTTGTGCGACAGCACGCAGTCTAGAGTTGTAACACCAAAGCTGCCTTTGTCAGTATATGATACTATGAACTTTCACAACATGCATCTAAACCAAGTCTGCTGTAAGAGTTAATCCTTCCCACTCTTTTCCAACTAAAACTCCAGCAGCGTGATGTGCTTCCTGTCCAGAATTCTTCAAGTGCTAGTTTCAAATCTCTGTTCTTTTACAACTGCGCACGACCACCCTTTCAGAGCTGTTCCCAGAGTTCTGCAACTTCCCTGTATCTCCTTAACAAATTTAGCAGTTCCTTTAAAAGTTAATGAATCGAAAAAGTTGTGCTTTATGTGTTAATTCTCATGTCTCAATAGAGTCTTTCCAGAGAAATCTGGACTTGTTCAGTGAAAAGGAACAAGAGTCCTTTAGCTATTTCTGGAGATAAAAGCCTTGTAAAATATTCTGCAGATAATCAAGAGTTCAGCATTTCCTTATACACGCTATTGTATTTAGCAGACTGTCTTAATAAAAAATGGCTACAATTCTTGCTTTTTTAAAATTTCCTTTGCAACATGCACAATATCCCCCAAAGCAGACTTACATTTGGACATGAGATGGGAAACTTATGTTTATAAAAGCTATCTCCGTTTGCTTAAAGCAAGAAGATGTGCTGAGAAACAGGTTCAGTCTGACAACATTTTAAACATGGAGAGACAGGATTTATCTGGCAAGTTCAGAAATATAAAACAGAAAACGAACACCAATAGTACAGCATCACATTGAAACAAACCACAGTAATTATATGCTTTGAAGTCAAGCCTATATGTTCTTTAGCTTTTTCATGAATTATTGATCCACCTTTCTCATTAAAACAGACTGGCATGCTCTTGCCGAAAATGGACAAGTGACTACAACATTTATATAATCAAATATACTCTGCATCTGGTGATGAAAACACGTTTGTGTGTAGAATTTCCCTTCTGAATTAACATGTCTGCAAAACAGATTTACTAGCATTACCACAGTCATTTTCTATTGTCTCTAGAACATTGCTCTTCTGTTGCATTATTGTGCAATCTGAAATTTTACACTGATCATATAAAGCAAAATATTTTTGAGACTGTATCACTTATTAGACACTAGAATATTTCTTGCCTATAATGAGATGTAAATAAACTGTCTGGCTTACCTTATTTTCTCCATTTCTGCCGCAGAGGCCTACAAGAAATCAAATAATAGGAACAAGTGAATGAAGGAAAAGATTCACTCTGCAGATTTATGCATAGTTTAGGTTTTCCAAATGGTTCTCGACAAGTGTCTACAAAGCGACGGTAAGCGAACCCCACATCTGCATTAGCAGAAAATAACATTGACAGATTAACTCAGAAATAATGCAGCACGCTGCAGGAACACTGTATACCGAGGAGCCATGGGCAACAGAATGACTCAGTTGTAGCGCTGAGGCAGAAAATGAAAAAAGCAAGTAACAGGTTAGTATGCCTATTGGATTTCACAGAAAAAGTTGAAATACAGTGCTACCCTGTGCATCATGAGCACCATGGAAGCATTCTGCTGGCTGTAAAACTGAAGTGTCTGAATCTCATGGTAATTTGAGTTTAACTCATAATGTGTCACAGATTTTAACAGCTAGAATGGACATGAGCATAGCATCCTCAGCAGGAGTTTTGGGTAATCAAATTAGTTTGTGCAAGTAATATGCTGTCTTTACAATTAGCAGCTCAGTTATTGTCTCCTTTTCATTAACGCTTTCATTCCTGCTTACCAAGCTCTATTGTTTAGCACCAGGGTTTGAATTACAGGGGAGCTGGGGGCGGGGAGGGGAGGACTGACACTGCCCTAAGAGACGAGAGACCCCTGTAAGATTTGAAAATCATAACCTGGAGGGGGTCTCTGATTTTATTAGGGCATCATGATGGGCAGCCCAATTTTTTTTTGCAGACCCCTCCAAGAGTCAAAGTGTAATTTGAACCCTGTTTCGCACCATCCGATCCTTGATTCCTGTTTACCATGGCTGTAGCATGGAACACCATTAACCCTTTGCTGTCTGTTTATCATAGCTATAGCAAAGAACTGCATTAACTCCTTGATTCCTGTTTCTTATAACTACAGCCCTAATTTAACATTTGATTCATGCTGAATACTCCAATAGAGTATAATTACATTAATTCCTTACCACATCTGCACTATAAATTCCTTTATGTCCTTTATTTCCTTTTATGATATTAGTAGCTTTGAATCTTGTTAACCCTTCTCATGACCACTTTCTCATTCAACCTTCTCCCATGTAGCTGCTCAATGTCTGTTTTGCCTCCAGTTACTGTACTACTAAAACAGAACCTCATTGCCCCCCTCGGATCTTGTTTATTGTAAGTAGAAGAAGAAACCTCAGAGAAATTCAGTCCCTAGATTTTAAGATTAATTCCAGCCTGGCAAAATTTCACACTAAAAGCATTACCTATTAATCATTAGTGTTTTAAACAGTATGGATTAATAACTAGCAGTGGTATTAAATAACAAATAGATAAAATTCAAAGATTAATTTTATAGAAATGTAAATGTCATCAATTAGGCAGCAGGATTTATATGTCACATTGCCCAATAAAACATCCCAAATGGCAAATTCTTGGTTACTCATTATGTCACCTATTTTCCTTCTGTTCATTTACTTTAGATGTGCACCGTAGATGAAGTCATTCATCATACCCATGTATGCATGATGATTTCTAATGACACACATAAGGAATCATAGAGAATCCAGTGATTCATTCTTGTGAATATAACTTGGTACACAAGATGCCAGCAGTTGGAAAAGCCATTTTTAGCTCCACAGTAATAGGTGTAGTGCATACTATGCAGTCACAGCACGTTTTCTGAAAGCCCAGGGTTGTCAATGGCAAATCCTAGATTTCTGAGATTTAAGAAATTACCTTGGGATCTAAGTTTGGTTTTCTTTAGTCATACCTTTATATTTCATTTATAATACTACCTTTTGCCTTTTGAATAAATGATACTTCATAGCCGTGGTATAAAATTGTAATTGATGGGGGTTTATTAGGTCTGGAATGGCAGGGGGGCAGATCCTCTGAGATATCACTGTTTTTATCACTTGACTTCCCCTGCATTTATCCTCAAAGACCCTGCCTAATGATGTTGCTCCCTCCAGTTAAGGAAGGGTGGACACAGCTCCCTCCTGAGTTATTCAGTGTCGCTGTGAGTGTGAGCTGCAGGGGTCACTCAGGAAGAGTGAATACCATGTGGAACTTAGTTCATTGTTTCTATTATGCTGCTGGTTTCTAGTGGCACAGGGGGGAAAATGATTGAACTAGACAATTGTCCAGTGCTTTGTTTTCTGCTGCATTTGCAGAATTGGGATGAGGGCAGTTTTGTATAGTTAAAATGCAGGACTTCTAACTAACCTCTTTTTTCTGCCTGTGCTATCGATCTAATGTTTGGAAGTGGGTGAGTCATTCAGAGGGCTGTGCAAATAACTTTTATTTTTTTGTTTGGCTGCTAAATCAAAAAATTAAAGAAGTTCTTTGATTCAACTTGTGGTTTTTCTTTCAGCTGCTCTTTGAAGCAAAAACAAATAATAAACCCCAAAACAAACAAAAAATGCTCAAGCCCATTGTGCACCTCACTCTTTGTGAATCTTAAGGTTTTTTCTGGGCAGGTGGTATAAGTGCCATTTTTATTTCCCTTGTTATGTAATAGCATAGCTGTTAGAGCACTTGTGCAGGATACAAGAGAACTGGGTTTAAGTCTCCCTTTTAATCGAGGGAATTTAAATCTATATCTTCTGCCTCCCAGGCAAAAGGCTTAGTCACCATGTAGTACTATAATGTTAGGTATTCCTCAATGGGATGCTCTTGATCCCTCCTGTAGATAACGTTCCACTTAGAAACAACAACGGAATCTAGGTATCTTACCACACAGATAAGTGTCCTAAGCACCCAGATAGATAGCCCTTCTTTTGCTGTATTGCTAGTCCAGTATTTTATTATGAGCACCTCCATGTCTGAATGCCTATAGCATTGTGGGATTCTCTTGGGAGACAGGAGAAGGTGGGATCAAAGCCCTTTAAGCAAAAGGGGAGCTGAACCCAGGTCTCTCACAATCTGGATGAATGCTCTGACCTCTGAGCTGTTGAGTAAAGCTAAGTATAGATAGTCAAAAAGCCCAAGGCTGAATCAGTTCAGTCTTCACAGGTTAGTCTGAACTGCATAGATTGAATCAATAAGCAAGTGAACAGACATTCACTTTTGATTCCGGAAACACGGCCACATGCCTGAAGTGGCTCAAGCCAGAAGCCGGCGGGATGCTAGAACACACCTCTGTGCTCCACTGGAGCAGACAGCATGGTCCAAGGCTAGCCCACCTGCCCTGTGATGCGGGGGAGGGTGGTTGTGGAGGTGCAAAGCATCCTGTGATGTTGGAGGACTGAGTTAACTTGAATCTGGAGGGGATCTGGCACAGAAGTTCAATAAGCTGATTTAACATAAATCAGTTAAGTCCATCCAGGTTTATCTTAAACTGGCTTTGACCATTTTGAAAGCAGTTTATGTGCATTGAACTTCTGTTGTGTTACAGATTTTACAGATCCGGCCTGCCATCGGAGGTGGTTTAAGCACCTACATCGAACACCTTCAAGAGCAAATTGGATGCTTATCTTGCTGGGATTCTATGACCGCAGGTGACTTCCTGCCCTTTGGGCGGGGGGCTGGACTCGATGATCTTCTGAGGTCCCTTCCAGCCCTAATGTCTATGAAATCTATGAACCGGGTTCTAATTATTTATATTGGCTTATGTGTAATTTCTGTCTCTACCCTAAGACTTGTGGCAGAAGAACCATGAATGTACCCCAATTTTTTTTTTCTGGCCAAAAGTTCTCAGTGACTTTGATCTAACTTCACATAGTTTCCATCTGATTGAAACCACATTTTTTTGGAAATACATTATTAAAAAAAGATCACCCATCTGTAGTTATTTACATAGAGGATCTCAGGTTCTCTGTCTGTAAAACGGGGATAATTAGACCAAGTAACTGCACTTTACAGAAGTGCCATTAGCACATAATCTGAGACTGTCTGTGATATGTTCTGATACCCTCAGTTTGAAGGCAACAGAAGAAGTACCAAGTATTCATTAGGCTAATTACAAATTAGATTGTGAACTCCTGAAGCATTGTGTGTGTACAATATGAGGTAAGAACCACAGGGAGAATGCTGTTTGGTGGCCTTTGGAAGCTATCACATTATTTCTGTTACAATTACCAGTATGAAAATGAAATGTAATTTAGATTAGGGGATTGCAATATTTTGTACACATGTTCATAACTTCAATTTGTTGGCAAGCTAGAACTGGTTTACTAGATACCGTCCACTAGGCATCTGATGAAGAAGACAATACAGTTTTTTTTTTCAGAACCTGAACTGTTTATCTTGAAGATCCTGAATAGGTTTTAAGATGGTGATCTGAAACTGTAAGGCCTCAAATGGCTTGAGACTAGCCTATCTGAAGGACTGCAGAATTTTTCCCTGAGGAATTGAATTCACCAAAAATGCACCTGCAGTCCATGAAAAATATCTCTGGTCTTTTGTTTGGCAGCTGTCTCCTGCTCCGCTTTGTGCCCACCCCCCAAAATAAAATGGGGGAGGTTGATTGAAAAATTTCAGTTTTATTTGACATTGACATTTTCAGTAAGGGAAAAAAATGTAGTTTCTGACTAGTTCTTGCTGCCACAGCTATAGTCAGTAGAAGTACTGATGTTAGATCCTCCTCTGTGAACCTAGAGGGGGCAGCTAGGAAGACTCTGCCCATACGGATTCTCCTCCCTGGAATGTTTTCTTGCTCCTATTCTAAAATAGCCAATAGATTTCTGTTTTATTTATTTTTAAAAGTACCATGTATTTATTTTATACTTCATGAGGCCCCAGAGGAAAAAAGGCTGAGGTATAAGGTGGTACTTGAGTGCTAGAAATGACTTATAAAACACTTCTTGGTAAGCTGAAACAACGGCATCTTGATTTTTTGTAAAGGGCAGTGTGATTAGAGACTTATATGGGTCCTACTTGAAAGAATTTTAAATGGTCTCTTATGGCAGAGGCAGCAGATATAAACATGATAAAAGCAACGTTTCATTGCCAGTAGCTTATACATCTACCAATTTGCCTTTTCATAAAAAGTGTATTTCCTTCTACTTTAGAATCCTGTTGTTTATTTAATGAAGGTAATGGGCAAGGTTTTCAATTTTTAAATAGTGTTGTGTGCAGTAGTTGACTTTGCTTGAAGCACTTTCAAAATGGCAGGTGCAGCAGAAATCCAAGCTTGTCAGTGAGGTTTCAAAATATTTGGTGGGAGCAAATGTGAGACACATTGTAGCTGATAGACAGAAATGACAGAATTTGCCATTTTAAAACATATATTTTAGATCAGTGCTTCAAAGACTGTGGAGTAGGTCAATTTGCTGTCTTTATGTCTGCTTATTCCAAATGGTTGGTGTTTGTGTCCTTTTCATTTTAATAAAAAGTTAGATTTAAAACAGCAAATTGGCTTGACTCTGAAAGCTGAGATGTCATCTTGAGAAGCCTATTAGGGGGAAGCAGTGAAGTGGTTCATGTGAGATGAGTTCCCATGGGAACCATGGCTCCACAGTACTTTTAAAGTGAAAAAAGCCATATGATACAGTACTATGTAGCACATCCAATAGCAATAAATAGTATTGAAGTGATCTGGCCCTAGTACATACAAACAACATGATATTTGCATTCCTTGCCTTTTCAAAAAAACCTTATAGCACCCTATCACATTTAAAATCAGGTAGTTTTTAGTTTTGGTCCTGGCTTTGAGTGGCCATTCCTCTTTAACTTAATTTAACCCATATTGGTTGTCCCATAGTGCACCACTTAGAGCTGGTTGGCCTTTTTTTGTTGAAGCCTTTTTTTTTTTTAAATGAAAATTTTTTTGATGAAATCAGGATATCCAATAAAATACTTTGTTTTTCTAGCAAACAGTGTAGACTTGTTTCTTTTTTTCATTTCAGACCTCTATTTCTCTCCCCTTCCTAACTTCATTGTGTTTTTTATAACAAAAAAGAAAAAAAGAAACAGATGGAAGGAAGAAGGGAGATGGAACACTAAAAATGTTTTCATTCAAAATTTAGAACAAAATTATATCAATTAGCTTACTTAAAAAAACACAACTATGTTTCAAGTGCCATTGTTAAGTATGTTTCAGTTATTTATGTTCAAGTTGCTTTTGTGACTGATAACTCTGACCTTTAGCAGTTTTATCTCTAGGTATTATATTTACCCTTTGTATAAAGGACAATGCGCATCTATTTAATCTAACCCTTGAAAGAGACTGATAGGAGACATCTCTTAGTCACAGAATGGTTTCAGCTTGATGTTGTGATCAGGATATTTGGTCTTACGGTGGGAATGTCTAAAGCATGAATAATGGATCTTCAGTTTCTTTGGAGCCAGCAAGGGGAGGAAGGATGACCCAGTACTGAAGAAGCTAACCTGTATAGGATTTAAGCAAGCTTGTATATAAATTAAGTAAGACTGCATTATCACTCTACTCTTCTCAATATTCCCTACTATGATGCCAGATATGACCACCACAAGCTTCCAGTCAAAGTGAAGCTAAACTACTGAATGGATGGTAAACTATGTAATCTCAGTTGAGTCCGAGCCAAAACCAAGACCAGCCTAACCTCAATCATCAAGCTCCAATATGTTGATGATGCTGTAGTGTGTGCTCACTGAGAAGCAGATCTTCAGGCAATTGTTGACATCTTTTCGGAGGTAAACAAGAAAATGGGACTGATGCTTAACATTCAGAAGACTAAAGTCCTCAGTTAACAAGCTCTTAATGAGCAGTCCCCAGCTCTGGTAATAAAATTTTATGGTAAGACTCTGGAGAACATTGAGTATTTCCCATACCTTAGATGCTGTCTCTCCCCGAAGTCTGACATCAACGAAGAAATCCAACATTGCCTTAAAAGTGCAAGTTCAGCCTTTGGATACTCGAGAAGAAATGGCTATTTGAAGATTGCAATATTAGATCCAAAATCAAGCTCATGGTTTATTAAGCAGTCATGAACGTCATCTTACTGTATGGAGCTTAGACAGGGATAATGTGCAGGAGACACCTCAAGCTGCAAGAGAGGTACCATCAGTGTTGCCTGTGGAAGACTCTTCAACTCCACTGGGCAGACAGCTGCACCAACATTAGCATCCTCTTGCAAAAAAACACCATGAGCACTGATGTGATGATCATCCAACAACAACTTCACTGGGCTAGCCTTGTCATCTGAATGTCCAACTCCAGACTCCCGAAGAAAGTTTTATTCTTCCAGCTCAGTCAAGCTGTACACTAAAGAGGAGGGCACAGAAAATGCTTCAAGGATGTCCTCAAGGCCAAACTGAAGAAATCCAATGTTGACATCAACTCATGATAAATGATCACCCAGGACCACCCCAAATGGTTTCATAGTTTCATAGTAGGTAGGGTTGGAAGGGACCTGAGCAGATCATCAAGTCCGACCCCTTGACATGGCAGGAAAGAGTACTGGGATCAAACGACCCTGGCAAGGTGTTCATCTAACCTCCTCTTAGAGACCCCCAGGGTAGGAGCCAGCAGCACTTCTCTTGGAAGTTGGTTCCAGATCCTAGCCACCCTGACCGTGAAGTCGTGCCTCCTGATATCTAGCCTGAAACTACCTTTTGCCAACTTGTGACCCTCTTGTCACTCCTGGGAGTGCTCGGGGGAGCAAGGACTCCCCCAATGCCTGCTGGTCCCCTCTGACTAGTTTGTAAACAGCCACTAGATCCTCCCTCAGCCTTCTCTTGTGGAGGCTGAACAGGTTCAGGTCCCATAGCCTCTCCTTGTAGGGCCTGCCGTGCTGACCCCTGATCATGTGGGTGGCCCTCTTCTGGACCCTCTCCATGTTATCCACATCCCTCCTGAAGTGTGGTGCAAGGATCTCAGTACTTTGAAACCTTATGTCAACAGCAGGAGACGGAAAAGCAGGAACAGCTGAAACAGTGTGTTGCAGACCAAATCAAGAATCCAGAACCACCCTCTTATAGGGAAACATGCCTGAATTGCCTGAATTGCAACAAAGTCTGTCAATCCCAGATCAGCCTCATCAGCCTTCTTCAGACCCGCAGATAAAGCAATCATAGAAGACAATCATCCTCAACTTCAAGGGATCACTGATATATGTATGGGATGGTTTGGATAGGAATGATTCTGCCTTAGGCAGGGGGGTGGACTAGGTCACCTATGAAAGTCCCTTCCAGCCCTACTTCTCTATGATTTTAAGTTGCTTAGGGCACTTATATACAAGTGCAGAGGCTGCTCCAACTTGCTGGAATTCCAGCATGCCAGAGCAGACTCACTTAATCAAGTCTGCTGTGGAGTGGCAATTACTGTGATCCAGCAGCCTCCTGAGTCCTGTGAATCAGCATCCCTGGTCTTACAAATGGTGGCAGGGGTGCTGGAACTAAAGCTGGTTGAACAAGCTCTAGTTCAAGTGCTCCTTCTGTAAGTTTTAAATGCAGGGACACCGATAGATGAGATGTGGTGGTACTTTAACTAGAGCAGCTACCTCTCCCCTGGAGCCATGTAAAAGTTCTTTTAGTCTCTCCCAGGGAGGCTAATAGAAGAAGTGTGCTCGACATGTTTCTCATCAGATTACCTGCAATCTACAGTGCCTCCAGCACCATGGAGGCCATGAAGTAAGAGAGAACAGTCATTGGCATTGATTCCATGAGATTTATACAGTGGCAGTGGCTTTTATTAGTGTAGTGGTGAGAATAGGTGATAAAATGCCAGATCTATGGTAAGGTGATTGTTCCTGGCACATTTTTCCTAGCTGCCCAGGTGTTATTCCCAGAGTTAGAATTAAAATGTATTAAGCGGAGCCCGCATAACCTGACTGAGTTACATTTCTATGGGATGCTAAGGTTGCAAGGTTTGACTCTAGCAGGCTAGATGTATCCCATGTGTGGTATCATTCAATCTTTCATTAGACCCGTCAACAATTTCCAGAGTTCTTTATTCACATTCCACACTACCACTCAAGATATCCTCAGTAGTAGGCTGAAATATAATCAATGGCAATTTAAATAGTACAATTTTAATAGTACACTGTTTTCTTTCATTAGGTTCCAGCCAACTAAATGTTGCTAATGAAATTGTGCCATATATATATGTAACTAGGGGAATTCTTCTTTGTATACTTAGGAAAAATAACATTTTTAGTTTTTTTCTACTTTAATTGATTTAATTGCATGATAAAAATTTGTAGAGTCTCAGGGTCTTGTCCTCAACAGGTGCAAATTACTGCAGCTTCATTAATGTTAAGCTTTCCTGACCACCCCCCCCCCGTTTTTTTTTTTCTCTTTTCCCCCTCTAAGTCAGTGCACCAGGCAGCTGCCTGGGTCACTTCACCTTAATTACGCCATTGCATGGGGCAAGTGTGGGTTGATATAGCCCCACTGAAATCAGTGTAGGTCAGCCACAATTTGTTCTTCTTTCTAGTTTTCATTGACAAACAGTCCAGTGAAAGCCGAACAAGGGACTATGCATATTAAGCAATTTCCTACCACTTCAGCTATGTTTTGTATATGCAAAACCCTGATCCTCCAACTTCTTAGCACACTACCTCAGTTTACATGAGTTTCTGTTAATTGGTTGTATGCAGTCTTCTTTAGCTTAGACTTCAACTGGGCTATATTTACCTAATTTGGTTTAACTATTTATTATTGTTGTTGTAGAATTGAGAAGCCCTAGCTTAAATCTTCACCCTGCTGTGTCAGGAGCTGTATAAATATGTAAGCAGAGATAGCCCTACCCAGAAAAACTTGCAGTAAAAAATGTAAACCTAGACAAATAGCTTTACTGTTTCTATTTCTGCTACCATGCAGGAATACAATAGTGCTTGTGTCTTGGAAGGATGAATTGTTGGAACTTGGCTTTTTTCCTATCAAATGTCATACCATGCCCCAGAATAACAAATAGCTAAGGTTTAGAGGTGGAACAACATTACATATCCCAATCACTCTTTTTGTAGTTCACCTCCAATAAGTTTGGTTTCAGATTGACCCTGCAAGGTACGGAGTATCTTCAAACATTGTAAATGAAGAGCCTGAGGAGCCAGAAGAAAATAAGAATAAAAAAACCAGGTAAAGTATATATCAAACTAACCCATGGCAGTACTTACCATACACTACCAATATGCTTGTGTGGGCACATATTATATATAAATTGTTAAGTATAGTTACAGACTTCACAGGATTGTATTTAGGCACAGTGGTTGCCATTTAAAAATTTGGCATTTGTCAGAAGGTAGCACATGGAGAGAATTGAAAGTAACTCTGGTATCGCAATGTAGGAGTTAATTTCTAATAACCTTGAGCAACACAGCTTGCGTGGAGAATTATGATGTGAGTTCTAAAATAGTTAATATAAGCCTAGTTATGAGGACATGTATACTTATCCATGGGGGGATCCAAGATTTCCTAAGGGATGGTGCAACACACACTGCCTTTCAGACTCTGGGAGCATAGGTGTGAGACATGGCTAGAGCCCCCAGATTGGAAGAAGACACTGGAGAGTCAGGTAGGAAGTAAACTCAGTAGTGAAGGGGTCTATTCCCTGCTCCCTGCCAACACTGCTGCCACCATACCTGGCTGACCTGGAGGAAGGGAAGGGGCTAAAGCTGCTACTGCTCGGTCTAGTGAGAGGCTGTGGAGAGCAGTTACACAGGTTCTGGGCTCAGATGAGGACAGAGGTGGCAACCGTACAGGTTCCTCCTTCCAACTCTTGCTTCTCACTTGCTGATGTTTAGGAGCAGGCACTGGCTGCCCACATAGCTATTCCCTGCAGGTAGGGCAGGAATGGGTCAAGAGAGGCTCTGGTGTTGCCCCCATGCCTGCATCAGCCACGGACAGTGGCTGTGGCACATAGGTTCTTTCTTCCAGTACCCAGTCCCAGCCCAGTCCCCAGCAGAAGCCACCTGCAGGGGAGGTCAAGAAGCAGGCATTAAAAGAGGAACCTGTGTACTGCTGCCACTGTCCCCTACTGAGCCTGGCACCCTGCACAGTTTCAGCCTGTAGCTGGAGTGGGGCAGGAGCAGTGTTGAGGCTCCCACTGATAGATCAGCTAAGGACAGTGGCAACAGCCCCTAGCTGTGGAAGGAGGTGTGTTAGCACTTTCATGCCCCTTGGATCTGCCCCTGTATTGGAGTGGAGGTATCATGGAACAATTAATTAATAACAAATATCCCACACCTTGGCTTCTTAGACTCTTTGCTGTTATGAGCCCTGCATTCTGTTATTTGTGTCCGTCATGACTCTAGCATTGTGATAGAATCATAGAATCACAGAATCATACAAAAGTAGGGCTGGCAGGGACCTCCAGAGGACATTTCATCCAGCCCCTTGGGAAGGATCATCCCTGTCCAAATCATTTCATACAACCATAACCTAAACTCTGCATAAGACTACTGTTAAACCTTACACATCATAGACCTAACACCCTAAACTGCCACACGTAAAGCAGGGGAAATACAGCAGCCAATGTCCTGATTCTATGAAATATTGTCAGTATATGCTCAAGGGACCATGGGTTGAAGGCCATGCCTCCCATTGCAGAGGAAGGCAGCTCCCCCCCCCCCAGTCCATACCAATCTGATCATGGAATAAAATTAGTCCCCAGCCTTGGCTGTAGCCAACTTGCAATGCCTCTGAGGGAGGCTTAAAAACATCCTGGCACATGTAGCAGAAAGGGTGAAAGGGGGCAACTAGCAAAGCCTAGAAGCATGGGAAATACCCCTGGTATAGGAATAGCTACATCGAGATCATCCCCAAGTTCAGGCGCTGTCCATCCTTTTCTTTAACACCTCCATTGGTGGCTAGACCATAAGTTCCCTAGGCAGTCTAGGAGTCGCTGTGAGCTACTTTTATGCTTAATCTTATTATATGAACATGTTTTTGTTTTTGGAGAGAGCTGTGGTAAGGAATTTGTTCTGTTTTGTAATCTCTGTAGCCAGAGTCAGTTCTCAAGACACAGTTGCTACCTGGGAAGTGGACACTGGTGGTTTGGCTAAGATGCTGTTTGTCCAGTCCTTGGATAGAGATAGAGCAAAAAGAACAAGCTGCACTGCTGTCTTCTACAGAAGGAAGCCAACCTGCAAGACCTCAGGGTATGCTTATAAGAAGCAAAGAGGCAACAGTATCTATCTATTGATTTCCCCTTCCTTGTATTCCACTTCCAGCTGACATTTATTGTGCTTGAAAAGCAAAGCAATGATGCTGTGTTTATCTCTGAAACAATAGGTGCTGCATAATTGTTTTAAGAAGGGAATCTTATTTAAGCAATAAAAGAATCAGGCCATTAAGCCGATCTTTTATCTTCTTCTTTCAAACCAGTCTCTCTCTCTTCATCAAAGAAATGGCATTCTTGTCAAGAAGCTGTACAGAAAACTTTAAAAAAAATCTCCCTTGTTCTACAATGAGTGAGAGGGGAGAAGTGCTACCTTTCCTTAATCAAAGGAAAGGGTTCCAATTACCATCCTGCATAACGCATCAGTCATATTGAATCAAGGGGTAGAAAAGAGACTATCAAGTTACTAGAAGCACTAGCATTGATGCTAGCTCTTGTTTTACTATCCAGAGTCAATTTTCCTTCTGTCTTGTACATGTGAACCCCTGTTGATGATAGAAAGTATATTGATATGTGCATAAAAGGAAACAGACTGGTTGTTTGTTAAGTTGGATAATATTACCGGAAGCTCCAAAAGATTTCTGTGTAACATCTAGTTTTGACACTTTGAATCTTTTTCAATTCTTTTGGATACCTGGAGGTGAGAATGGGGATGAAAGAATGCAGGAGCATGTTCACACATGCAGGCACATACATTTGCAGCAGCTTAAATAGCAGCAGCACAATTTTGTGACAGAGATTTGTGCTTCAGCACACGTGTCCAGACATGCATTTTCATGTGCAGCAGATTGCCACTTGGAGCAAACTGACCCTGCCCAGCACCTCCTGAATCTTTAGCCCTGGTAAGCAGGTCAGGGCTACTTCTGAGGCCCAGTCAATTGGTATCGGGGGACACTCCCCCTTGTGCCAGCTGAAATGCTGAAGCAGCCCTAACCTAGAGTGCCCCCTGCACTGTCTACCCACAGCAACAGTCTGGCAGTCGGGGCTGCTGCCTGTCTGTGACCTGCTGCCATCTGTGACAGCATCTATTCCCTTGGACCTGTGGTCTCATGGCTGCACACCTGCCAGACCCAGATGAGGACCACATGGCCATCTAGGCTATGGTACTGGCATTGCAGCAGAGCTGCCTGCACCTCTGTGCTAACTGCCAGCAGCTGTGGCTGCACAGTTGGCCTTTGGGTGGCACTGCTGTCATGTCTTCTGGTGTCCCTGCTCTGCTATCTTCTTGGCACCTATCACATGGAAGATGTGCTCCATGCAGTGGCCCACTTCAAACTGTTGAAGCGTGTCCTGGCCCCAAATGGCCAGGAGGTCAGCCACCTCATCTGTCCTCCAGCTGGGTCCCTGGTGCTGATACTGGGCAGGCTCCTTTACCTGCATCTCACTACTTGCCTCACCAGCAGGGATACTGGGGTTCCTTCTTTAAAAATTGCAAATCCTCTTATAACTCCCCCCCACAAATTCTCTCATTAAAATACCCCAAATCTATATTCTTCTGCAATAAAAATGACACACCACTATATATACAGAGATCAGTTCAGTGATGCTTTATTGATATATTTACAACTGTAAAGCAATTTGGAAGCCTACCAGTGCCAGTATCATCATAATAAAACAAATTCTAAATATCTATACACTTTGGCATTTGATTTCAGTTTTTTTAACATAGAAAAATCAGAGCTGCCCTGCCCCCTTTGCTCACCAGGGTGTGGGGTGCTAAGCAGCACTGATAAGCTGGTACTCTGCTTCTGTCTATACCCTTGCCCCTCACTCACAACCCACAGCCCCACCAGTGCTCCTCACTCATGACCCATAGCCTCTGCCTGCCCCCACTATCTCCCTCCTGGTAGCAGCTCTGTCCCAGCACCAGGACATGAGTCCAGCTGCAGCTGTCCCACCTGTTGCTTTGTGGCTCTGAGCAGTGTCAACCCTTGCTGCTCTGCTCCCTGTGCCTGTGCCCAGGCCCCAGCGATCCCCATGCTGTTCCTGGGAAGCCCTCAACTGGGATTCAGGGACTGAGTGAGGCAAGCTCCTTCCTTTCCAGGCTGGCCTCCCCCTGCACAGGCTGCTCTACAGGGGCATGGGGGCTCTAAGCCTGGTTCTGGTGGTCTCTCCTACCTGAAGCACTCCCCCACCCCAACCCCCATCTCTTTTTCCCTCTCATATCCCTGCTGCCACCTCCACCCTTCCCCCCAACCCATCGCACCCCCCAAGTAGTTCCTGGGACCAGGAGCCCCCCAAGGCTGGGGTTGGTGTGGGAACAGGGCAGGGCTTCAGTGTGGCAGTTGCCCCTGCAGCTGTGGCTCCCACCAGCAGGTCCTGTTCCATCTGGCAGCTGGGCATACAGGGTGTGAGATGTGTGGATGGATGTGGAGTTTTGGGGGGAGGGCAATGGGTGTGTGGGATGGGGTTTGTGATAGGGCTTGGGGGGGTGTGGGTGGGTGTAGGGTTGGGTGTAGGGTTTGTGGGGGTAAGGTTTGTGGAGGCAATGTGGGGCTTATGCAGGGGTTGGGGTGGTGTGGGATTTTGTGTGTGTGGGTTGTGTGGGTTGAGGGATTTGTGGGTAGATTGTGGGGGAATTTCTGGGTGTGGGGGAACTGTGTGGGGTGGGGAGGACTACTTGGGAAGGGTGAGTCCCCCCCCACCTCCCCACATGGCCTACAGCCCACCTATATGGCCCACCCCCCTGCACAGTGCACAGTCACCCTCATAAAGCCCACACACCCCCACATGGTCCACATCCCCCCTGCACCAAACAGAAGCAGGGCAAGGCTGCAGCAGTGGATCAACCCAGGTGTTGTCCCTGGTAGATAGGGACGTGGTGTGTGGGGTGTGTGTGTGCTGTGTGGGTGGAGGGGACTGTGTAGGGATGGATGGACT
>NW_017728947.1:97077087-97078990 GCF_001723895.1 Crocodylus porosus
ACTCCCGTCCCTCCACCCTCACACAGTCCCTCCACACTCACTCACAGCCCTTCACCTCCATGTTCCTACTTACTGGGACAGTACCTGGGTCGATCCACTGCTGCAGCTTTGCCGTGCTTCCATTTGCCCCAGCACACTGAGGCAGCATGCTGGAGCAGCGGGGCATGCGGCAGCCATAGAGATGCTCTGGCTGCATGCTAGAGTGTCTCTTTGAAGAACTCAGCCTCTAGTTGCTTCAGGGCATGCTCCTGGAGTGTGCCTTGTTCCGCTTTTTTCCGGCATGTTTTTTTTTTATATTGGGATTTCCCAGTATCAAATTTAGAGCCCGTGCTGCAAATATGCAGCATGGGGAACATTTTTTTGTTCTTAGCATGCCTCTTGTGGCATCTCAAACTGCTTTGAGGCACCGCAGCGGGCATCTGCACTCTCATCTGGACATGCCCCAGGACTCCTAATTACTTTGGAGTCTGCCTCTGACTAGCAGTCCACAGCGCAGCACACCCTCCACATATAGAAAAGTGCCTTGGCATCAGAGGCACTCAGCAAGTGCTTACCACTGGCTGAACGAAGGTTTCTGTGCCTTGGTTTACTCATCTGTAAAAGACTTCAGTAGCTAGTCAGTCCTCATAAAGTTTAAGGTTTCTGAAGTGTGCACTTACAGGCTAGATGCTTAGGGGATATAGAGCAAGAAAAATATCTAAAGTGATATGGCCACATCTTTGATTTATTCAAGCACCTCTTACTGTTTAATGTATTTCATAACACTCCTCTGAAATAGGGAAGTGTTATTATGGTCATATTGCAGATAGACAACTGAAGCTCAGAGAGGCTAAGTGACTTGCTCAACATCATATAGGAAGCCTGCAGTAGAGCAGACTTGAACCCAGGCCACAAATCATAGTCTAGTTTTCTAGGCAAAACAGGCCACCATTTTTATTCATCTCTTTTTAAGCAACAGCACAAATAAGAGATATGTCTTTTGCCTGTTCCTCTATGCCAGTCAAAGCCCACTCCTGATTCTCCATAGTAAATATGGCATATCAGGTTGACCCCTACATTTCTTAAACAGATTTTTAACTTTTGAAGAGTGGGAAGACAATTCATTCCCAATTCAGTTGTTGTCTTTGGAAAATTTAAAGAGTCAGGCGACTTCTCTCCTGGACTTGAATGGTGTCTTCATTGCTAGAAGGTCACAAAGGATCTTTTCATGTTCACTGCATCTTACATTAACATTCGTCTTGGGTGCTCTTCTCTGAATTTATGACAGTCTATTATTACTTCTACAAAAATGCTAAGGTGTTTGGTTTTATTGTGGGGACATTGAATCAGACTAGAGATTCTTTTGTCAAAAAGGAAGCTATAGTGTTAACATTACATCTGGCTTTTTGCATATGTCATGTTTCACAGGAACATTTAGCCTGGACTACCTAGTGGCTTTACTTGCTGGTCTTTCCTTATGCCACATTATTTTTAGATGGGTTATCATCCCATTGGAATTCCATAGCCTTAAAGTGTCAAGGCAAGTACAAGAAGATACTTGAGGTTGAGGTTGTCAATGATTCTACTGTGTTGCTTGTTACTGTTACCCTGCACAGTTCCTATAATATTAGGAGAGAGATGCTGTAACAGGACATATGGTCACAACATAATACTTGTAGGAATTTTGAAGTGTGAGAACAAAATGTATCAAATTAACCATTTAGGATCATTAGCCATTTAGGAAATCCTGCTCAGTGAGAGTCTCTAAATACCATGCTGGCCCCACTGAAACCAATGGCAATTTTCTCTATTCATTGTTAGAGTCTGTCAAAGAGATTTCATAGATTTCATAGACATTAGGGCTGGAAGGGACCTCGGGAGATCATCGAGTCCAGCCCCCTGCCCAAAGGGCAGGAAGTCAGCT
>NW_017728947.1:97079203-97134643 GCF_001723895.1 Crocodylus porosus
AATGTTGATCAACTTAGTGCTAACTTGGAGTTTGGAGCAGTCATACCTTCAACCCCAGTGGCACGTCTGTGGGGAGTGACCACACCTTAATGGGACAGGAGCTAGGTTTGTGGATCAAGACATAAACCTGCCCTGAAATGGTGTAACTTTGAGCAGCATAATGAGTGTGGTAAGCCACCTTAAGGTGTTAATGTGCAGATAATCCAGGGGTTAAGAGCTCCAGGAGCTGCCCAGAATTACCATGTAAGAAATCCCTTAGTAGTTGAGGAAATTATTTTTCTGATATTTTAGCTTATTTAGAGTTGGTATTTAAAGTTGTCCAAAAGACGCTAATTTGGCATAGCATTTTGGTACTACATAACCCTGAACATATACATTATCCCACTGAAGTTGACAGCACAATTTTTAGGTCATAGAGAACACACAAACGTGAACCTTCAGTCTGATCATAAAAAGTGAATTCTGAAAAACCTTATTCTTTCCACTCAGTCTCTGTAATAAACTACTCAGATTTAGAAGACACTAGGTTTTCTTCCCATTATTCAATGAAGCTAACGAGGGAAATGTGGTCAATTAGGGCACACATTTACATAATGGCCCCTGGAAAAAATATGTTTGCATCAGTTTGCAAATGGTAAGACTGGCATATGTATGCAAACAAATGCATATCTTATCTTCATGACTGTGGTTAGAAAAGGACATGGAATCTTTGTCAGAGAACAGTTCCTAAGCCTTTTGTTGGATCAGGGCCATCATGGGTAACATTTCAGTGCAAATGCCAGAAAAGCTGCCATTAAAGTCATTGGTCCCAGCTGTGTAATGGGACTTCACCTCTGTGAGGGCTGTAAGATCTAGTTCAATAGTTGGCTCTGCTTAGCTAATAAATGCACCTATGAATTAATACATTAGAAGAGAAGAAAATGTGGTTCATTATCTAAAATGTAAAATACATGTTTGGCAAAATTAAACAAATTGTATGTTTGCAGAATAGGAAAATTTTAAGAGTAAAACGTAACTCTTAAAAGAATAAATAATAAACTTATTCTTTCTACTGCTGCCAGACAGGGAAATCTGATTTTTGCCAGAATACTATATGCAGTATAGAAGATTTGCAGGATTGAATTTAAGTATTTGATAACCATTAAAACATGTGAATGTCACTGGATATTACAAACTAGAATGTCAGAATCCATAACCAATGAAATGAGGAATCTTGATTTACATCTTTAGTTCAGAATAACAGTGTTTTGCTAGAATTGTAATGGGATTACTACAGTACCTCTGTGTTGCATATATTGCCAGCAAATTGTTTAGTTACTCATTAGTAGGTCCAATACCATAAATGCTTAAGCATGTAACTATGTGAATAGTTCTGTAAAACTTGTGTGACTACTCATGCACTTAAGGGCCTTAATGTCTGCATCTTGGCTTTTATGTATTCTAAATGTATTACTTTCCCTTGGTAACAATGTGCATCTCCTTAGGAGAATATTTTCTGACAGTCTAGCGCACATGTATTGAGAAATGGGAGTCAAGGAACTTAAATCTTAAAAAGCAAAATTTTTCACTCAGATCCTCCTATACTCTAATACTCTCTAATACCGTCCTCCATGACCCATTCACAGAGTGCATATCTCAGGAGTGCAATATATCACTCAAGATGCAACCCCAAGAGCAGGAGCAGGAGGGGAAGAAAGAAGGAACAGGCATATTAATTAACTGAAAAATGTCTGCAAAATCTTCCAGCCTATAAAAAAGGTGGCTGTAATAGTTTGCCAAGAGACTTCAAAAGGACTTCACAGGTGTGAATCAGCATGGATTACGGGACTCTGCATTTAGTGTAGGATCAGGAGAGAATGCTG
Source organism: Crocodylus porosus (assembly GCF_001723895.1). Taxonomy (NCBI): domain Eukaryota; kingdom Metazoa; phylum Chordata; order Crocodylia; family Crocodylidae; genus Crocodylus; species Crocodylus porosus. Next base: position 97,081,066 of record NW_017728947.1, read on the forward strand.
CACTGCTAGTCTTAACAGGTGGAGGAAGAAGAGCCAGGGCTCCAGACAGAGGTGGCTGAAAAGTTTTTTAAAATGAAAAATTTTGATGAAAAGGAAGAAAAAGTCATGAAAATTATCTCTTGCATCTTGGCAAGCTGGCTACATTTCATAAGCAAATATAAGGGACTGTAGTGAGAAAGCAATGATAGAATACAGGTTTTTATACATACAGTTTGGAAAACTGTTTTTCCCCCATGCAAAAGCAATATGTAATTTTATGTATACATTTATGTAATATATATAATAATCTGTCCTATAGAATTTTATAGAATGTTTCCAAAAACTACCATATTTACTGAAATAAGATAAGTTTTTTTCTCCAATCAGCATGGGGAAAAACAAACTCCTCATCTTATAATCGCATACAAAGAAACCTCATTAAATACATTGTCTATTGTTAAACTGCTGCCAAAAGCAACATGTGCTCAGTAATGGAAATCAACTGTGAAGTTAATTAATTGCAGCCAACACTAACCATGAGTGTAAAGTACATGGGCCATATTGGGCAAGCTTATTCACGGGAATGGATTTTTTTTGGAAAATGTTTTGTGTACCGGGTCCAATTAGCTAGATTAGTTCTGAGTCCTCTGAATTGTTCAAAAGCCCTTTTTTGGTCCTATTACCTGCAAGTATCTTCCATGCCAGACTTTTCAGCCTGGGGCTTCAGATACTTCCAAATCCTTTAGCAGGCATCCTACGTGCAGGCCCAAGCCTGGAGGCTTGGGGTTTGGATGTCCCTAAATTTTACTTGCCCACAGCCATATGGCTGCAGAAGCAAGCTAGGGAGGAATTTCCCATTTCCATAAAGTCAGCGTGTAGCCGAGATCCTCCCGCTGGAAGCTGGCCAATGGGAAGCTAGCTATGAGGGTGTCATAGGGAGTCCTGTCTGCATGCAGTGCCATTTTAATTGTATTTCAGCTCAGGTATCAGACCAGTGTAGTGACTACACTTGCTCTTAGCCCACAAGAGGCAAAGAATGGACCACAAAAATTGGTTAGTGCAACCCATCTGAACAAGATATATAGTAGTTCCCATTAAGTGCACTCCCCCTCAGTGCTGACTCTTTTTCAAATCATGGTAAGCCACTATATTGCATACATTTTGACTTCCTCATGTGCTTAGGGAGAGCAGAGTTTGACAGTAAGGAGAAGGGGAAGGGGCTGCTGGGGAAAAAAGTAGTGGGGAAGCAGAGGCAAAGGGATTGCCTGCCCCTGCCCCCCAGCTCTCCCCCTCCCCAGATATATTTTCTCTGGTGTAGCAGTGGAAGGGGACAAACTGAAGGAAAACCTCCAATAATTAGATCCCACACCTGGAAAATCATAACAAAGGCATACATTTTCCATATATAGAATCTAATTATTGGGGGGTCATCTTATAATCAGGATTGGTTTATATTCAAGTAAATATAGCATATGAGAGATTATGACTTAATTTTGTAAGGCTTTTTAGAATACTTTTTATAGAACAGTTTAAAATACTCAATGACTCCCATTCACTGCGTCCTAAAATTCTATAGAACTCTTCTCTATAGGAAATCTTTTAAAGGACGCAGATGTCTATTTTTACATGCACATAGAAGCACCATAAACTTCTTTGGTAAGAGAACAGAAAAACAAAGTAAAAACTCCATGAAACAGCATGCTGTGTTTGTCTCCATAATGTTGCATCTAATATCAAGATAGCAGCAGCCAGAGATTTTCTGTACTTAAAGTTACAGTAAATAGAAGGAAAAAAGACATCGCTGAGTGTGTCTACATGAGATGCTACTGTGCTGTGGTTACTGTAGATTTATTTTTATTCAAGTATAAATATACTTGTATAGTCAAAATATACTGGTATATTCAAGTATTAAATAAATGCACAGTAATTGGAGTTACTGTGAAGTAGTGCCAGCAAATGTCTCTTTAGTGATGCTACTGTGCAGGAGCCTAATAATACTGCTCAGTATTAGCTGTGTTTGTGCTGGGATGCGCTACTGTGTATTATTTGGCTACTGTGCAGTTAACATCTCATGTAAATGCACCCATTGTGCTACATAGACTGTGGTTTATTTAATCACTAAGTATGGGGAAAGTAAAATGGGTTGGCATATACCAGAGAAAAAAAGGTCCCCAGAAATACCACATGAAGATATAACATGATTGTATTACTTTCTCTAGGTACAAGAAGGATCATACAGATCCCCATAACTACTAAGCTGTATGGTACTGTTGTCTGATTCCATGGTTCAGTAGACCTGTGCCATTCAATATTTTGTTACAATAAATTGTCAGGGCAAGTAAATTTTCCAGTTATGAGCTCTTGTGTGTGTGCTGGTAATAGACTCAGCCAGCCAGCTGCTTACTGTAACAGTGCAGGAGGAAAGCTGTGTACAAATTGGATTTTTAAGTATAAAAACAAGATCACAAACATTCCTAAAATGTTGCACTGTTTATATCCTACTGTTTAACTAGCAGAAAACAATGATGAAATTTCATGACTGTGAGCAAGTGCTTTCCATCTCCAGCCACAGTGCTTCTTTTCTCCTTGATGCCTATTCCATTATTTGATACAACATAAAGGAGGCAGTGCAAGGCTGTGTCACACGCCTTACACTCTATACACATTTTCCTCCTTTGTCTTACCTAAGCTGTGAGTGACATCTGAAGCACAGACCATACATGAAGCACTTTAGCAGAAAGAGGTCATTTTTCCATTCATATCCCATATGGCTGAAATGAGAGTACTAGAGAAGATGACTGAATCTTAAGGAGAGCCAGCAAGCAGGCTAGAGAGAGTACAGGAAATTTCATATGCTGATAGCTTAACTCAGGGAATATGTTCTGTTGTATTTATAGCTCTTTGAAAGAGATGTATGCTCTCCTTAATAACATACTACCCAGGGCTTTACATTAATGTCCATCAGAGATGGGAACTGCATAAACTTCTGAAAAAAAAAAAGCTTTGAGAAATCGCTCTTGAGCCCCTCACTTCCAGAAAGATATATGTCCCAATTCATTCTCTTCTCAGCATGAAGACGGTTCTTCAATAATCCCATCAGGGAGAGGAACTAGAGACTACTTTTTTTTGTAAGATGCATAGAGGACAGGGTCACTGAAAGAAAATTTCCTTCCCCTGTGACTCCTATACCTGCCTGGAAAGAGATGGTTGGTCATGGCAGGGAAGTCTGCTAGTAGGGCAGGGACTTCAGGAAGGCTGACTTCAATAAGCTTAGGAAAATAGTGGGAGAGATGCTATGGGAAGAAGGACTGGAGGGGAAGGGAGTTCAGGAAGGGTGGTCGTTCCTCAAAGGAGCAATCCTCAGAGCACAGAAAAGGTCCATTCCTGTATGCAGGAAAGGTGGCAAAGGCACCGAGAAGCCCTCTTGGCTTACTAGAGGAGTCAAGGAGTGCTTTAAAAAGAAAAAGGAGGTTTACAGACAGTGAAAACAAGGAGGAATACACAAGTATAGCCCGTATTTGTAGGGAGAGGATAAGGAAGGCAAGGGCGGTGACCAAGGTCGGGTTGGTGACCTAAATCAAGGACAAGAATCAGTCCTTCTTTATGTATATAGGGATGATCTTTAGAGGTCCCTTCCAGCCCTTAATTTCTGCGATTCTATGGCTCAGTGCCCCTATTTTTGTGAGCTTTAGGCGTTATCGTCATGGGATGTGACTTGCATTCCATTCATTGTGGCTCCTGAGTCACTACTAGCAAAGGAAGGAATCTGATCTTTCTGCCAATATATTGTAGAGATATATCCTTTTTTTTTTTGGTATTGACCTATAGAACAGTAGGTAACAACAGTACCACAGTTTCATAGTTTCATAGTTTCTAGGGTCGGAAGGGACCTGAGTAGATCATCTAGTCCGACCCCCTGTCATGGCAGGAAAGAGTGCTGGGGTCGAACGACCCCGGGAAGGTATATATCTAGTCTCCTCTTAAAGACCCCCAGGGTAGAAGCCTGCACCACTTCTCCTGGAAGTTGGTTCCAGATCCTAGCCACCCTGACCATGAAGTTGCGCCTCCTGATGTCTAGTCTAATTCTACTCTTTGCCAGCTTGTGACTGTTATTCCTGGTCACTCCTGGTAGTGCTCGGGGGAACAGGGACTTCCCCAGTGCCTGCTGGTCCCCTCTGACTAGTTTGAAACAGGCCACTAGATCCCCCCTCAGCCTTCTCTTGTGGAGGCTGAACAGGTTCAGGTCCCGTAGCCTCTCCTCATAGGGTCTGCCCTGCTGCCCCCAATCATGTGAGTGGCCCACCTCTGGACCCTCTCCATGTTGTCCACATCCCTCTTGAAGTGTGGCGCCCAGAACTGGACACAGTACTCCAGCTGTGGCCTGACCAGTGCCGCATAAAGGGGGAGTATCACCTCCTTGGACCTGCTCGAGATGCATCTCTGGATGCATGACAAGGTACGGAAGTTACCTGGTATGGTTGGCCTTCCTGACTGCATCCCCACACTGCCGGCCCATGTTCATCTTGGAATCAATGATGACTCCAAGATCCTTTTCTGCCTCTGTAAGATCCATGTTCTTTCTGCTTTATAAGATACCAGGTCCAACCAAGCATGGGGTTGGACCAGATGACCCTTGAAGTCTCTTCCAACTGTATGATTGGATGGCTCCATATAATGGTTCTTAAAACCTTTATGTAATTGCTATCATTCATATTTTGTGGGGCCTCTCCCAAAGGATATCACCTCTGGGAGGAAGGGGTGTGTGGGGGGGAGGCAAGCCTTATAGACCAGGGTTTGAGGGATGGTGCTGGGGGCTCCATTCCCCCACCTCCCCTGTTGCTGTCCTGCGGGTCAGACAGGGCCAGGTAGGACCAAGTTGGAGAGCATAGACATTGCTGCCTCAGCTCTGTGACAGCTGTGGGGCAGGGCTGGAGCAGATAGCACAGCTATGGCTAGCCTGCCTTCCCTTCAAGTGGGGTTAGCTGGTGGCCCCAATGCATCCTAGGATGCTGGGGGACTGGGACATAACTTGAATCAGGAGAGGATCTGAGACAAAAGTTCCATAGATCAGTTTAACCTAAATCAGTTAAGTCTGACACTACAACCATGCAGGTTTATCTTAAACTGGGTTTGGCCATTTTGAAATCCATTTATATGCACTGAACTTCTGTTCTGTTACAGGTTTAAACTGGTTTCTGATCACTTATATCCATTTATATGTAACTTTGGTCCATAGCCTAAGAAGTCATCTTCCCTAAATAACTGCAGTAAGGTAGGACCAAATACGCATAGACCATACCCAAGACATGGTCTCCTAACTGATTCTTAAAAACTTGCAGTGAAAGATATTCTCCAGCATTCCTCAGTAGCCGATGCCACTGTTTCATCATTCCAACTTTATTCTCCTATATCTAACCTAAATCTTGTTTGTTGCAAATAAGTTAATTTCTTTTTGTCATGGAATGCTATTGATCTCTAGTCTCTCTATGACAATTTTTTAAGAATTGGCAATCCATTCTCGTTCTTTCTTCAATTTTCCTTCATAGGCCATGTTGTTATTGTTGCCATTTTCTCTGTGGTTTGTGGACATGCCCTCACATTTTGTAACTCATCTCTTTTAGCATGTAACAACTGTAATGGCAATAGACCTTTGAACAAGGCAGAAGGGTATCCTGAGTTAAACAGAATAAGAGTTCATGATGAACATTGTCACAATGATTGCAGCTTAGCTTGGTTTGATAGAGATGGATAAAGCAGAAAGAACATGGAATGGCATTGAGAAGACATTACTAGAATATTCATGGTGACAAAACAGAGTAATCTTTCAGACATCCATAGCATTTTCAGTGGGACAAGAAAATAAAGTTAAATCAATATGCTATTACACCTCATGTTAAATCAATATACCCTTTTCTACTTCTATTATTTTTTTGCCCAAGTAGCAAAAATGCTGCTAAAAAGACATTACAGACAAGAACCTAAAACAGTTGTTGAACAGTTGAAGTCTGGTGCAATTATAAAGACTGTTATATGTTTTCTAGAAACCTGATTTCTTGAAAATGAACAGAATTCCATAAAACAAGGACAAGATTTTTAGAAATGAAATAGTGACTGTGCATGTATCCAGTTTGGGGACGGTTGGGGATAGGGAGGGTCAATCTACAATCTTAAAAAGTCTGGTTTTCCAGAATTGCTAAGCACCCATCCTCATAAAGTTGGGTCCCTATAAGGTTTTCCAAATCTGATGCCCAAAAAGTGGGGCACAGAATCACATTGGTTAAAGAACCACTGTGTCACCCAGTCTGCCATCATGTATATTGAGTGGCTCTTTCAGCTTCACCGCTCAATTGTTTATTTTTTGCAGTTTACCAGAAAGGCATTGGATTTCAAGTAGAAGACATCAAGAAGGGAACAATCCATTATTTTCCTATTCAACTTCCTTTTTAACACTAGGACAATATGCACTACTTGAATATGATGAGCCTTGTCCTGTTCAAGTAGTACATATAGATTTTACCAGGGGGGTAACATTACCCCCTAACTCCTATTCTGCAAAGATTGGCTTGGTCATTTATGCTGTGGCACTGTATCAGGAACTTATATGGAGCAGTTTGCTTATTATGACCTCTAGATTCTTTTCATAGCCACTGAAGCTCCCCATTCTATTGAAGTGACCTGCATTCCTTGTTACTAAGGTATAGCTTTGGCTCTATTTAACACATTTTTGTAATGAGACCTACTTATTGAGGAATTCATATTATTGTCTAGGAATACCCACTTCAGTCTTTGGATAGCCACAGATTTTATCAGTGGCAACTTTTGTATGTTCTTCAGATGTCTGGTGAAAATGTTGCACCTTATGGAACTCTGTAACAAATATCTCTTTGCGATGATGCTTCCCCACTGAAAGTCACTTTTGGAAGTCTCTTGGTTAGCTAGTTCTTAAACCATTTAACAGCTGCTTTACTGCTATTGTATAGTGCTCTTTTTTAAAATCAAAATGTCAAGCACTACTAAGTCTAGTGCTTCACAAAGTCTTAATTTAGTACATCTATGCTTATCAAATAGCTTTTTGAAAAACTTGGCCTGATTTGGAATCTAATACTGAAAGTGGGGGAGGGAAGAGCAATAATATTTCACATACAAAAAAAGTTGAGTGTTTATAAAATATTGGAGATGAAAATATGTTTCTTAACATATTCATCCCCATTGGGACTGTAAAGGACTGCTCATGGACTGTACCGGAGCCAGAATGAGAATTGATAATTAAAACCTGTAAGCAGTAAATCGAGGCACAATTCAACAAAAAATAAATAAAAATATTCTACCTAATTAAACATGTGGCTAATTCAGAAGGAAAAGCAGAGAAGACAAATAAAAAACATGTGTTGCTTTATTCATCAACATCCTGAAGACAAAAATCCCATCAAGTTAAAAAAACCAAACAAAACAAAACTGCTGAAGTTAGAGCAAATACAAAGCCTATAAAAGCAATGTTCATAAAGAAAAGAGGCATTTTAGTGGAACAATAAAAAAGAAAATGGCAACATGACTGCTTGTTAAAAAACAAAGCGATCAAGCATGATTCTTTGAAAAAAATTAAAAGCCTTTATAGCAAGAGATTACAAGTTAGCTCTAAATAATAACTTATTCAGAGGGATTTTTAAACAAGCAGCTGCTTTGAACAAATTCCTACCTGCATCTTATACAATTTAGTTAAATATATTATAAAAAAATCAAGCTTTTAAGTTTTGAAATTTATCAAAATGCTTCAAATCAGGGTCAGGCAAACTGTATTAATAAACCAAACAATCACAGAAGCAAGCTATTTTTAGCTAACCAAAAAATAATAGAGCCCCGTATTGTTGGAAATGGAAAAATCGATTTTTTGGTGAAATTATATATACCATGTTGCCTATGAAAGTAATCATCAATGGCATGGTTTTCCAATAGCTCCAAAATGAGGAAGCTAAATCATCTTCTACTAAGGAAATAAAGAGCCAAATCAAAGTTGATTCCATAAAGTACATCCATAAATACTTTGGTTATTTAAAGCAGTGTTTCGCAACCTGTGGGTTGTGACCCAAAAATGGTCACATAAGAATAAGAATAAGAATATTTGAGAGTGGCCATCACAGAAAAATGCGGGAAACTAGGGTTTCCCCTTGAAGGCAGGCAGAATTCCAGCCTGCAAGTGTCTGCTTGGGGCTGGAGGGAGCGCGATCAAGCACATGCACATGGCAGCCAGGGAGGATGGAGAGCAGCTCCCGCAGCTCCCTGCAGTTAAGTCAATGGGGCGGGGGGAAAGTGGGGGCACAGGTGATGCATCAGGAGGCAGAGAGGGCATATGCCCTCCAGATCTGTGCACCAACAGCAGCCACTGGGCTGCAGCCTGGCTGGACTGGCACAGGCAGGAGCCACCTCCACGGCCCAATGGGTAGGTTTCAGTGTGGGAGAGCAGAATGGGGCAGTGAGACTTGTTGCTGCTACTGCTGCTGCCATGAATCCTGTGCCAGCTGCAGCACCAGCAGCATGAGGAGTAATGGATGGGGTGGGGGGAGGAGGCAGGGCACATTCTGCCCTCACCTCTTTCTGTCACTAGCCATTTGCGCACCAGGCCATGGCTCTACCCCACTGCCATGACCAGGCTGTCACTGCCACTGTTCCCCTTAGGCCATGGATCTATCAAGTGGGATGGTGGGCAACATGAGTGGCCTAAGGGGAGCAGTGGCAGCAGCAGCCAGGCCATGGCAGCAGAGTAGAGCTGTGGCCTGGAACACAAGTGGCTGATGGCAGGAGAAAGTGAGGGCAGCGTGGCCTCCCCCATCCATTACTCCTTGCAGTGCTGGCACTGCAGCTGGCATGGAGTTCATGGTGCTGGCAGCGGCAACAACAAGTCTTGCTGCCCTGCTCTGCTCTCCCACATTGGGACCTACCAACTGGACTGTGGACGCAGTTCCTGTCTCTGCCAGTTCAGCCAGGCTGTATCTCCATACTTGCTGTGGGTGCACAAATCTGGGGGGGGCATGTGCACCCTCACTGGCCACCCCATTCACCCGACACAACTACCCCCCCAATCATTTAAGAGGAGGCTGGATAAACATCTTGCCGGGGTCGTTTGACCCCAGTACTCTTTCCTGCAGGGGGTCGGAGTTGATGATCTGCTCAGGTCCCTTCTGACCCTACCAACTATGAAATTATGAAACTGGTGGCTGAGGACAGGGACAGCAGGTTGGGAGTGACAGGCACCAGCAGGGTTGGAGGAGTGGTGAGCTGTGGGTTGGGAGGGAAGAGCACTGGCAGGTCCAAGGTGGCTATGGGTCATGAGCGAGGGGCACTGGAAGGGCCAGGGAGCTGTTTTCTACTGAAACTATTTACTGGGTCAGGACTGGCCATCAATGTTTACAAATGGTTCTTGGTACAAAAAAGGTTGAGAGCCACTGATTTAATGGATGGTTCCTCCAGTTTCCTGTGTATGTACATGTAACTGATAAAAATATTAAGCACAGGGTTATGCACACACCTCAGGGAAAGACTTTCTAATTCATAATGTTCCTAGTTCTTAGTTTCAGCTGCACTCCACCCAACAGGAAGTTCTGCATTCTAGCATTGGTGTTTGAAGGATTAGACCTAAGGAGCCCATTGCTTTGACTTTGACCCGGTCCCGAGTAAGGAGTAGCTACAAAGTGTACATAATAATGTGTTTTATTTTGCCTTAACAACAACAAAAGACTCTTCAATCTAATTCCAGCTCACAAAAGCTGCCATCACCTTCAAAGTATGTTTCTTCCATAAGTGAGAAAGAAGTTGTTTAATCCAGACCCATCTTACTTAAAATCCAGTGGTAAGTAGTCTGAAGTGTGATACAAGAAGCACATGAAAAGGTTTCTTGAAATACCAAACTCCATTTCACAGCTTTCCTCCTGTTTTTCTCCTGTCATTTCTTTTTGCGTTTGTTTTGTTTTGGATAGTTCATAAGGGGAAGTTTTAACATGGAGCACAAATATAGCAAGTTTCAGTACGTTCTATTGAGCAAAGCAATTGGAAATGCAATACCGAATGAAGAAGCAGACTGGTAAAACTCAGAGATTATGGCTGTGAGTTTACCCCCATCAAGGCTAAGTACAGACATTCAAAAAGCCCAAGGCAGAATTTATTTGAGTTACAGAGTTTTTTGTAAATGGCATAGTTTAGATCAGCAGTGAACAGACCAAACAGACCCTTTGGTGGTGGGGGTTGTGACGGGCCTGTAGGGGGGCAATCTGGCATTGAGTCACTCACCTCACTGAGCCTGACTGAAAACCATGCTTCAGGTGCCTCCTCTGCGGCACCTACATCCAGCCAACCCCCTTCCTGGAGCACACCTGCAAGCCTGGGGTAAAGTTGCCACCACCCTGGTCTTGTTAGGGCTCTGTGCTGCTCAGGGTACACGGACCCCGTTGACCTTGGAGGTGCTTAATAAAGGGGGCTTTAAAGGCTAGTTTCCCCCTCATAAGCATTTACAGCAAGGTGTGCTATAACAGGTATCTTTACCGATTAAAGAGGGAGAGAGTGAGGAAGGAATATAAAACTACAGAAAATTGAAAGAAAACCTACTTTAGCAAAATAGAACGGGCTTGTTGGCCCTTTTGATATGCATCTAGTTCACTTATTCCTAAATTATTGGCTAAATTTCAGGTAGGTTACTCACATGTTCATCCAGAGATGGATGGAGCTCTTGGAGGCTTATTGCTTGTTTCAGAGACCCAAAAATGACTGCCCCCCTCCAAAAGTGCTCCTGGCACTCTGGTGAAGTGTCTGATGATTGGAAGAAGGCCAATGTGGTGCCTATCTTCAAGGAAGGGAGGAAAGTGGATCCGGCAAACTACAGGCCCATCAGCCTGACCTCTATCCTGGGGAAAGTCTTAGAAAAGATTATCAAAGAGGCCATTCTTAACAGACTGACTGATGGCAACACCCTGAGGGATAGCCAGCATGGGTTTGTTGCAGGTAGGTCGTGCTTGAACAATCTCATTTCCTTTCCTATCACCTGGACAAGGGGGAAGAGATTGATGTCATATATCTTGACTTTAAAAAAGCCTTCCATCTGGTATCCCATGATCACCTCTTGGCAAAACTGGCAAGCCTCAGGTCAACCATGATTCACTGGCTGGGAAATTGGTTCTGTGGTTGGACCCAGATGGTGGTGGTTGATGGAAGTCAATCGTCATGGTGTCCTGTGACTAGTGGGGTCCCACAAGGCTCTATCCTCGGACCTATATTGTTCAGCCTCTTCATTAATTATATGAACATTGGAGTCAGAAGCATACTGGCCAGGTTCGCCAATGATACCAAACTTTGGGGTAAAACATCCATACCTGAGGACAAGGGGGTAATCCTGGCTGACCTTGACAAGCTCAGAAATGGGTTGATGAGAACCTGATGGTGTTGAACACCAAAAAATACAAGGTTCTCCACCTTAGGAGGAAAAAACAGTTTATAGGCTCGGCAGTGCTACGCTGACTAGCACTATGGATGAGAGGGACTTGGGGGTCAGGACTGACCACAAGATGAACATGAGCCTGCAATGTGATGCTGCAGCTAGTAAAGCGACCAAAACACTGGCTTGCATCCATAGATGCTTCTCAAGCAAATCCCGGAACGTCATTCTCGCCTTGTACTCGGCCTTGGTGAGGCCGCAGCTGGAGTACTGCGTCCAGTTTTGGGCTCCACAATTCAAAAAGGCTGTGGAGAAGCTTGAGAGAGTCCAGAGGAGAGCCACGCGCATGATCAGAGGTCAGGAAAACAGACCTTATGATGACAGGCTGAGAGCCATAGGACTCTTTAGCCTGGAGAAGCGCAGGCTCAGGGGCGATCTGTCGGCCACCTATAAGTTTATCAGGGGTGACCACCAGTATCTGGGGGAACGTTTGTTCACCAGAGCACCCCAAGGGATGACAAGAGAGGTTGAATGGTTATAAACTCCTGCAAGACTGTTTCAGGCTGGACATAAGGAAGAATTTCTTTACTGTCTGAGCCCCCAAGGTCTGGAACAGCCTGCCATCGGAGGTGGTTCAAGCACCTACTTTGAATGTCTTCAAGAGAAACCTGGATGTTTTTCTTGCTGGGATCCTGTGACCCCAGCTGACTCCCTGCCCTGGGGGCAGGGGGCTGGCCTCGATGATCTTCTAAGGTCCCTTCCAGCCCTAATGTCTATGAAATCTATGAAAAATGGAGTGGATGCTTTTAAAACTTTTGTGACCTCATCAGCAACAGGGGCTACATGATGCAGACCAATCCTTTTAACAGTTGTCAGCATCCTCCTTTTCCAGGGAGCAGGGCCCCACAGGCTGTTTGGTGGGAAAAACCCAGGACAAAGGAAGAGTGAGGCCCCCTCCCATGGAATTTTCACAACCCAGCTTGAGCAGGTGGGTCCTGCAGCCAGAGTTTGAAACAGGGGGGCTGCACACACTCAGAGAACGGAGGCAGACAAAAAGGGTGATTTCTTCTCAGGGGTGAGCAAATCTGAGGGTGCAGACAGAAGTGCAGCCCCCCACTGTAGCTGAGAAAGCCTTGCAGGAAGCGTTTGGAGTTACAAATATCCCCTGGACTGAACAGTGGTTGGTTCCAGGGGGAGGGGAATCTAGCTCCTGGCTGCCAGCCTGCAGCCAGGGTCCCTTAGCAACAGCCCCTGCTCCCTGCTTGGCTGCAAAGTTTTCAGAATGGAAAGCGGGCAAGGGAGCAGAAGGAGCTTGTTCTAGGCGTTCCCCAGCCAGTGCTCGAGGGCAGGGTGGGTGAATTGGAGCCCCCTCCCCACCTCAGGGGGACCCCAGGACAGTCACACCACCCTCCAGCGGGGGCTGAAAATCCCCCAGACTGAACTCCTTCTGTTCCTTCCCCCTCTTTCTGAAAACAGCTCCACGCTGGCAGGCAGTGCAGACACAAGTTAACGAAGATGCTATGCTTTGAAACGTCCTTATTTTCACTGGATGGGCCATTTTTGAAGCTCTCTGGAGCCATGGACTTGTGTTTGATCATGGCTATAAACTGCTTTCTGTGGCCAGATCAGGTGAAAATGGTCACTTCTGTCTGTGCCCTTAGATTGGGTTCTGCCATTTTTAAACTAGTCTTTGTGCACCAAACTTCTGTTTTGGGTGTAGACTGGTTTCCAATCACTTATACTGGTAAAAGTGCAATGTCTGTACCTGGCCCAAAGGAATATGAGAATTGCATGTCTAGGTAAATAAGAAGTTAGAAAACAAATTGGTAGGAAAAAATACCTATTATTAGGTTAAAGATGTGCCATGACTTTAGTCTTACCAAGTGGTGCAGGAGACCAAAACAAGTGAAGAAGTGTTTGAATATGTAACGACCCCCTTGACTACATACAGAATAGAGCTGAAAGATGCCAACTGCACACAATTCATATCCTTAGGACATTTTTCCTTGCCCAAAGGCATAAGCTGAAAATGTTTATATGAATCATTGAGGGTAGGAACATTCACTGATGGATATTTTGATTTGATATTTAGTCAGGCACCCACCATGGGTTCAGTAACAAATGGCTGTGTCTGGTAACATGAGGGTAATCCAAATATGTGTTTCAGTGAATGTGAGCTGATCACTTAGGTGAGACACTACAGATTTATTAGGTATGTCTAGATTAAATATTTATATTGTGCTTTTTATGCAAGGATATGAAAAACTTGCAAAGCTGGGTTAGGGCTATTAACTCAGTTTTATACAAGGGAAAACTGAGATACAAGATTAAGTACCTTTACTCAAAGTCATAAAGAAAAATCAGTAAGAGAAGTGTTCAGTAAAATTGAGAGTGATGCTAAATAGGATTGATTTTTCCTTCTTCTGATGCATCAGATATTATCCACTGCAGGAAGAGAAACCAGCTTTCATCCTGATAGAATGGCAAATTCTATATTTCTGTGCTCCATCTTAAGTACATTTTACAATATTTTCCTTTAGAACAAGGTTTAAATACAGAGGCAGCAATTGTTTTTCAACAGAAAGATGGAAGAGCTAGCTATTTATTGCAACTAGCTCTATCTGCTCGTCACATTAAAGCAATATGCATACACCTTCATGAAGTTCCATTATAGCTTAAAGAATGTATGTTAGTATTTATTATAGCTATAAAGGATCATTGTTTCGAGAAATACAAGAATCAAACCACCAATCGAGTCTGAAGTAGCCCAGTTACTTAGTCGAGCTACTTATAGCATTCTGTCTGCCACTAGAAGTCCAATTAGAGTAGAATGCTGTATTTCATTGTCATACTAGTCCAATTATTATATTATTAAATAATGACTCAGTCATAGGGTTTATTTTGTTTGTGAAGGAACAGGAATATTAGCTGTTTTGTAAAGTAAAAGATAAAACTTTCTTTTTAGCACTGTAAGATGTCAATAACATTTCCTAAAGTGTGGTTGTGATTTAGTACCCCTGAGGTAAGGGAAGAAGGTTGGAATGAACACTTAAGAAGGAAATAAAAGAAAGGCAGGGAAGATCAAAGCTGTCAGTACACAGTTTCTAAGGCTATAATACCAGACAATCCCCCAACCATAGAATTATTCCTGCAAACCTAAGTTTGGGGATGAAATAGTTATTTCAGTACCAAAAAAAAGCATTTGAACAATAGCACCCCCCGCCCCAGTAACTAAATAAACAGAGCTCAGAGTCTGACTTAATGAATACTTTGTGTCAGGCCAAATTCTGTTTGGAGATATACTCTAATATATGAAAACCCTCTAGTAAGAGACCTTAAGGCTCCTTTCTCTTACTTCTTGCAGTGCAAGTCCCCCCTCTTCCTTATAATTTTTATTTGGAGGCAGTACCTACAGATGGCTTGTAGGTGGAATGCATTTACCCCTTTCTGCTTTTAAAACAACCTCCCCCCAGCTACACAGCTGGGCTTTGTTTCTCGTTAGGATGACTAAAAGCCTCCCTTTGTCTCCCAGTGTTGATAACATGGATGTTTTGTGTGTGAGGTGCAACTCTTCAAACAGTTCAATCTTAACTGACCCATCTAGGCCTAGAATGGTGATTGGAATGGGAAATTTGTGTTCGAAAAGTGAGAGCTTGTATCAACTGCACAGTGAGACTGTTCGGATGAAAGACAACCGTCTAAATTTTACTTCCTGTAGTTCTCAGTCAACAATATGAATGGGAGCTCCATGGGTTTAACCGAGGGCACAGTTGACTCAGCGTGAAGTGTAAACTAATTTTGTTTTAATGATTTATTGTGGCTCTCCATTCTCAGTGCCTCTTCTCTTTTTAATTGTGGTTTTAATTAATTACACTGGACATAATGGGCTGTGTACCTTCCAAGTGCAACTTCATTGGCTGGCTCTGTGTCCATTTCAAATTTGTTACCAGAAGAGGGAGAGAGGACTGCAATGTAAGAAAATGTAAGAGTAACACAGGCAATGCAGCTCTGGACTTGAACCTCTGTTAGCTCTATCACTAAGTGCAAACACTTGGTAGAAAAGTTCAGCACAGGTTCTGTTATCCATTTGGTGTCTCATTCAAATCCCTAATGATTAGTGATGTTTTGCATTGTTTGTAGCATAGTAATGGTCAGATTCCTGCCTACACAGTCCTTTTTGTATGGGGAACTGTTTTATCTTCCAGATGGGCAGAGAGAAATGAATAACTTGGGAAGAAAGGGCCTCCATCCATACTCCGTTTGCTTATGCTCCCTTGACTTAGAGTAGACTTTCTCATGCTGCTGCTTGGGTCTTTCTGCCTGTTGTTCTGTTCTGTTTCTGTTTGGTCCTACTAGTTTACAGGGAGCTTCTTGGCTCTCTTGTTGCCTGACTCTGATTCAGCCTTGAATCTCCAGAAATAGTATGTGTCTAATACATTATGTGAGTTTCTTCTGTGAGGCCCTGTCTTGTGAGTGGTGGGAAGAACTGGGCTGGTTGACAAAGCAGAAATAATTTATTGTGAATGTCTGTTTGAGTTCTGAAAGCTGTTCAGTTGGATTGTGTCCATGCTGCAGGTTTTGTTACTACTGGTATCTAAGGAGTAATTATCTTTTGGGTGAACATCTCTCTGTTTCTAGGGAAATGTGTGTATTTGTGTTGGACCAGAATGTTTCTTTATTCCTCATTTTCTTGTTGTAAAAATTGCAGCCATCCAATCAGGAGGCAAATCATGACACAAGTTATGCAATCTAACGCACCCAAAATTGAACACTTAAGACAAAAAGCTCCCTGTTGAGGCTAATGTCTTGTTCATTGCAATTGTTTAGTTAACTCAGTGTTAAAGTGGCACCTTACAGACTAACTGGTTTGGAGAGGCATAGGCTCTTGTAAGCTGCAGCCTATTTCATCAGATGCTAGTCCATTCACAGCGTCTGACAAAATAGGCTGTAGCTTACAAATGCTCAGGTCTCTGAATGCATTAGTCTGCAGTTAGGCAAAAGAGATTAACAACAATAACTACTTATGTCTTTGTTAATGATTTGCGAACCTCAAAAATCAGGCACCCCTTGCCAAAAAAAATATTGTATAGGTCATTAGTTTATCACTGTTATGCTTTATTTATTTGAATCTCCCTCCCATGCTTTAGGGTTGTTGGTTGTAGCCATCTTGGTTTAAGGACATAGGCAGACAAAGTTCTTTGGGTAGATGTGATATTTTTTATCAGACCAACTCAACAGTTGGAAAAATTGTTCTTGGCAAGCTTTTGGGCACAAACATCCTTCTTCAGGGTTGCAAAGAAAGCTTGCCAAGAACAATTTTTTCCAACTGTTCAGTTGGTTTAATAAAAGATATCACATCTACCCAAGAAGCCTGGTCTTCCTTATTTGAATCTCTGCATTTTGTTCTCCAAAAAGCCCTGGAATGCCCCTTGTGGAAGAGACTAGGAAAGACTTAGTAGCAATGAATGCAATGGTGACTCATTTCCCAGGCAGCACCCTGTACTTTCCATACTGACTAAACACAACCTGTTGGTGTAGCAAACCCAAACAACCTTCTTGTGCTTGCTACCCGGACTGCATCTCCTGTTAATTTCAGTTTAATCTGATGCATGTCCATCTTCACCTTCAGCTCTCAGTTTCCCCTGCCAGATTTCTTGGAGCTTGCTTTGCTGATTTATTTTGGGGGAAAAAAAACATATGTCAGTTAATTTAGAGAAATTAGTTTTACTTTCTGAAATCTGATGCATAGATGACATTATAGGCAACAATTTAGGAAGAACTGTCCTCTTTTGCATACTCTGGAGAGAACAGAGGACTTGTGGATAAAATCTAGACATTCATTTACCAAGAAATATTCCCCAAAGAGGGGATCCTCCTCTTTAGATTTAGTGTTGACAACATCTGTGTTTTCTGCCTGCCTATTCACTGCTAGAAGATGTCATCTGGGAATTGAATTTGGAACTGCGTGTGGAGAATGCAGCTGTTCATAGCCATACAAAACCGTAGAAAGGCAGTACTGGAGACTTTACCAGAGCTGAACAGGAAATGGGAAATTTCAGCTTGTGTGGTTTGCTTACTCTCAGGAGACAGCTGATGGTGTGAAGGTGTTGTATCTTCACATTATTAAAATTGTTGTATAGAGAAAAACACAGGGGCAGGTTGTCTTTTGTATTTTTTTAAATTAATATATTAAAATAGGATAAGAATGGAAGATGAATTGGTTGAACATAAACTGAAGTCATGTTTTCCTATGGCAATGCTATGTCCTTCTTGTGGAATTTTCAACACAAAGCATTAATCATAACAATAAATCCAGAGCAATGTTCTTGCTAGAGTCCTCCTCTGCTTTATCAAGCCATCCTGGGACTGCGGCCTACTGTTCCAAAGCTGCAGTATGATCCACATTTAACATAATCCCATTGGCTATGTTCAGGCATTCAAAAAGCCCGAGGCAGAATTGACCTAAGTTGTGAGGTTTTCTGTACATGGCATAGTTTATGTTGGTAGTGAAGAGAACAACATTCACTCTTTGGGGGAAGGGGAGGGAGTGCAAATCTCAGACTGGGTTCCACCATTTTTAAATCAGTCTATGTGCTGAACTTTTGTTTTGTTATGGGTATAGACTGGGGAAGGCAATTATTTTGGGAGGAGGGCCACTTACAGAGTTTTGGCAAGTTATTGAGGGCCACATGGTTAGCCCTATCCCTTGACAGGGGCCCCACCCTCTGGTTATCATCTTGGGACCAGAAGTTCCACCCCCTAACATCTGACCTTTGCCACCAGAAGTCCTTCCCTTTGCCCCCTGGAAATACTCCTTTCAACAAGTGGTTTTGTCATCTCTGAACCAGAAAAATACCAAATTATATTCTAAAGATTAAACATGTACTACAACATTCATTAATTTCATTTCAAAAAATATTTTTGTCCTGATTTACACATGTCTGTGCAGTATACATAGAGGGGATAGTATAATAGCTTAAAATGAAGTCTTACTCTTGTATAATATGCGGGGAGAGTGTGTATGTGTGTGATTTGTTCAAGAGTGGATAGCTGTGGGGGTGTGTGGGGTATGAGCAGTTATGTGTTTTATGGGGGGCTGTGAGTGTGTGGGTGGAGGGTGGATAGGGAGGGTTGTGACTTGTGTGGAGGGGGAGGTTTTGCCCACAGGTGCCTCCACCTCTCCCCCCCCCCCCCTGGCAGGCAGAGCCCCCACCAGTGCTCCTGCAAGACTCTGGTGCTGCTCCTGGCCCCAGGGCACTAGCCTTGTGCTTCTGCTCACTGCCACTTGCTCCCTGTCTGCTACTGCTGGCCTTCTCCTGCTAGGTTCCCTCTTCCCCCCTGCCCCCTCCACTCTGGCACCATGTTCCCCCGGCACTGCAGCTGGAAACCACGTGATGCTGAAGCACAGCGGGAAGACAGGTGGGCAGGGAAATAGGTCTGGCACTTTGGGGGAAGGGGCAGTGAGTGGGAGTGTGGAGCACAGTGACAGCCAGTCGGGAGCGTGGGGCCTCTACCAATATGGTGGGGACCAGAGGGGGGACCAGGCTGCCAAGGGCTCTATGGCACAGGGCTGTACTGCTCAAGCAAGAAGAGGGAGGAGCCATCCTGGCTCTGTAGAGCCCCTGGAAGCCCGGCCCAGTGCTCCTGCCACCCTGCACTGGGCCCTTGTGTATTGGTGTGGGCCCCATGTACCTGTTCAGTGCCCCTTCCCCCTGCCTGCCACAAGCGTTTCCCCAGTCCCCCGCCCGCTGACCTCCAGCACTACATGGCTCTTGGCTGCAGTGCTGGGACTGCAGGAGCTGGCTGAGGTGATCCTGAGGACTGGGGTGATCGCCCATGGCCTTCTCTACTTTCCTCCCCCCCTCCTCCTTATCTGTATTTCCCTCAGTGCAGGGAGGCACAAACAATCCCAGGCCAGAAGTCTCCAGAAGCCCCAGCTAGTCAGAGGCTTCCGACTGGGGCTTGGGGCTCGGGGTTGGGGCTGGACCAGACTCGCTGCTCCAATTGCTTAATCCTGCTGGTGGTTCCCCCTGGGTCCTGTTGCCCCAGACTCCTGTCAACTTTGACAGGAATTTTCTAAATTTTTAGAACTTCTAAAATTTTCCAAATTTTTAGGGGCCCTGCAGGCTGGATAGAATGGCCTAGCAGGCTGCATCCAGTTTGTGGGCCATATTTTGCCTACCCTTGGTATAGACTGATTTTTGTTGTTGTTGTGCAGAACCTTTGTTCTGTTATGGAAATAGACCAGTTTTTGATTGTTTCTACCAGTAAAAGTATAATGGCTGTATCTGGCCCTCCAGTCTGTAGTTTATCTCATCAAGACTTCACTTCCTGGAATTTATATACGCCTCATTGAGCATTAGAGTTTTAAAGCTAATATTTCTGATGTAATGCTGAAACCCACAGGCTAGGGACAGACATTACACATAAACCAGTTTAATGGATCAGAAACTGGTTTATACGTGTAACATAATGGCCCTCAACATTTTTTTACTGCACTTTTTATATCCGGGTCATGACCCCTGTCCCTGCTACCAACTCACTCATGCCTGACGGTGCCTGCAGAGTCTGGGCTGGGCTGGGGAGCGGTGGAGGCAAGAGCCACGTGGATCATGCACCAGGAGAGCCCCACAGGTGGGAGGGGTGGAGCGAGGGGCTGACTCCCCCGCGACCTTGATTTGGGTCATGACCCAAGGTTGGGAGCCACTGCTGTAACAGAACAGACATTCAGTGCACATAAACCAGTTTCAAAATGGCTGAAATTGGTTTGAGAAAAACCTGGTTGAATGTAGTTTCAGACTTAACTGATTTGGGTCAAGCTTGTTTATGCAATGTCTGTCCCAGACCCCTTGCTTGTTTAAGTTAAACCAGAGTCCCCCAGCATCCTGGCATGGTTGCTGGGCTGGGTGGGGTGCTCTGCTCCACAGCAGAGCTGGCTTCTTCCCTCTGCTCCCTCACTGAAGCTCTGGCAGAGGCTTGCAGGCACAACAATGTCTGCCTGGCTTCCCCCTGGCTCATCCCTCCCATCACCACTTGCTGCTCAAACAGGGATTCCCCCCTCCCTCCCTCCCTCCCATAGCACAAACCATAGCCAGCATGTAGTATGCTAGCTAAGGCTGAGAGATGTCTGTGTAAGGCAGACAGGACAGTTTTAGCTTAGGGCTTTTTGGAGCTAATCAACAGGTAGCTGGTAATATTTCTCCTTGGAATGTTCCCTTCCTTGGAAAAAGTTGTTTAAGAACAGCTTTATCTAATGAGAGAGGCTTTTCCTTTGCTGATGGGCTGATAAATGCTCTGTTATCAACTTCTTGCTGGGCTGGCCAATAGGTGTGGGGGACCCTCTCTAATCAGAACATCCCACTAGGGTCTGGCCCCAGCTCAGCACTATGGAAGGGAAGGGAGGGCAGCTCTAGCACCACCCTCCCCTCTCGCCCCGACTTCTAGCCTGAGCCATTGCAGGCATGCTCCTGCATTTTATCAGTCCAGAGAGGATGTCTGTGCGGTTACAAACTGATTCATACTAGCCAGGTTAAACTAACCTGCAAAGATTGAATCAATTCAGGCTCAGGCTTTTGCATGTCTTCCCCCAGCCACAGTGTGGAGGCCTTGATGTGTAAAACTATAGAGAAGATGGATTATTTTAAAATCCAGCTGTTGCATAAACTACAGGAATACCAATCTCTCCTTTGTCCAAATGCATGACATGCTGCATTTGTATAGAGAAGTGGACATTTATTTTGCTTGGGGAGGGGGGTTACTTTTAGCCTTTGTATTGCATTTTTAAGACAGCAATTTGAATTTTTAATGATACTTAACGTGCATGATGAACTGGACAACCCCTCTCTCCCTTCTGCCTCTGGGATTTCCTTGCACTCTAAACACATAGGGCACATCTACACATGCATTTGAGCACAACTAAATGTAATGTGCATTAAGGAATTTTTGGCAGGAGTCTACACATGCAGGAACTTGGCACTAAAGTTAGTGCCAAATCCCTGCAGCCCTTACATGTGCCTCTAGTGGCTGGGCAGACCTGGCACTAAAGTTAGTTCTGAATCATGTCTACATGTGTGTTAATGCACTCTAAGTAATTGCATCTAAATGTTTGATTCCTGAAAATTTGGGTGCGATTAGCTTCATTTCACCATTTTTAATGCTCATTAAGGGCACATACATGTAGACGCATGCCCATAATACACATTAAATTAGGATAGTATGCATTAATATGTCTCATGTAGATGTGCCCACAGTGTATTGCCATTCACAGCACTCAGGGAAGTTTGGTGTGAAAATGATTCCATACAACTCTGAGACTCACTGCATGCTGCTTCTGTGATATGCAAAAGCTATAGTGTGTCAGGACAAGATGTAAACTTCTAGTGACTATTAGTGCGGACTGCTCACTGTGATGGAGCACCAGCTTATCACTTAAGGGCTGCTGCAGGCTCCAAGTGAGCCTGCTTTGTGAGCAGCAGGGAAAAGCCTCACCCTACGAACTAATTTTAAGGGGGAAGGTGGGTGGCAGAGCACCTTCGGTGTCTCCCACTTTAAGGAGGAGAGCAGGCAGCGGGCAGGTGCAGGCTAGCCCTGATGAGGTGGCCGTTTTAAGATCCTGGCTCTCAGGGCTGGAGCAGCAGTTTGTTGCCAGAAGCCAATGGAATAGCAACACCTGGCTGAGCTGCTGTTTATGAAACATCTCAGAGCAGGAGCTATGGGGATGGTTGGAGGCTCCTGGTCTTGCATAAGACTGAAAACTGCACCCTGCCGGGGAAGGGTGGTCTGGCGGGGCTGTCTGTGACAAGACAGCCTCCAAAAAATGCAAAGCCAGTTACCTCCCCAGTGAAAGGCGAGTAGTGGTGCCTCACAACCCCATCCCCCATGAGCTCATGGGTTGCTGTAAGACCGGAGATAGTAGGGCCAGGCACACCCATGAGTGGCACCTGAGTCTATAGGGGTGTAAGACCCCGGAGAGCAGTGAGGTCAGGCATGCCTGCATGAGTGGCACCTGAGCCTGTAGGGGTGCAAGACCCTGGAGCCCCAGGAAAGGGAGAGAGTTGTGTTGAGCCCTAGAGATGAGGGGATGAGTTAATTGAGCCCCTGAGACAAGTGGGCAGAGAGGCCCAGGTAAGCCTTTGGGTGCCTGAGGCTGCAGATGGGCCTGAGGCCAAGTGAGGCAGCTCAGAGGAAGCTGAAAGGAGAATGGGCGAGCCAATGGCCCAATTAGGGAATGGTGGGCTGTGTTACCTGGTTTGGCGCCAGGGGCAGAGGTAGCCCAGTGTTTGATGAATTGCCTGGCCACTGTACAGATGAGCATCATGGGAGAGGCCCAAAAGGCTGTGTCAGGGCTAGCCAAGGAGAGCAGGGACAAGCCTGATGACGTACATAGTCGCTCAAAGGAGCAGGATGATGTGAATGAGGCCCAGTAAGGGGGATTAGTGTGAGAGGCTTGCTTAGTGCAGGTGGAGTGGTAGAGGCCCCAGTGAGAGGTGGGCAGTATGTGTGGAGTCCTGAACAGGGCAGAATGAGAGCGGCCTAACACGATACCGAGTTTGGCTCAGCCTCAAGCTGGAATATCAATCAAGCACAAGTATGCCATCTGTGTGTCATGAGACATGATAGAGGGAGGTAGGAGTCATGTGTGTATTGCCCATAAATGCTGCTCAAATGGCAGCCTCCTGCCTAATTAACTTACTTAATTTGCAACTAGGCGTGGCAGAAGGCTTGCCCAAAGACAAGCGGGCAGGCCAGTACTGTGGCTGGGCCTGGGAATTTGACCCCCCGTCACACTCACTGCTGGAAGTAAAAGGGATAGCAACTCTTTAAAACCTGTTCTCTCTCGTAAATTATGTAGCAAGGCTTTTGGGTAAAGGAGAAGAAATCTGGGCTAGAGAAGACTGATCAGATTATAAAAACTGATGATTTATCAACCTATTCTCTCTCCCATCCATATTTTCTGTCTTCCTCCTGCCAACTGTCTCTTCAGTTTGCAGTTATCTCCAACACAGTTAGATTCTTAGGCTAGCAGCACTTTTGTTACTATAAAAACACCGTTTCTTTGTAAAAGCAGCATTTCTGCCAAAGGCCATCTGTGTTATTGGGAAATGATTGTCAACAAGAGGTGGGACAAAGAGCATTAAGAAAATAGCACTGCAGAAGGACCCCTCTCCCTCACCAGATGTCAGCTCTTATCATGCTGTTTTCCTATGAGCCAAATGCTGAGGGCTACTGAAGTCAATGTGAATTGCAAGGGCCTGACATATCTCACTGTAGAGCAAGATTTTGCTCTTACTAAATTTGTAACACTTTAGAAGTAAATAGTAGTTAGTTGGAAAATATTTTTGTGTTTGCCTTTCCTTGGTGGAAGATTTCCAACTCTCTTTCCCAGAAAACCCTGCAAAACCAGGGAAGTTTTTCATAAAAGGGCCTTGTTATACATTACACTGTAAGCCACACAAATGCTGATGGGTGTTAACACTAGTTTGAGTCTGGAGCAATCACAGGTTCAGGCCAGCAAGGGCCTGGGGCTGAAAGGTAAGAACTCCCTACTCTCCTTGCTGATTACTTGTGGCTGCCTTCATTGCCTGTCCGATGGGAGCAGGCAGGAGAGTTAACCTGCCTGCCCAGCCTCTGGTGTTGCTGGGCTGCAGCTTTTTTTTTCAGAGTGAGCCCAGCTCAGAGAGCAGCAGCCACCATATAGCCAGGCAGGCAAGTTAACCCTTCCTTGTCTGATCCCCTGGGATGGGCAGTATGGGCAGCCACATGTAAACAGGGAGGTGGCAGTAAGAAAGAATCTTGGGTGCTGGGGAGGTAGGGGGAAGTGAGCCCAATTTGGGCCAGTGGGGGCAGAGGAGCAGGTGCGGTGTTTACACTAAGGGGTAGCCTAGAGTGGCTACGATTTAGTAGGCATGTCTGCACATGCATTTATGTGCTTTAGTTAATGCACATTAAATCTAGTAACTGCCTTATGAGGTACTAGGAAAAGGCACATTAGCCTGTCTTAATACGCATTAACTAAAGAGCATAGATTTTAAGTGATGGTTAATGCACATTAGCCTATTTGAATGTGCATTAACTAAAAAGCACATTTTTAATGACACTTTAATGTACATTCAAATAGGCTAATGTACATTAAAGTGCATGTGTAGATGCGCCCAGTGTAACATGAACTGGGTGACATGGGTGAGAGAGAATCCTGACCTGGAGTGGCGTAACTCTGAGCCACCTAATGAGTGTTTAAACTAGTTTCAGGTGTTAATGTGCAGATAATCCAAGAGTTAAAAGCTCCAGGAACTGCTCAAAATTATACTGTAACAAGGCCCTTAGTGTAGTTTAGATAAGTAACTTTTGACTGGATGTAGTAAATAACCCATCAAGCTGTGTAATGGCTCATATGTGTCTATGTATTGCAGAACACAAAATCTAAGGGCTACAAGGGCCATCAAATGTCATCTGATCAGATGAGTAGGGCATCCCATTTTATTTTGACTGGAAATTCCAGCTGATGGTATCCACTACCCTGCAAGTCCTTAGCTTTTTGCATTGTAGTTAACTGGATGCAAGTTCCATTAGCAGGCAGCAGAGAGGTTTTAGAGTAGACAAGGAAAGCTCTTAAAACACCATCTGTTCATATGACTGCTGGTAAAACTCTGCCACATCTGCTGCTCTAAAAACATTACATTGAAATCTCCACCAGTATATGGCTGCTGCACTCCTCTAGGCAATGGGCAAAAGAGTTGATTGTGCTTTATTGTGACAAGAGGAGTTAAAGGGAATCCTCAACAAACAAAAAAAATGGAACGTACACTGTGTGGCAGTGCTAGTATCTTGTGACTGCAGTGTTCAGAGACAAAGCAATGGGAGAAGATTCAGTGGTCCAAACCCACCCAAGAAACTGGGTATGTACTTAGCACAGAACTCAGCGCAGGCTAGGTTCCATCACAGCTAAGCTGCTAATGGTATGTAAGCCATAGCTTGGTTGTTTCTGTGCTACGCTGTCAGCACCTAAAGAGGAACATAGGACCATTACATACAAACGAAGCGGAATGGTTCTTTCATCAGTTATTCGGTAAAAAGTTAACATTAGTGTGACTTCATCGGTACTAAGTGAGGCAATGAGGGTTCTCTGTATTTTGGGTTTGGGTTCGTATAAGTATGGTATTGTGATGTATGTGGTTCCATCTTGACATGTAGTTTAAAAAGCCAAACTTGTATAAACCTGAGTTTTCTAGAGCATGTGCCTTGCATACCTAGTGCATTTGGCAAACTGTTCATTAGCATTTCATCGTAACTGGATGTTAGCTCTTTCATACCGGCAATTTCAGAGGGAGGTGTGTAGGAAGGTAATGGAGAAAGAAAATTGTTGGTGCTGCTATCAAAAAGAAAAATATTCTTATTGGGGTCCCTCCTTGGATGTTCTTCTGTACCAAGCAATCACAGATCATACTAGCTTAGGATCTAGTGTCTGACTGTATTCCAGGGTTATCAAGCTTGGGCACATATATCGGGCAATATGCACATGAAGAGGTCTGAATAGAGAGAGAACTTGTGGGTTTTTTTGTTTTGTTTTTTAAACCAAAGCTGGGACAACACACTTCAAGTCAATTATATTAGACGAGACATTTTTATGGTCTCTGTAATATTGCTGGAATGGGTGATATGTCTTCCTAGATGGTGAGGAGAATTAGCTCCCACCCCTCTTCCCACTGTAATACTTAAAAGATTGAAGGTACTGCCCCACATTTATTAATCTGTATTTTAATAGTAGTTACTAAGAGCCCTATGGGCTTTGCCAATGCATGAGGCAGAAGGAAGCAAAGCTGTAAGGATTTTCACACAGAATAAGGGAGCAAGAAGGAGGCAAGGCTGCCAGAAGAGGAGGGTAGCAACACTATTTTTCCTCTTCATCATGTAGCTAGCAGCAGCTCTTAATGCCTGTTACAGGTAATTTGTCATGCTTGGGAAAGAGACGTAATTAGCTGCTGAGTGGAGAAATCTAACACAGTCATCTCTCGCCTGTTTCTCTGGAAGTCTCTGCTGATCAAAGCAGAATCTGTTTCTGCTGCTGAGGATAACGCTAACTTGTCCTGGATGCACAGAGTTGGCATGGTCTAGGACGCAGGACACAAGATGGTAGTCTTGAAACTTGGGCTACTTCCTTTGTTTTGTTGTGACCTTGGATAAATTGATTCAGGGCTTCCTCCCACTGTTCCTCTGCTGGTGTATTTAGATTTTTAAATCCTGGAGGTGAGGATTTTTTGTCTAAGACACTTGGACCTTGACCTTAGTTGTGATCGCTACTGTAATATAAATGATGACAAGTGAAATAGTTGGGGAAGATCCCAGAGTGGCATTTGCCGTTACTGTAGTGAAGAGGAAGATATTTGCCATATGACCAGGGCTGGTGCAGGCTGGAAGGAGCATGTAACCAATGGCCTCATGTATGTAGAGGCTGAAGGTCATGAAGATCAACTTACCAATACTCAGCCCTACAGGGGTAGCGGGTAGGGCCTGCCAACTTGTCTGCTCTGCCTCTGAACATGCTGGAACTGAAGTAACCTAGGAGCTGAGTACTTCTGGAATTGAATCCTGCTATTCTGCACTTCCTAATGCAAGCAGGACCCTGGGGCAGAATAAGACTTGCTGGTAAATGCAGCTGCAGAGTGCCATAAAAATCAGAGTAAAAAATACAGCTCATCTGCCACAGAACGTGTGAGCCATTACGATGCTAAGGCATCCCTCTTGCAGAAGAGACTGTCAGTGAACAGCTTGAATCCTTCAGCATGACAAAGACAGCAGCAAGCATGGGACCAGTCTGGTGCCAATTTTGCCCATTCTTGTTAGCCTGAAGATTGTAACATCTTAAGATTGTAGGTGTAGTGGTCTACCAACAGCATACTGCGAGCCTAAGACTGAAGCAGCTTAGAGGATTTGATAGGCATAACTGTAAAATGTAAATGTTGTTGGCAGCCTATGTGAAAGTGCAGTTACTGCCCCTTCAGGGCTGACAACAGAAAATGAATGTCCCATTGTAGAGCCTAATTGAGATCTTGGTGCATTTTGTATTTAACCCTAGCAGGTTCTTTCTATAATGTCTATGCTTTCTGATTTGTGTTCTCACCAATCCAAATTCTCTTCTGTCCCCTCATGGAGCAAGTGATTGTCATAGTACTGCAGGGGAAGGTTAAGACCCATTTTGGAGGTGTCTTTCTACAAAGCTGACACTAGGATCTTGTTTTACTTGCTAACCTATATAAGACCTCATTTTCCATAATTCCACAAGCCCCCACTTTCTAATCTTGAGGTTGCGTTGTGCTTGTTTGTTTGCTTTTTTGTGCCTCTTTTTCTGGATTTTTCTCTTTTTTGTCACTGGTTGTCCTTGCATCTGCAGAATTTTATTGTGAGCATGGTCTCGTGGAGTTTTGGGTGGTTTACTTGGGGGACAGCCATCCAGATGAAAGGATTTCCAGGGGTCTGTGGTGTTTGAACTAGACTTAGCTATACCTGGTTAAACTGTCAGGCATCTGAAGACAAGACATTCCAGCCCAAGTGTCACTTTTCATGCACTCACTTCAACATCTAGTTTTGTATTTACATGTGCAGACTGAATATAGTCTGGAGACTTGCCAATACTGTGGATTTTTGTTTGTTGTTTTTCCTGTATGTAGAGAACAGCAGGTCATCTTCCCTGGGAATAGCCGCCCCCCAACTCTACAACATACTGCCTCATGTTGTGGGAGACAGAGGTATCCAGATTACTTTGCTTTTAGTGTTGGCTCTGTCAATACTATTGCTTGCATTTGTGTCTTGTGAGAGAATGCCCTATTGCCTCAGTCTCTGCCTTATCAAATCTCACCAGCTAGGCCAGGTCAGGCCTGATCACTGCTTGAATGAAGGATCTCTGAGGAAAACCTGAATCACCCTGGAGAGTGATGTGGGGTTGCTGACTTTAGTACTCTGTCCTCTGAGATTTACCCAAACAATGCTTCAAGCCTGCATGGATGGTGCTGAGCTGCTACAGGTATATTAAACCAATTTGACAGAGGAAATTAAGCATCTCATGGCACTTTCTGCAAGGGTCAGGATGTTAATGCTTTATTTAGGTGTCGCAGCTGAGCAAATGAACTGCACCCCAGCTTCTGTTAGTCTCTTTACATGTGCTTTCTGCCCTCAGACCTTTGGCTGCTCTGTCTCGGGGTAGAATTACCCAGTTCTCCAGCTGTCCAATAAGGTGCTGTACTGTAGCCACCTGTGATTAACTTAGGCCGAATTTGGTTCAGTACCTACAGTTCTGTCTCTTCCAGGAATTATGATTGAAGTATACCCAGTAACCAAATAGCTTCTTATAGCTAACTGTTTACTCAGAACGAATATATTTAATAGCAAATGTACCTTCAAAGAAACAAATCAATCTGTACATATACCTGCCTTTCACCAGGGCTTTTCATTCCATAGATCTGAGAAAAAAGCCAGCTCTTACAGTTTTTCGCAGAGATCATTTTTTATTCCAGGCCTCTTGATGGTCCCCAACAACTGCTGGCTCCCACTTTCTCCTCATAGGTACTTTTAAATATTGGCAAACCAGCTATTTCACCTTGGCCTTTGCTACTTCCCACCCTTGCTCCACATTGGGTGTGTCTACACATGCCCCTGACAGTGCAGTTGTTACTGGGAAGTCATTTAGTACTTGCTAAATAGGGTCATTTCCAACCCTACTGCGTCCGACATTATGCCACCGTAGCAACAAACTACATTGCTATAGTCTCTCATGTAAATGCACCCACTGTGTTTTGGCAGTATGCTTATGTAGCTGTGGTTTATCTTGTTTTCTTGCTTGTTTTTTCCAACACTCCCTAACTAAAAGCAATAAATTCATATAAGGAACCCAAATGTCTCATTATAGCTGTATAGTAACTTTTACCTTCCTGACCAGCTTACTTACAATATTTGCATTATAATCATAGCAGTTCCATATCCATTGCACTGGATACGTGGGTTTTACAAACGTTATTAAAAATTCTTCTGTAACTTAAGCTGTTGACTACATTATTATTCTCTTCTTGCTCTAAATTATTGTGCGATGTAACTGCATATAGTTACATAATTGCTATGTGCCATTCTAGAGGTAGCTCTATTTCAGTCCTGTGCAACATGAGTCTTTTACAAACATTATGCTAGGAAGTTATCTTTATAGCTTCCTTAGACTCAGTGGCAGTTGCAACTGTATAAAAACTAGGATATGGTTCTGCAGAAATGCTTATGAACATTTTGATCTGTTTTTCATCAAACATGTAAACTATAAAAATGGCTGTGTCAGCTCTAGGTCTGCTAAGTCACCGCTGGCTGAGTTGCAGACGTAATGCTGGGGGCACGTGGAATTTTGCTGACTGTGTAATATGGCAACAGACTGGGCGCAGTGTGACTGGACTCAACTTCTATTCCTATTTGTTGTATAAACTTTCCCTAGCTCCAGACTTTCAATTATGTTCTTTCATGGGGGGACTTTTTTTCTTTTTAGTTCTGAAGTAGCTAAGAATCCAGTCTTTTTTGTCTCGCCCTCTATTCTCAGCAGTACATCACCTCCCCCTCCTCCGCCCCCCCATCGCTGCTGCTATTCCAAGAGTAGAGGGACTCAAGAGCTGCTCCCACCCCACTCCAGCTGGGTTACGTGGGGAACTGGGTGCAGTCAGGGACAACAGTAGTGCTGGTGGTGACAGACAGGTTTCTCCTCCCTACCTGGTCCCCCCCACCCCAGGGGTTCCCTGACAGCTCACGAGTAGGCACATGGACAGAGGAACTTGTGTGCTGCCCCTGCTGCTGTCTCTGGCCAAGCCCAGCTCCTAGCACAGCTGCTCCCTGAGTCCAGAAGTATAAGAAGAGAGGGCAAAGGTGTGTGTGGGGACAGGTGGAATGAGAGAGCAGGGGAGAAGTGCCACTGAGTGTGGAGGGGAAGACAGCAGGGGACAAAGGCAGGGGAAGAGCTGGATTTTCACCTGCTCTGGGGACTTAAAAGTCCCTGGCTGCTGCTTCTGTGGTTTGGTCTGCATGGCCCAGGGGGTGGGAGGCTGTGAACTGCAATAATGATAATTTGGTTGCTAGCAAAAGATGTTAAATGTAATTGGTTTTGGTCACGTACTATTAGTGTTTGTGCAAATGAGCTGTACGTAGGGGACAATGTGAAATCCAGAACACTGTTTGCTGTCAGTGGGGACCAAAATTGTCTGGTAGAAGTGGTAGAAATGGGTCTGGGGGTCAGTGCAGTCAAAGTCTTGGAACATATCCCTATTTGTTACATTGTAAAGTGGGTTCCTTTTATGTGAATTTGAATTATGCACCATTTCCAGGAATGTATGTACAGTAGAGGTGTGCAAAATGGGCCATATTCGATTCAGATTTGGCCCCAACTGGGGACAATGATTCGATTAGTTGATTCGGGCCACTGTCCGCAGTTTAATTTGGTCAAATCTGAATCTGAAGATTTGATGCTGATTCAGAGAATCAGTGATTCACCCATAGACACAGCTTTAAATGTTTTTTCTGGATACCTCGAGGTAGCAGGTGTGGCTTGTGAACACAGTGATGCTGCGTGCTCAGCAGCAAACCTGGAAGTGGACCAGAAGCATTTCCAGTCCACTTCTGTGCCCACTGGGGAGCGTTCTGAGCGCGTTGGGGAGCCCCCCTGGTCCTGTGGGACGCTCCACCTGCCCCAGCATCGCAGTGTTCATGACCCACCTGGTACCTTGAGGTATGTAGAAAAAACATTTAAAACTGTCTCTGTGTCCAAATCACTGAATCTTTCCGAATTGATTTGGAGGGTTCCGATTTGTTTCAAAGAGATTCAAGGGTCTCCTGATTTGATTTGGATTCGGAGATTCATCCACCAAATCGGGCCGAATCTCCGCTGAATTGAATGGGGGACCGAAGCTTTGCACAGCCCTAATGTACAGCATAAAGTAAGGCAAACCTGTATTTAAATGACTAGATTTAAACAGGAACAGGCTAGTATTTAAATTGAATCATTAAAATTAGAGCAGGCTAATGCTCAATTTAACTGATTGGATGGAAAAAGGATTCAGGAGCATTTAGTTTGTCATTGCTTGATTGGATGGCCATTTCAAGTCTATCAGATGTGTAAAGCATGTGCCCATGCAATGGAAAATATACTGTGACAAGTGAATAATTGATACTTGAAAGAAAGCACAGGACTTAACCAGGGATTCAAATCAGAATCTTGCGAAGATTGCTTACTTGCATTGGACTCTTCTGTTTGCTTGTCAGGGGTTTTGACATAACAGAACAAGCATTTTTTTTCTTCTTGTTCCATTATCTTCCACCCTGATCATCTCCCTGAGGGTGTCTTTAATAGCTAATAGATAGGGTGCCCTTGGATATTATCTCTCTAAAATCCAAAGCATGGGCTGCTAATGTTTACATCAAGTGATTAGAGTTCAATTGGACTCACTGAGTTGTTCAGCAATATTCTTTGTATGTGGAAATAGGCAACTCTATTGTACTGTACAAATACAAGCCTCTTGTAATTATCATTTTTATCTGAATGAGTTCTTTTGCAAGTACAGTGCTTAAAACAGGTGTCCTTATCCAAACTCTCAGCTAAGACTGTGTGAAACAGAGATCTTAAGTATGGCTTCTGGACTAATGTGTTCTTAGCAGGCTCAGAAATATTGCACCTGGGGCATAACTACTTTATGAATTAGTTCAGTGTTCTGCAGTATACGGTGCCCAGAAAATCTGTGCATCCAAAAATTGGAAACAAAAAGGATTTATTTGTAATGTTCTTTTGGTTAGTTGCCAGCTATGGCAAGAGCCTCTGCCCAGAAGTTTCCTTCGCTGTTCTTCAGCTACCTTTTTAAAATAGCCAGATACAAAATTCTTTTGTTAGACATTAACCTCACAGTCCTAATCCTGAACAAAGTTACTTAATAGCAGGAGCTGCCACAAGTTCACAAGCAGCCTGTGCATTGCTTCAGCCTGTCCAGATTCAGAGGACTGAATGCAGAAAGGATTGATGGTGTGTGTTTCCCTTACACAATTTTTCTAGTGCCTACCAGTGTCTTCAGTTACTGAAAAGGTGATCTTATATGGACCACCTCCAGAAAATGTGTATGAATCTGTTTGCTGCCTGTGCCTGTATGTCAACAGTGAACTTTTTTTTTAACCTTTTTCTAAGTTTATGCTCCAAGCTTTCTAATGAAATAAAGAATGAACAATGTTGATCAGTGTGTCACTATGTTCCTGATGATGATTTCTATGTGTATGCACGCATATTTTGAGACACCCTATATGTTTGCTCCATCTCTTTGGATAATGCTCTGTGTACAGTAAGTACTAAAACAGCCAACCTTCCCAGATTTTCCAGGACAAGACTCCAAAATGTGGAGTGTATCCTGGTATCCCAATGATTTTTCTGAAATGAAACTTTCATTCTGAATTTGAAAACTTTTTGTTCCAGATCAGAGCCAGGCAGCATCCTGACCAAAGCTGGAGTTGACAAATATTACAGTTACATAAACCCAAAACTGATTTAGCTGGTGCTAATTTTAGGTATGCTACTAGCTGTCTTTGGAGTATCTCAAGATTTTGCTTCCTAAAAGCTGCACCATTTAACAAGTGCCTAGCCAGGGCTACAGCAATAACCATTTATAGATGAGCATATAAAAACACCAAGTACAGATAATTCATGTAGCTAACAGAAGTGGTTTGAGAGGAGCTCACCATGCTTGTACTCCGAGGTAGAGAAGCAGACTTTCTGACTGGCATTTCACTGTTGTGAGAAATTGTAGTCTCTACCACCAGGCTTGGTCTTGCTGTGTTTGAGGCCCCAATACCAAATAGCTGTAGAGAAGGACCTGTATCCAGAGACGCAGACTTTTCTGATTTGCATGTTTGCGATCCATTTGCAATGTCTTCACTTTTCAGGCTCTCAGTCTCTACATCTGTCTCTTGTTGGACTTTCCTGGTCAGAGTGTTTTCTTTCCAGTTTCCTGGGACCTTTTTCTTTATGCTCAAATCATCCAGGCTTCTGCCACCGGATAGAAAGGTATGTTTTGGTTTAGCAGCTCGGTATGCTTTCAGGCTCATGGGATCAAGCACTTGGAAAGTCACTTCATTGAGAAACTGAGAGAATTTGAGTTTAGCTTCAATTTTTTCCTCCACAATGGACGGAGAACTTGATGATCCTTGACTTGCCCAACTCAGGTCAGACGCAGAGGAACTGCTCTTATTTTTTGTTGCCTTCTGCCTCTGGAGCTTTTGGCTGGTGTTTCCCACTTTTGCAGGATACAGAGCAAAAGCCCCCCCCTGCTTTTGTCCATGCTTTAATCGATGAGATCGATAGCTTGCATTCTTATTCTTGTTGTTAATAAAGCTTTTAGCTTCTAACCTTGTGCTGTCCTGTAACTCAAAGCTGTCCTCACTGGAGCTGCAGGGCTTGGAATAACTGTCCATAGTTAAAACTCCAGGGAGTTTTCTTTCCATGTCACTTCCTGCATCAGGTAAACAGGCAAAGAAGGTGTATAACACACACTCTCTTCAGCTATCCCTCCTGCCTCCTCTTCCTTTGGGCGTCTTCTGTGTACAACACACTTTGGCTTGACTGGGGAAAAGGAATCCTTTGACAATACCTCTGTTTATTGTGTAGCTTAGTTCTAGTAAAGTACATTTCCCTAAATCCTGGTCTAACCCATAAGAGAAAAGATGTCCCTATGAGCCATGCAGCAGATCTGCTTCCTCATTTCATTCCCTGTGCACCCTAGTATTATACATATAATTCAAAATGAGCTCAATAACACACTCTCATCCTTTTAATTAGCCATGCTAATCAACTAAATCTATACAATATGAAAATTTTTCAGGGTATTGAGTGCATAGCAGATGAGCATAGGCTACCATTGATCCAGAGTAGCATATGATACATTTCTGTTCGTTGAACTGTAAACCAATTTACAATAATGTAAATTGATTTTTGCTATGTAAGGGCTGGGCTGGTTTTGTGGCAGGGCTTTTAAAAATCAGATAACAGAAGGTCATGCTGTCATTTGCTCTGTCCTAACACTATCAGCGGACTCTTCTATTAGAAATCTAGGTACCGATCGATAACAGACAATGGAGAAAGGTATCAGTTTCTGCCTATTTCCCTCCAGCATTTTTATTATAAAATAATGGACATTCCTTGCTTTTACATCAAAATGTTACATTATTTCAGTGCTGAAAACTAAACAGGAGGGGAGAGAACAGAAGATGGGTCGGTACCTTTCATCCTTCCAAGTAAGGCTCCTCGAAATCTTTGTAAATGACCATGATTCAAGCAAGACTGAATACACCAGCAAAACTGGGAAGTTTTATCCTCGGCTTACACCAGGGGCGGGCAATTATTTTGGGTGGAGGGCCTCTCATGAGTTTTGGCAAGCCACTGAGGGCCGCATGACAGGCAGCCAGGGGCAGTTAAATATTAATTTTCTAAATTTTTTAGGGGCTCTGCGGGCTGGATAGAATGGCTTGGCAGGCTGCGTCTGGCCTGTGGCCCGCATTTTGCCCACCCCTGGTTTACACATTAGTAACTGAAGACCTGTGGGGGAGAAGGGCTAGAATTGGGGAGCTACCTAAACCCCTTGCCCCTGATTGGCTGACAGCCTCTGGCAGCCCTACCCCTTGCCAATCGCTCATTTTCAGACTGCAGCATTGCTACTGCATTGCATCTAGCTTTTTAAAAGACAGTGCTGAAACCTTTTCATTTTCCTGACTTGTGCCTTCACTGAGTCTACATCACTAGCTCAGCCTCTCAGTAGCTCTTTTTCAAACCATGTGCATTGCTGCGCTTTCTTTGTATTCTGGTGAGCCTTTTTTTTTCTTTTCCCCCCAAGGCAATTTTGTGCAAAATTACATGAAATGCCATTTTTTGTGGTGATTGCAGAATCTACCATTTTTCAGTTTCCACGCAATTTGCAAAATCACAATTTAAGTAGGTCCCTAGCTACTGTCTAAGTTTGTAGTCAATTCTGTGTATGGGCTGATGTGCTCTTGCATTGCTTCAGGAACAAAGAAAGAATAACTAATCTTCCTCTCTCTTCCCTCCTTACACCTCACTTCCACCTAGAGTAAGTCACTAACTCTGTGTCAGGAACTGGAATCACAGACTGAAGTATTTTAACAGGACTAAGAGTAGCTATGCCTATACTACCTATAAGCATTCCCTATACCTCTGGGGTTTGCTGGTTGCCATGTGGACCAGGAAGGATTTTTTTTCTCTTTCCTTTTGCTACACATGTCAGTGTTGCAGTTTATTTTTGTTTTTCTTCTCTCTTCCTGTGAAGCTGAAATCAATGCTGGGGATTGTGACTGGGGTGTACCAATGCTCCTGCTGGCACAAAACCCAGAAGCTCCTGGCTAGAGGTCACTCAAGGCAGACTGATTGCCACGTTTGGGGTCAGGAAGGAATTTTATCCCATGGTCAGACTGGTACAAACTGTCTGTGTGTGGGGAGGGGTGTGTGGGGGGGTTGCCTTTCTCTAGTGGGGAGCATAGCTTTCTTCCTTCAATCTTTTGAGTACATTGTAAGAAACTTTGCAGCAGCAGGATACAGACCACCACTGTCCCCCTGCTTTACTTGTGGCAGGTTAGGTTCTGTGATGAGGTTGATTTGTGAAGTTTTAGTAATAGCTTAGACAAGTGATAGGTTTGGACAGGAAAGACCCCTGCCTCAAGCAGGGGGTTGGACTAGGTGACCTCCAGAGGTTCCTTCCAGCCCAGCTCTTCTATGATACTAGGAGAACATACTCCCTATTGTGGCCAAGTAAGGACTATATTTTCACAGTCTTATGCAACTTAGATTAGCTCTCTAACCTTAGATGGGGAAGAACCAGGAACCCCTGATGCCCCTACCTCTCACACTTCAGCCTAACCATGAGACTTTCATGGTGCTGCTATTAAAGCTGTAGTATCCTATTGAAACTACTTGTTGATCAGAAGCTCATTTAAATCAAATTGACCTGCAAAAAGACCCTTTTAATAGTATACACAACAGCAAATGTGTTTCTGCTAGAGATGGAGAAACCCACTTTAATGTTGGCCCAAACGTTAAGAAAAGTTTTATAGCTAATTTATTTTATTGCTCCAAATATAGCTGTATCCTGTCTCCTCACCAAGTGACCTGGCCAAGACACAAAACAGAATCTGTGAAGTGCAAGAAAACTGTTTCTGACTATTTGTTAGGGCCTCTTGTGATCTTTCAGAAGCAGGAAGTATTGGAAATTAAACTCTTTTCTGGCACATATAGCTAAGCTTTACAGGCAAAGAGGCTTGGATATTTCAGATAAGGACTGTATGGACTCAAATCAGAATTGTACTTTAGAGAAGGAAAAAAAATCCCCACATCAAGATGTGGATGGAGAAAAACAGCTTTCTGTAAATGAAAAAGTAAGATTGACAATACTATGTTTTCTTGAACATAAAATGACCCTGATTATAAGACGAATCCTCAATGATAGAATTCTCTATATATGGAAAATTCAGTTCAGGTACTCCATAAATACACCCTTAACTAGCACTGTGGCACAACCAGAAAGGCACAACTCAGCTATGGGAGTGAAGATGAACTAAAATATATGCAATATAGTGACTCACCATGACTTATAAAAATGAGTCAGTGCTGAGGGAAGCTAAGTGCAATGGGCACTGTCATATATCTTATTCAGATGGACTGCACTAAGTTTTCCTTGTGGTGAATTCCCATCAGCATACACTTGGGCTAAGATAAAGTGATCAGCTGAAAGCCTGGTCGATGCCTTATGGGCAGAAATAGGGATCGACAGAGCATTGGGGTGTAAGGACTGGAGGGGAGAAGTCCAACTTTCTAAACAGTGGAAGTGGTGGCAAGTAACCAGGAGGTGGAAAGTGAAATGAAGAGCAGAAAAGGAAGTCTAGAGACAAATGGAAGGTGAACAAAGGTGGAGAAGCAGAGAAGAAAGACAATTAAGAAGATGGAAGCAACAGTGAAAGTAGGAACGATGGCAGAGGCATGGGGAGAGGAACAAGGCCAGAAGGAAGAAAGGAGCAGGGGAAAATGGGAGATAGAGTGGGTGCAGCAGGATAAGGTATGTTAGATGAGAAACAAAATATCAGGATCATGACATAAGGCTGGCCTACCAGGAGTGGCATGATGGGAAGACCTGGAAGATACACCAAAAGATCTTGGGGAGGATTGGAGACTATAGATAAAAGCAATATCAGTTGGTGATGGCATATAGATGAGACTGAGGATGAACAAATATAAGTTTATAGAAAAGGTAGTGTTGATATATTGGAGGTGCAGGCAGAACATCTCACCAGCCTGACTGCTTTCCAAAACAGGAAGACTTGGGAGTTCACTTACTGGAACAGTGAAAGGTATAAAACATTTTGGAAGAAACATGCAGAAGCATATGGGAGGGAGGAATTAAGAGGGATAAAGTTTATAGCAAGGGAAAAGTCAAAGGAACAAGTGATTTACAGTAAGAATGTATATGGATTTATTAGAGGCAGAAGACATAGAAAGGTAGATGGAATTGCATGTGCAAAGAGTAATGTAGGTTGAGAAGGTATGAGACAAATATGGCATTTGACAGGCTTGTGGAGGGCAAGAGTTGTGCTGAGAGCAAATGAATGGATAGAGCTGGGGCCCCACTGGTGTTTTATAATATACTACAGGCAACCAAAGCAATGGAGCAAATTGGACAGGTGCCCCTCATTGCTGCAATGCTGTCCTCTTATGGTGTCTTACAAATGTGAAGAGAAGGGGCATAGAGCTGCAGAGTGCCAGGAGTCCCTAAAATACACTAACTGTTGGGGTGGGGTGGGGTAGGGTGGGAGTGTAATATCTTTAGTTGAGGCAGCCCAAGAAAAAATAGGAGAACGGGAGGGAGGAGAGAGCCCAAACATGGAGGTGGAAGAGTGGGGTGGAGGAAAAAAAAAAAAAAAATCAAACAAGCAGAAGAAATGGAGGTGGAACAAATAAAAGAGCCCAGGAGTCAGGGAAGAAAATTGGGGAGAAAGAAACCTGACAACAAGGGGAAAGAGTTGGAGTCAGAAGCAGAGAGCAGCTTCGCACCATTAAATCCCTTGGGCTCCAGCCCAGAATGGGTACCTAGCAGCAGGAAACAGCAGGGAGGTGGAAAAATGAAAGCCTTCCTGAATGCAAAGGCAATCTGGCATCTTGCAAAAGTGACAGGCATGAGGGTGAGGGAAGGGGAGGAGTCAACCAGGTCAAGCAGCAGTGCCGGTGAACTTTAAAGGCACAAGTGCACTCTTTTTTTTTTTTGTAAGACAAGCACAATATCACTAATTATAAAATCTATTAATATCAGGAGCATACTAACAAGGGAGAGATGGGAACAATGTTAAAACAAGTAAGGCCAGACCTCATCTGCTTATAAGAAGATGGGATATTGGAGGGAAAAGGGATTATAAACGTTTTGAGAAAAGGTGGAGATGGGAACCATCCTGGTGATCAGGGACAAATGAAAACAAAGTGGCTGGCATGACAATACTATCAAGAATTTGGAAGTGAAAGCAAAGCAGGTGGAAGACATAATCAGTGGCAGACTGCAGCAAATGATACTGTCAGTTGGGGGAACAGAATCAGAAGTTTATGACATCATGTATGTACCACTAGAGCTGGGGGGAAGAAGGCTTAGAAAGCTAGCAGTTTACGTGGTTGGAGGGAGACCATGGGTAATAGCTGGGGTCTGCAATTGCAGAATAGAATTGGATGATGGAACTGGGGAAGGAGGAGATGGTACTTTAGCCAGTTCATCCAGATAGTTAGCAAATATAATAAAAAAAAGGGTCACTAAGAGATGTGTGGGCAGATGTAACAGAGATAGCGTGCTGAAGCCTTTCTGTTGGTGGCTCTGCCTTCCTGTCTTGGGCTAACTGCCTGCTTACTTGCCTGCCATGCCTTGATCTTAATTGATTGAGTGATGTAATTAGCGGGAGGCTGCCCACTTTATATGGGTGGGCAGGGGCGCTATCTGCGGCTCCTTTTCCTCCCCTACACTGCAGCCGAAGTCTCGCAGATGGTACTTGACATGGTTTTCCCTATGCCTTGGCCCTCTTCTTTACTTCTGGGGTCCCCCACTGCCCCCTCTCGCTCCGGGGCTGGGGCCAATGCGCCCCCAAACAATGCTGCGCCCTCTCCGGCGCCAGGAAACCCCACGCTACCGTGGAGCTCCTATGAGGCCTCCTCCACCCCTGATAGCCTCACCTGGTCCTCCGGTTAAACAGTAAGTACAAAACACAAAGCCCCTGGGCTGTAACATAAAGCTAGACCGTCCGGTACAACAGTTAATCCCTACCAGGCAAAAATACTCCAGCTCATGGCAGCAACCCGCGGATACTCATGCAGCCAAACCTTGGCCTTCTCTCTGCACTGGCTGAGCTCCTCACTCCTTGGCTCCCTGAGGAGGAACTGCCCTCCTGGCCTTATGCTTGGGCTTAAGAAGGGGCTAAGCCCTGCCCCTTCCTGTCAGCTGACCCCCTTGGTTTCCCTGGCAACCAGCACCTGTGCTGCCCTGGTGACGGGCAGTTGAGCCTCCCCTTCTCACCTCTAGGGGTCTCTCCTGCCATTTCTGCTTTTAGGCGCAGGGCACCCGCATGCTCTGCGACAGCAGAGGAGAAAGTTTTCACTAGAGTTGGCCCCAGTGGAAAGAAACAATCAAGAATTGACTTTGTGTTTGTACTAAAGAAAGAGATATGAGGAAGAAAGAAACCATACATGTGGCTTTTAGGGATCACCAGATGCTGAAGGTGGAACTGAGTCTTGGTAAGAGTCCTATAAAAGGAAGGGGAGTGTAGAAGTTAAATGTATGACTGATACAAGATGAGATATGTCAAGCATACATAAGATAGTATGAGGGGTAGAGAACACTGAAGCCATATTTTAAGAGTACCAGAGAATGGTGGATGATGGTGAAAAAGGATGGGAGAATTCTTCTGGAAGGAAGGTTGAAGAACAGTGGGGAGAAGATTGAAGGGGCTGAGAGCTGCAAGGAAAAATGCAGGAGCTGCAGAAGGAAGATGGGTATGAGAAGAACTAGAAGAAACAAAACAAGAGATAGAAAGATGAGAGGGAATGTTTTTATAACAAGTGCTCTTGGTAGAAGAAAATGAAGAGTGATCCCGGTACTTTTTGGCTAGAGGGAAGATGGTGAAAGGACAGCTAAAAGCAGTGCAGGAAGAAGATGGTACCTGGGTGGAGGAGGAGGTGTTTGAGGCAACAAGAAGATTTATGATGAACTGTATCCGAAGAAGAAACAGTCAGAAAGAAGATGAGAGTTTTGCTGGAGGAGATGGAAGAGAAAGTAGAAGAGCAAAGAAGGTGGAAGAAAAGCTTAAAGGAAGTAGAGGAGGGCTTAAAAGGCTTTAAAAAAGGAAAATCATCATGAGAAAATGGACTAGCTATGGAATTTTACAAGGAGTTTTGGGTATGGGTAGGGAGGGATATAGTGGCAGTCTTTGAGGAAATAGTGTAAAATCTTTCCCTGCCTCTCCTGTTTCCAAGAGACATTATGATCTTACTCTTTAAGAAAGGGGAAAAGAAACTCCTGAAACTTGAGACTGATTACACTTCTTAACATAGACAATAATTTAATGGCCAAGACGCTGACTTTGAGGATGAAGAAAATACTCCAGAAGATAATACATGAAGAGCACGTGTGTGCAGTACCAGGTAGAGGGATTTCCGGACCAATCACAGTGATCAGAGATGCACTGGCTCACATCCGAAAGAGGAAAACAAACACAGTTATAGCAAATCTGGACTCAGAAAAAGCATATGACAAAAGGGATCTTGGTTACATATTCAAAATACTAGGAAATGGGGTTCCAGAGAAGTTTATGTTGGATAAGGTTAATGTATAGAAATGAAGAAAGCAAAGCCCAAATTCATGGGCATCTGAGTGGGGATTTTAAAATCCAATGGGGTGAGACAAGGGCGCCCCCTGTTGCCACTACTATCTGTGCATAGCATGAAGAGAAAGCAAAAAGAAATAAGAAAAGGTCATGAGTGGAGTAAAGGTAGCGAGGGGGGAGAGTTAAAATGTGTATTATACTTGGATGATGCAAATATAGTAGTTTAGAGAGAGACTTTCAGTGAAAAGGTTTCTAAAGCATACTTCAGAGTATAGAGCAGTGATGGGGCCTAAACTAAACTAAAATCAGTCAAGGAAGATGAGGGAAGACAAGATTTCCAGTCATCCTTGTCAAAGTCAACTAGTTGGTCAGCCAGGATGAAAATAACAGAATTATAAGGTAGAAGCGCTGTGGGCAATATTTAGCATCCTATTAGGCAATTTACCAAAAAACTGTTATTTCTGTATCCGTAATTTCAGTGGCCATTTTCAAGTGGAGTTTTGTAACGTTTCATGTGTTTTTTATAATTTTTGAGATTGTATTTTACAGTGTTAGTATATATAATTTGCAAATATGGTAAAATTTTATGATCCTCTTCACACACAAGACATCTGTGCTGGAACTTTGTTCAAACCGGCTTCATTCGTTCACTTGAACTTTGCCGTTCCATTACCCCTGATGAACCAGCAGAACTTTATGCTAATCATTGAGAGAGTACCTGAAAATGTATAAGAACCAATCCTCAATTTCTGGCATCATAATTTACTTATTTTTTTCCTACCACTTTAAGTTGAAATATGCTGGTTGGCAAAGGCTATGGAACACTTTTTGTGTTGACAGTAGCACAATGGTTTCACTTCAGTGAGGCAGGAATGTATTGTAGCAATCTTTATCACAGATGGGAGAGCTCTTGCTGAGAGTTCTGGATTTAGGCTCTAATTTGGTGTGGGCAAAGTCCAGCCCACTGACCCAATCAGGCTCCTGGTGGACTCCATTTCCCAGGAGCCCCTGCCTGCATTGCTGCAGCTGGTTTCCATAGAGACCCCAGGGGTGGCAGCACCATGACAGTACAGGGTCAAAGTTTCCATGGAGACTGGCCCGAGCTGTGCTGGTAGGGTGTGCAAGCTGGGCAGGGAGCTGCTCTGGGGTTGGGATCTTGCAGCAGTGACAATGTGGTTGGGAGATGGCACAGAGCTGCCATGCGCTGCCCACACACCCCAGGCAGCAGTGTGCAGGCAGCAGATCGCAGCTCTGCCCTGGCTTCAGACCATGCTGTCACCACTGCCCTGGAGCAGCTTCCTGCCCAACTGTGTGCCCTGTCAGTGCTACTGGGGCTGGTCTCTGTGGAAACCCTGGCTCCACATGTCATGGTGCCACCACTTCTGGGGTCTCCATAGAAACCGGCCACAGTGACGCAGGCAGGGGCTGATGGGAAATGGAGTCCAGCTGCTGGCTGGATCAGTCATTTTCCCTGCTCTAGTTCCACGACTACTATCACAGAGCCCTGTGTGCTCGTGGTAGCCCACCAACGCCAGTGGGATTCCACAAAGGTGCGAGAGTCTATATGAAGACAACTGGGCATTTCTGAAGTTCAGCTTCCACTGATGCATAGTAAAATAGAAGTTCCTGGCTTCTGAGACTTTAAAAATCTTGTCTGTTCCAGAAATAGAGCAAACATCATAGTCAAGCTAGAATCTTTAATGACTCAACCATTAAAGAGGAGCTTTTTAGTCATGCAGGACTGAACACTTGTGTATGAACAAATGTATCTTCACAAGCACCAATCCAGCCACTCAATGCATAGAACCAATTTCTTTTGTGATAAGAACTGTATCTTCCTGTTTCTCAGCCAGAAAAAAAGCTTATTTGTTTGAAACACCATATTTTCTCACATAAAACAGATTTCCCCCCCCCAGAACCAGCTGGGAGAAATCAGGGTGTGCATTGTATATAAGATATACGGACCTGTGGGGAGCCAGAAATTTGGCAGTGGGAGAGTGGTGGCAGCATTAAATGCCCCAGCTCTCCGAGCCATAGCAATTAACATTGCCACCGCTTCCCCACTGCCAAACTTCTGGATCTGTGGGGAATCCTGCTTCCAAATAACATGGCCTGTACACTGCTTCAGGTTGGCACGTAGTTTGGACCTGCCACACAGGGTCAGTTCATAGCCAGCCCTGGTATACAGGGTTAGACCCACCACATGCCTCAGATCCTGTGTGCTGGATTGGGCCAGCATGTTGCTGTCTGCAAGCCCTGTTTGGTGTGCAGGGCTGGCAATAGCTCAACTACCTAACTGCTGTTTTTCGGTTTCTTACCTGTACTAAAAAGTAAGTTGTCCATCCCTTCCACCCCTCCCCCTTTCAAGCTCCCTTTCAAAAACAGGGGTGTATTTTGTTCTGGGGTGTGCTGCTGTATGCAATATAATATAGTACACTGCCCAAATATTAGATATTTTGCTTTCTTGTGTGCAAAAGACAAGATTCCTAAACATTCTGTCCTGCTTACGTTTTACTTTACCTTCCTCAGAATTTCAACACTCCAATGACTTCTTTAGGTATTGCTTCTATTTAAGAGGTTCAGCTTATCCAATCAGAATATGGCAGCCTTGACATGTTCCCAGTTCAGAGTTCCTTTAGGATGACAGACACTGGTTTTTACTTCGTTACGACTGGGATCGATGCCTTGGGAATGAATTGCATAAATCTTGTTACATCCATCCCCTTAAAATTCCAGTCAAATTAACAGTTACCAAATTTGATACTGTATAATATCTATGGGTGAATATACATATAGACTGTAACAAATTGTTGGAATTTTATATAGTGTTAAAATTGGAACTTGCTGTGAACACTCCCATGTTA
Organism: Crocodylus porosus; assembly: GCF_001723895.1. NCBI lineage: Eukaryota > Metazoa > Chordata > Crocodylia > Crocodylidae > Crocodylus > Crocodylus porosus. Next base: position 97,125,226 of record NW_017728947.1, read on the forward strand.
AAGGTTAATACTGTTTCTGGCCCGCACAACTCTGACTTGCAACTAGAGGGCCTGGCGAAGACCTAGGACATGTCGGCTCTATCCCTGCTTGGGGGAGGGAGGACTGGGAACAGTGCATCCTGGGATTCTGAAGGACTTCAGATTGCATATTTTATCACCATGGAGCACGCTGAAGTTGTTATCATAACATGAGCTAGGTAGCACATCCCAGCGTTAACCCTCTCATTAGGTGCTGTAAATTTGAGATGCATGGGCTGTGTCCAGATGAGCTCAGCTGTGCGGTATGTGGTGCCGCAGACACATCTGCAGTGCAGACCTAGGACACCTCAGCTCTATCCCTGCTTGGGGGGAGGGAGGACTGGAGCAGTGCATTCTGGGATTCTGAAGGACTTCAAATTCAGCTATGCATGCTCAAAGGGAGCAGTATGGGTTTTTTGTTTTTTTTGGTTTTTACCCCTGGATAACCAGGGTAAAAAAAACGCCGGCAAAAAAAAAAGCAGAGTGGTGCAAGCAAGGATAGCACGTGCCACTGAAAACCAGAGCCTGGCTAGCTGGAACCATGCTCTGGCTGCTGGCCAGGCGCTGAGCAGCAGGATCACCACTGGTACATCCCCAGGATGTCAGGTAAGGCTTCTGGGGCCAGCCCAGTGCTGGCCCTAGCCTCCCCTACTCCACCTGGGGTTCCCTGCCATGTGCCAGAGGGCATGTGGCACAGGCATTCCCCAGGGACAACTAGCAGTGGCACAAGGTGTCCTGCTGCTTGTTGTCCTCAGGGAAGCAAATGTCCATTCTTGTGTGGACTCAGCCACAGAGAGTATTTAGCATGAGTTAATGGGCTTTAATATGTGGACACTCACATTTTAAATGCCCTTACTATGGTCTAAGTCTAATATGAAATAAACTTCAGTTTAGTCTCTGAGTAGGTATCCTCACCATAGGGGTACTCCATACAAAGAAACCAAATATCAAACAAGAATGTGCATAAGGATCTGGAGGATCAAATCCTTATAGTTTTGCATTACCATACTGGAATGATTTCAGTGACTTAGTTTTTATGTTACATGATTTACTTTATGGAGTGTTATGCTCTTAAAATTATTTTGCCCCAAAAGAAAATGTTTCTTTCTGCTCTGTGAGCGGAGACACGTTTGAATAGCAATGTATTATTATAGCAGTCCAGGCAGTATTTCCAAGAGAAATGTCATTAGAGAGTTGTATTAACAGTTTTAATCTTCTCTTTCTTGTAATAACGTGTCTTTGCCAGGTGGATGATTGCCTGAATGCTAATCTTGTGTGCTATTCTATAATTGTGTTAAGAAATTGTAGATATTAAGTGTATTACTCCTAAAGCATTTTCAGATAGTGAGTCAGTCTCCCTCAGCATTCATATAACTCTACTGACTTCACCCTGTCACTGAGTCAGAGAGAGGATGTGATAGCCAAGTCGAGAAAGGAATAGGAGACATGTTTCTATGTGATATTTGGGGTGTGACCCTAGGATTCAGAGAGGGTTCAGTGAATGGTCACAGTCCTCTTTTTCTCCGAGCCCACCAGCAAGGCAGCATGGAGTCTGCTCAGAGTTTCTGCTTTCAAACAGCTCCAGAGTCAGTTGTTGTCAGCCCTTACTTTCATGCAACTCCCAGAGGCTCTGCACATCCTTATCTCCTTCTCTTCCCTGCTGCTGTATTCAGAAATGGGGAGGAGAAGAGTGAACAGCTGCTCTAGAGCTGGTTGAATGCATGGACTCTGGGTGGAACCTGTACTTGACCAGCTGGTGAGCTCATGGGATGTGCAGAGCTCATGCAAGAGCTCCCTGGCATTGAGGACCACAGCAAGAGGTTGCAGCCACACTCCTTAAGTGCTTGCCACACATGCAGTGAGCACGCTTCACACATATGCTTCACACAGCTGATGGGGGACTGCACCCCTATCACCCTGATGGATTCTTCCATGATTCCTAGCAAGATGTTATTGGGTTGATCTTGACTATGTAGATCATAATCTTTCTGGAGAAGGTGTTGTCTCTTATGTATGATTGCTACCAACCCATAATAAGTGCGTCCGGTTTGAAGCTTTCTGGGCACTGCTGTAATACAAACAATCATGACAGTTGAAAATAGGACCAGTTCACACAGACTCAGGTAAGTCTGATTTGTTTGCCCTAGGTGGGGCTGTTTAAATGCTTCATTTTTATTAGCAACATTAATATGAACAAGGCAACAAGGATGATATGATCATAGATACTACAGATACTATAGTATCTATGGAATGGAATGGATTTGGAATGGATTTGGAATGGATCTGATAAATGTCTAAAAATGCGGCACAAATTAGCCCCTCTTAATGAGCCAATATTCCATGGCCATAGTCAGATATCTGTGTTCCAGAACAATATATTCTGGGGCGCATCTACTGAACTTGTTCCACAGAGGATGACTTTGCAGAGCATATAATGATTTTTTGTAAAGGTTAATTTATGTGCTGAGTACCATTTTTTTTGCAGGCACCGTGCAAGCCTGCAGGTTTGGGATGAAGATAGAGCAGGACAGAGTAGTTACTGCTAAAGATTAATTGATTCTGACTAATGTCTCTACAGACCACTATTCAAAGAGCTGAAAATGGGATTTTTTTTTTCTGAGACACAACATTTTTGCACCTATGGTTGTTTTTTTCTAAATAATATGAATGTTTTTTGGGAGATTGTATTTTCTTGCTAATAGTACCAAAAGCAAATGGAATCTATCCATTTAGCTATAGCAAAAAAGCTGCAGTAGGTTGTTATGACAACTGTAAGTTTTATAGAGTAGAGCTCTGGAAGGATGTTTTCATTTTTGGGTCAAATAAAATATCCCAGCTCTAACTCTTCTTAAAATAATTTCTTTAGAGCCACAAATGTTTTGCATACTTGGCACTATATACTTTCATATCCTTGTAATAAAATATTCTGTCAACCTATATATATATATATATATATAAAAAAATATAGGGGTTTTGCTGTAATGAGGCTGAAAGGCAGGTTTGCACTGATTCAGGTGACCCACTTAAAAGGAAACATAACGTGAACAAAATATTGACCTGTTTTCTTTTTAAAATTCCAAATAAAGGTTGCCCTCAAAGTTTGCCAGAGTCAATGGAGGGACTCTAGAGGCATGTCCCCATGAATGGGAATGTGCGTTTTCCCAGGGACAAACAGCAGCTGCACAATATGTGCTTCTGCTTGTCCCAGGGGAATGCCCATGCATGCATGCTCTGATGAGCAGCACGTTGCCCCAGGTAGGGTAGGAGAGGCTGTAGACAGCACCTGGGCTGACCCCAGAAGCCTTCTCTGGGATCCTGGGGGCCTCTGGAGGCTGTAGCTGTGGTGGTCTGGCAGCTGGAGTCTGGCTCTTGATGGCCAAGTTCTGGTTTTGGGTGGCATGTACTGCTACCACATGCACTGCCACACTTTTTTAGACGTGGCACTTTTTTTTTTGGACACTGGGATCTCCTGGTGTCAAACCCCCTCCCCCCCACCACACTGCAAATTAGCAGAGTGGGGGAACACATGCAAGTGTGGCGTATGCACTGGTCAGCACTGCAGACGGGTCTGCAGTACCGCATTCTGCATGCGCGTGCTCGTCTGGATGTCCCCTAAGGCTTTAGATCAAGTATCAAATTGCTTGCTGTGCTACACTTACTGCAGCAAAGGGAACTGCAATACATTGGTTTTCCTTGCAGGCCGTATTGTTGCTGTCTCTCTGAGCTTCCAAGGTGTAAGAGGTGCATTATGGGCTTGAGCCAAAAACCACTGTATTTGGTTGATTTTTTTTTCTTTTTTAATTTATTTATTTTTCTTTCCATGTAATTTCGATAAAGCTCTAGTTGAGTACTGCTATTTATATGGACAACAAACTTTCATGGTTGCATCAAATATAGAATCATAGAAAAATTAGGGTTGGAAGGGACCTCAGGAGATCATCTAGTCCAACCCCCTGCTCAAAGCAGGACCATCCCCAACTAGACTAGGGTTGGAAGGGAACTAGAGGTCATCTCAGCCAAGGCTTTATGTAGCCAGGTCTTAAAAACCTCCAAGGATGGAGATTCCACAACTGTTCTGGGTAACCTGTTCCAGTGCTTTACTACCCTCCCAGTGAAAATTCTTGCTAATATCCAACCTAAACTTCCCTTGTTGTAACTTGAGGCCATTGCTCCTTGTTCTGTCACCTGCCACCACTGAGAACAGTCCAGCTCCATCCTCTTTCGAATCCCCCTTCAGGTTGTTGAAGGCTGCTATTAAATCCACTGTGTCTTCTCTTCTCCAGACCAAATAAGCCCAGTTCCCTCATCCTCTCCTCTTAAAAAAATATGACTTATTTTTGTATGGGATACAAACTCTCCATTACCTTTGGTATAATCCAGCTATAAAATGATGGAATTTACAAGGAAACTTCTCCTATGGGATAGTTATTCCTAATTTATCCACAGTAGATAACCTATGTATTAACTGTTTAGTACTGGTCAATGTCCAAAAGATCAGATCCAGCATGAAAATTCCTTTATTATCTCCAGTTATTTAGCTCTTCCAGGCAACGTCACAATAGACCTTGTCCAACATTACTTAAGGTGGGAATTCTTATTTCCCATATTTCTGGTACAAAGCTCCGATTTATACCTTTAGAAGAGTATCTAACATCCTTCTCCAAGCTGCTAACCAAAGTACTTAATCTGGAAATGCCATATTTAACTCTAGATCGTGTTTAAAATAACAAACAAACAAATGAAAACCCATTGACTTAGGACAGACAATAAAGAGTAAACAGAGACTACCCAGGAAGGAGACTATAAACATAGTTAGACAGATCTTTGTGAAAACCATATTGTGTTAGGCCTTACAGCCGGTCAGAAGTTTTGTTAAAAGCCAAATTTAGCCAACTGCATTTTCCCCCCACCTCTCCTAATCTGCACTTCCACTGCACAGAATACTGAGTAAATAATATGCACGTTAATCTAAAATGCTGGGTACTGGTCACTGTCAGACAATGTACTTGAAGTACCACTGGACTTACAAGCATAGTGAATAGATGACTTATTCAGAAGTTCTCAGTTCCCTGCAGCAGCTAAGTCCTGACACTTTCAGTGCCAAGTCCTTTGACTGTGTGCTCTCCCCCTTTCGTTTGATGACAAAGACTTTAATAGACCTCAGTTTGCTATTCTTTGAATCGTCTTCAGTAGAACAATGGAGGCCTTTCCATCGCACAACTGAGCATGCCCCTTCAAATAATACAGATGTTCCTCTCTGACTTGGGTTCATTTTGGGATTTGTTTCTTGCTATAATGGCTACCAAAACACTGATTTGCATTTAATAGTGGGTTTCCTTGCCTAGTTTTTTTAACTATACAGTGTTGGCGTAAAATCTTCTTGGTGTAGTTTTGTTTAATATCTCTCTGGAAAGTGTCTCTTTTTCCCAGGTAAATGGGAATAATGTATTTCAAGGCAGGCTAGGTGTTACACAATCTATTTTCACAGCACTAAATATTAACAGCAGTATTTTTTTGTGTGGAGCAGGACATTGAGAATGAACAAGAAATGCACTGAACCTTACATCTGGTTTTCTACTATAGGTCATCATATTTTACTATCTTCCTCCCTGAGAGTTGTGCATTCCTACTGAAAATTCCAGTCCATGCTGGCTCTCTGCTGGATCAAGTAGCCCTCAGAACCAACAGAAAGATGGATCTGTTGCTCTCTTCCAGTGGATGACTGCCAAATAGTACCAATTAAAAATTTCCTCTAGGGATTTCAAATATTTCAGCAGTATTTGCTCATGGCAAATGGAATGAAACTACCCTGCATTCAGAAAAGTGCTGTAACTGGTTTGTTAACCCCTCTTATTTTTCCCCAGGAGTGTGGGAGGCTTATAAAAAACTGTGGCTATTTTGCTTAATTCCTAGCCAACAAAACTGATTGTGAGTTTCATTGCTTGTTCAATAATGCAGGAAGAAAATCTGAGGATGACCCACTAAAGCTAAAATAGCCTAAATGTACCTGGCATAGCTATTAAGACTAGGGCACTATAAGCATTGAAACTGATGCTGTACAAAAGCATGTTGTCATTTTAGACAAATAGTGACTTTGGATTAATTTTTTTAAAGTCTCCACAGCCACAACTCTTCCACTTCAGTACATGGATTGCATGCCACTCAAACAAACAAACAAACTGTAGCAGGGGAAGCAATTTAGGTCTGACTCTTCCACACTGCCTTGATTATAGTAATGTAAGACCAAATTGCAGGGCTAGAAGAAGCAGGGGGCCTTGCTTGCTTATTTACTTAAACTCATGCCCACAGTAGTGTGCAAGCTATCATCCATTCCATATGACTATTCCCGTCAGTGTCTCCTGCCAAGGTAGCTATCAACATTATTGGAAGCATATTATTGTTTTGCTCAGAAGGAAAATTTCAGGAATGAGTTGCAGTGGTGTTTGCCTCCTGAAATGTACTTTGTGCCTATTTATAGTGCTAACATTAAAAGTTGCTCAAGTATCTTATGAGTTAAGTATTTTCCCACTTCATAACCATAGTAATGAAAATGTTAGCATGGTTCAATGTGGGAGCCTATAAAGGTGTAATGCTGCAAAATGAAACAGAGCCAATTTTTGGAAACATTTTGCTTGTATGTTAGCATACTAAACAAAGAATGAGACCTCCTGTCCCTGCCCTTGAGCTCCAGGCTTCATCTTTTACCTGTAATTGGGCCCACTTCATTTGATAATGTGTAATAGAGATGTGGGAGGGTACATGCTACTTTTTAAAGGGATAAGTAGTTGCTATATGTACACTGTGATCCTGCAGGGTCTCCTGCACTCTTCTATCAATTTCTATGTGCAGTGAGTAGGCTGCTCTGTCTGTATCCCCATCTGCCTCTCCTAGGAAGCCAACACTGCACATTAATGCAGACTTTTCAGCTGCTCAGAAACTGCTTGCTGCTACTGTCTCTTCTTGCTTTCCTTACATTCACAGGGCTCCTCAGTGCAAGTGAGCAAATGCATTCCTCATTAAAGCTACATAGAGATCAGTGCACCAGGGTGTGGAATTTAGTGCTATCTTGTGTGTGCAATCAGAAATCTTATCCATTTCACTTATGATCCTATTTCTTTCGGAACAACCACTTCAGCCAGTGGTAGCAGTGTTCAATCCCTACAGGTAGCACTGAGTGTGAGGCGGTCTATGTAATCTTTAGCTTAGATATGAGAATGGGGTGACTGGTTTCTGGCAAATACTAGAACTACAGCAAGGCTGTGTTATATTACTGAGTGCTCTAATGCTGTAGATCAGGACTGTCCAACTGCTGGTCCCGAGCAGTTAACTGAGGCCTGTGAGGACCAGAACCCAGGGGGGTGGGTGAACACTGCCACCTCTTGCCATCACACCAATGCAGCAGCTCTGGAAACTGCATTGACAGGGAGGCCTGGTGTAAGAGAATTAAAATTAACCATATTCTGGCTTAAAAGCTGGTCAGACCTTTTTTTTTTTTTGAATAAAATAAAAATTGCTTTTGTATAAGCTGGAAAGACTTGTCTTGAGGAAACTGCAACACAGAGTTTTTATTTTATGTAAGTTCTTCTATTCTATGTAAGTTCTTCTACCCTGCTTATCATCACGGTACCTTCCTTTAGTGAATTAAGCAATGACACTAATATTGTTGGTGATCTTCTGGTGCTCTTCTTTAGTAACAGAAACACAAGTGCAATTCCTTGTTTTGACAGCATTTGCCTGTGTGTTGCTGTGTATTTACGTTACAGAAGATAGGATCAATGAAAGTCACCTTGCACTTGATGAGGTTTGTGGTGGCTCTTAAAATGCTGAGAGAATTAGTTTTAATTTTCAATCAGCTCCTGAGAAAATTCTGCATAGACAAGTTTACCCATTTCTGTGCAACGTTTCCTTTGTATTTGAGGAAGAATTTTGGTCTTCATTCCAGACCTGTAGAGTGGATTTTGTTAAATAACTTTGGACTACACCACAGAGTACCTTGAAAATAAAGACAAGCATCTTAAATGGGATTCATACTACACACAGGAGGACAGTGTTATATTCTGATTAGCCTGTGCTGTTGAAGAGAGAGGCTCCAGTATTCTCTAAAAGAGTTTCTTGGGTATGAAGTCTTCACTGCTAGGGTATATTGCAGTACTAGAGTCCAGCTGAGAGGTGCTGACACATGAAAAGCCATTGTCTGCCAGGATGGGAAGGGCTCTCTTGGGCAAATGAAGATGATGGAACACATTACACATCACTGGGCATCTAAAAGTGCCCCTAAACTATGGACAGAACTGATGATGAGTGTATGCCTTCAGCCAATGACAGCATCTTGACTGAATTCCTCAAAGCATTTTCCTCTGCTTGACACCATTACGTCTGTCTTGCTCAGATTCAGCATCAGCCCATGTTTATCCATAAGCTGATCTCCTTCAAACACCAGGTGCCTTTCTTTGTGTAAATGTGTGGTGTAGAAAAGGTGAAACTTGGTGTGTCTACAATGATTCTGTGTCACCGTAGCAATGTGCTATGGCAATGTAGTATTGGCAGGCGAAACCCATGATGCCACAGCTACATCACTGTAGTGATACAAACTCTTATTATTTCATGTTTCTATGGCGATGTAGTGATTAAAAAATAACTGTGTGCTGTGTGGATGGTGAAGTATGGCCTGCTACTGCACTGTCATTTAGTACTTTCAAAAGGAAGTACTAACTGACAGCACAGTAACATTGATACTGTAGGGGCACATGTAGATGTGTCTATTGTGTCACAAGTATAATGATTTCACTTGAGGCCAAGTCATCTAATGGTTCAGTTAGCAGGTAAGAAATCTTCTTGTGGGAGTGCAGTTTCCATCATTGCTGTTTTGGATGCGTCCCTTCAGAAGGGCTCAAACTATTTCAGTGCACTATTTCCGTGCACCCCTGCCACCTCTCTCAGGTGGCTAAGCCATATCTTGTTTACTTATGCCTCTGCTAGACATTACATATTGCACAATTGACTGGTGAATCTCAATAAAGTTAGATCAGCCACATGCGCAAAGTAATTATCACATGATAAAAATGACTATCTAGTAGGGATGTGTGAAATGGGTCCTATTCAATCCAGCTTTGGATTCAGCCTTAGACACTGCTTTAAATGTTTTTTCTGCATACCTCAAGGCATCAGGCATGGCTCATGAACTCAGTGATTGTGGGGCAGATGCAGCGTCCCACAGGAGCACAGGGTGAGGACCCCATGTGCTCGGCGGCAAACCTGGAAGTACTTCCGGTCCATTTCTGGGTCTGCCACCAAGCACGTGGAGGGGACCCTCTGTACTCCCATGGCTCAGTGATCAGCCACAGGTGGACTCTTGGTGCCACTCCAGACTCAGGAGCCACCAGTTGCCGAGCTGAGGGAG
>NW_017728947.1:97134743-97156150 GCF_001723895.1 Crocodylus porosus
AGCTCCCTGGTGAACCCAGAAGTGGATTAGAAATGCTTCTGGTCCACTTTTGGGTCTGCTGTTGACCACACTGGGGAACCCCCCATGCTCTTGTGGGATGCTCCATCCACCCCACCATCTCAGCATTCATGAGCCACCTGGTACCTTGAGGTACGTAGAAAAAACATTTAAACCTGTGCCTATGTCCAAATCACCAAATCTTTCCAAATGTCTCTGAATCAATTCAGAGGGTTCCAATTTCAATTTGGAGAGATTAAAGGGTTTCCTGGTTCAATTCAGCTTTGGAGATTCAGCCACCAAATTGGGCCAAATGTCCACCGAATTGAAGCAGGAACTGAAGCTTTGCACAGCCCTACTATCTAGCTGAAAGAAGGGCCAACCAGCTAAAAGGTTAGTGCTTGAAAATGTGTAACAACTCAGTTTTTGGTTTCTACCCAGCTTTATTTTGAGCATGCGTGGGCCACTTTTCCTTCAGTTCTTCCCCCTTCTCCCCCTTCTTCTTCCTTTCTTAACCCCCCCACTCCAGTTAGTTTCTTTCTCTCTCTTTCTCTCTTGCTCTCTCCTTTTTTTAAAGCAAAATGAAACAGAGTTGGGAGGAAAAAGTTGCCTAAGGAAAGGGGGGAGGGCGGGGAGGGAAGAGGAAGCACATGGTAAACACAAGTGATTAGAGACCAAAAACTTAAAAAACAAAAAATATTCCAAGAGGAAAAATCTTTGTAAGAAAGTTTGCATAAATCCATCTTGTTTTGTAGTGACTCTCCCAGGAGATACCACGAGTATGCAGATGTTCTGGCTTTCTGTCCCAGGGTAAAAATGGCTGCTTCAGGAGAAAAATAACCTGGGAACAACCAGGGTTAAGTCATACTCAGGAGAGTTTCTTCTTGGAGAGTGAATGTCTGTACATGCTGCTAGAGCAGGGGCAGGCAATTATTTTGGACAGAGGGCCACTTACTGAGTTTTGGCAAGCCATTGAGGGCTGCATGACAGGCAGCCAGGGGCAACTAAATATTAATTTTCTAAATGTTTTAGGGGCCCTTTAGGCCGGATAGAATGGCTTGGTGGGCCACATCCAGCCCACGGGCTGCATTTGCCCTCCCCTGTGCTAGAGTCTCCCTGTACTTGGAGATGTGAAGTCTTCCCACTGCCACCCAAAAAAATCTACTTTGTTTCTCTCATCCTATCTCAGAAACCAATTTACCACTTGAGGGTTTTCCCCTATGCCACCAAGTGATCAAGACTTCTTTAAATATATTAATTCCTGGCCCTGTCTGAATCTTTTGAGAAAAGTGCTTCAAGTTTCTCCTGCTTCCTGGACCAGCTATTCTCTTTCAGACTTGCTAGGGTCCTGACTTTCCAGGGCTCTTGTAAAGCTGCTTTGATAACCCAGGCCATGACTGAGCACATTCGGAACTGGACTTTTTTTGTGTGGCTGGCAACCTGTTAGCATAGAGCTGGTCCTAGGTTAATGTTGTTCACTGTAGCCCTATGGCAGTGGTTGTGTTCTCTATTTTTATTCTAGATCTTGATGTGTGTAATCCTCCAAGACTTTCTGTATCTGTCACACAGTAAATATGGGGATGAATGCTCTAGCTCTGAGCTTCAGCACGTCCTGCAAAAGTTTTTTTTTTTTTATAAAAAAAAGCTTCTCTGAGTGTAAATGAGTTGGACAGGTGATTTTTTTTAAAGGTATTGTTATGAATAATTTGAAAATAAATGGAAGAAATAAATGTTAATTCCCCTCTCTTGCCTACATGTCTTGTAGTGCTAGTGGGATGGGTGGGTAGAATTAGAGGAAAGTATTTGGATTTTTTCCCTACAGCAAATGGTGGTTATTAAAATAATCGATTTATACAAGTGATGTTTTTTCACATACAAAATTTTCTTTTAACCTTGTTACCAAGAGGGTTTGAACATGCTTACATTAAAAGTTTCTTGGGCACTGGCGGCAGGGATGCTGTCTTATGTGCATATACTATATATTCCTACAAAGTGCTACGCCCATTACTTGTTCACAATTAGGGAGTCACATGGTTGCTAACTGATGCTAAGTAGCTAGTAAGGCAGCCTTGAAATGAAAAAGTGTGTGTAGGAACAGAGAGATCCTTTTATTCTTTGCAATGACCTTTTTTTCCATTACAACTGTTGCAATTTATTTTTCCTGCATCTTTCACATTTTTCTTTACCCCTTTAAAGCCCCTGATCCAAGCTCCTCTTACCAGGCTCCAATAAACATGTCTATTGAACTGTATAAATACTCTTAAAGGAGGCAAGCTACAATATGCACTGTTTGCTTTGGCAAATGAAATTGCATTTATGCTGCTTCACACACAAACGATTATTTCATCTGCACACCAAAGCTCATGTTGGGTTTAGCAATGATTGACTAATGCCTCGAATAATTAAACAAAATCACCCACTGTAAAATATTTTTCTTCAGCATTTAATACAAATTGCTAAAGTATGGTTTCATGTGTATTATTAGCTGTATTAATGCTACCATATGACTTCTGTTTTCCTCTCCCTCCCTTGTAGTAAAAATGATTGTAGCAATTTCACACTTACTGACCAGTAGCATATTCTTGATACACATTTCCATTTATGATAAGATCAAATAAAATTTTCCACGATGTGCATTATGCAAGATGCATAACTCTTTCCCACCTCCCCACCCCCCCACCAAAATAAACTATTATGGAAGTCAATAATAAATCATTCCATGAGCTTTCTAGCACTGCAGCTATGGGAAGCTGCACCCATATAATTTGCCGTCTTGTACCACAGTATATTAAATGTTTCCTCTTTAAGGCAGCAATGTCTGCCAAATGAAACAACGGAGCATGCTAAATCATATTAAAGCTGCAATATGACATCTGAATTGCCACTGCTATAGATTTAGTGCTGAAGACTTTTGCTACCTATTATACATTTTAAATGGAAAAAAAACTGGCATGCTCTATGGCTAAGAGAAAACAATACTTACTTTGGAATGATTCTGGGAGCTCTGTTCTGCTAGTCCACAGACTGAAACGATGGAGCCAGATTTAGAAGTAGCTTATTAGGTGCATGCTGCTTCAACAGTTACAGCTGCTGCTGCTGCTTTTTTTTTTTTTTTTTAAACTGAGAGGCAGGATCATTTTTCTTTTAATGAAACCAGCCGAGAATGACATCCTGTCCGTGTTGCCATGAGAGCGTCAACCTGCATAGCAAAGTCGAGCAATTGCCAACAAACTTATTAAGGGTCATTCGCTGTCTACCAGCTGGTGCCTTCTTGTGTAGTCCCAAACTTGAACAGCATCAAGGAGTGTTACTGCATGTCTGTCACCAGTGTAGGAAATTACTAGTTAAACACTTACACTCGAGACTGAAATGGACTGAGTCAATGCTATGTGGGAATTTTCACTAGTTAAGTACATTTTGACAAATCTTTCAGTTCTTGCACAGTCAAAATCCCCACAGAAATCAACAGGAGGGTGGTGAGTGGAATATCTACTGGTACAGCAGGCACCCTATCAGGACCAGGCCCTAGATAAAGAATGCAGGGACTGCACTATAGACACTATATATAGCAAAGGGATCGTATCTAAGAAACGCAGCACCCTACTCCATCTTTGATCTTCAAGGGCTATATTTTTCCAGTCGCTTCAATCCAGTCTGCATTTATGCTTGCCTGTTTTTCTGAATGAACTTGAATACTTTGTGTATTCATCTGCACGCCTATTTTTGTTTTACTGTGCTGACTCTGGGGTGTTTTGCCTGAGTAGATTCCATCACACATACAAGTGACGCAGCACGGTGGACACGCATGATGGGGACCTGCAGCACTAGAAGCCACGGTCTTAAATTTGCCCCTAGCTGTTTAAATTGCATGGATCTTATGTCACTTATGTGCATTTTGACATTCGTGTGTACATTTCCAAAGAACCAGAGGCCACGGGTAGAATCCTGCCACCTGGGAGTCATTACAGGCAGTCATAAACGACAGCAGCTCTTAAGGTTATGGAAATGGAAGGTACTGAATAGCCCACTTTGCCCTATTCCCCTTCAGGGCTTGCACAAATCAGCATGGCCTATGACAGACTTTTCCCTATCACATTTTTCATACAGGGGTTAACTTTGTCTTTAAGTCACTGACAGAGTGGGGGATGATGTGGGTCCAGAACAAATGGGTAGACTGTACTTTGGAGTCTCCAAGGCTTGTATGCAGGGGTATGACTGCATGTCTCTGGAGTATCGGGCATATTCTTTTGTATCCCATCAGCTGGTGGGAAAGAAGTGAGAATAAGCCCCTTCTTGGTGATCCCATTTTTTGTACCTGGAGCAGCAGAGACTGAAAATGTTGTCAGGCTAGGCAGCCCCCCCTCTCCCAATGTGGTGCTGTGCACAGGGCAGGCACTACAAAGAGAGGCTAAAAGGCCTGACCCCATTCAGCCTCCACAAGAGAAGGCGGAGAGGGTAGCTGGTGGCTGTTTAAAAACTCAATGGGGGGACTAGTGGGAATTGGGGGAGGCTCTGTTCCCCCGGGCACCACCAGGGTTACTAGAAATAATGGCGACAAATTGTTAGAGAGAAGGTTCAGGCTGGACATCAGGAGACATTACTTCTCGGTTAGGGCTGCCAGGCTCTGGAATGGGCTCCCAAGGGTGGTGGTGCTCTCTCCTACCTCGGGCGTCTTCAAGAGGAGGCTGGAAAGATATTTGGCTGGGTTGATATGACCCCAGCACTTGTCACTGCTCAGGGCAGGGGGTCAGACCTGATGGTCTGTTCAGGTCTCTTTCAACCCTAAACTCTATGATACTATGAACCCAAGCCTTAGTGAATGCCATGTTAACATATAGCATAAATGAAGGGAAGCAAAACAAACCTCCTTTGGGAATAAATAAACGAGAGTCCTGCAATTAGCTAAAACTAAAGGAGTGCTCTCTTTATACTTTGCCAACTTCTCCTTTTCCTCCACCAACCAAGGAGTCTTTCTCTGTGTGCGCCCCTTCCTATGTGAATTCATCTGCTGAAATGATAATCCCATTGTAAATGCTATATGGGAAACATGAAGCATTTCAAAGGCTGTAAAGGGAATGGTTTGCACAGCCTGGTGAGCTCTGGAAAAGCTGTAGAATTTTATGATCACTAGCCTGGTTGAGCAAACAGTAATATGATTGATTCTAAGTATATCTTGCAGAGCACAGCCACTAACCACTCATTCCTTCTCATTCCCTTCTCCGTGTGTTCCTTTTCTTTCAATCAAATTATCATTCAACAATCTCAATCAAGCAGGAATGGAAAGTGAACATCTAGACAAGCTGTCTTTAGTTTCAATAACAATCTTTACCGTCATCCATTCATAACATTTGTATTGGTTTGAGAATTAAAACATCCCACACAAAGGGAGATTGGGACTGAATGGTTCAAAGGACCATTAAAAAATCTTTAGATGCTCACCAAATACTTGCATCTTTAGGTGCACCTTCACTGCAGAGAGCTGACATGAGTCTCCAAGGTCAGTGAAGCACCACTGAGGCCCCAAATAAATCCTAAGTTTGGTGAAAAATAAGGAGTTGACACCAGAGGTCCCTGTGAGGCCTTGCACTGCAGATCTGGATTGAGCAAATTTCATCTGTTACAGGTTTGAGAACATATGGTTTGACTTCTTCATTTGGTTTCACTGATTTTTTATCCCCATGGGGTGGCAGCAGCTGGGGAAGCGGAGTCTGGAAATGTGGAGGAAGAAGCTGACTCAGTCCCTGGGCATGGAAAATCACTTTTTATCACCAAACAGTAGTGTCTGTGAAATCAGGTGGTGAACTCCAGACTCCTCCACCAGCCTAAATGATGCTTATGGAAGACTTTACAGCTTAAACAATTTAAGCAGGAGAATGGAAGAGTGGGAGGCATGGAAACTCCTTGAGAAATCCCAGCAATGAGAAACTCTAGTTGTCCCAACACTTTGTTTTAAATTAAAACAGAACAAAAATATCACTGTTTTTTCACCACTCTGGTCTTTCAGTTATGCTTTAAACTTAGTTTTTATGCTATATTTATATAACAAAAACCCATGAGTTTTTTAAAAAGTCCTTTCTTGGCATGAATAGAATGAATGGGTTCCACTAGGTGCCACAGAAAGGATTTCTAACTTGCACCACAGACACACATGTTGTGTGGAACTTGCTGGCCTCTTTACCAAGCATCCAGCTATG
The DNA here is from genome assembly GCF_001723895.1 of Crocodylus porosus. Taxonomy (NCBI): domain Eukaryota; kingdom Metazoa; phylum Chordata; order Crocodylia; family Crocodylidae; genus Crocodylus; species Crocodylus porosus. The sequence goes on from NW_017728947.1 coordinate 97,140,935, forward strand.
TGTTTCTGACAAGCCTGAAACTACAAATGCAGTTTTGCACTAGGAGGCCAGCAAAATGTGCAGTGAAAAAAGCAACTCCCCGTTTTTGAGACAGTTCTGACAGAGTCCATTGGACCGGTCTGAACTTTTCATTAAGTTCTAAGAATCCAGAGAATCGTAAGCTTGGTGAGGAATGAGGAGGTTCGCAGCAGAGGCCCTTGTAGGCACTGTCATTCTGATTTTATGGTTGGAGACCTGAGCCACAGAGGTCTTAGGGTGAGATTTGCAAAACAGGCAGGTGTGGCGAGCATCCGTATGCCTAATAATCAGGTTCCCAGCTCTAGGAGATGAATTCTTCAACCCAAATGAGGTAATGATGTCCCACAGGCATACCAATGTGAATTGTTGTGAACTGGAGTTCACAACAGCCATGGTGAATGGAAGGAGTAGGTCTAAGCCAGCAAATTGGAAACACTAAAGAGAAGCGTGTGTCTGAACCTGTCTCTCTCTCCAGGGCCTACACACTTTCTGCTGCAACACTGGGATTCAACACTTGAAGTCTGTATTTTAGGATTTTGGACCCTAAGTCACCCCTTCACATAGAAATGACTGCCTCACTCTCTGCTTTTGAAGATGTGGTTGGAAGGGGAAATGTTGGCCGTGGGAGTATTGTCCACACTTTGTATAACTGTGGTTAGAACACTCCTCCGGGGAGTAGGATATCTGGCTTTTATGCCCTCAATGGCTGGATAGGATTCAAAACTACATCCCATTCTCCCCCTGCCTTCCCCCACCCCAAAAATGTGCCATGAGCCACTAGGCTAGAGCAGGGATCAGCAACCTTTTACAAGCTGTATGCTGGGACAAGCTGGCTCCAGTCTGATGCAGGCCAGGTGGCTTTGGCAGTGTGTCAGTGGTGACCGGGGGCTTTTCCCATGCCTAGCATCAGGGCCAAGCAGCTGAGTGCTGTGCCCCTGCCATTGCTCTTTCTCCCAGCTCCCTGGCTGAGGGAAGGGTGTAGCTTCCAGCTGGTGGGGAGCTGCACTAGGACCAGGTACCTGCAGATTGTCCTTGATGCTGCCATTTCTCCCCCTCCCCAGCTGTAGTGCTGGCACAGCTGGAACCTGCCTGGACCCAGTGCAGCTCCCCACTAGCTGGAAGCTGTGCCCACACCTCAGCCTGGGGGTTGGGAAATGGCAGCAGTGCAGGTGCAGCTCTTTGCTCCCTGGCTCTGCCTCAGGTGCAGGGAAAGCTCCCAGCTGGGGACATGCTGCCCAAACCACCCAGCCCACAAGGGACTAGAGCGGGAGGGCAGGGAGGATCATCAGCACCAAGAGTGCAGCTGGAAGCTGCCTGGCCCTGGGACAGCTCCTTGCTCCCCAGCCCCAGTATGGGCAAGGGCATGTGCAGAGCCCTCTAACTCTGCAGAATGCATTAGGCACATGGGCCATATGTTGCTGACCCCTGGGCCAGAGTGTTAGATCAGCAAAGGCATCTCCTTATGCTTTCTGTTGAAGCTGGGCCATCATGTAGAAGGGCATATAAGATTTATAGGACCAGAGACAGCACAAGCATAAGGTGTGTGCTGGGGAACAGGGGTGGAACGGGCATGGCTCTAAACCTGTGAGACAGACGCTCCCCTGGAATGTGAGCGCACTGGGGGAAGAGTCTGGGTCCACTCCCTATTCTAGTGCTGCTTATGCCTTTTGCATTCATGTGGCATTGGATAAAATTAATCTCAGCCAAGTTTCTAGTTGAGTGATTGTGGTTCTGTGGTACTCTGGGATGCCTTTCAAGGATGGTACACAATATTAGCAGGGTTTAGTGTTTAAACATGATTCACAAGGTAAACCAAGAGTTTTCAAATTGGACTCCTTAATGACTTGTGGTGTTTCTGAGATCTTTGCAGCAGAAGAATTGCTTGACTACTGTTCTGTAGTCAAAAAATGAGTGACAATTAAGACCTTGCATTTTCTCAAGGGTGTCTTAAGTCTGAAAAAGTTGAGAAACTGTTCTAGCCCAAGGATTCACAGAAAGTCTGTGGAAGAGTGGGCTATGAAATGGCTTGTATAGACCTGACTCATTGGTTTGTTGGTCAAGCTGGGGTTTGGGAGCTGGAATTGTGAGATATTTTGGGCTGACCTGATTTTTTTTTCTATTGGGGGGAAGAAAATAGTATACTAATTAGTAAACCATTTTCCCACTGATTTGTCTTGAAACAATGCATTTAGAAAAGAGTTTTTTACTTTTTTTAAAAGAGGCTATTTTAAGAATAAATCTGGTTTTCAAAATGAAAAATCAAAACACTGAGGCACTAACGCTTTTTAAACAATATGTTGGACTTCTACAATTTTGGGGAGGGGCTAAAAGTATTTTCTTAATTTGACCCAAGTTCACAAATAGATTTGTGACCCCTGTCATTGTTCTGAAATGATACATTCTGGCAAAAAAAAAAAATTCACTTGTTTTTATTTCTGTGTTGTCTACCAGAGGCCTAACAAGAACATTTTTCTTTTTGGATCCTCCAGAATTGTCCAGTAAAATGAATGTAAATCAGAAGGATGTATTAATGAAGTGTGTGTGAGGAGGGAGGGCAGGGAAAGAATTGGCCATAGAGAGAAGCTGTCTTTACTTACAGCATATTGCAGGTGATGTATAGCAAGCTACTATTCATATATGCAATAATCTTTTCCTTCACTGTATTTATCATTCTCCACACACAGCCTGCTATCTGCACATCAGTCACGCTCAACTTTCAGCAGCCTGGCTACTGCACACCTACACACACCTTCCCACGGTTTTCATTCATTTTGCATTCATACCAGCATCTAAACAGCTCTGTGAAAATTATAGAGTACACAGGAAACAGATGGTATTAATGAATTGAGTTGTGAGGAGGCCTTTTTTGTGGGGTAGTGTAATTCTGTACCTCCTTATTTTAAGGTCAGGATTTTGGGCTATGTTGATTTATTTAAAACAAGGCAATAAAAAATAGACTGACTTGTTTCAAATTAAATCTAGAGACCATTATTAAAAGGGAGAAAGGTGGGACAGCTACACTGCTGTGGTTGGGTACATAATAATTTGGACTTGAAAGGACTTACTCTGTGGTCAGCTTTGCCAACAACATACCCTATTAGAACTTTTCCCTTTGCATTTTAAATGTTAATGGGGTAACACCAGGAAAAAAACCCACTATGGAAAATGGTAGTGATTATATAATGTATGAATTAATATTTTGTATGAAGGCTCTTGTCTCTTACTTCATAGTTAGTCAATAAGATTGTGCTGCTTCTACCACTTGTAACGTCTCTTTCAGTTTCATGAGGCTTTCCTGGGTGTCTTCAGAAATGTGGTGAGCTCTATTTGATCTTTATACAGGGAAATGAGGCTAAGATTCTTACTAGACTAGGTGTGTTGAAACCTGTTTACAGAACATGTAGCTTGTATCTGGAAAATCAAGTCCAGAGCTGTCAATACTATTTTGCTGAAAGATTCATACCCTCCTACCCCTAGTCAGCCAACCCTTTATGAAGCAAATCTGATGTACGCTATTAGAAACCATAACTCAAGGTTTAGAGCCTTTTAAGGGAGGATGTGTGGACAAGCACCATACCAGATGAAGTGAGAGAACAAGCCCCCAAAGCCATGTGCATCTGTCTTGATTATAATGAGAAGGAGCAGTTGCAGTAAATAGCCTATTTCCTGAATAACATTCTAATTGGGTTCCTCCTCTTCATTAGAGAGAGGAGGAAGAATTACCTCAATATTTCATCCCCAGGTCTGTTAAACAGTGGATAAAATCTGTAAAAGACTGGCAAACAGAAAGCTCACTTGGAAGAAAGCACATGGCAAGGTGACTCGCTAGTACTATGGTTCCCAACCTTTTCAGACTCAAGGCACCCCTCATTAGACTCAAGGCATTCCTCTGAAGATGCAAGCCCTCAGTTTTCACTCTTTTTTTTTGACTACAGAGAAATAATAGAGGAGTTCTTGTGTTGCAAAGCACCCAGCAGTACCCTTTAAAGGGTCTTAAAGCACCCGAGGGTGCCATGGCACCCTTGTTGAGAATCACCATGGGAGTAACACAAAAAAGGAAGCAGGTGACTCACCCAGCAAGAGGTTCTGTGGGACTGGAGAGCTAATGCTGTTGCTGTACTGAAGCAAATGCTGCAATTAGAAAGATAATACTTTGTTTGCTTTAAAGGAATTAATTTGGCATGACAGTTTTTGGAGAAGGCATAAGCACTGGCATGCCATTATTTAAAGCCATTTCTTGAGCAGCCTATGTCTTTCAAGGCTATAATGGAATATAAAGAGGGAACTAAGTTTTCTACCTCACCAAGATCCCTGTAAAAGGCTCAAACTTGTTAGTATATGTCACGAACCCACTGTATTTTGAAGTATTTGTGGAATGTCCTACATATTTTCTTGAGCTTGGTTAATGATATCGCTTATGTAGTCTGTACAAATAGGTGATGTTAAGCGTCATTCAGCTGTACCATCCTTGTGTTTACACGCTTTGTGGTATCTGACATAAAATGTGTTTCTTATGTGCTACAATAGAACCAGGACTGCACAATATGCTAATGACTTGCAAGTATCACTCTCTGCACAATGAGTTTCTCTAGCACCTGCGAGAGACTCAGACTAAAGTCTGAAGAAAAGTAAACACTGAAAACTAACATCTGTCATGGGTATGTTAAACAGCCAGGCAAACAGACCCTTGCAGGTACATGAACCAGGGCTTTCCAGAACATCATGAATTTACATTTAAAAAAAAGAGACCCATAAGAATAATACCTGAGAGTAGGCTATTTGGGGAAGGACAGTGGGGAAATTAAGTGAAAGGCAGTATCTTTAGGACATTGGATTAGTGATCTTCGTACCTGAAAGGATGAAAATATTCTCCCAGTCATAATTAGATCAGGAATGTCTTTTTGTCTGGCAAACATACACATCTGAGAGGGCAGGAAGTTATATGCATGGTATGGGCTCCCCAAGAATTCAGTGAATCATCGTAAGTAAATTGCCAGTTAAGAAATTATACTTAAGCCTTGCCATGAGAGCAAATCTTGGTATTTAGTTTTGCCTTTGGGATCTCAGCCAGTAGGCTGAGTATTCTGGTTGACAGGATAAGCAGCAGAAGGCCCTGACAGAAAGGTCAAAGGCAGGAGCTGCTTTTTAACCTGTTGAGCTGAGTAAAAACTGTATTTTTAGGGTTTTCAATGCAGGTAAGTTCAGATTATTGTGTTTTATATCTCTGTTTGTATCTCACTATATGGCTATTGCTTTCTGATATTTGCTTTCATTATTGCAATGTATCTTTTTTGTTATCTTTTATAGCAAGCTTAGTGATAAATGTGATCCCAGAGCTTTTGACCATACAGGCCAAAGAAGGGAAGATCTGGGGTGGATCCAGAGGGGGTGCAGTGGTGTGGCTTCCCCACCTTTTGGATTGGAGTATGTGGTGGGAGCCTTCAGACACTTTTTAAAAATTCCTAAAGCAGGTGAAAATCCCTTTTTCTTTCCCTTTGGTGCTCAGAGGCACATCCCACAGTGGTCAAGCAGCAGATGGCAGGGAGGGGCTTGGGGCTGAAGGAGAGCCCTGAGGGTATGAGAAACCCTGGGGGTATATCTCAAACGTGCACCCAGCCTGGCTGTGTCAGTATTTTCTCCTTTGCTTTATGTCCAAGACCAGAATAAGGATAGAGTTCAGAAATCCACTGCTCTTGTTGATTCCTTCTAATGATGTTGTGAAATGTGGGAGTTGTATTTGCCCCCCAGGGCTTATGATTTCTCTGAGCTCTTAGTGCATCTATAATAAGATAAAGTAGTCTGAAATGAGGATCTACATCAATCACTTAGTGAATTAAAGTCCATAAAAATGTGATATATTCATTGTACAGAATTGAGGTACAGTACGTGCTGATAAGGAGAGAGAAGAATTGATCCTTTTTAAATATAAGAATCTCCACTCAAGCAAAATCTTGAACAAACTTGGAGATGTTTCATTAGGGATCTTAAAGCTGGAAGACCTGTACAAGGACAGTGGCTCTGCCTTGTTAAAATGAACCTGAGGGCCATTTCCCTTTTGTGTTCTACCCAATAGACTTAACACTGGGACACTGCTGCATCTTTTCCTTGAGATGCCAACCTAATTTCACCAAATATGAAAAGTGGTACCTGTCAAAGATAGCACCTAAGTATATAAGTACTCCTAAAAATGAGGTGGGATTAGGGCTGTGAAACACTATTCCACATCAGGTTTCCCTCTTAATTTCTACTTATTGAATTGAAATTGTATAGAGAAGAGTAGAACAATAGTAAAAATGACTCTGTCCATGCATGCACTCCTACATCAGCAGTTGTGTTTTTGGACCCCACTGCTGTGATTCAGAGGCAGTGTTGTTGCTGGTGGTGGTCTGAGGCATAGAAGGGAAAACTGGCTCTTGCTGAGGTGTAAGAGGTAGCACTTCTGTAGATAGCACTGCATTATTTCAGTCAACAGTGGAACAAATACTTCCACACTTGAGAGCCCACAACACCATACACTGATCACATTATGGTTTTTGTAAGCTCTGTGGGGCAGGAGCTTTTTATATTGTTATACACCACTTGGTATAAAGGGCCCAAGTCTGTTTGCGCCATTAAATTCTAATAGACTCTCAGGCGTTAGTCATTTGTTAAATTGCAGCTCCTGGAACCCTGTCAACACTTGTGAATCTCAGATTTAATTTGAAAGAAATGAGTTTATGACCTTTCAGGCTCTGGACAAAAGCTCAAGAGCCAGAAGACAAATCAAATGAATATAACATTTAATTTTAAAGTCTCATTATTTTGAAATGGGTTTGACTTGTATGAAAGCTGACAACATAGACGTTAAGATGCCGTCTGTCCAAACTGCAAGCTGCAGTCTAAAGCTCCTGCAGGTCAACATGGATGCTCTTATGTAACAAAATGACCACAGCTCAGCAAGGGGCAGTGTGGCCCAGCTTCACAGAGATGTTGCCATATAGAAGCAACTGATTCAGATTATGCCCGGTCAGTCTTGGGCATAATTGATTTTACAGTCTCATTGTACTGAAGGAAATAAATAGGTCTGGTGCAAGAAACCATGCAGTTCATTTAGTAAAGCCCAGCTTCTGGGATATCTGTCAAGAAGTGCTGGGATTTTCCAAGCCATATGGACATCCTGAAAATCCCACCCTTAGACCTGGCCAGTAAGAATCAGATGTGGTAATCAGATGGGAACTGAGCCTGCCAAGGAGTTCAAGTGTATTCAAATTTGGGGCCTTTCCATCTCTAGATTGTACATACTATTTATTGACAAAATCCCATATGAAGTAAACAATCTGCTTTCCTTGTAACACTTTGGGATGTTGCGGGATAGCGCTTCACAAGTCATTATGCATTTTGGCACATATCTTCATATTTCAGATTTTCAAATGGATCTTAATAAAGCTGAACTGCACAGAATCTTATATCATTCATAGCTTGACATTTGGAGAATTACCATATTACCTTTCTTATCTTAGATGCATTTCCTTAAAGAAATCTACCGTTTGGAGAGGCTTCCTTCTTAAAAAAATTCTTTTCTGCCTTCCAATAAGATCACCTCTTCTGTAAATGAACTGCCCTGAGAAAAGTAGAACAGAAATCCAGAGTCAGGATGGCAAAAATACAGTCAGACATTGGTGGCAGGTGGTAGTGAAGGGGCTTGGTGAACCGACAGAGCAGTATCCTAACCATGACTATGATATTCATTATCTAATTTTGTACTTTAAGTGGTATAACTGTTCATATGCTTGGCATGTAGTCTGAGGTTCTTCAGTTTTTAATAATGCTATCTTTTAGAGAAAATATTTTATTATTGCTCATTTAGAAATAGCAAATGTAGAGTTCTAGGAAGACAGAAAACTGATAGTATATAAAAGCAAACTAGAGCCAAAATTAGGTGAAAAACCATAATTCTTTGGCAAAAGATAGATCCAACAATGCTTATTTGTTTTTGCTGTTTCTGAAAGCCATCTTAAACATTCACATTGCATTGAATGTGGTGTCAGCTTTCTTTCTTAATGAGGTTATATAGCACAATTAAACATCCACTTTGATCTAATTAAAACAGATGTGTGGGAGATTTGAAATACAAGCCTTCTAATTTAATTTTCCCATTTATATTGCTCTGTTCAAAGAAATTTCAAGACTCTGTTCAAAGAAATTTCTGAGGGAAGATAGAATTTGTATCCGTGGCAGGCAGTTTGATTTGTGGTTCAGTACAATATATTGCTTTTGGAAGGGAAGGGTTAATAATCTCTCAAGTCAATGCAAGTGAGATATTTAAATCACCTGCTTTATTCCTATTTAGTGAATATGCCAAAAGTCAGGCAAGGCATCCACTGCTGCAGCTGATATTCTCTCTAGGATCTGTACGTTGCTTTGTTAGGTTTTGTATTCAGAGTCAGCAGACAAAAATCTATCTAGAAATGAAAACAGGATCTACTGCAGATATTTTAGTCTTTTTTATTTGAGAACTCCCTTTATTTTTTTCTTAATAAAGGATCTTTGTTAAGCAGCCCAAGTGGGTGCTTTACTGTTTTGTGATTCTTTGGCACACAATAATATGTGTGCATTTAAGAGAGAAAGGAAGTAAGCTGAGAGTTGGAGATGAACTTAAGAGCAGTCATTTGAGCTCTTGCAGGGAAAGGGAATGATTTCATTTGAGATGACAACAGTTGTCAGGGTACGCAGATGCTCAGGTGACAGGCAGGGTACAGAAACCTAGAGAGAATAGAATAATAGAATATTGGCAGGAATATCTATTACAGATAAACTCTCTTTTGAGTCTTCTATTGGGTTTAATTAGCATGGTGGCCAAAGCCACAATATAGATGAGAAGAAAGTAGAATTGAATATAACATATTCCTTCCTACACACTGTGACTTTGTCCTCTTCTGGTGGGCAGAGCATGAATACAGTTTTGGGTCTGCTTCTGCCTCTAATTGATTAGACTCATGCATTTAAACCAGAATAATACCCAGGTTCAGTTACTGTACTACATATGCCTTGTGTTACAGCCACAGTGTTTCTAAATGCAATGCTCTTCCAAATGTTTCTGCCTTTTATGCTGTTTTAGAAATGTTTAATTGTAGCAAGGCAAAACCTTTGCAGAGGACTGTACCTTCCATATTACGTTTAATATTCAAATCAAAATCAAATCAAAATATATTTAAAAGTACGATGAAGCACTGAAAAGGTCAATTAACTCCTGCTATTCTGGTTACTCCATAAAACATACTTAATGATTACCCAGGAAGGCAAAAAATAAGCTTTATAACAAACTGAGTTTACGAAATTGATGGGCAAGAATGATGTTGAGGAATGTGTCCAAAATCTGGGATGATGGCTATGTCCACATGGAAAACAGACTGTACGAGGCTGCAGCACCCTCAAGCATGCCATACAGCTCCTGTCAGCACCCCCCACCCCCATGAACTGGAAACAGTGTAGCCAAGCTCAGGCAGTGCTGTGGGTGAGCCGGCTAGGACTGGACTGTCCCTCAGCAATGCTAATTGGCTCGCTGTCAGAGCCCCGTTAACACAAGTATCTGCTTCTAGCTGAGGAGATGGCCTGTGTGGAGCAGTGTGGTGTGTTTGAATGCACCACGGCCTGGCCTGGTCCATTCGTGGTGGAGACATGCCTGCTAAGAGCCTGACAAATAGGAACTGCACAGAAGGATTAATAGCAGTGAGCTGTAAGGTTGTGCTGAAGGGGAAGGAAGGCAAGAAGAACTGATTTGTAGAGCTAATCAAGAATAAACGTCTGAGAAGTCTCACATATTTACAGAAGTGTTTTTACTGTGCTCTTAAGGCAATATTGGATTAAATCTCTATTGCACTAACATGAAGGCATGTTAAAGCATCTCATACAGCTATAGAAAAATAACAGAAGGTGATTTAGTGCTGATTTAAATTTGCTTCCCTTAAAACCAAATCTGTTTTTTAAATGTATGTATTACTGTATTACTGTGTACTGTTAGGCAGCAGAGGGTCTTATTGTGCTAAGTACTGTCCGAATTGAGAACAAAAAGGTTGTCCTGTTGGCTCTGGGAACAGTGTTGAGCTGATGTTAGAACAGAGTTTTTCAAAGTTCACTGCTGGGAAATGAAGGCCCTGCCTGTACGGCTTCCTTCCCTCCCAATCCTTGGTCGGCAGGTGATAAAACACTTGCTCAGGAGTAGTCCCAAGTGGGTTCCAGTGAACCCGAGTGCCTCTCTCTCGCTCTCTGGCACACAGATCCCAAGGTATAGTGAGCTCACTGACTGGCTGGGGTGGAGGGAGGGTGAGAGTGTGGGGGTCTGCCAACCACTGCAGACAAATTTGGGGATGGTGGGGGGAGAAGGGTGCCAGGGTGAGGGGAATGGAAGACTTACCTTCCTGGATGCTTGCAGCTGTAAGCAGCAATGTCAACTTTGCTCCAGTGGCAGAAGCTCTGCGGTCAGGTGCCCAGGCAGCTGACTCAGGTGCCTCTGTATCCCCACCTCCCCTGCCCCCATACATGCATATTGTTCATAGGGCTCTGCCCACTCTGGCAAAGGCTCCCAGGTGGGAGGGGGCAAAGGAATACCATTTAGCTGGTTCCATTGACCCTCACACCCCAGCCCCAGATGCACTGCCCAGTTGGGCAGCACAGAGCTGCCCCTGGCATGGCAGACTCCTAGGAGAGATTCGGGCACCCAGGGCTGGTGCCTGTCTGGCCCTGCCCTTGTTATGCTACTGCAGAGATCACACTCGAGACTGTTCCCCAGGAGTCTGCTGCCCCTTGTGTGTATTTATCTGGTGGAACCAAGCAGCATGAGTGGACAGGGACGATTTCTGTCACAAGGAAGGGGATGGCAACATGTCCTATGGCAGGGGTGTCAAATTCACCCATGGCAGGGGGCTGGGTCCAGTTGGGGTGAACAGTGATGTGCAGGTTAATGCAGCTATCACTTGCCCCTCTGCCAATGGCATGTGTTCCCAATGGGGCTTTGCAATTGGAAATTTAGCTATTGGCCCTGCCCCCAGAATCCCAGCCTGTCTAAAAGCACCATGGGCTGAGTGAAACAGCTTTGAGGACTACACCTTTGAGAGTCCTACCCAAAAGGTGTTCTGTGTTTTGAAACTTAAACAGGGCTCCTCATTTGTATGCCATGAACAGGGCTCCTCATTTTTATGCCACTATGCTGGGGGCCAAAGACTTTAAACATAATGAAAAAAGATCTATTACAGCATATTTTTCATATAAGTAGACACTACTGAGAAGGCAAGAGACTATATTAAAAGACAGGCTAGGCACATATTAAATTCAGCTAGGCACAATTGTAGTATTCATGCTCAGTGCACAGTCAGAACATTATATGTTAGTAGCTAATTTATCAGGCCGGAAGCCTACAATTTCATATTTACAAGCTGGTAGCCCAGAAAACCTTGGAGCTATGTGTCTGGAAGAATTAAACTGCATGCAGAAATAATATCTTTTATAAAAATTAATTTCTTAGGTTGTGTGTGTGGTTTTTTTTTAAGGCAATTAGAACTTGCCTTTTTTAAGGCAAGTGGATTTACCCTAATTGATTCTCAGGTCTAAAGTTTAATAGTAATTTAAGGTAGCATGAGGTTGTTTACAGAGTTAATACACCTACAAACTATCGGTAATAGTTTAAATAAGCTGGAGGAGGTTGGAGCTGATGAGCTAATTTCTCATCCTGGAAACAATTGCGATTTTGCCTCTAACCTCTGCTAGGTAGACATGGAGATTGTGTTGTTCTGGCACATTCTTACTAGGGCTGTGCGAAACAGCACCCTTTTGACTTCTGTTCCACTGTTTTGAAGGGATGGTGTTTCATTTTCTCATTTAATTTCATTTTGAAGCACTGTCCCGTTTTGTCGAAACTGTTTTGCTGTTTTGACGTATTTCGCCCATAGGCTATAATTGGGAATCATGAAACTGCCTATAATGTTGTCTTTTCTTGGCTGATTCAGATGAAAATTACAGGGGTGGTAGCCCCTTCTGAGGCTGCAAATCCTTCCAAGTTTCAGGGATATGGGTGCAGGTGTTTCTGGGAAACTGCACCTCAAGGCGGTGACAAACAAAACTCCTGTCACTTGCTGGCAGCAGCAGCCTCCTGTCATCCCGTGCACAGATGTGGAGCCTGCACCCCCAGGAGGGCTGTGGGGCTGTGCCAGACTCTTCCCGGGGGTGCAGGCCCCTGGATATGCACTTGGGATGACAGGAGGCTGCTGCTGCTGCTGCCTGGGACTGGTGCTGGGCGCAGTCCGTGCCCAGTGCTGGGAAGACTGGTGCTGCCACTGGCCCCAGGCAGCAGCAGCAGCCTCCTGTCATCCTGTGCACAGATCTGGGGGCCTGTGGCCCCCCAGGAGGCAGCACTGGGAGGACAGGTTGAGCTCCATGGGGCTCGCAGAGCTACTCAGAGTGCAGCCCTGTCTCTCCCCCACCTCCTGCCCCTGGGCTGCTTTGAAACTTGAAACCTTTCAAAACTTTTGAAAAGTTTTGAGTGCCCTCATTTCATTTTGAAGCTGTTTTGAAGCCTTTTGTTTTGTTTTGATTTTGCTGTCTCAAGCTCAAAACGTATCAAAACTGCTTTGAAATGAAACACTCGTTGAAATTTTGCACAGCCCTAATTCTTAGTCACATGGGAAGCTTCCTCTTTTTCTGTGACTTCATGGACTAATGCTGTCCCTCCTTTGGAGAGTTCACAGTGGAGGGCAGGCAGTGGGCAAGCACAGCTTGACCTTGCTGATGGGCAAGGTCATTGGGGCAGCTTCCCTATTTTGTAGGAGAGGCCTGGTGAAGAATGAGCTAAGTACCACAGAAGGGGAGACAGATTCAGTTCTTTCTTTCTATTGCTTTTAGATCCCTGTCACTATAATGGGGGGAACGACACCTCTATCCCTCACAGGGGTGTTGTGGTATTGGCACTTGCAGTACAGGTGGAGGCAAGCAAGTTACCAGCTCAAGTCAGCCTCACTTGAGGTTTAGAGGAAAGGGATTTGTGGACAAGAAAAGGGCTCAGTAAGCTCCTGGGCTAACAGCAGTGAAGACATACCACAGGGTATATCTATCCTGCAGTAATCTTAACACTGTTGCTAAAAAAAATAATCCTAAACCAACTACACCTTGAGAGCAGCAGGGATGTGTGTCCCCAGAGTACCTTAGTTCTGGAACAAACTGTGTGGGAGTGAATAGGCTGGGACTTTTTTTGTTGTTGGTAGTTTTGAGAGCAATGCAAAGCCAATATAGATGTATCCCATGAGTCCTGCATCCATTGGTGAAAACCCATTTTGTAGAGAAACAGCATAATCTCCATGGAGTCTACTGGATCCTAGAGGGTGATATTCATCAAGGAGTCAATGTGCTATGACTCCATAGCCTGAGAAGTATATGTTCCACTAGTTGCTCAAGAAGGAGGAGTCTGACAAGTTCTGCTTCATTCTCTGTCTGCATTTTAACTGATCAGTATTGTGTTCAGTGAGTCTTTGCAAAATGTACCAGCCTATTACTGCTAGCTCAAGCCAGAGCCTCTAAAAGGTACAATTCCCCACAAGGGGAATTAAAAGGTTCCTTGATTGGAATATGAACCCCTCCACCATACCCATCTACTCTGCTTTGGAGTAAAGCAGATGATTTATCCCTCATACAACATACATTTCTCCAGTTCAAGACTCTTATCATAATTTCCCACCTGTATTTTACTTCATGAAGAGTAGGTATGTGATGCTGAACCAGACAAAAATCCTTATTTACTTACTTATGTATTTATTTATGTATGGATGTATGTGAAATGTTCTCATGAATGTTTTATAATAGTCATGCTGTAATAAAAGTATTTTGGTAAAAGTTCATGTATATTTCCCTATGCAAATACATTGTTGAAAAAGAGTCTGGGTACATCAAGAATGCAGAACATTCAGTGTAGATACCTTCCAGGAGGAGAAAAGCCCTTATTAGATTTCAACCACCACATGCCAATTACAAAAGCTGTCTGTTTTACTATTTATTGGAGCAACATAATATATACAATACATGAAGTGTACAATCACAATAAATTCATATTTCAGTTGGACCGAGAATCATTTAGGCTAATCCTGATGTCAGATTCCAACTAGGGTAATTTCATTTTGCCTTCGTAACACTTTCCTCTTCTAATTTCAATTTAACAAGGAATTATTCTTCTGTGTCTTTTGTCCAGAATTGCTTGTGCAGCATGGTACCTCCCAGAGGTATCTGTATTCAGTGATGGATGAAATGATTTCAGTATTAAAAAAAAGTGCCTTTCACTTTGTACAATGGCTAGAAGTCTGTAGCAGGACCAAGCCCATGACATCCCCTGGTGGCCAAGTGCCTCCTGCCCCACTCCAGCTCCTTGGGGTACCCTCCCATTTTATTTGGCCTGTCATACCTTGATGTAACAAATAATACCTAGCGAGGCTGCCGCAGGGACCCTCTACTACCAATTGAATCATGTACCCAGCTGGCACCTTGCTCTTCTGAGTTGTGGTCCCCTGGGCTTATCCATGCCTTAGAGTACAAGCCTCCTTGGGGGCAATAGTTGGGGCCTCCATCCTCCCCTGTTCCCATGCCTATGCCTTGCAGATGTTGCTTTTGATTCAAGTACCAGCCTGTAGAGGCTTTTGCCCTCCTGGCCTTAGCCTCTGCTTACTCTTGTTATGGGATTCTAGCCAGTTTCATTGGCTGTGGCCTGGCTTCTGAGCCTCATCCTCTCCTCTGTTGTGCCACAGTGTCTTGGGGCACAGGCTGTGGCCCTTATAGCTCTAGCCTGCACCTTGTATCTCACTCTCAAGGTACAGGGTCTGGCTCTCATAGCTCTAGCCTGCTCCCAACCCTCCCTCACCCTTTGCAGGGTTTGAAACCCCAAGTGCCCCCAGGCATCCTGGTACATGGCCTCCAAATTTCTCCTATGGCCACAACCAGCACTCCAGTATCAAACCTAACTACAACTCAAGCACAAGCACCTGCTTCCAGATTAAAAGCCTCCCTCACTCTGGGTTAATGTCACCCAGCAAACTGTACTTCCCTGTGAGCTCTCACCTCCCAGCACCCATGGGTGGCTTGGGTGCCTGCCAGGCTGGTTTCATAGTTTCATAGTAGCTAGAGTCGGAAGGGACCTAGGTAGATCATCTAGTCCGACCCCCTGCCTTGGCAGGAAAGAGCACCGGG
>NW_017728947.1:97156161-97158537 GCF_001723895.1 Crocodylus porosus
GTAGCAGGCCACAAGGTCCCCCCTTAACCTTCTCTTGTGGAGGCTAAACAGGTTCAGGTCCCGTAGCCTCTCCTCATAAGGCCTGCCCTGCAGTACCTTTCTCCCATGAAACCTTATATGCCAGTGGTGGCCAAACTGTGGGGGCTGCAGCTGCGCCGCCTATCCTGGGGTGCTCTATGGGGAAAGGCAGAGCAGCTTGACTCCAGGTTGCTTAGCACCTCCACCCCACTCTTTCACCGAGTCGCTCCCCCCACCCAGCCTTTACTTTCAGGATGCCTGGAAACCTGCCCCACACTGCAAGCTTATTGCAGTACAGCTAGCTTAAGCTGCACAGCAAGGCTAGCCTGCTGCATTTTCCCTTTAAAGTAACAGAAGCTTTGGACTCCCTGTTACAGGGCCTTCACTCATTTGTGTATCACCATTGGGCTTACCAGGGTGATAATATAATCTTGTTCTGAAGGAATGAAAGCCATTAATATCCCAATTAATGGGGGGGGGGAGGGCGGTGCTTCCTAATATCTTCCTATAAAACTCTGATTTGTATTGCATGCCTGCATTTCTTAACCTACTATGTTTTGTGGAATATACTCTGTGGTCTCTGGTTTGCAATTCTGTGAGCTTCTGTATAGGTTTTCTATGTCTACAGTTTTTCTTCCATCCTTTCTAAGGTACATTGCAAGAATCCTATATGCATTGCCCACAACCAATTCCTTCTTATCCTTGACAAATGCAGAAACATAACACTTATGGTCAAGTCAAACAAAATTTATGAGATTAATTAGTTGCCACAGAGCTTATTTACACTAGCTTGGTCCCTTCCCCTTTTTCCTTTGAGATTTTATACAGTGAAGAGGGACCAACCTTTCGCTCTCTTTCAAATGTTTTACTGAGTCATAGTGTCTTAGTTATTAACATTACCAGGAATTCAAGACCAGTTTTAAAAACCTACTTCACTAAACTCATGATTCAGACTTCTCTAAATAATGTAGTTTGGTGTCTTATACAATCCTCTCTGGTAATATAATTTCCACAGCTTGACTCAACCACAGAAAAGGCCCCTTCACAAATTTGTTTCATGACTCCCTTCAGAACCATCTCCAACTCACAGACATGGGTCCAGAGCCAGCTCCTGTTTAAGAAATGAGAAAAACTACCTCTGGGAACATAATTGGTTTCAGGCTGTGCATTACCAAGACAGATAAAGCCTCCCAAAAGTTTAGTTATTATGATCGTGCCTTGTTGCATACCAAAAGTCACAGGAGTCCTGTTCAATCTCCTTTCTGAGGTAGTAGAGTGGTCAGTGCTCTGCTAGAATGAGAGCCGTGGAATTACCATACTGGGAGCTGACAGAGGTGATGTTTTGTGCTACTGCCCCCCTGAAAGTGCTCTCCAGCTGTGCCCTGACAGAAGTGCATGGCTGAAGAGTGCTTTAAAAGTGCCCAGTTGCACAACAAATGAACCCTCATTACATGAGGGTTCAGATGAAGGTGCTCCAAAGTGGAGCACCTTTGTTAACTTCTGTCAATGCATGCCAGAAGCAGGGCTGGGCTGCTGAATTGGAGCCCCCCTGTCTTGGACCAAACTCCATCCTCCTCCCCACCCCCGCCCCCCCATCCTGAAGACAGCACCAGATCTGGGGCAGGGAGGCAGGGGGCAAGGGGAGAGAGGCTGCAGACTCACAGCCAGCTCCAAACTGGAGCTCAATCCCCCAGCCCCTCAGACCCAACAGAGAATGCCTGTTGGGTCAGGAACATTGCTGTAAGTCATGGCACTTTCTGTGAAGTGCCACAAGTTACAGCAGGGAGTTGCATGTCTGTTAGCATCCACTATATTTTTTTCCACAGAACTTCTTATCACAACCCATCTTCCTTATGCCAGAGTCTTGGCTAATCCAATGAGCTTTTGTATGGAGTCAAAACCAAATCTGATTTATTTTATTTCCTCTTGCTGGTTGATCTAATTTTATTTTGATACAGTCTGGCTCTCCAACAAATCATGCACCTACAAGCCTTCAGCTCTAAGAAGAGTCTTTGAGTATTTATATGATTGCTGTCTTATAGATCATGTGATATTAGAACTCCCATAAACAGCATCACCTCTGTTTTGCATGCTTTTCCCCTCTCAGTTTGTGTGTTCATATTTTGGTTGCTACCTTGTATTAATTTTAAAATCAGATCTCTCTGATTTTTGACCTTTACTGTATGGATTGGAAAGGTACCCAGGCTTGACAATAATCTGCTAGATATGTAGAATGTCTTCAGTACTCATCTGAAGAAGTCTATGGGCCAACGAGAGGCAAAGTGCTGCTTGACCTGGTACTGGCTACGGGGGACGACCTAATCGGCGACCTAGTGATCGATGGGAAGCTTGGTGACA
>NW_017728947.1:97158548-97223145 GCF_001723895.1 Crocodylus porosus
TGGATGCTTATCTTGCTGGGATCCTATGACCCCAGCTGACTTCCTGCCCTTTGGGCAGGGGGCTGGACTCGATGATCTCCCAAGGTCCCTTCCAGCCCTAATGTCTATGAAATCTATGAAATCTATGAAATCTGCTTGCTGTCACTAGTGATAAGTAGATACTAAAATTTTTCTCTGAATAATTGTTGTACAGTTCAGATTTTTAAGTGAACCACACAGGACATTAAAAGTGGGATGAACAGTTTAGAGCCCTGGCTTCCTTTGTGACACTTCCAGGATTTCTTTCTTCCATTTTTATCCAGAGAAAATGTTTTGTGTAATGTGCACCATGATTTATGGGTTAATGAGTTCCAGAACGTAGGCATGCAGAATAAACTATAGTCCATGGCTCTAATCCTACAAATCCTTACATATGTGTTACGTTTAAGGCATAGAAATAAGCCTGTTATTTCAAAGGTGTTTGCAGGAATGGGGCATAAGTGAATTACTTTGTTTCTATTTACAAAGGACGTGTGAGTCATTGGAAAAAGAAAATTGTTGGCTTCTCTTGAGTGTGGCATCTGGCATGCTAATCTGAAGAAGATGCAGCTGGAAAGCTGCTTTTGGCATGGTATTCATGTGGTAATGAGTTTCATACAGGTTACAAAAATGTTTCAGTTCTAATCCTTTATTTTCAGCCTTTTAAAAATGCTCATTTAGAGGTTGGAATGTAGGAAGTAGTCAAAGCATCTTTAAGTTTGTGCAAAACTAGGACAAAATTATGTTCCTATGGGGCAAAAATTGCTGTTTACAGTAATTACACATGGGTCAGTTTTAAAATGGCTAAAATTTCCCAATCCTGCAACTGACTGTAAATCTGATTTCATTTCAATACTGTTCTGAGCAGGGACAAAGATCTAGGGGCAGGATGGGGAGTATTGCTCGGTAAATAGTGCTTGTTTGTGATGATAGCTGTAGACAAGATTGCAAAACTGCAGTAGATGATTGAATATAGCCAAACTGAAATGTTTCTAAATCAAGACACTTTCCAACTTTTTCTCTTTTATTTTCTCTTTCTTTTTTATTTCCCTCTTGATGTTGAGGTTTTAGCCTCTTACATTTTCAAGCGTTACTCTGCAACCTTTAGAGTTAAAACCTTTTTTTAAATGGTAGCTGAGTTTTCAGAAGAATCCAGTGGTGTTAGGGAAACACAAGTTAAAAAACACCAGATTCTCAGAAGGCTTATGATAAAATCTGAAAGTGACAGCACTGATTAAAGTAAGTAATTAAAAGAAAAGTTTAGAGTATGCCCATTGGGTATTGGCTATGATTATGCATAGAGCTAGTAGGAAAATTTCCAGCAGATCAATTTTACATTGGAAGAAGCTGAGTTGACACAATTCTGTAGGAGCATGTTAATTCCCATAGAAAGTTGCAGTAGAAACCAGGAAGATTGGGCTGGTTTTATGCCTCTTAGGAAGGTTTGCCTCCACAGCTATCTGGGGTCACTCGTTACTGTGGGGACCTGCTGGGGCTCCTCAGCCTGGCTAGTGGCCAAGAGCTGCACATCCTAGGCATTTCATATGAACCCGTTAGACAAGTTGTATCATTTTGGACATGAGATCAAGCCCTACCCAGGACTTGTGCCAAAGTTGCCCCCAGCCAACCCAGGTGAAGATGGGTATCTGGTTACTGGGCTCTGGTGTTCACATTTAATGGTGTTACATTGCTATTCCTTGAGTACAAAGATAGTGAGGTCAGAGATGGAGTGGTTGATCAAAACACCATATACAAAAACCTCATGGACCACCATACTTTTGTCCACAAGACCAGCAATCCTCCCAAGCATAGCAAAAAAGCTATAATCTATAGTCAGGCCTTCAGATCCCACTGCATCTACTCTAATAACGCTTATGATGCCCACCTGGCCAGCCTAATGCCTTTCTTTTATACAACGGGATGCTTCAGTAGAGAAACAGACCATACATTTGAAGGTTTATTCAAATACCCCACAGGAACCTGCTACAATACAAAAAGGCACCCCTGTTACTGCACACCCCAGGTGATCATCTATCACCCCACGGTGGACCTGATCAGAAGAAGCATCAAACTACAGCCTACACTGGACAAAGATCAGACCTTGAGAAAAATAGTTCAAGCCCCTCTGTCTGTAGCTTTCAAACAATGCCTTAACTGTGCCCAACTTATCATCAGAAGCAAACTGCCCACTGACCAACAGACATCACGTGGAACAGAGTCTTGCCTTAGCAAGAAATGCTTAACCTGTTAGCATATCCCTATTATTACTATAATTAACACCTCCCATAAGAATCCATAAGAATAAGAATCCATAAGAAACCATCAGAATCCATGGTTCGTACACATGCCTTTCCCAAGATGTGATATATCTGATCCAACACTAAATACCCTCATGGCACCTACGCAGGTGAAACTAAAAAGCAACTAAATGCACATCAGAATGAACTCTCAGAAAAAATATGAATGACAGAGATGCACATAGACCATTAAGAGAACATTTTTAATAGAACAGACACTCCCTCTTTGACCTCACTAAAGTCATACTCCAGGGAAATCTACCTAACACCCTTTCAAAGGCAAACTTGGTAACAAAAATTCAAAAGTTGGCTGAGCACTAAGAACCAAGATTTTAACAATGATACTGGTTTCATGTCATATTATAACCTACCTAGTTCCTGAATTCTTTCCACATATGAATGGTGATTATTGGCCCCTCTCCCTTTTGATAGCACTTGATCAGCTTCTTTTCTTCTGCCACTTATTTGTCTGATACCCCGGGGAATTTCTCTCCCCCCTCCTCCAGCTTTTTCCACTATGCTGTGCTGGCTTTTTATTCATCATACCTGAAAAATGTCCTGTATTCAAAAGCTTGTTTAATTCTATTCTAGCTATGGAGTTGGTCCAATAAAAGATATCACCCTAGGAAATCCTTGCCTCTCACCTAATTCCTGAATCATCATGGCTACAACATCTCTCTAACACTACTTTCACTTACTAACAACCACAAGATTCTCTCTCTTTGGTTGCCGAGATGTACAGTATTTGCAGTGTAAACAGATGGCCTAATACTCTGTTATTTTAAGCTTGTAGAAAAGTATCTCTAGGCAAATGTTAAAAATGACAAAAGGATAGACACACTTTCTCTGTAATTAGTTCTCTTCTATGCAGGCCCAAAGTTGGACCTATATATGATAACATGACTAGGCACTTTACCCTTTTAAAAAGTAGGGAGTGGGAGGGTGATGGGACTAGAGGAATGTTATCTCCATCTCATGCATATGGATCTGCCATGGTTTTGCATGAAAACAAGGCTAAGATATCTCAGTGGCAACTCTGCCCCTCTGAAAGTTTCTTGGAGAGATTAAATATGCCTGTGGGAGCATGGCACAGTTAGTGGTTGGAGAAGGTAAAATGGGAATGCATAGTGTGCCTCTTTTTCCTACCTCCAGGCATACTGACTTGAGAAAATGAGGCAAGATAGTCGTGTTAGAGCAAGACTGAGCATGCACTTAACATCACTTTTGGGCATTCTGCCTTACATATGCTTATTGGTGCATACTCTGATCTGTTTTAAGTGCGTGTCTGTTAAGGCAGTGATTCTCAACTAGAGTGCCACAAAATTCTTTTAAGGGTGCCATTGAGAACCTCCTCATGTCATCAGTATTGGATGTGCAAACACCTACAGATGATTCACAAGATAAACCCATAGATTTCACACAAGAATCCATAGCATCAAAAACATTCTGTCCTGTTGTGGTCTTTCTGAGTTCTTTGCAACAGAAGAATTGCTCTACTATTTTTCTGTAGTCAAAAAATGAGTGAAAACTAAGAAAAGCTGGTATTTTCTGAGAAGAGTCTTGAGTGTAAAAAGGTTGAAAAATCACTAGTCTAAGTGCCTACTCTGGGCTGGTTGGCTCTGTTTTCTTGTCTCTAGGACTCTGTGTGGGCACATCAGGAGTGGGCAGGCAGGATGTGTTTCAAATTAATGTTCTCCACCAGAGCTCAGAGGTGAGATGCCCATTTCTCCCCTTTGGAGGGGAGGCAAGTAAAGTTTCATAGTTTCATAGTAGGGTCGTAAGGGACCTGAGCAGATCATCAAGTCCGACCCCCTGCCACAGGAAGGAAAGGATGCTGGGGTCAGATGACCCTAGCAAGGTGTCTATCTAGCCTCCTCTTAAAGATCCCCAGGGTAGGAGTGAGGAACACTTCCCTTGGAAGTTGGTTCCAGATACTAGCCGCCCTGACTGTGAAGTAGTGCGTCCTGATATCCAGCCTGAATCCGCTTTCTGTCAGCTTATAGCCGTTGTTCCTTGTTACTCTCACTCGGGGGAACAGGGACTCTCCCATTGCCTGCTGGTCTCCCTTGGCCAGTTTATAGATGGCCACCAGATCCCCCCTCAGCCTTCTCTTGTGGAGGCTGAACAGGTTCAGATCCTGTAGCCTGTCCTCATAAGACCTGCCCTGCTGCCCCCTGATCATGCGAGTGGCCCTCCTCTGGACCCTTTCCATGTTGTCCACATCCCTCTTGAAGTGCAGCACCCAGAACTGGACACAGCACTCCAGCTGGGGCCTGACCAAGGTCACATCACCTTCTTGGTCCTGCTTGAGATGCATCTGTGGATGCATGACAAGGTGCGGTTGGCCTTTCTGACTGCATCCCCACACTGTCGGCCCATGTTCATCTTGGCATCAATAATAACTCCAAGATCCTTTTCTGCCTCTGTACGGATGAGAAGGGAGTTCACCAGCCTGTAGGTATGCTGCTGGTTCTTCTTTCCCACGTGCAGTACCTTGCACTTTTCAGTGTTGAAACTCATCCTGTTCTCATCCACCCACCTCTGTAACCTGTCCAGATCTAATTGCAGCTTGTCCTTCCCCTAGAGTGCCCACCTCCCCCCACATTTTAGTGTCATCTGTGAATTTGAACAAGGTGCTATTCACCCCCTCATCCAAGTCACTGATGAAGATGTTGAACAATGCAGGTCCGAGGACCAAGCCCTGCAGAACCCCACTGCCCACATCCGTCCAGGTCAAATAGGACCCATCTACTACCACTTTCTGGGTGCAGCCCTCCAGCCAATTGGCCAAAGTGACAGAGGTTAGAGAGTTTGGATCCAGACCTCTGGACCCCCTTTAAATGGAAACACAGGAATTACCATATTGGTCCCCGCCAGTGAGAAGAGATACTGAACTAGGTCCAGCTGAACCAACATACCAGGAGTTCTGAAGAGAACTTGACAATGGGCAAGGATGAAATAAAAGGCTATAGAAGAAATGTCTTCCTATTCTGTGTTCCCCATCACTCAGAATTTTGCTTATTGGTAGGGACCTATCTAATTCACAGAGGGCACCTCCAGATTTTGCAGTCCCAGCATGGTATCAGGCACCTTTTTCACAGTGGAAAGCAGTGGGCCCCCACAAGCCTCTGGCCAAGGGGCTCCAGAAGTCCTGCCCCTCTATGAAGATTGACAGATGGCCACCTGTCAATCTCCAGGGAGGGGTGGGACTTCAAAGGCCCCTTGGCCAGAGATTGACAGATATCATCTGTCAATCTCCGGGGAGGGGTGGGACTCATGGGGCTCCTTGGCCAATCAGAAGCATGGGGGAGGGGCCCTGGTGTCTGTGCTCAGCTGCAAACATCTCCTCCCCTTCTCCCCCTTCTCCACCTCCAGGCTTCAGGATCCTAGGCCTTCCCACATCTGTTTGCAGCTCCCTTTTTCTTTTTTTCCCTGTTTTGGGGGGGTTTTTTGCCATCCCAATGCTGTTTTGGGGGGACTGGGCTTTTTCACAGAGGACGTACCAGATTTGAAGCATCTGTGAAAGTTGCAAAATCATGAACTTGGTAGGTCCCTGCTTTTTGGGGTTAGTTCATCCAGTTCATATTATCTGAACATCACTATGATATAGAGACATTTGGATCTAAGGTTTTGAGTAAGGGCTCACCTCAAGTTCTGTTGCCATTATAATTACTGCATGTGTTGTACTGTAATTAGCACTGCAATTTGCAAATTGTGGCTTAAATTTTGATATAAGGAGGAATGGGGCTGTTATTGATCAGCCAATGATAGAGGTACTTGTTATTTGATTAAAATAAATTAATGGTTTCCCAGTGCAGCTTTTGAACTTTACAGAAAGGTCACTTGTTCCTTGTAAGGGAAATATTATCCTTTCAATCAAATTGTCTCCAAGCCCTGACTTGATTTATAACTTATCATTACAAGCATCATCTGGAAATGAAAAATAACATAATGCTTTAAAGCTTTTATTGGAAGTACAGAGAATAAAATAACTTCCATTACCACTGACATGAAATCAAACTGATCTGTGAATAAAGGCATTGTAACTGATCAAAAGCTTTCATTTTACAGCTGCTACCAAAGAAACTTCTCAAAATAGTGTCTCTCTGGTTACTTAATTTATTCTAACATGCTCCTTGCAGAACATCTTTAATAGCTCAGTGAAAAGCCTAGACGCATTAGTGGCCTTAATATAAGTTCTCGGCAAGGACATAAACATTGAAGAGATTTGGATGAAAGAGAATTCTACAAAGAGAAAATGGGAAATGCTATTTACATGAAGTGTGCCATCTATGCCCAATTTGCAGATGTGCTTAATTAAAGTAGATTTATTTAATAGAAACTTAGGACAATACATAATCACCTTTAATTACAAAGGTATAACATTAGCAAATAGAGCAGAACTGAATAATGGCCTGATTCTGAGTTACAGATAGGCTGTTCCAATCAGCATCAGATCTATGTCTATGTCTTCTTTTAGGTGGTACAGAGTTACTCCATGTGGTCCATGGTGTGCTTTTACTTTGATGGTCTTATGTTGTTCCAATTACTCATCTCTAGCTACCATATGCATACACACACACACATACTCTGTACAATCTGTATAACAGAAAGGGTTCTGATTGAATCAGAAGAGAATTGAATGTAAAATGCAATTATTTTTCAGCCACGTTTAGTTCTTATACATTTCTTAGCAACTATTTGATGGTTCCCTATTTGCAGAACCAGCCATTTCTATACTATTTAATGTTTTCCTACTAACCTTTGTTTTCCAAAATGTGTACACTGCTGTAGGGGTTAAAATTACTTCACAAAAACATCTAGTAGGCCATGCAAGCCTAAAGTTTACATATGTTTCTTGCCCAAGTTAGTGTTAGTGTGAATGCTGTATAATTGCAACTAAGCTTAAAATTCAAATTGCATCTCTGTGGCGAACAGATGATACTCTGTCTGCTTCAATGTCTTCTGTTGAACAGGAAACTGCAAAAGAAGAAATCATCCACAGCTTGGATTGGCCATGGACTCCAGCCCAGCTGCCACTACCTCCAACGATCAGGCTGCAGTAGCAGCCAGAGTCTTTGACTTTCACTTTCTTCTCCTGCCCAAAGAGGTGTGTGGTGTAGCATGGTGCTGGTAGTTGAGGGTGAAGCCAGAAACATGTGGGCACCAGTGCACCAGTGGGAGGGCACCTGTATGGGCATGGTGGTGTATGTGGTGGGGGGTGCCCATATGGGCATGGTGCAGAGGTGAGGGGGTTAGGCAGCAGTGTGGGAGGAGGGTCGATGCAGCATGCAACCCACAGCCTGGGGCCCCCACTGGTGTGGTCCCATAGTGTGTTGCCTCGCTGGTGCAGGCAGTGGAGTATGACACTTACAGATTGGACAAACTTGATCTAAACTACTAAAACAAGGTCTTAAGCTTCAGTAGGGGAAATTTAGGTTGAGATTAGGGGAATCTTTCTATGCACGGTCAAACACTGGAACAGGCTACCTAGAGAAGTTGTGGAATCTCCATCCTTGAAAGTTTTCAAGAGCAGGTTAGACAGACACTTGGCTGGGATGGTTTTGTCAAGGATGACCCTGCCTGGAGCGGGGAGCTGGACCAGAGGACCTTGTGAGGTCCCTTCCAGCCTTACTTTCTTATGATCCTAAGGCTATGGATTCTTATCCTATTATGTGGATTAGCTTTTATAACTTCTGTGTCCCTCAGTGGGTTAACTACTATGTTTTTCTTTCTTCTACCCACCGTGCCGCTCTCAAGGTTCCCTACCCCTTTGCATTGAAATAGCTGCATTCTGTTTAGAAGCTCTTCTTGCAGTTCTTTCACAGCATCTGATGAAGTAAGCCACTGCTTATGGAAACTCTTATGCATCTCTGATTTGGTCTATAAGGTGCAAATCTACCCTTCCTTCTGTTGGAAGAGCCAGGCCCAGCTAATTATTTAAGCCCTGCTATTGAAGCATGAAAAGGAGGTGAAGGAAGAATGAGTAGAAACAAAAGTTAGTCCAGTGATTAAATTGGTACTATCTTGGTACCAACTCTATTGATACTACTTTCTGTGTGACCTTGGGAAAGTGATTTACTTTTTCTCTGTGTTGTTTTTTTCCATCTGTAAAATGGAGATAATAGCATACTTCTTATCATTCAAGGGTATAACGAGGATATGTTCAAGATGGGCTGGTAAAAGGGGTCATATAAGTCCCGAGGATTGTTGGGCAGATGGATAGATATTCAGCAGAGATTGAAAGAGTAATTGCAAACTGTGACTAGAGATGCAGAAAGGTGCACATAAATAAGTATCTTGATTTATTACTTATGATGACATGGTAGAAACCCACTGAGCATGTATGTATTCCAGATGTATGCATATTTGTAGTGAATCAACCATTAGTCACTACATGTTCAAGATAAATAAAGCTGTCAGGAGTTATAAAAGGGAAATTTGGGGCTAAAATGCTGCGACATCAGCCCAAGTGATTAATTTTCAGAGTCATGGGATTTTAGCTGCTAGGCTTCCATTGACTTTAACAGGGGTCATGTTGGTAAAAACAATGCACAACAGTTTGAAAATGTACCTTTGAATGGAAATATCCTGTTTTGAATACTTGGCTGCCCACACAATCCTACATATGAACAGTACTAAATCCAACTCAATAAAACATCCTGGAGAGAGTGTGAATGTGTTTGTAGAACAATCAGAATGGACAAAAACTTTGCTATACAGGTGTCAAAACTCACACAGGCTTCATTCTTGTAAGCAATCAGTGGGTTTAGACCAGCAGCTTTCAAAACCATAATATGAATAGTTCCATGACAGTCCCTGTGGGTCAGATTCAGATACCTGTATTCATATTTTGAAGTGTGCTCTGCCACTAGTATCCCATTAACTCCACAGGGGCTATTTGTGATGGAAGATTCCACAGTTCAGCAGGGGTTAGGGTACTGGCATCCAGTCTAATAGAAACACAGCTGTAGTCTGATTCTGAAAGTGAGTTGAGGATTCTCAACCACTAAAGTCAGTGTGAACTGTAGATGCTCAGCATCTTTTGCTATCAGGGTCCAGGCAACTGCCTAATTCTGCTCCCAGTAAAGTTGATGACAAAAATCCCATTAATTTTAATGAAATCAAACAGGGTTATAAAAAATCACAGAAGATCTTGAACAGCTTTGTTTTGTTTTCCCTGAAGTTTCTGCTTCCCACCTACTAAACACTACTAAACTTCCCACCTATTAAACACTACTAGAAACAATGGCAGAAAGCCCTAATTGCCACTGACAGTCCTTGTGACCCCACTTATCCCATTTCTAAAATGGGGCTAAGAACTCTTGGCTACCTCTGCTGCAAGATCTGTGGATAAGAAAGGCTCCCAGAGAGTGCTATGCATCCTTATTCGTGTGAGATTACCAACATCCCAGCTGCAAGATGGTAAGGCAGACTTGAGCATACTCTTTATATTTTATGATTCTGTTGTTCCTTCCAGTTAGTTCTCTGAACTGTAGTATGGAATGATGGTGCAGCATAAAAGGGGCACATCTGGCTTCCTATGTACTCTCAATATTTCATTGTCATGTAAGCAGCCTAGCGGCATGGGAAGATCTCCCTGTATAATGGCTTTGGAAAAGAAAAAGCAACCTACCATGATTAAAATAATTGTAAAATATTCAAGTTGTCTTCCTTCCAATGTTTATTCAGCACGCATTTTCAGTGCAGCTGGGAATGTGATTATTCAGTGATGAGCAGGGCTGGCTGTATGCTGAAAAATAATGATTGATACTGAGCTTCAGATGTGGATAGTTTTTAACCATAAGGTGCTGCTGATACAAATTCTTATATAAAATCTGACACAGTGATGATGGGAGTATAACAGCTCAGAATAAGGGATTGCAATATAGAAGAACTGACTTCTGAACTTGAATTCCTTGGTATCTGTGCAGTGCTTAATATCTTCCTTGATTTGAAGATGACCAGTAAAAGGAAATTAAAATAGTTAGCTACCTTTATTTTAAGCCAGGGGTGTTCAACCTCCAGGTGGCCAGGGGCCACTTACTGCATGGGCTGTACCAGCAGGAGCCACAAGCCCTGTGAGCGGCTCCAGCGTGACCCTCCCCACACCAGACCTCATATTTCCTGGACAGCTCTGCCGCCATTGCTACACCACATAGGTAACCACTTCTGCAGCATGTACCCTCAATTGCGCCTAATCTTCACTACACTGCATGCCCCAGGGTCCCTCTCTGCTCTCCATGCTGCTGCACCCCCAGATGCAGGGGAGGAAGCAGCAACCAGAGGAGGAGCAGGGAGCCCAGAGCCTTTGGCTGCTATTGTAGTCAGAGCAGTGCGGGGAACAGTGACTGGACAGGAGCCTAGTGGCTG
Source organism: Crocodylus porosus (assembly GCF_001723895.1). Lineage (NCBI taxonomy): Eukaryota > Metazoa > Chordata > Crocodylia > Crocodylidae > Crocodylus > Crocodylus porosus. The sequence continues at coordinate 97,169,237 of NW_017728947.1, forward strand.
CACTTTAGCCCCTCACAGGTTGCATGTGGTCCATGAGTTGCTAGCTGGACAACCCTATTTTAAGTTTTTGGTTTAAAAAAAACCAAATTCCTTTCTCTTTGGTGGGAGGGGTTCTTTCAAATCGGGTTAGTAGGAGAGTGCAGTATATAGCATGAAAATGTAAGGGAGAGATTGTGACTATTTATGGTGTGTGCTGCAACTGCGTGCTTCCCCTCTGGCAGGCTCTGAAGCAGTGCCAAGAATCAATGCAAGTTGGAGGGTCTTGTGACTTTCTCATAATTTAAAAACCAGGGTAACCCAGACTGAACCTACAGATTTTGATCATTTTGTGCATGGGTGGCTGGTGCCTCCTGAGTCGGGGGGCACTTGTCCCCACAGCAGCCAGTCAGTGACTGGGGGAAGAGGGCCCCCCATGGCTGATCATGACAATGGGGGGGTGGTCTAAGGGGGCTCTGAGAGGGAACGCTACCTGGAAGTGCCAATGTCACTTTCGGAAGGGCCAGGGACATGCCCAGAAGTACCAGTGGCACATCTGGCACCCTCAATCCCCAGCCAGCACTCTCAGGGGGGGCACCAGTGCTCCCACCTGCCCCCCCTCTACTGTTTAAATGGGGAACCCTGCTGTGAGGGGGTGTACCAGCGCTCTCAGGGGGTTCGCATGCACTCCTGTGCACCTCCTACACATCACCACTGATTTTGTGTGCACCTGAAAAATGAACAGGAACGAGAATCCTCTATATTAGGGCGGGGCTTATATTTGGTAGTCCTTAGAGTAATGTTTCAAAAATAATGAAACATACTATAAGAATCAGAGTAATAGAAAATTAAGTTTGGAAGGGGCCTCAGGAGGTCATCTAGTCCAACCCCCTGCTCAAAGCAGGACCATCTCCAGTTAGATCATCCTAGCCAACACTTTGTCTCCCCAGGTCTTAAAAACCTCCAAGGATGGAGATTCCACCATCTCTCTGGGTAACCCGATCCAGTGTTTTACTACCTTCATATTGCAATTTTCCCCCCCCCCCCTAATATCTAACCTAAGCTTCCCTTGGTGCAACTTGAGAACTTTGGTCCATTGCTCTGTCATCTGGCACCACTGAGAACAGTCCAGCTGCATCCTCTTTGGAACAACCCTTCAGGTATTTAAAGGCTGCTATTAAATCCCCCCTCAGTCTTCTCTTCTCTTCTCTTCTCTTGGTTTATAACTACAAATTACTTTGATTTGTTCTACAATACAAATTGATGTCTGAACCCCAATCCTTAACGCACTCACAATAACATCAAAGAACATAGGACAATGGGTGGGGAAAGCCAAATGCAAGTGGTGCAACAGTAGCTAGGGCTCTGTAGGATTCTCCTGGAAGTGGAAGGTAGCCATAACTCTCATTTCAATTAATGTTAGGATGAGCCTGCCTGACACAGCCTGCACTGAGAGCTGAGAAGAACCCAGTGCTGACGCTGGCCTGAGTCAGCAGCAGCAGTGACAGCAGCAGCGGCAGCGGCAGCGGCAGTGGCAGCGGCAGCCTGCTGTCATCTTGCATGCAGATCTGGGGGCCTATGCCCCCCAGGAGGGCTGTGGGGCTATGCCAGACTCTTCCTGAGGGGTGTGGGCCCCCAGATCTGCATGTGGGATGACAGCATGCTACCGCTGCCGGCAAGTGATATTAGTTTTGCTTTGAATAGTTTGAGGTTCGGTTTCACAAATCTCCCTGCACCTATCTATGTGAAACTTGGCAGGCTTCATGCCCTCTGAAGAGGCTACCACCCTGCAATTTTCATCTGAATCAGGCCAGAAATGACAGGATTATTGGCATTTTAGTGATTCCCTGTTATAGCCTATGGCTGAAACACCAAAATAGCTTAGAAACTGAAACAGGTTCGGCCAAATCGAATCAGGACAGTGATCCAAAACACTGAAATGAATCACTGTCCCTCTGAAATGCTGAATCCAAAACTGAAACAAAGCATAGCCATTTTGCACAGCCCTATTACAGACACCTCTCATCATTAGCTAGCATACAACATGCTGGCTATGGTCTGTGCCATGGGAGACTGGGCAAAGGCAGACAGGACAGTGTTGGCTTAGATCTTTTTCTAGCTAATCAACAGGTGGCTGGTAATATCCCTCCATTCCTTCCTTTGAAAAAGTTGTTTAAGGAGAGCTTGAACTAATGAGAGAGGCTGTTGTTTTTTTTGATGGGCTGATCAATGGTAACAACTCCCAGCGTGACTCCCTCCTGTGTAACTCAGTGCTGTTATCAACAGCAAGGTCAGCAAAATCAGAGCATCCTGCTGGGGCCTGGCCATGCCCTCCCTCAGCTCAGGACTGTGGAAGGGAGGGCTGCTTTACTACCCCCTGGCTTCTAGCCTGAGCCACTGCAGGCATGTGCCTGCATTTCTTCAATCCAGAGAGGATGTCTGTATGATTACAAACCAGTGTAGCCAAGACAGGTTTCAATAACCAGATAAGAGTGAATCAATTCAGGTTCAGGCTTTTGGGTGAGCCAGTTACTATGATCAAGAATTACTGATATATATGTCTTTTGGGAAATGCCTGAAGAGGGGTGCTGCTAGTTTCACATGCAGAAGGGAGAGTCATTTTTTTGGTCATTTGCTATGGGAATTCTGCTAGCTGGGCCAATTGGTGTTAAATTTTGCCTGACTGATTGGCTTGCCCTGGCCTTGAGTCAGCAGAGACAGTTGGTACTAGATTCCCAAATGGTGGAAGTTTCTATAAAATCTGAAATGATAATTTTTTCTGTAATCAATTATGAAACACATAGGTGTGATGTATTATTTACATCCTAGCAAAACAGAGAATCCCTGGGCCTGAATTCTTCTGCTGTCATTATAGAATTTTTTGAACTACTAAATTGAAATGATATCATCGGTATGCAAGCATTGTCCAGAGCAGCCACTTAAAGATCCAATTATTCCTGGCTGATTCTCCAACACAGGGTGTCATTAAAGCCTCAATGCTCTAGCGTTCTTAGGAACTATTCCTGTGATTTTTCTATCTCTAAGTCTCAGTAGAAAAATAAGAAACCTTTTATTTAATTTGATATATAGCGTCTTAAGTAACCATACTTTAAAAACAATAATTCCTTATAGATACACTACTTAGTATTAAGGCTGTGTTATACTTCCAAGTATAAGACCTTGTTTTCAGTGGATTATAATTCAACTCCAATTTAACCTTTTCATTTATTTATTTATTTTTTCCATTGACGTTTTCCATGTCAGGTATTTGACAGTGGTGGGATTATTTTAGAATCTTTCAAAAGTTTCAAAGAAAAAAGCTAGGAGATGTTCTGGCAACTGTTTAATAGCTATAGTGGGCCCTGCTTTGAATTGGGGATTTGAAATTTGGTGCAGGATAGCCTTTTTGTCAAATCTATTCCTATTCCCTGTGGAAATTCTGCCCACATTTTGACCAACGCATTAAAATGATCAGTGCTTGTACAGACTCAATAGACTTCATTTTCAGCAGCTGAAACTTCCAACACTCTCCCCGACAGAGCGCGCTTCAGCTCAGGGATACAGGTGCAAACCTCAACTTTCTTTGTAATGGTTGCCTTCAGGCAGGGTTGGACTAGATACTGGGACTGAAAGCAGGAAAACTGTCTCTTTCCTGGCTTCTCAGTGACGTCTCTGCTGGCATCCAAGCAAAGTAGAGGAGGAAAATTTCTGATTCAAATGCAGAACAGGCAAAGCTGGGAGGTATCTGATGAAAGTGGGATTTGGAGTGAGGGAAGAGAAATTGACTGTCACTTGAGGAGTAGGCAATAGGGGTTGAGGTTGGCTGGGCAATGAAAGAAACAAGCAACCAAGACTTGCCAACATACCTGGGGAGGCAAAAGGAGAGACAGATCAAATGAGATGCTGGCAGAGGGAAACTGGTAGTGGCTGAGCCAGGAGATTGGAAGCTAGGAAATAGCATAAGGAAAGGAGGTATATAGGACCAGCTGGGAAAGGAGGCTGGGGCTGGCATGAGAAATCTGAGGAGTGAGTCTGGGACAGGGGCAGGGACTCAAAGTGGGAAAGAGACAAGGATAGGACAGGACAGAAAGGGCCAGCCTTGGGGGCTTGGACAGAAAGGTCTGTTTCTATTAGATAACATACTTGTCCAGAGCCTGGAGTGGAACCAAAGATTCCTGAATCTCATCCCCTCTCTGCTCTCAGCAGATATTTTTGAAACTCACTGGTATAGTGCCTGTTTCATTCCCCTCTGCTGCAAAATAATGTAGAAGAAGACAACCTACTATTGTTCTCAGTTACTCTGTTAGCTCAGGTGGCAGAGGTCTGTACTAAGAGTCCGAACCCACTGATGATGCTTGCGGATGTCAGAAGGATAGATTTTCCTATTTTATCCATTTTTGGTAAATGTCTAGGACATCTACACATATGACAATAAAGTAATATTGTTAAGGTTGCAAAGTCAAGCACTGGCATAAAGAAATGCCAGAATGTAGGTTGCCTATGCAACCATAGTTTGGCCTCCATATATTTGTGTATTATGATAGTGTCTTTGATGACACAATGACATAGTTTTTTTTCCCACAGCTTATGCAGTGCACAGAATGAATATTCTCAGTTAGAGTAATGGTCCAATGTTCTGCTTTAGTCTCATTGCTTGGCATGTGAGCCCAAATCCCCTTATTGCCCATTACAAAGACCTACTTTGAAGGCAGCGTTATTCATTTTAATGGTTTTCAACCTTATAATAATCCAAATATTTCAGAAACATTCAGTTATCTTCACAACATTGCTGTGCAGGGAGGGGGTGGCATTCTCTCCTCTTTATAGGAGGGGATCTGAGACACAGACATCTTAACTTAAAAATCCCCACTAATTTGAATGTCCAATTTGAGATGTCTGGAACCTGATTTTTTTCAGAGTACGTACTTAGTTACTTATAGAAATCTTTATGAAAGTATTGCCTTGAACATATAACAGTAGTTGTGAATGTTTAACACTTCTATATATTCAACCCCAGAGTTTCTAGTTGGGTATCCAGAAAATGAGACACTGAATAAACCAGGTGTCCTTTACAAAAGGAAAAATTAGTTGATCATATAATTAAAGACTATATTGTAATTCATATATATAAGGAAGCTGTCAGATTGCCATGACAAAGTAATTGCCTTATGGGTGAAAAATGCCTTAATTCTGGTATTTTCTAGTTCAGTTGCTTGATTTTTTTTAACCTTAACAGTTTTTATGTGTATGTGTTTGTGTGTAAGAAAAGAATGTCTTTATGCCAGAAACTCTTCCCCATTCATGTGGGCTAAAGCAATCCAGGATACACTAACTTATCATGATGGGTATTGTTCTGAACCTCAGCTGGGTTAAATGGTTACAGTTCCATGGCAGTCCAATGGACTTTGGCCAGTTTACACCAGGGGAAGATCTGGCCTTATCCATGTACTGCTTTATGGGAACTGCACTGGCACACTGTTTTCTCTTCCAAGTGAGAAAGATGCCATAGTTGCACTTGATCTCTGGAGAAGTAATTACTGGGTTGGAACTAACTCACTGTAACTTAAGGAAATGGAATATTACCAGTACAGAAGTGTGCATGAAGGGTCAGATGATTTCTATAGAGGCACTATTGGCTCTTGTTATTATATATGACAAGTCATCTGATGGCAGACCTTGCCTTTCAAGCAAAAAGCCTCTTCTAAGCAAAAAAGCATCTTTTCCTCTTTAACTTGAATGGAGATAGTTATACCTGGCAGAACCTGACAGGGAAGGAGGGGGAGATAAGTGTGGAATACTATAATCAAGCCAGGATGTTAAAGAGGTACAAATTGATGTATACTTTGTATTGTGAAACAGGCTTAGCTGAATTCTAGAGCTCAAATCAAAACAAAGAGGTTGAGTCTTGTCAGTGATTGAAAAATGTATTGTCACAAGACCCAGTTTTGTAGTAGCATAAATCCTTGAGTACTTTTTAATGATTCAATCCAAGATAGAGACATCAGCTAATACAATTTATTGCTACTTTGTGGTACCACCCAGTTCTCTGACTTTAATCTTTACATTACCAAAGGGCATTTGAAGCATTCAGCTTGCAATACTTTTATCTGGACTCTGTAGGATAAGATTTATTTTTGTGCCTGAAAGCTGTGTCCAACATCATAGTTCCAGAAGTTAATAATAACTAAAGGTTTAATGAGGTATATCTCTTGGAAGGCTAGTTGTTTCCTTCTTAGTATCTTAGCTTTCTCATTGACACTTCTGGGTCATCTTAAAACTGATTTTTTTTTGTTTTTTTTCCTTTTAACCTACAGGTTTTTTCAGCTTTCTCCTGTCTTATCATTTACAATGTCATAATCAAAGCAAGCCCTGACTCTATAGCCCAGGATTTTTCTGAATCATTGTCATTCAACTTTTGCAAAATGTCAGTGGGCCAGTTTAAACATAGGATGTATTAGGCTGCAAGAATGGCGGGCTCTATCTTCACCCATCTCCTCCTCCCTGAAAATTAACACTGCTTTTGTTGAGCTGTGTGATTAGTTTGAATGAGTTGCATTTTTTCTCTAGCTGTCAGGCAACTACAGTCAATTATCTTTGCTTGTGCCTCTCTGCTCTGAGTCCTCTAGTTGATATGCCCTAAGCGGCATTATTTCAAAATGGTTCCAGCTTACTCAGGTGGTACTTGAAAAAATGTTAGTGTAAATACATAATACTGACAGTAATTTCATTCTTCATCTCCTTCCACAGATGATTGCATTTCATCAACTGTACAGTTAATTCTAGTCTGTGGTTATGTACATAAAAACAAAATTTCCCAGTTCATCCAGGGTTAGGGACAGACATTATACATTACTGGGTTAAGTGATCAGAAACTGGTTTAAACCTGTAACAGAACAGATCTTCAGTGTACATAAATCAGTTTGAAAATGGCTGAAACCAGTTTGAGATAAACCTGACTCTAGGTTCAGACATAACTAAGTTGGCTCAAACTGGTTTATACAATGTCTGTCCCAGACCCCTCACTGGTTTAATATAAACCAGACTCCCCCAGCTTCCTGGCATGCTCTCTGGGCTGGATGGGGCTCTCTGCTTCAAAGCAGGGCTGGCTTCTCCCCTCTGCTCCCTGGTTTCAGCTCCTGCAGAGACTTGCAGGCTGCACCCACCCTCCACCACTCCCCTATAGGTAGTGATTCCCTCATTCCCTCTGCCTTGCCAAGAGGTATTTGTGTATTAGCTAGCAGACCCCATGCTGGCTCCAGTCCATGCTGTGACAAAGGCAGAACCAACAGGTAGCTGGTAATGTCTCTTTGTTGCTTTCTTAGTGGGGTGATAAACACCGAGCTAGGGGTGATTAAACACTGTTATCAATTCCCTGCTGGCTAATCAGAGCATCCTGCTGGGGCCTGGCCATGCTCCCCACAGCTCAACTGTGTGTAAGTGAAGGGAGGGCTGCTCTAGCAGCCCCCAGCTTCTAACCTAAGCCACTGCAGGCATGTGCCTCCATTTCTGAAATAAAAAGGGTATGTCTATTCACCTCCAAATCAGTTCAAGCTTTGTAGGTTAGACTAACCTGCAAAGACTGAGTTAATTCAGACTCAGACTTTTTGAATGTCTGTCCCTAGCTCAGCAGACAACCCATCTGTATGTCAACCTATTTGTTTCTTGGTGTCAGAAATTCACCTGTGTCTCTATTGCCTTTCTCTTTGTGTAGTCATTTACATCTATGCATAGTAGATGGAAGCACTTCCAAATCAAAATGCCATTGCATGCACTTTGCATAGGGTAATTGGCTACACAAGGTGCAGATCAGAAGATGATCGCTCATTTTTCTCCCCCCTAAATACCTCAAGAAATTAGCCAAAAGTTCTGGTTTAATCCTCATCTGTTCTCATGAAACTGTGACCACCGTTGTTCTCATGGGGTAACTTGTTACTCCACCCGTATGAATAAAATGGGACCACTGACAACAGTATAAATGTACCAAAAACTATTTATTAAACATACAGATTATTTGAAAGAGTATTTATGATTATTTGAGCCCAAAATATTATTTAACTAGAACCATGAACAAAATTGAAACTTTTTTTAGAGTTTCAAAACGTGAATAAACAATTTGCTAAGTCTGCCGTTCACACTGTTTTCAAACTAGCAATTACTTCCAAAAATGTTTCCTCAGTGTTTTAACTAAATATTGCATTCCTCACCAAGCAGCAGTGATGTATTGTGGTGCACACAAGCAAATCGCTTACAATCTTTTCATTGTTTCAGGGTTTTGCGGTCATCTGTCCTTGGACAAAAAGCACAATGTCCAGTCATGCTTGCAGAAGGTTCTACTGGGGTGCGTTGTGGCAATATGTAATTTAGGGTAGTCATACCAAACTTGACGGATTGAGACAGATTATGTGTATCCATCATCCTTCGTTTTATTTATCCATCGATCAACTGTTCTCCAAGCTCCTGCAAAAAAAGTGCTGTCTTCTTAAATATGAGCTTTGCTTCCCATTTGCATTGTGGCCTAGCCAAATGATGAGGCTGGCAATGGCAGCTATGACCCAGCTTATTGAAAAATAGGGTCATTGGCCACCTGTTGATTTTCCGTCTGCAGGTGGTCATATGGACTAAGTGGTCAAGGTTATCTACCCCATCCTCATTTTCATTTTAGCCATAGACAACGTTTCCTCTAACCTGTGTGGTGCGTGCAGTACACCAGGCATGCCTGGCAGCGTAGCATGAGCACGCCTGTGTGGCCACATGCACCGCACAACTTAAAGGGAACGCTGGTCATGGATGATGTTCAGATTTCTTTGCTTTCCACCCACTGACAGGTAATGGTGCATGCTTGACAGCAACAGCACAACTTTGGACTTCTTTGGAACACAGAAAACTAGGGTGAATTCCCCATCAAAAGCAAAAATGGATGAAAAAGTTTCCCTTCTTCGATTTGCTCGCATTTTGTTTGGGATATCAGCCTTGTTTTTCCAAATCGTACCCACATAGGTCAAGTCCTGCTGTAGCAGTCTTTCGGCCAAGTCAGTACTTGTTAAGAAATTGTCACCTGCAACATTCCTTGTACCAGGGATGAACCAGTTTTTCAACCAGTTTTTCAACCTGGGTACCAAGATTACCTTGGCACAGAGCTTCTGGTTGCTTACCCAGGTAGATATTTCCAGACAGGAGGAAAGATGTTGCTGCATCACAGCACTACCAAATTTTCAAGCCATATTTGGTGGGCTTGCTGGGTACATACTGTTTGAAGGGACAGTGACCCCTGAACTCAATGAGCTATTTATCAACCGGCAGGTGTATTCCTGGAATATACCATTTCCTGAACTGCTCCACAAATTGTATCCAAATATCTCTGAAGGCAGCAAGCTTGTCCACAGCTTTCCTTTCCTCACATGTCAGTTTTCTGTTAAATCTCAGGTAGTTGGTGATTTAACAGAAATGTTTTAACTTGATGCTGGCACAGAAGCAAGGACACCTGGTGCATTGCTCCCACAGCTCCTCCAGTGCTTCATGACCACTGTGATATAGCCCACTTAGCAGTAGGAAGCCAATGTAGGCTTTCTGCTCTGTATTGTCCAGTTTTTTCCACTCATTTCTATTTTCAGGATGGCTATCATTCCACTCCCTGAATCTTCTTTCTGCCTCTCCGTTTCTCTTATGATAACAGTCAGGATCTCTTGTAAGAGAAACAGGTAGAAAGTTTCCACCACTGTGTCTTTATTACTTTCTCTTGTTTGCCCAGCACTTTCATGGACTATGTCCTTGGCTGTTCTTCGATGATGTATTAGCTATTGACTTTTTTCCCACACTCTGCCATTCCTTCCTCTAAAGGTGTCATCATCTGCAATGTTTTCTGGGGTGATGACAGTAGTTTTGCTCCATGTCCTGCTGTATCTCTTCTTGGTACTCCATGGTGGCCCTGGGCTGGTCCTCTTCTCTTTCTCACGGGAAGCGTTGGCATCACTTCTGCTTGTGGCACTAACTTCTCCTCATCTGAGCTCAATGAAGCTTCCACAGATACATGGTCTTGCTATGAACTCCCATGTCTGGAACAAAGCCAGGATCCTTACTGCCTTGGGATAAAATTTCATCAGTGGATGTGTTGCTGTCATCCCTGATGACCTGTGCAAAACAGACTTCAGCACTGAATATGCGCTGCCTTCTCATCCTGGACTGCAGAAAAAAAGAAAAAACTGATTACTGCTGAGTGCATATAAATAACAAGAAAAGACAAGTCTGTCCACCTATGCTGTCACAGAAGCAATTCCTCCCTGCCCTATGGCAGCGCAGGTAGCACCCTCTCCTCCTGGGCACAGAAGCCAGAGACCAGCATCCACCCCTTGCAGGCAAGCCAAATGTGTGTGGATACTGTTTGGAAAGCACACATGCAGGGGCTTATTGGGAGCAGGTAGAAGGGGCATCGGGGGTGTCAAGCCCTTACCATTGAAGGGGACTCCATAGTGTATTGCAGTATGATGTTGTTCTGTTTCTTTTCTGCTGTCCCTTTGCTCCTTATCCTCACTTCCAAGAAAGGCAGGGCAAACCAGCTTGTATGTTATGAAAGGGGCAGGTGAGGCAGGGTTTTGCCATGAGAAAAGAGAGCAGAGGTGGATCTGGGTGTGACAAAGGGCTGGGGGGGGAGGGGATTGTTAGGTTTTTTGGCAAAGGGCAGGGTGTTTTGATGACTTTGCAACCTTCAAACAAAGTGGTTAGTAAAAGGGAATACCATATCTTCTGCTAAAACAGAGTGGAGGATGGCCATTCATTAGTTACCATGAATACCTAAAATGGACATGAATGAGGTGTGAATGAATGCTGACCTTTCAGATGCATCCACCCGAAGTAGCCAAACAGGTCTAGGCCTATCATTTATACAGTATTTGGACTGGGGTAACAACTTACCCCAATGTGTTAACATGGGCTTGGGGTAAGTTGTTATCCCACATAGGAAAACATACTCATGCCTGGGGTAACACGTTACCCTGGGCAGTTTTTCATCCACAGAGAGCAAACCATTAATGTAAGCTGGCTGTTCTTTAGGGATATTGTGCACTGCAGTACCAGTGATAATGTCCTAAAAAGAAAGAAAATAGAATTAATTAACTTTAAGATACTGCACAAAATATATCTCTGGGGTAGGAAATTACTCCATGGGAACGTATGGAGGTTAAAAAGAAAGAAAGTCTCTTGCCCTGGATTTGCAGTTGTTGTTTTCCAGAAAAATTAGAAAAAGGAGTTGACTTTGAGGAATGTTGGTGGAGATAACAATTTTCAGTCCCAGTTTGGTCCTTCTGCAGTACTCCTTTGACACTGAGGAGCAAAACAGTGCTAAGATCTCTCAACTGGAGATTTCCCCAATGTGGAAAAATCCTTAGATGGTATAATAAATCTAGGGTTACCATATGTCTGGGTTTTCCCGGACATGTCCTCATTTTTGGATCTCTGTGCTGCGTCTGGGTGGATTTTTAAAATAAGAGCAAATGCCTGGGTCTTCTGTTCTCCTGGGCTGGCTGCTTGGGGCTGGGAGCAGTGGGCAAGGTGATTGGCTGCCGGGGGTCACATGCTCTCCACGCAGGCTCCAGCAACCAGGAAGAGAGAAAGAGAGAGAGAGAGCTGGTGTGCATGCAATGCGGGAGCTGCTTGGGCAGCCGGGCTGGGGGGGCAGGGGTTTGTGGGTTGGGAGGGTGGGGAGGGAACAGGGGGTGCCGATCAGGAGTGAGGGGCAGGGGATATGGGACAGGTGACTGTGGGTTGGGTGTGCAGGGCACTAGCAGTGCCAGGGATCTGTGGGTTGGGAGAGAGGGGCACCAGCAAGGGCAGGGTACTGTGGTTTGGGAGTGAGGGGCACTGGCAGGGCTGGGGTCAGTGGGTCCAGAGTGAGGGGCAACAGCAGGGCTGGGGGTGGGCTGTGGTTTGTCAGTGAGGGGCAACAGAATGGGCAGGGGCAGGGCACCAGCATGTCACTGCCCTCTCCCCTGCCATCATATTTGCACCTGCCCCGCTCCCCCTGACAGGTGTCCTCTTTTTTGGATCTGGAAATATGGTAACACTAAATAAATGTACTGCAGCTGGCTCTTCTACTAGTCCCCTACTTGTTTCCAGTAAAAGGTGCATGCTCAGGGCATTCCTAGTGGGGAAGTCATGCTCCTTGTGTGTTGAGCTCCATCAAGCCTTTGAGGACTATAGCCAACCAGGCTTAAGTTAGCAGAGCTCCTGGGCATACAGCTGTTCTTGTGGGATATGAGAGTCTCATGAAAACAGCTGGGCCAAAATGTTTTCTCTCATCAAGATGCTGGTCAGGAAGACATTCACACCGTTGAGTCAGTACCCAAATAAAATCCAGTGTCAATTAAATCCAGACTCCTATCCCCACACTATTACTTCTGGTCAACTTTCATTTCCACTTTATGGGAAGTATAATGTTTGTTTGCTATACAAAGCATGGGTGCTGCTATCATAAGCTTGGTTGCCATCTGGACAATATATCACAATTGCTTTTTTGTATAAAACCTGGTTGACTTGGTAACATATCTGTTTTCCAGTCTCACAGTGGGCGTATCCATGGCTTTGTTTTGTTTTTTAGCTGCCGCTGGTGGTTCTTTGACACGTTTAGTGTATTAAGATATTGCTATTTCCTGAGTTATCTGTAGGATACCATGGTATCAATCTCTTGTTTTAATCTTGATGCACTACCAACCCAGACAGTGCCTTGGTTCTATAAATCAGTGTCACCTCTGTCAATGCTCTCCAGTCATTTCCTTTCGATTTTTTCCCTACAGTTTTGTGAAAATTCTCTTCTGCTGAATGATGGTTATGTGAAGATAATTCTTGATTTTTCTGGAAATAATTTTCCCTCCATGTGCTTCAAGTACTTTTATAGCATTTATTGAATTTAATCTCTCAACAGCCCTGTAAAGCAGGTAAGCACATTCTTACACTTACTGTTTATATAAAGAAACTGCAGCATAGATTAAGTCACTCTTTCTCTAAGTCACATACAAGTCACTAGGGAAGTAGGGAAGAGCTTGCCCGCTCAGTACTTCAACCAAAAGTAGACTGTTTCTCCTAAGGGAGGATTTTACATGCCCTTTTTACACGATTGGGCAAGGTAATACTTACTGACTGGAATAGCCAACACTGAAGTTTTATTTTTTGTATTATTTATTTGTATGTGGTATTAGTTGGTTTTATCTGTTCCTAAGTCAGGCTGAAATCAATATAGTATCTTGAGTTCTCTGAAAGCCTTTTAAAGGGAAAGAGCTATTGAATGTCAATAATAGACACATTCTGTTTTTCTTCCATTAATATTCATAATGCCCAACAAAACAAACATCTGAATTGTTTTCTTTGTGGTATTTAGTGGAGTACAGTTATCTCAGGAATGATTCACAAATGTGAAGTTTTTCTTTGGCCAAGAAATGCTAATATGCCTCTGTCAGATATTTAATCTGCCTGCTCTGCTTTTTATAAGAAATGATGTTGCACATTGTACACATTTTACAAAATGACAGACTCACTGAATAGGAAAATTAGCTCCAGTGCCTAGCGCAAGATGACATTCTAACGTTTGTAGCTTTGTAGGCTAGTTGTGGTGCTTCCAGTTAATGCAGAGACTGGACTGTGAGATACTCTTGCTCATCCAGGGGTGAAGGGATGAAAAAGAAATCTCTACTACCTCTCTCCATGACCACCTTCAGTTGCACATGGGCATTCCATGGTAGAGGTCCTTGTGTCTGTACAGAGAACATGCTGCTAGAAGTCCTTGATAAAATTCAAAGACTTCATTTGATCACAACTCCTGCAGGATGGCACAGAGACATTTGCTTCTGAAGGAACTTTGATTCCAAGCCATACATGCTAGAAACAGACTAAGGTCTCATAGGATTGACCCTTGGAGTTGCCAATGGGAATTTTGGCAGAATGGATATTGAAAAAGTTTTTCAATATTGGTCCAAGATAGGTGGGGATGTGAATAAGCTGCCTCTCTCTCAAATGAGCAGAAGGCAATGACTGTCTGATACCGAAAGAAGAATTTCCTGGAGCAAACTGAGTCTGTCTTTATGATGTAAGCCTTAATTTGAGTGAAAACAATGTTGCGGTACTTCTGAAGGTTAGTTGTCAGATTTTAGAAATACAGAATAGAATGGTTTTTGTTGCAGCAGATATAATAGTGGCAGGGGCAGAAGGGAGGTCAGAGACATTAAAGTACAAGCTGAAATATTGTTTTAGGTTGTGTGAAAAACATTTGGTCCTAAGTCAGAAGTGCTTTTCTGTGAAGATAATCAGGCATCTATAGAATGAGAACTCCTGAAAGGAGAGTTTTATGGGACTGAGGTAAAAAACAGAGAGGAGACTGCTAATTAAGCAATTCTAGCAGCCCATCTGTAAGCTAGCATGGTCAGTCACTCTGTAGTGTCTTATGAAATGTTGTTGGCAGGTGCCCTTAGGTATGAATGGGGGACATGAGGAAGTGTGGTGATGAAACAGTAGCAGCCTATCAAAAGGTACTATTGTCAGGCTAGAACAGTTGTAAAGATCACATGAATTCAGTATTAAGTAGCTGGGCAAATCTAAGCTAGTGATGACAATGATATATGTCAGGGTGTGTCTTCAGCTGTGTTTAGCAACACTCGTGGGTGCTGCAGAAGTTTAAATAATAATCAAAGTGAATATGATAGGCATGGAGTCACTTTCCTCCCCAGCTCTCTTCATTCTCCTACATGACCAGACCCTTGTGAAGAAGGCTAGGCCATCTATAAGGAGGTAGCACCTCTACTTTTGTCCCATCCACGGGCTGCTGCACAGGCCTGCACTGGGGAGTCATTTCCGAACAAGTTCAGGGTTGTGCTGGAAGCACAGGCTCCCTGAAGGCTTTCTCACACCTTACCAGCATTTGTACAGAAGAGACCCAGTCCACTGCTGCAGTGTGGGGGTCAGGTTGCCCTTGAAATAGTTATTAAAAATGAGGCAAATGGAAAGAAATGAAGCCCACTCACTGCAGGCTTTTTCACAGAGCAAATTCTCATATTTTATCACAAATAGCATGCCCCTTCTTTTTGAAGGAGAATGAAGAAAAAAAGATCTTTTCTTCTAGTAAGTAACCGGGCACATCTATACATGCACTTCCTCTGGCCTAGGCTTTCTGGGAGCTTGCTGCTGGTGGGGGCTGGGGAGCTTGTTCCCTGCCCAGCTCCATGAGTGTGGAGCTAGTGGGGGGGGGGACAAGCTCCCCAGCCTGTTCCCCTGCCAGCCCCACTCTCACAGAGCTGGGTAGGCAACAAGCTCCCCAGCCCCTGTACTGCTTGCCCGGGTGGGGGCAATGTCCCTCTGCCCCAGGAGTAGGGAGTTTCCAGCTCCCAGTCCCCAGTTGTGGAGCAGGAGCCGACAGCTTGTTCCCAGCCCCCACTTCACATTTGCAGAGTGGGAACTGGGAACAAGCTCCCTAGCTCCCGCTCTGTGGTAACAGTTACAATTGCTGGGGTCTGTCCTGTCTCAGGCAGTCCCCAGCCAGCTCCAGGCTGCACATACAGACTTTCTCGTGCAGCCTGGGGCTGGCCAGGAACTGTCCTGGTCCGGGGCGCATCCCAGCCCTGTGCCCTGATCATGTGATCGAGGCAAGGGGCCTGGAAAGAGCTGCAGGGGTGGAGTAGGTCCCAGCCCCCTGCCCTGATCCACTGGTGGGGTAGCTAGGAGTGAGAGAGATTCAGCAACCTCTCTGGGTAACTTGTTCCAGTGTTTTATTACCTTCCTGGTGAAAAAATTCTTCTAAGAGGGATGGTGGAGCTCAGGGGCTCACTTCCCAATCATGATTTTGAAGCAGGGGTTTGAAGCTCCCTGCTGCTGGGGCAGGGGGACATAGTTCCTGCCCAGGCTCCTGTGGTAGAGCCCATCCCAGCAGCAGGCAGCTCCCAGGAGCTGATACGCCTGTGGATGGCTGACCAGGAGCAGATTTTGCTCCTAGTCACGTGTCTACACAAGCACTACGGCACTGTTACTAATCCTGAGTAAATTTGCTACTTGCATTTTCTGGTAGTGAATTTACTTGGGATTAGGGAGGTTTACTGCAGAGTAAGCATGTGCACGTGTAGATGCAGATGCTTACTTTGCAGTTAACTGTGCTAGTGTAAAGTTAAGTATCTTGTGGAAACCTGCCCAGCAAGTAGCAGCAGCTAGGAATCCAAACTTGTTCTCTGTTCTTTTCTGCGAGAGTCGCATGCAGATTTTACTTCTGCTTTTGCCTGGTGCTGGTAGAAAATATTGTTACCTTATTTATTACATATAATATGCAGTGAAATTTCCAGACATTGTTTTTTCTCGGGGGGTGGGGTGGGGTTGGGGGAGTATGTGTTGTATGGGAGAAAATTTGGCATAGGGATGAACATCTTTCAATTTCTATTGTTTATTCCTGGTTTGTTAAGAAAAACTTTACACAAGAAAATGACCTTACTTTTGGTTAAGATAGATGTATTGGCAAGAAATATGGCAAGTATAACCAAGGCTGTCTTATATCCTAGAATTAGCATTGGGGTCTTGAATTATTTATTGATTTTAATACAATTTGCATTTCCCCCCCCTTTTTTTTTCTTTTTTACATATATTGAAATCTTTGGTACAAAAGTTTCATCTCCAGCTTCTATTGTAAGTATTCACCAGAAGCATAACTAGCCAGATTTGCACCTAGGTGGTGGCAACACACAGTGCAAAGAGAGGGACTGGAGGGGAGTCTCATCTTTTTTTTGCTGCCAAGGCATGTTGAACAAGCAGAAAAATACCTATTTTCATCAGCAAAAAAAGTATGTGATATCTCTTCCCCACCCTCCTCACCTCTGCCCACTAAAGCTCTGGCCACTGCTTCTATATCATCCACTTCTGCTGCTGATTTGTCCTCCCTCTTGCTAAAGCTGGAGCTGGAGCTGCTGTAGGGAAGGTGCAGGTGTATATGTGAAGGTGTGCGGGGAGAAACTCTTTCCAGCTGCATTCCAGCTCCCCTTCTACTTTGAGCAGGTCCTGGGGCTTGTGTCCCTCTCACCCCTTCATTATTGTGTTACTAGTATTCACAGTGGCATGCACATTCCATTTGCAGATACCAAGAACTGTTTTCTACATATTAATTATATCCAACAGTTCATTTTAAGCTGTATCCTGCAAGGTGCCGAGCACCTATTAACATCAACTACAGCAGAAGGGGCCAATCCATGCTTTATTCAAGAGCATGAGGTTTTGTCATTGACCTCACATGATAAAAGAAGATACATTGACTTGCTGTCCCTACAAGGGCTGCATGGGCTCATTTCTTTGTAGGATCAGTCAACTTCTGTGTCTAGTGAGTTCTGTTTACGTACAAAATGTGTGCAGGCTCAGTTCCCTAAACAATAACTCTTAATCAGATTGAAGGGATATTTTTATCAATAGATTATCAACTTCTCAGTAAAGGCTCTTCATGGATACTGTGGCAAAGCAGAACTTGGGAAATTCTGTAATTAGGCTATTTTGAAGCCAGCTGGAAAGGCATCTTTGCATTTACCATTTTTGTTACACAAAGAAAGACTTATATATGAGTGTAGCTTGTGCCTTTTCAAAAAGCATCAGTGATATGATATGACCTTCTGTTCTGTTCTCTGACTTTCTCACAAACCCCAATGTTGACAGCAACATGACAGAGCATTGTATATGAAAATTTTAGTTTAAGCTCTCAGTGTGAACTATTTATTTTATTTAGCATGATAAGAATGCTGGAAAAAGGTTCCTGTTCATGTCTGCTTGGTGCCTTTACCATGACAGGTTGACTTGGATTGTGGCATCCAATATATCACAGGTTCCTTCCTTAGCTTCTCAAACAATTCCCTGCCCTTAAAACTACAGTTCTTCTTTATTTTCAAAGGCCTTAGGTGTTGGAGAAAAAGAGAAAGGCAAATTCTGTAAATCTAGGCTGTTTCAGATGATGGTTCTCAGCTCCCTTAAGTGAATGTTAAAATTTTCAGAACTCAAGCTCAGGTTTCCAGTGCTCCAAACTTGCAAATGGGTCAAGATTTTACCTGCTCAGCTTCTGAGAGTGCCACTCTGACATTTATGGTCAATACTTTTTAAAAATGTTCTTCTTTACCAAAATAAATGTGTCCATGTATCTTGCCAGTCAAAGGAGTTATTAGTTTCAAAGTTGCCATAAGAAGGCAAATGGTGGATCTCTAAATTTCAGGAAAATATAGCAAGACATCTTCGCTGTAAAAATGAACCTTTTCTAGGGGGGTCATTGGCCTTCCATTTTGTATATCTCATATGTGTAGGTTTCTTATGGGAGTGCTTGTTTCCACTTCATTATAGATATATTACTTCCTTATTAAACTGAGCAAATACTAGACTTCACTCCTATATCCAATCAGTGAGTTTGTAAACAACATCACTACTGATTGATCACTCTATTCTGGTCCTGCTCTGAAGCAGTCAATTAAAATCATTACAAAGAAGCCAAAATCAGCCTGGAGGAAGCCCTGGGAGGCTTATTATTTTTTTTTTACATAAATGACATTTTAGTGTGAATTAGGGATACAAATAGACTGTGGTTCCAATGAGCGTTCAAGCAGAGACTGAGAGTATGAAGCCTACTAATATAATAGTTGGTTAGTATCAAATTAAGAAACAGACCAGAAGTTTCACACAGAATGCTTTATTGAAGACATCACTTGGAAACCTTCAGTGTGAAAGTCCTGATGGGCACTCATATTTGGCATTCTTTGTCAATAAGGAAAAAGAGAGTAGAATATGATTTTTTTTTTGTTTTAAATCTTTTCTGGACCCTTAAAATACAAACTGCAAAGAGTATTTTTAAATGGATCGTTCAGGGACAAACATTTCTGAGAGCCTTGCTGTAATTCCTGTCTTACACTTGAGCTCAGTTGAAGTCAGTGAGATCTCAGAACAGGCAGGTTATCACAGAAGGTGCAGCGTGATGTTCAGCTCTTGTTAAAGAAATGCAGGTGGGACGCTATTACCTTCCATTTGGAGGGTGCCATATTAGCGTGCTTTGTTATGCTAGTAATTTAAAAACTGATGAGCACCCTAAGGAATTGGAAGGATAGACTGCATCTGATCTCTGCCTGTGTGCCATGTGGGCTGACTATAGCACTAAGACATTTAATATCATGCCAGAGAACGTACATATTCCAGTAACAGAATACGTTTATCAGCTGCTATGCTTTACAAGTCTTAAAAGGCTAGCCAGAAACAATTCAGGTACTCAGGAGCCAAATGTTCCTGCATGGCACAGCCTGACATGAGGGGCTGCATTGACCTGCATTAATTCAGTGAATGCAAAGGGACTTCATACTCTAGGGAGGTGTAGTCCTTTGAGATCACTACAGCGAAGAGGGAACCATACCCACTGCTACTCCCTCTTAAAGTGTTTGACTGTAATACCCTAAGGACTGTGTGACCAGGGCACAAGCCCCTGTCATTGACCTAGAGAGGGTGCAAGAACAGCTGTGACCACAGATGCTTGCTGCTCTTGCCACCCATGAAGCAGAAACTTCTTGTTATATTTCTGCCCCACTGTGCACCTAGCCAGCACTGTCAGTCATCTGGGGTAGCCAGTGCCTTCAGAGACAGGAGAAGGGGCCATGTTTGTCCCCTATGTGGCGGGTGCAAAAGGAAGAAAACTTCTTTGGATTAAGCTAGCCTGAGGCTGCAGGCCTGCTGTCTGTACATACTCCCATAGCATAGCTAGTCCTTCTCGGAGTGGCAGTCGAACAGATTGCCTCCTTGAGCCGTCTGTCTGATGGTCTGGGTCGTGATCTGCCGTTATTCTCTTAGGGCAGGTGGGCCTCCTCCCTTTGTGGAGCTCTCGCTCAGTCAGTGGTTCTCATGTAGAGTGCCATGAGACCCTTCCAGGGATGCTGTCATCACGGCTGGGTGGAACTGCCCTGTGCACCTCGGCTGCAGCCTGACCAGAAGTGCTGCAGCAGAAACTGAGGCTCCTGCCTGCATTGACTTTATCAAATAACTTGAAGGCAAGCAGGAACCCCCACCCCATCCTTTCTCAGTCACTCTCTGCACAGAGCATGTTGAACTGTTCTGCCTGGCCACAGCCAGGTAAACTGAGGCAGTACAACAGTGGTTCACAACTCAGGTGATGACAAATTCAGACAAGTTATGGAGAGGTGTCTTAGAGTTTCATAGTTTCTGGAGTCAGAAGGGACCTGAGCAGATCATCAAGTCTGACCCCCTGCCATGGCAGGAAAGAGTACTGGGGTCAAACGACCCCAGCAAGGTGTACATCTAATCTCTAAAATGTTTGATAACCATTGCTCTAGGTAGTCTCTCATCTCTTTTACAAAAGAGAGTTCAGTACTCCATCAGCTAAGCAGAGGATATCTCTTGTGGGCCTTCCAACAAGCTCCAATATTGCACCCATGCAGCCTTTTGTTAAGTAATATCACCCTGGCCCTGCGCTCCCAATTTCCACTGAGGTGCCTTTCAGAGCTAACCACCCTGTAGTGAGATGAATGGGGCTGTTCTTTCACATTCTCTGGAACAGGAAGAAACTATTGCATTAGTTCAATTCAAGCCTTGGAGTCATCTCTTTTCCTCCTCCTTTGCAACTATAAAGAATAGAAAAATAATTTGATTTGTAAAAGAAAGCTGAGCTAAAGATTTAGAGAGAGAGAGAGAGAGGCTTCAGAATGGCATGGTAAAGACGTCCATGAAATAAGCTGGGCAGGGCCAAGAGGTACTAAGTTGAAAGTGAGAAAATACATTGTATTGTTAAGGAAGAAAAAATTAGATGTTAAGTAAAAAAAAAGAAAAAGCCTTTAAGTACTGATCCTGTTCTTGTTAAAGTCAATGACAGAGCTTCCATTGACCTCAAAAGTAAGAACAGGTCCTTAATGAATTCAATTTTTGAAAGCCCAGTGATGATTCTCAAGCTATACTTATTTGGCTAATTGCTACAAAAATGTTGAAGTCATAATGGGGAAGGCAGATGGATGTTGACAGCCTACAGTTAAGAAGCAAAATCTTAGGCTGGTTTCTGCCATAGGGAGAGTGGGTGGGCTTATTTGGGACTAAGGAAGAAAATGTACTTTTTCTTATTCAGTTTATATAAGAAGCTGCTTCAGAAACAAACGGCAAAATGGCTGCCCACACTATACGTCTGGGACAGTGGGAGTTTACACAGCCGCGGGGAACACTGATACTGGCATTGCTGAATGCACCGATTGTTTACAACTATGTAGACAAATGATGTGGTCCAGTAAATGATGGTTGCACACAAAATGGTTTAATTTTGAAACTACCACTGAAGCACCATCATGGAATTTGCATTTGATACTCAAGTTGCAGACATAGCTAGGACCAGATCAGCAGAGTGGAATAAAACTGAAATAATGCAAGAGATTGTTTTCCTGAAACTTCTAAGATAGCAATAGGAAGCTTGAATTATTTTATGATCGTTGTCAGACTGGTTATATCTCAGAGCATGAATTTTGGATCATCACAAAGGTTGTTTTTTGCCGTAAGGGAGAAGATGTAATCTGTCAGTGTGACTAGATTTGGCCCATCATCTTAATGATGCATCAAAAGAAATACAAGGTGCTGTTTGCAAGGGATTCAAGCTTTCTTGACTTCCTGGAGAAAAACACATGAATTCTCTACTGTGTGCACTTTAGGCATCTGATGGAAGACAGTGCCTGAAGCTGACAGTATTTATGGCTGGAAATTCCTGTGTTTGGGGTTTTTTGTGTGTATAAAATACCTAAAAATTCCTTTTTTAATGATATAAGATAACAGGAAATAAATTGTATATTGTTATTGTTATTGCCCAAAACAGTAAAATTTCCATGCAGGAAAGGAGAAGGAGATGTGTAAACCCAGAACATTTGTTTTAATTTATTTGGGGGGGGGATTTCTCTCTTTAGTGGCACTTAGGCTTTCAAACTTACAAATAACAAATTAATAGCTAAAACTCTGAAATGTTGGTTGTATTTTTCCAGGTTTTCATAATTCTAATGCCAAAGCCTTTCTTTTGATATTCCCTTCTTTAAATGCTTTAAATGCCCAGGTCCTATTGAATTTTAGTGGCATTTGGACATCTAATTCCAAAAGAAATAAATATATTGTTGACTCCATCTGTTGTACAGAGGATAAACTATCACAGAAGCACTGCTTAGAATTGTGTGACTTTATATGCCATCATGTTGCTACTGGTACAGCCACACTGTTGTCATAATTTTTATGAATTAAGTAATACTATAATAAATATGATTTAGAGCAAATAAAGACTGGGCCAACATTGTGCTGACACAGTATAGCCACAGAGTAATAGGTGGTCTCTGCCTGGAGGAACTTGCAATATCGAGAAGACAGGCCTGGAAAGAAGATAGAGGGAGATTTAAGAAAGGCAGAGTGAACATAGTGATGGCAGCAAACATTGTGTTAGTTCCATGTTTTTTGTGAGTGTAGGTTTACTTAAGAGGAGACACTCTGGGACGGACAGGTGTTTGAAAAGCACTGGATGTGGGAGAAAAGGATATGTGTGGCAGGTGTGGAGAAAAGCTAAGATGAAAAGACTGAGAGGAGAGGCATGTTTAGCTAGTACTTGCTGCTGAAGAATCCATGCACAGTGATCCAGTATCAAATTATTCTAAGTGCTTTTGAAAACTCAAGTCTACCAAAAGAAAATGGCATTTTTATTGTGTTTTATTGGGCTTTTTGGTGGTGGTGGTGTGGGAGGGTTCTTCAGACTAATTCTGAAGTCTTCCTGGTACAGTCAAAGGTACAGAATTTGCATGTGTTAAATATTGAGGGGTTTTCTGACTTGTGGATTAAATGATGAACTGAGTTAATTTTGCACTGTTTTGACGTGATATTGGTGCCACAATGGTCCAGGAAATATGCAAAAGGCAAGAGTTTTTGTGGATGATATCTTTTATTGAGCCAACTGCATGGTTTGGATAGTGCTAGAAACGTAACAATTTAAGAAATTACCCACAAGAATTCTTGCCTCTTTAATTTTGCATAAATTTTAAGCTGAGAAGTTTAGACATGTGTTTGAGAAGAAGCTACAGTGCTCCTTCTCTTATGATCCCTTCAATTGTTCTTTAAAACTGCAGTGTACACTGAATGTTTCCATACAGACTCTACTACTTAGCTTAATCCCTAGCTCTGAAAGGGAAGAATTTTCCTTCTTTTCATTATGATTTCCTCATAGCTTGCAGTTCTCCATTTGATTCATCAGGGCAGAGGGTAGGGAAGTATCCTTGTGGGGGCCAGAAAAACATTTTATTTTTTGTTTCCAAAGGCCACTTGGTGCAGATTAGTTACTACAGAAGCCCTGAGCAGACACTTGGGAGCAATGCCGAAGCCAAGGACAATAGACCTCTCTGAGATGGTTTCAGGCCCAGCTCTTTCTGTCCTTCTTGTATTCAGGCTTATTAGCCTGTAATGTATGATACCTGCCATCTTATGGATGGATATTTTTCAACTAGTCGGGAATGCTAACCAACAAGGTTTACTTGTCTTTGAGACTGATGTCTTTTCTAGGACAAGCTGTCCCTCTGTGCCAACGCAGCAATACCATCAACACAAGCCACCTGACAGACAAGTACATGTGTCTGAGTGCACAGGAGGCCCAAGAACAGGTCAAGCGATGACTGCTATATATATATTATCTCCCTTCCTCTTATGTTCTTTAGGATGGCATTCTGTTCTTGAAAATATGCCTTGCTAAAATAACTTGCTTTTCCCCTTTTAGCATAGCAATTAAGGGCAGCAGTAAATTTCCAGGAATATAAACACATAGATGCTTGTAAACAGATGAGTTAAAAAACCCCCCAACAACTTCCTTGAATGGACACCTTCCCAGACTCATCATGTCAAAGGTGATTAACAATTCTGAGGACCTCAGTTTTTGGCATCCAACCTGAGACAGCTCTAAAGGCGCCTGATTTTTAAGAGGGTGGGTACGCAGTACCTGCCTGAAATCAGTTCTTTTTAATTTGGGGACCCCACAATCACTGCACAGTAATGAGAATGTAGGCCTTTGCTTTGCAACGCTTTAAGATTGTTCTTGCCATCAATATGCACGTTGCTTCCCTATTAATATCCAGATAGTGTAGTGTTTTAGATTGCTTCTGGGACAAAACCACTTCGAAGGCTGATGTCATGCTACAGCTTTCTTCCTGACTTCCAAGAATCATTCTACTCTACTGTGAAATGGGCTAGTCTGACCTATCGAATGGCCACTTGGAAGCTTTGAACTGGGGCCTTAAAAGAGTTCTGTAATTCCCCTCCCCACCCCCTGCCAATCTAGAGATTAAAGCATTTCTTCTCTCGCTACTTCCAACCCAACTTAGAGAATGCTAACATTTTAGCACATTTTACTCTCAGTCAATGAACATTGTACAGTAGTTACTAGAAAAATTCCCAGATCCTCTGATGTCACCAGCAAATATTTCTTTTTCTTAGCTACTCTACCCACAATGGAACCTGTCTCTAGTACTAAATAATGACCTTGTTTGTGTCCATTGTTTGGACTAAAGAAAATAGTTTGATTTTGTTTGCTTGTTTGTTTTTCTAGCTGGACAGCAAAGCACCAGCAGAGATTAAGTTACAAACTTTCCCAAAACTCATGAATGTTCAGATCCAGGATTTTGGTTTGGGTTTTAATTGTATATACAAACAGGGCAGATCCACAGCTGGTACAAGCTGGCATAGAAGTACAATAAGTGGCTGTGCTAATAGGAATCAACATTCATACTGATGGTGCTATGAACAAACCAAATTAAAAGAGGTCTTTTAAATAGTCTCAGTCTATTAATAGGACATCAGTGACTGGATCTGATCAATGCCTAGGAAATGCATCCATGTTGCCATGCATTGGCTTCAATAGAACTAGATGGGAATATGGCAAATGTTTCATAAATGCACCTTGTCATAACTATATGAAATGCTGATTGCTATGTCTGGATTGCTTTTACATTATTTTGTCCTATGTTCATGTATTTTAGACAAACTTGTCAAGGGACCTTTTTAATCTGCAGGGAAAGGAACTCAAAGAAAAAAGGATAAAGTTACTCAGTGTTCTTACTAAGCCAGTGTTCCAGAAATAGCTAGGAAGAAAGAGAATTTATAACAAAGGTAGTGTTGTATTGTCTTGAGCAGTAGGAGTCCTAGGCTGCTAGCATACACATATAATGACATGGATTTAAGCAAGGCTGGCCAAATTCAGAGTTGGTGTAAAGTGGTGCAGCCCTCTTCTCTTCAGCTGTCATACCTGTTGATACCAAAGTTAAATTGGACCAAGTATGTCTTGCTTAAACTGAATAAATTCCAGTAGACAGATTGGCAAACCCCACCTATCCTGAAAGCTAAATTCTATTATTTATAAGATTCAGCTCCCACAAGTATAAAATAAGTTTTCTGTCAAGTAAAATGAATTCTGAATAGAGAAGGGAATTTTCAAAATAAGTTGCACCTAACTGTGCATGAACTGTGAAATGTATTTGAAAATTTAATTTTTCACTTTCCCCTTGCCATTTCTGATCCTCATGGTGCTTCCTACCATCTTGGAAATACCATTTATGACACTGTCAGTATGGGGTATCAGTGCTACAGACTGCAGACTGTTTCAAATAGGCTTTTTACAAATAAGTATGGGGGAAAAATTATGTTAATGGGGAAACTTTCTTTCACTGGAACAATATCGATCAGATTTTTTTTAAGTGTTGTAACCTTCCAACTGCATGTGCAGTAACTACGCATGCCTCCTTCCTTCCTACTCTTTGACATTATGGCTGCATCCACATGTGGTTTGGACGTTTGCTTCCCCAGGGAGAACTAGTGGTGGTGCACCTTGCATTGCTGCTAGTTATCCCTAGGGAACACCTGTGCCATGCTCTGGTGTGTGGCAAGTTGCCCCAGGGGCAATAGGAAGGGCTGAGCTGGCTCCAGCAGCCTTATCTGGGGTTCTGGGGCCTCCTGGGGCTGCAGCAGCAGTGATTCTGGCTGGCAGCTGCAGTGCAGCTCCACGTGGCCCAGCTGTGCTTTTGAGCACCATGTGCAGCCCGTGTGTGCTCCTCTCTGCCTTTTTTTCTCCGTGGGATTTTTTAATCCCTGGATATTCAGGGGTCAAAAAAACCCTCCGTGCTGCTTCCTTGCAACACAGAGAACAATGAAATGTGTGGTATGTGGCTTCAAAGACGTGTCTGCAGCACTACATACCGCACAGCCGCGCTTGTCTGGAAACGGCCCATGAGTCTAAGAGAGTACAGTGTTTAAATGCATATCATCAACAGATGCAAATTGTTTTAGGCTAAGTAGAGGTGTTCAAGAAGCCCATGGCAAAAGCACTTTAACTTTGAAGTTTTACTCTGCATGCCCCCATTTAGGTTAAAAGGAAACAGAACACAGGTTAGTCCTTGTGGATGGTAAAGGGGAGGCTTAGAGACTGCCTGCACAGCCCAAGTGCAGCAGGTAGTGGGGGCTCTTGCATGCCTCCTAGCATGTCCTGCGGGATTTCTAGGCTGCCGAAGTGGAGCTAAATGGCTGAGCTGCCCCTGATTGGCTGGCAGGGACATCATAGCTGCCTGCCTGGACCTGATGTGGCAGTGGCTCATTGTGGCATCCACCCTCATAGCTATGAACTACCTGCATGCCCACTTTGCATGCCCTGTGCCCACCAAGTGTGTGTTTGTGTGTGTGTCATATGCCTGGGTTTTATGTGGGTGTGTGTGCATGTGCCCCAGATCCCTGGGTTCTGTGTGTGTGTGTATCAGACACCTATGTTCTGTGTGTGTGTGTGTATGAGTGTATCTCCACATGCACACGCAAAAAACACAGCCATCTGGGGTGCATGTGCACATACATGCACACACATGCACACGCACACACCGAGGCATTCAGGGCATGACTGAGCTATTGACTTTCGTGTAGCTGATGAGGATGTTGCTTGCCTCTTATGCAACTCCCCGTTCCCCCGGGTGATAGACAGTGGGTGCTATGATCCTGGGGTCCCCAATTTCATTATTGGTGATTTCATCCTCCCCCCTCCCCCCAAGCCTCATCACAGCCTGGCCTACACCCTTCTGCCCTGGGTCATGAAGTCCTATTTGGGGCAGTTAGACCACCAGAAGTACATCAACTACAGACCTGGCCTGGCACCACAAGCACACATGGTACAGGTATAGGGGAGAAGGTGAGCCTCCCACCGATGTGTTTGGCCCCACCTTTGCCCTGTGGCAGGCTTTTCAGATCCATGACACTCTGTCCGACTGCCTCCTCATCCATGAGGACGTGGGAGCCCTCCCTGGATGAATAGGGCCTGAAGGCTTCAAGTGACCATGCCCTGGCACTGGGCCATGGGTCTCCTGCCATGGTATCCTCTGGCCCTGCATCACAGGCACCACTACTCACAACTTAGGCTGCATGGGCACCATGCTTCTTCCCCTTTCCCTCCTCAAACACCCGAAGGGCACACACCAAGGTGTGGGGAAACATAGCAGGAGGAAGAGATGTGCCTCAGTTTAAAATGTTGATGTTGCAAATTTTTCCTGTGTTTAGTAAAGAAAACCTTTTGCACACTGCCCGTGTCTCAGCTGTAAGCTGGCCTTCCATGCACAGGTGGGGAGCTTGCAGACAAGGGGGAGGGGTTACTTAGCTTGCAAGAGTTGTGGGGTATTTCAGAGGGCGAGGAGGCAGGTCTGGGGCTCGAATGGGCCTGCAATCACAGGAGGAGGGTTGGGCATTGCCCTGAGCGGTCAGTACAGTCTGTGCTGTGAGACTCAGAACAGCTGATGCCCCCTGGACCTCACCCATAGATTGGATCAGAGGGGATGGGAAA
The DNA here is from genome assembly GCF_001723895.1 of Crocodylus porosus. Classification (NCBI taxonomy): domain Eukaryota; kingdom Metazoa; phylum Chordata; order Crocodylia; family Crocodylidae; genus Crocodylus; species Crocodylus porosus. The sequence goes on from NW_017728947.1 coordinate 97,197,048, forward strand.
ATGTGCTGTTGAGCTGCTTGCCAGCCTGTCCAGGTACACAATCTAGGAGTCCCCCTGGCTGTGAGAGCCAAGTGGCTGAGATAACAGTTCCCACATGGGAATCCTTCCATCACAAGTGTCCCTTTCCAGGAGTGGCAAGGAGGGAGGAAGTCTGTGGAGAGGTTGACTAGGGGGGCATTTTTTTCTCATTCATGCAGTGTTTGTCAGATGTAGCTGTGTGGTATCTCCCATCCCTGACCTGCAGGTGCTCTCTGAAAAAAAGCTGCTGTTTAGCCTTTTGCCTGCTGAGCTGAGCTGAATAAACATATCAGTGCTTTTCTGTGAGTGCCTTGAGGGGAGGGGGACCTGTTTATGCACAAGTGCTCAGGGTGTCTGTGCTTAGGCTGGAATTTCCCATGGAGCACAGCGTGGCCCTGACAGAAATGGCAAGGTATGCCAATTATGCAGATTTATGATCCCACCAAAGGAGACAGGCACTCTTAAGTAACCAGGTGCGGGGAGGGAAGTGGTGCCTTGGCTGGGCTCCAGGTTTCAGTGTGGGAGGGTTGGGTTATGGGGGAAGCTGGTGATTCACCCTCTCCCTATGCCCCAGCATTTCTGCCCACCCCCGGTGGCCTCACCTAAAGTCCTCCCCCATCTTATAAGAGTGTAAAGTAAAGAGGCTGAATTGGACCCTAAATATTTGCCATCACTTTCTTTTCAGTTTTTTTTTCAGAAGGAAGGTCTGTTAACCTGAAAGCTGTTTTAGCAAAATGCTTAGCATAAATCATGCCATTTTGTGCCTTAATAGAATTAAGTAAATGAAGCAAATAAGCTACAATGGCCACGTCTACATGAGGCACGTTACCGTGCAGTAGATTAATCAATGCATAGTAAAGCGCCACCACGTACACATACAGGCACTTATGCAAGCACTTAATTTACTGCTCAGTAAATGTACTGTGCAGTAAAGCCAAATAGCATTAATTGAATGTGTAGACATGCCCAGTGTAAGGTAACCATTTTGCAACCGTTGTTGCAAAAAGTTTTTTTTAAATATAGTCTAATAGTTTAAAACAGCAAAATTGAAATAGCTGTAACTATAACAGGAAAACAAACAACTGTTGTAAAAATAAGTGATGAATATTTGTAAAAAAGGCATACAGATTAAGCAAATAAAGAAAGCCCCAGCTTGCTAAACACACGTTGCAAAGAAAACAGTTAAAAAGGATGCAGGTAAACACAGAAAGTGCACAAGTAAAAGAGGCTAATTAAACAAATGATAAAACAAAATCATAACTGCAGCAGTCAAAATTCTAAGTCAGAAAACTGCAGGAAACACAAAACTTAAACATCAAGCAACCACAAAACCTCCCCAAAACTATAACAACCAGTATAAAATGCAAACAAAAGCATTACAATTTTTAAAAAGCTTGAAGCCAAAAAAACCCAGTTTGGGCAAATTCCAGTGCAGTAACAAATGCCTGGGCAGTGAAAATCATTGTATCCATCAAAAGACTTAAGTAAACTGCTAGGGCTTGCTTAAAGATAAGTGTTGGATTTAAAGCCTTGCTTAAATATTGGTATTGCTTCAGTGTTCAAAAAATACTACTTTAAAACTGAAATAGTCTTAAGAATCAATTTATTTTTGTTCACCCTACCCCTTCACTAAATTTAGCACAACAGGCCCCTGCTACGTGCTTCATTGTCATTCAATTTAGATTGACTCTCCCTCCTTCTCCTCACTGATCATCATCATGTATGGTTATTTTAGAATGAACTTTTATATGCTGCAATTTGCTGTTGTGGTCTAATGCTATCTACATGGTCGAGACCTAATGATGTTGTTACCATTTCTATTGTTACTCCTGATAACTAGACTGACTAACATGGACTGTATTTTCATCTGGTTTCTGAGCATAGATCCATGCACACAGAGAAAACTGCTTATTGCTGATTTTCTCTTACTGCATATTGTCATGGGTGCAGTTCAGTAAGTGCTGAATGTGCTTCAGCTACTATTTTAGGTGCAAAGAAAACAAGGCTGCCTAACTAAGAGTTAACCTGTCTTCAAAATTGATTTATCTGCACTGATTTCTGGCAATGGGCAAGTTCCCTAATGGATGTAAGGCTTTTGACATTAAATTCTGGTTATTTAACATGCTTCAGAGCAAGAGCTGGATGACAAAGGCCAGGAAATCAACACTGGACTCGCATGGAGCCAGCCCTGTGGGCTCTGCAGCTTGGGCAATGCCGTCAGGTAGCTGGACCATGGTTACATGGAAGCATTTTTGGCTGCATCTGTAGGTTTCTGTAGTGTGAGACCATGTGGAGGGATGTGGTTGGGGCAGGGCACTGAATCTCAAAGCTGTGGCTGGCTTAATCATGGGGCATCTGTGGAAAGCCCCTGGAAGTTTCAAGGCTGTGGAGGTGACCTGGGCAGTGGAGACCAGGTGACACAGGAGCTGGGGGCACAAGCCTCTGAAGTGAAAGAGAGAGAATACTGGAGCAAAGGGGAAGGGTGAAATATCCCTCCCTGCCCCACTCACAGTTCAAGGCCACCAGTCAGTAAATGCTGGAAAGATTTTTCTCCCTCAGCAATAAGCAGAGTAGAGAGACCCCCTCTTTTTTCAGCAAGGGAGGCCTGCCCTCCCTTGCTGAAGCCTGGAACCCAGCCAAGGCTCCAAGCTTCTCTCCCACCTCTTGGGCACTTAAGAGAGCATGTCCCATCCAATGGGATCATGAATCTGCATAATTGACACATCTTTGCCATTTCTCTCAGGGTCATGCCGCGCTCCATGGGAGCCCCCAAAGCACTCATGGAAAGGCATCAGTAGCATTTATTAAACTCAACAACCCGGTGTTTGGGGCATGCGCTTGGGTGTGCAGGCTCGAAAGTGAAGGCAAGTGCAAGTCACGAGGAGACTGAGGGCATGGTGGCCCATCCCAGCAGCCAATCATGGGTGGCTCACCCGTTTGGCTCCATTTTGAAGTCTTCAGCAGAACAGGGGACCTGTGGGACATTCTGGGAGGCATATGAGAGCCCCCTCACCTGCTGGGCTCAATCCATGCAGGCAGGCTCCAAGCCTTGCCCCACCGAAGGGCTAATGTCTGTTCTATTCGGTCCCAATTAAACCTTGGACCCATAGAGAAAAGCTTGAAAGTTAGAGTGCTTCTGCCTCAGGCTTCTTGAAACTCCTATTCTTAGCCACAGTTATAATCTGTGGTTGGAACTGACATCTATACAATGTTTAAACCTTAAATGGGACTTAACATGGTGCAAAATTCCTTATGTGGATATTGCATTTGTTAAATTTTACTTCCTACAAACTTAATTATTGGGTTTTAAATTTGCTCAAAGATCAAAGAACCATAGAAAAGTAGGGTTGGAAGAGACCTCAGGGGCCATTTAGTCTAACCCCCTGCTCAAAGCAGGACCATCCCCAACTGTCTCATTCCAGCCAAGACTTCGTCTGCTTGGGTCGTAAATACCTCTAAGGATGGTGATTTTACAACCTTTTTGGGTAGCTTGTTCCAGTGCCTTATTACCCTCCTAGTGAGAAAGTGTCTCCTAATATCTAACCTAAACTTCCCTTGATGCAACTTAAGACCATTGCACCTTCTTCTGTTGTCTGCCACCACTGAGAACAGTCCAGCTCCATCCTCTTTGGACCCGCCTTCAGGTAGTTGAAAGCTGTTATTAAATTCCACCCCCTTCCCTAGTCTTCTCTTCTCCAGACTAAATAAGCCAGTTCCCTCAACTTCTCCTCATAAGTCATATTCCCCTGCCATCTGACCATTTGTGTTGCCTTCCACTGGACTCTCTCCAGTTTGTCCACATCCTTTCTGTAGTTGTGGCTCCATAACTGGACACAGTACTCCAGATCTGGTTTAACAAGTGCCAGATAGAGGGGAATAATCACTTTCCTAGATCTGCTGACAGTACTCCTACTAATACAGCCCAGTATGCCATTAGCTTTCTTGGCAACAAGGCACACTGTTGGCTCGTATTCAGCTTATTTTTCATTGTATCCCCCAGGTCCTTTTCTGCAGAGTCTCTGCCTAGCCAGTTGGTCCCCAGTCTGTACTGGTGAATGGGATTGTTCTGTTCCAAATGTAGGACAGAAGCATGAACTTCATGCTCTGCCAAACTTGGTGCCATCCACAAACTTGCTGTGGGTGCACTCCATCTCATTTTCCAGATCATTGATGAAGATGTTAAACAAAACTAGCCCCAGGACTGACTCCTGGAGCACTCCACTTGATATCAGATGCCAACTAGACTTTGAGCCATTAATTACTACCCTCTCAGCCCAATGATCCAGCCAGTTTTCTATCCACCTTACAGCATATTCATCCAACCTGTACTTCCTTAGGTTGCTTGTAAGAATGTTGTGGGAGACGGTATCAAGAGCCTTGCTAAAGTCAAGTTATATCACATCCACTGCTCTCCCTGCATTCACAGAGCCAGTCATCTCGTCATAAAAGGTAATCAGGTTGGTCAGGCATGACTTGCCCTTGATGAATTCATGCTGATTGCTCCTAATCATCATCATCTTCTCAAAGTGCTTAGAAATGGATTGAGTCCCTTTGAAATAGATTGAGGACCTGCTCCATGATTTTTCTAGGGATTGATGTGAGACTGACTGGTCTGTAGTTCCCCAGATCCTTCTTCCCTTTCTTAAAGATGGGTACTATATTTCCCCTTTTTCAGCCTTCCAGGACCTGTCTGGATCATCACTAGTTTTCAAAGATAATTGCCAAGGGCTCTGTTATGTTTAAAAGATTTTTAAATATATAAATATTTAAATGAAACAAATTTTGCCAATTTAAAATACCACTAATTTTCATGTGTGTGACTACCACTTGTTACAGATGTCTCTGCTTTCCCTGTTTTTCCATTTATTTAGCCAATGATTCTGGGGTTTTTTGCTTTGTTTTTTTTTTAATCTCAGGCAAAAAAAGTCTCTCTTTGTATGACTGTAAATAGCCCTAGCTGCTATCTTTGCCCAGAGGAACTTTAGGGCTTGGTCAGAAATAAACACATTACTAAGGACCTATTTACATGCACTGAAAAGAGTAGAATGAGTACGGTGACCGTACATCTAAGCTAGGCCGGGACAGTCCTGGATTTCATAGATTGTCCCAGCCGGTTCATGCAAATTGAAGCAAAGTCCTGGATTGGGGCCACCCCACCTGCACATGCCCAGCCTGGATCCTTCTGAGCAGGCTGGAGACAGGGGATGGGCTGGGCTGGGGTGGGGATTGGCCAGGGCAGGGCATGCTGGGGGAGTGGGTCAGTACCAGGGCTCAGGCACTTGCCTGGGTTGAGGTAGGATAGCAAAGTTGGTCAAGGCAGGGTGGGACAGCATGGAGGGCCATGGACAAACTCCATCCCCCACCCACAGGGACTGTACCCTGCTGGGAGCAGCACCTGTGCAGTGACCCCTGGGCTGTACCAGCCCCACTGTCTGGCCACACTGTGTCTCCTCTCCACCTCTGCTGTGACCACTGCTGAGACCTGGGCCGAGCATGATGGCTCTGTGTGGCTGCTGGTGCTGGGACAGAAATGCCATGTGGCTGCACAGCACAGGCTGGCACAGCCAAGGGGACACTGCACAGGGTCCAATCCCAACTGGGTCCCAACTGAAGGGGATGGAGCCTGGCCCATTGGCCTCTGTGCTATGTAACTTTGCCCCACTCCAACATCAGGGCTCCTTGGAGCTGCAGTGTCCGGGCTGTTTTATGCACATGTGTGCATCTGCACAGGAAGCAGGATGCAGAGACATGCTGTGTGTGTGTGTGCATGCGCACCCCCATCACCCCATCCCAGATCTCCCTAAAGTTATTATGGTCACTATGATCCACGCACACCTGTCAGTGATGAATCAGTCACTACCCGACATCCAGATATACTCTTTCACAGTGCTCGCCCACCACGACCTTGGTGTTTGGGGAAAAAAAAGCACAAGGAAAGAGAAACATATTAGGGAGGTAAAGTCTTCAGTTTGCTTAATAGTTGAATAGTAACTATAGGCCTATTCACAGGGCTTCTCTGCCCCTACACCGTGACCTTACCACACCAACAACCCAGTATAGGCTGATGGTCTCATCTGGTTTCATCTTTATGGCAAGTTTGTTAAGAAGTCTGATCACAGTGTTTTTATTCACATAATTCTGTTCATTCTTTATCATTGGATTTCTATGTGAAGACCTTGATTCATCCCAACTTAGTCCCAGGTATTAATTCCCCAATTTATTCATGATCAAGTCCAGACACAACTCACTCAGTCCTCACCCAGGACCCTCTAATCATCCGTTCCTACACGGAATTCATTTGTGCCCATCCACTGTCCCTCCACGGTGTGACAACTGATTCTTCTATACATCAATTGCCCACTTTGCTGGCAGCTCAGAACCTCAGATACTTTCCTCATGCTTCCAAAGTCCCGTGTGATTTTTCTGTCAACACCTAGTCCATTATCTCCATGACACTGCATCTTCTAGCCCTCTGGCCTTAGAAGTCCATGGCCTCTCCACTGTTACAATCAATAATTGTCATCCAGCAGGGCTTCCCCTGATCCTCCCATTTCACTCATTAAATAGGGATATCCGCCTCTTTGTGGGTCCTAAGTACACTGATTCCACTCCTGTTCCCTCAGGAAGGAGCCCGGGCACGCAAAGCTCACTAGTGCTTGCATTCCTTTCACCCCTCAGTAGAGGACTCCGACATCATTTTGTATTCATTCCCACAACAGCCAGACTGATGCTCAGACCTCACATGGTTAAACTAGCTAATCTGCAATGCCTCCATGCAGCCTGCATGAGCCTGCATGAGCCTCTGCTGTTCTATGCATCCCCCCTCCAGGGCATTTGACCCTCCAGCCCAACTCAAGTTTTAACTTCTGAGTCGCTTCTCAGAACCAGTGAGACCCAGCACCACTCTCATGTGTTTCCTCACCCCCCAGTTGAGCGAGGAGTAATTAAAGACACTTGGGATTTGGACAGAGTATGCAACCCCATTCTTTAATTTGCCTTTCACATACAGAGAAGTATCCTTCTGCAAACGGGTGTTTGGTGCAACTCTTCAAGTAGTAACAGGCACTGGGGTGTGTGCCCTCCTACAGTCACCCTAGGAATGAGGCTTTGATCAAGTGAGTCAACATGTCAGTCAGTTTAGGTTTTTCATATTCAGCCTGAAGTGAACCACTGTCTGCTCCAATTTTTAACTTGGGTTGGTAGAATGATAAAAGCACTGACTATTGTCAGTGGGCATTACTAACAGGTCGAGACAGGTCTTGCTCCCCCTCTATGCGGCGCTGGTCAGGCTACAGCTGGAGTACTGTGTCTAGTTCTGGGCGCCGCGCTTCAAGAGGGTCATGGAGAACCTGGAGAGGGTCCAAAGGAGGGTCACTCATATGGTTGAGGGCCTCTGTGGCCAGCCCTATGAGGAGAGGCTGAGGGACCTGAATCTCTTCAGTCTCCACAAGAGGAGACTGAGGAGGGATCTTATGGCTGCCTACAACCTTATCAGGGGCCACCAGCAGGGACTCATGGAAAGTCTATTCACCAGGTCCCCCCTTGGAGTCACCAGGAACAATGGCCACAAAGTGAGGGAGGATAGATTTAGGTAGGATATTAGGAAGAACTATTTCACTGTAAGGGTGGCCAGAGCCTGGAATAGGCTTCCCAGAGAGGTGGTGCTCTCACCTTCCCTGGAAATCTTCAAGAGGAGACTGGATAGGCACCTAGCTGGGGTCTTATGATCCCTCCCACCCCCAGTGCAGGGGGTTGGACTAGATGGTCTGTCTAGGTCCCTTCTGACTCATTGATTCTATAGTTTCATAGTTTCTAGGGTCAGAAGGGACCTGAGTAGATCATCTAGTCCAACCCCCTGCCATGGCAGGAAAGAGTACTAGGGTCAAACGACCCCAGCAAGGTGTACATCTAGCTATGATTCTATGATTCTATGTCAATACAGGTTTTCCTTGATTTATGCAGTACATACATTTAATTTGCATAAAGCGAACCGACTTTACAATGCAACAAATAGGGATAGGCTCCCATGGTGGTGGAGGAAGGAGGAGGGAGTGAGGCTGGGACTAGGGAAGAGGTGGGGGAAGGGGTGCCACTTCCAGGGCTGCACAAGGCAGCAAAGCAGAGGGAACAGAGTGGCACTCACTGCAGCCCCAGCTGCAGTGGACCTGGGAGTGGCTGTTGCCAGCTGCCTGCAGCTGCTGAGCTGCTCTGTGCTCTGCTTCTCCCCCTGCACCTGGGCTCCGCTTGTCCGCACTCACCTCTGCTCCTGTGCTGCACAGTGCAGGCAGTTGGTGTTGGCTGCTCCTGGGCTGTTCCAGCACAGGCTGGGGTGAGTGCAGACAAGTGGAGCCCCAGGGAGTGCAAGGCACGGCACTCACCCCAGACCATGCTGGAGTGGCCTCCGGAGCAGCCAACACCAACTGGCTGCACAAGGGCATGGTGCAGCCCAGTGGCTACAGACTGTTAAAATGGAGAGAGGGTCATTAACACTTGTGGAGTTAAGAAAGATTAGCAGGAACCAGGTAGTTTATAATGAGCCATGAAGTCAAATGACTTCCTCAGTGCTGTCTGAATAGAAATGCTGCTGCCACTATCAGGCAGTTAGCGTTAAACATTTGGGTGCAGCAGGAATCAAAGGTGTGCAACTGCACTGCTGTGCTCCCTGAATACACCCTTGGATGTTGTGAGACATGAACCATATCAATTAGGATGTGCTTTATATAGCTCATTGCTCCATCTCTTGTAGATCAAATGCAAGCTTAACGATCTGCTTGCTTTCTCAAGCCATTTGCCAAAATCAAGAGCTGGAGGGTAAATTGATGGCTAAATCGGGACTGAGTTAGGACTGAAAGGAGTAGGAAGAGAGAAATATTTTGATAAGTTGGCCTCTAGGGCATCTCAATGATAATGAATACTGAAATAGTCCTGGAGGAAAACATACCTATGTCTATAGGTGACCAGGTAGAAGACTTTCTCTTTGTTTTGGATTCAAACAAGTGCACAAAGATCTGTGCTTCTTAATCTCCAGTATTTTCTAATGCAGCTCTTTTCTATGAATGAACAAGCTCCACCTGCCACGAGTAGCAACTACTCATCTGCTTAGGAACACAGGTTGAGATGGGCATTTTGCTCTGGTGTTGCACTTTTTGCCTTAGGGTCCCCATTGAATAAGTAAGTCCAGTCCAAGGTCTCTGTCCTGAAATTTGAAACCCTAAGTGGATAGATAGAATGTGTTTATTTATTTATTGCTACTTGCTGCAGCTGAATTTGCAAACTGCAGATGGAAAACAGTAGTATCCATGGAAACTTCACTTAAACATATGGGTTTGCAATTTCCTTTCTAGTCCTTTAATTGAGAATTGAGCCACGCTACAGCATGGGTGTTTATTCACTAAAAAAACAAAATCACAATATTCCTAAACAGACTTTGAGTACCAATGGCAACTGTGCAATTTGATAATGCACTGCATCACAACTGAAAAAAAAATCTGTATTAAATACCTTTTCATCAATTTGCTATTTAAATCCCAAATATACTGATTTTATACTCTTAACTGAACCAAAGTTGTCACTGAAGTTAAGTAGTATGTAGAACTGGTTGGAAACTTGTAATGAACTATTCAGTCTGTGAATGTTGCTTCATCTTTACAGTAGTCCCCAAGTGGCAATTTCTCAAATGTATTCACAGTTCACAATGGTGATAGGGATATTTTAACTAAATCATGTTTGGCACGCTTTAGTTATAGCGCCCCCACTGTTAGGGTAATGATATGAATTTGGGGTGTTGGGGTAACAATATAAATTTTGGGGAGTACTGGGTGTGCAGCTGAATGAAGTCTTTTTTTCCTGTGTCTCAGCAGAGCTGCTGGTCACAAGGCAGGATAATATATTAAAAATAACCTTGCAAATGCTTAGGCAAGTGGTTTTCTAAACAAAGTCATAGCATTAGAGTCTATTGTATAAGAAGAACAAGATGAAGCCCACCAACTATCATCAGGAGATAAAGCGGAAGTACAGCTTTGGAGATGGTGCTGAAGTCAGCAGGAAAACTAGAAAGAACCAGCAAGAAACCACAACTGACCAGGAGAAGTGAAGGTCAAAGTCTTACGTATGCGCTCTTAGCAGAGACATGTAAATGAATGAAATGCATAGGCAATACCATGCTAAGGAAACAAACAGTAAACAGAGGTGGAGTTTGAAATGGGAGGAAGAATGGGTGGAACCAAAGAAGGGATGAGAGCTGAGTGAATGTTAACATGTATGAACCAAGGTAAATAAAAAGTAAAAAGAACTAATGGTCAATGCAGGTCCCCTGGTTCACTGTGAGTGTTTTAATTAGAGCAGCTTCTGAGAGCCGCTCTACTTAAAGTGCCTTCCCGGCCCCCAACCCTGGAGCACGTTTAAAGATGCCCTGTGTCAGTGGCTTCTGTCTCATTTGCCCTGCTTCTGTTCTCCAGGAGCTGTTCCTGCTGGAACTGGGAGACCCTGTGTCTTTGGCAAAGGGAGCATAGGGCCTCTGGTTTCCTGATTCCAGCAGGGCAGGGCACTACAGGAGAACCAAGGTGGAGTAAACTGGAGAGTATTCACTGATATTGGCTCTGTTCCCTGCATCTCCCCATGGTGGGGGGAACAGTGCCCTGACAAGAGTAAACTGCTGCATGTAGACACAGCAATTTTGGAGAGCTCCAGGGAGGATGTGCAGGAGAGGGCTATATATATGTGTACAGCTGAAGTGCTCCATTTTTCATTTGAAGTGCTTCCTTCAAATGTTATGTCATTTGCCACCTTTAGATTCCCCCTTTTAAGGACGGGAAAATGCATGATGTGAAGCACTTCAAGATCTACTGATTAATGAGACTTCATTAATACTGTTCTTATTGGACAAATGGTCACATAGTATGGGTCTTTTCCCTGGATGGGTAAGTGTAACTCAAGCACATCGGTCACCAGTGCAAATACTCAGACAATAAATTTGTTTCCTGACTTACGCAACATTCACAGTTTTGGCAAGTATTGCCCAACTGCAAGCTGCTCTCCTAAAGGGAACTGGTAAGGTTTGCGGACTAAGGGAAAGCTCTCAAAAATGTGAATGAATATGAGTGGTAACAGTTTTTTACAGTGCCTACTTACCTGTGTAAGTTGAATTAGTCATAGAATCTCAAATGTTTTTGAAGGCTCAATAAAAATTGTGGGGGCAGCGGGGGTGAGAAATCAGCAAAAGGTTTTCATTGTATTCCTTCCCCTACCCCTGAGAAATGGCAATTTTTAAACAGTGGCAATCTTATAGTTCTGCCAAAACCTGAATGGATTTTCAGAAGACAAAGAAAAGGTACTTCTGTAGCCCGAGGGTATTCCCCCTGTTGAATATCAAAGGTTTGCTGTGAACAATGGAAGTATGAGAGCTTGTTGAAAACAAGCTCAGGAAAACTCTTTCTTATGGGAAAATGTTAGGCAGTTGAAAAGTAGGGGGGTCATTCTCACCTCTGCCTACAACCAGGCCCTGACCTTTCACTGGCCTCCAGAGAAGGGAGTGGGGCGGTGTGGGGAAAGGCAGCTCACTACAAGATTATGGCTTATATTTCCATTTCCAAATGCAGCCCATTTGGCAGAGATACTTCTAACATTTCTCCTGCATAAAATATTACAAATCGTACATTTCTCTATAAAACAGAAAAATGAATTTGAATTTTAATAAGAAGAAACCACAATGTGCACAAGGATGAAATTATACTTTTTCTCCTTCTTCTTCTTCTGTTTCTTGTCCCCAAGGCTTTTTCAGTAGGCTGGTATCATTCTAGCTTTAATTGCCTTCTGTGCTTCCAAAGAATATTATAATTAAGATCTACAGCTAAAATCAACATGTATTAGACAAACAATCTTGTATAACTCAATGTGTTGATCAGATCTAAAATTAATGGAGGAAAATATATTCTGAAGCAAAAACAGGCTACAATATTAATCTTTTGAATGAAGAAGCACAATAGTTGCTTTAGCTATAACAACTGTGGACAAATGCTCTCATTAAATTTAACAGAGCGAAGAAGCCATTGGGGTGGATGCATGGTTTTGTTACCTTATCTTTTTATTATTGTTCAACTCATCAGAAAATGACAGTTTCATTAAAATATGCCATTGTAATTAAAGTATGACATTATTTTACAATCAGAAGCAAGTCAAGCAATTATGATTCCCTTTAACATGAGATACAGCTTTTTCAACTTAATTATGAAATTTGATTAAGAGGAAGGAAAGTTGCTCAGAACCTTCTTGTTTGCAGACTTTGTGCAGAGCTTTGTTGCTCTGGGGAAGCCAAGAATAGTGGAATGCCCTTTTCCACAGCCCAGATGGTAAGGTGAGAGTAGAAAAGGACCAAAATAAGGATAGGATAAAAAAGATATATGCTGTTATACAGCACTTCAGTAAAAGAGAGAAGCTGAACATGTGGTTTTGGCTGCATCTACATTATATTCAAGTAGACGGATTCATTAACTAGTCAGTAGTTCCACATTAAAGTCATTGCTTATTTTGCAATTTACTTCAGTGGCCAGGTCCACACGAGCAGGGGCATGCCCACAAATAGTAGTGGTACAAATGTGTGCCGCTACTTTGTGCCACAGTGCATACCCCTGCCTGTGTGCTTTGCAGTGGGACACATTCTTCCACATGCTACAGAGGGGGTTGGCTGCAGCACGGGGTGCCTGAGCAGGAGCTAGCCATCCCCTGCGCTGAGGCACCCTGTGCCCTGACAGCAGGGGAGTGGCACATGGAGTGGCCCAAGGCTGCCTGCTCCAACATCTCCGCGAGCCGCACTGAGGACCCTGCACCCCAGGCAGCCACTGCACACGTGGCTGAGGTGCAGTGTGCCTTGAGACAGGGAAGCAGGTAGCCCAGGGCCGCCTGCTCCCCTGTCTTGAGGCACCCCATGTCCCAGCCAGCCAGGAAGCAGCTGGCTGGGGCCCAGGGTGCCTCAGCACAGGGGCTCCACAGCAGATGGAGATGGGAAAGCAGTTTATGCTGGCCTGCCTGCTACCCCGTCTTTGCATTTGTCTCAGTGCTTACCACTTTGGCGTGGTTGTGCTGCTTTTTTCTGGGATTTTTTTTTTTTTTGCTACCAGGAAATCCCAGTAGCAAATTTTGTCCCAGCGCTGCTCATTAGTAGTGCCACACACTGATTAATGTGCAACTTGTGGGGTTTGTGGCACTGCAAAGAGATTTGCAGTGCAACAAACCACATGTGTCTGCACATCTGGATCCAGCCAGTGAGACCAAATTTTCAGTCCTGGTACACATGAAAACCCCTGGGGGATTAAGAACTTTGGTTCTGTGGAAAAGCTCTCTCAACAACTTTCTGTATCCTTAGAAGCTAAAATATATGTTAAAATCTGGCATGAGCGCTTAGTTGTGCCAATGAATGAATATGTTTGTGCTAGGATTGGCATGGTCTCCCTCAAATCAGGTTAGCTGGCACAGTTTAGCACTCAAGAAAGAAGAACCATTTTATGTCTTTTACAGCCACAACAACAATGTCAGCATTCAAAATGTATAATAAATACTAACAAGGACAGTAATGACTCAAAACAAAAAGTGGAACTAGACTTCCTGTATGTCAGTTAGCATTGCCCAACTGCTCATTTAATACAATTGACGGAGAACATCATGCAGTTAAAGTCTGAAGGAAGAAATAGGTTGTTTACAAGGGAACATGCATGTAAAGTAATCCTTATCACAAGTCCCCTCTGAAGTACTGCATCTAATCTTGCTCTACGTTTACAGGAAGAATCATGTATTATCAGTCCCTTGAAGAGGGACTGATGATAAGTTTCTCTTGACCTAAATTTTTTCCCATATAAATACTTCTGAACTTTAAACTGAAAAACCTCATATAGAGCTAACTTTCATATAAGATGTATTATAGCTAAAAGGTTCTTAGAAGCCAGTTCTCTACACGTACAGGATGCATCTACATGAAACGTTTACTGTGCAGTTGACCAATTAAATGCACAGTAAACATCTCAGCATTTGCCTATATGCCTCTATTATGGCACACAAAACTAACAAGCTCCACAACAGGGCGGTACTTGTAAATACTTGTAAATACAAGTACTACCCTGCTGTGGAGTCTTTTCATGTGCAACAGCCAGCCCTAAGCTGGCTGCTTCCCTGTCTCCGCATGCTGCTTAGAAGCTGGCTGGGGCACAGTGTACATCAGTGCAGGGGGCTGCTTGCCAGCTAGCCCCACACTGCGGCATCCTGTGCCCTAGCCAGCCCCTCGCATGCAGCACATGGGCCCAGTTGTAGCAGCCCTGGGCTGGCAGGCTGGCCCCCTGGGGTCCCTACCAGCCCTGACTGCTCCAACCAGGCTCCGTGTGGTACGCACAAGTAAACTCCAGAGCAATTTGCTATGATGTTTAAACCCAGTACATTCAAATGGCATGCCTGGGAGAAAAAAAATCCACAGCAATACGCGCTGAAGTTTATTGGTCCACATTAATTGCACATGTAGACATGCCCACAGAGTTCACTCCACAACTAAAAAATGCTATGGTGATCACTAACCTCTGTTTTCATTCTTGCGTACTGGTACATGTCCCCCCTAGGCATCCAGAGCATCATAGATTCATAGAGTCAGAAGGGACCTCAGTGGGCCATCTAGTCTGACCCCTTGCCCCTGGCAAGCAAGAAAAGAGTCACCAAACCTGGGGTCATGTGATCCCAGCCAGGTGCCTGTCCAGTCTATTCTTGAAGACCCCCCAAGGATGGGGCAAGCACCACCTCCCTTGGGAGCCCATTCCAGATTCTAGCAACCCTGACCATGAAGAGCTTTTTCCTAATGTCCAGCCTAAACCTTCTCTCTAGTAGCTTATGGCCTAGTCGTTCCAGGGGGTGCCCTGGTGAACAGATCGTCACCTACTTCATGTTGCTCTCCCCTTATGAATTTGTATGCCACCACTTGGAGAGGTTGAAGAGGTTAAGGTCCCTTAACCTTTCCTTGTAGGGCCTTCCCTGCAGGCCTCTAATCAGGCAAGTGGCTCTTCCTTGGAGCCTCTCCAGGTTGTCTGCATCCCACTTGAATGGCAGCATCCAGAACTGGACACAGTACTCCAGCTGCAGTCTGACCAGTGCTGCACAGAGGGAGAGAATCACTTCCCTGGACCTGTTTCTGAAGCACCTACGGATGCATGGCAAGGTGCGATTGGCTTTGCCAACTGCTTCATCACATTAGCGACTCATGTTCATCCTGGAGTCAGTAGTGACTCCAAGATCTTTTTCTGCCTCAGTGGAGCTGAGACAGTTACCGCCCAGCCTGTAGGTATGATGGCAGTTCTTCCTCCCTAGATGCTGCACCTTGCACTTGTCCTTATTAAATTGCATCCTGTTGCTCTCTGCCCACTTCCCCAACCTGTCTAGGTTGGTCTGGATCTGGTTCCTCCAGAAAGCGGGCCAAAGAAGTATACACCTCTTTGCTAGCTACCCCCTGCTTCCACTTCCTGTTTGCCTCTTTTTTTGCCCTTAAGGTATCTTGGATGCCCCTGGTTAGCCAAAGGGGCTTCCTGGCTGCCTTGCCCCCTTTCCTCTGCCATGTGATTGACTCACTCTGAGCCCAAAGAATGGTTTTCTTGAGGAATGTCCACCCATCCTGGACCCTCAACGCATCCAAGTTCTTAGTTCCTAGCACCCTACTACTAATCCCCTGAGTCTATTAAAGTCAGCTTTTTTAAAGTTTAGCATCCATGCCCTGCTGGGTGTAATGCCTGCCCTTTGGTGGATAGTGAATTTTATGATTTGGTGATCGCTGTCCCCTAAGTTGCCTTGAATCTGCAGGTCCCCCACCAGGTCATCCTCTGTGGCCAACACCAAGTTGAGCATGGCATTGCCCCTGTTGGGACACCTTACCTCCTGTGTTAGGTGGAGGTCCTGAATATAGGTTAAGAAGCTGTGAGAGCAGTTAGATCAAGCTGACTGCTCTTCTCAGTATATGTCTGGGTAGTTAAGGTTCCCCATGACTACCATATCTCTAGACCTCACAGCTTCTTCAACCTGCTTGGAAAATTCCTGGTATAGCTCGTCATCCTGGTGTGGCGGCCTGTAGTAGTAGAGCCCCCCCCTCCCCCCAATATCCCTTTTATCCCGAGCCCTTTGGATCCTAACCCACAGAGTCTCTGCTTGACCACCCTCTAACCCTAATTTGAGTAGGGAAGATGTGTACTCTTCTTTGATATAGAAAGCAACTCCCCCACCTTTTTTCCCTGCTCTATCTCTCCTATACAACCTATAGTCCTCTATTCCCACCACTCGGTCATGAGAAGAGTCTCACCAGGTTTCAGTTAGTCCCACTAAGTCAAAGTTGCTCACTAGCAAGAGCTATCAGTGCCAGGACTGTTTCAGCTTCACTCAAAAAGAGCAAAGAGGACTGAGGAGATGGTTTAATACCATACACAAATTGTCCTTATTTCTTATCCCTGGAGCTGGTCACTACTTGTTTGAAAATTATTTATTTGATTGAAATGATTTGACCTCTAATTGAGCTGGTCAGATAATGAACATCTGATTTGCATAATTGCTGGAAATATTTTGTTGAATAAACTATTCACGCATATTATTCAGCCTGCTGTGCCCTTCACTCTGAAAGAACTTCCTCACAGTAACTTTCTCCTGCAGAAAAGGGTACATTGCCTTCAAAAGCTCATTAATACTAAAGAGATTACTAAAGAAAAGACATGACACTCCCTTCTGAAAGGAAATGACACTTCCTTCTGTCAGAGGTCTCTGTGATGTTCCCACCAGTTCTCTTACTTCAGCTTAAAATGGGGTTGGGAAATAGAGGCAGCTTGTTAAAATCAGTAGTGTTGGGAGTAGGTGCTGTAAGGCCTAGGTCCCATTTGGCATGGTGTCTTTCTGACAAATTATGTCAGAATGTGGAAGGGGTGACTGTATCCCTCAGCTGTGCTCTGGTATTATTTTATCACCCACCATGACTTTAATCTTCCTTCAGTTAGGGAGCTGATTCCCCTCAGTGATACACTGGGGCCTGATGGAGGAATTCCTCCATGGGGCGCCTTCTCCTCTACACTCCATCCTTACCACTCCCTTGATGTTGTTCAGTGCTCTTTTCCTGGGTGCAGTCCCTTGTGCTGCATATAAAAGACCTATCTGGGCCACCTGGAATCTATGTCAGGCCCTTCTGTTGGGCCTCAACGAAACACCTCAGTAGGGCGATCCAGATTTTGACCAGCATTTCAACTAGCATTCATCTCCTAGTGTGAATCAACTGACAGGGTGCCAATGTGAACTCAACTCAATTTCTTTTAACAGTCCCAAAACTATCCAGAATCAAATCGATGGGCATGCATTGTCTTTGGGATGAATCCCACCCTCTCCAATCAATTCTCTTCTTTTGTAGTCTTGAAGAGAACCAAAGTCAAACAATCAACTTAAGTCTCTTCATTCATCCAGGGTGGATCTCCCCCTGTCAATTTACCTAACAGTCCCAAAACAAGCTAATCAATTTGAAAAATGAAAACCCATGCTGGCTGGCTTAATTGCCCTATTCACAGCAGGCTCATGATCCTGAGCCGAGTACCACCCATCTCCTTGAGCACCTGCTTCCGTCCAGAGCTTTGACTTTCCTCAGTGTGCCACCCCCAGCACTCCTTCAGTAGTCCTCAGTCTGGTTTGTGATCCTCTGCTGTGCACCACCTCGCCACATTTGGCTGTAGGTAGACATCAGGCAGAGAGTTTCCTGGCATCTTTTCTGCTTTGATGCTGTAGTTTCACCCCAGCTGTCCCTCTCCTGGGCTGGAAGTACCTCTGCAGAGTCTGCTGCTTCCAATCTGGACCGAGCACTGGCTCTGGAAGTGTTGCATGGTGTTTTGGTCCCTGACAGCATTCCCTGTCCTGACTGACTTAAGTGGAAGAGAAGGGTTACCGCCCCCCGGTCTCCCTCCGTTCCCAGGACCTCTCTTTTCCACACATCCCTCCCCTTAAGATTCCACTAGGTGCTCTTCACCGATTACCTGATGCAACTGGTGTACCTTTTGGCAACCCTTTCAGTGTTACCTGATTCATTTCTGGTCCTTCTCATAGATGGCATCAGGATAGAAAATCTGCCACTACATTCATCTTCCTCTGCCTCAACAGAGAACTGGAATGGTTGCAATGCTAAGGCCCATCGCATTATTCAGGCATTGTCCATTTTTGCAGACCTGAGCCATTTCAGTGGAGCATGGTCTATGATCAATTTAACGTCATGGCCTAACAGGTAGTATCTAAAATATTTCACTCCTCACTTTAAGGCTAGGCACTCCCTCTCAAACACAGCATACCTCCTCTTATGTTCGTTAAGTTTTCTGCTGGCATATGCTACTGGCCTTTCTGTTCCTTCCACCATTTGTGAGAGGACCACCCCCAGATGTACTGGCCTGCAGAAAAAAAGGCTGTGTAAAGTCAGGTGAGTGCAAGATGGCTTCTTGACATAAAGTTGTCTTGACACCTTCAAATGCTTATTGGCAGCTAGCGTCCCATTTGATTGGGCTGTTACCTTTTACATAGATAGTATCAGTCAGAGGGCTTGTTAACTTTGTGAATTGGGGAATAAACCTGAGGTAATAGCTGGCCAATCCAAGGAAGGCCCACATTTGTTTTTTATTCTGTGGGGGGCCATAATTTTTTTATTATATCTACTTAATCCACCGGTGGCTTTATCTGGCCTTGCCCTATTAGAAACCCCAGGTATTTGGTCTCCCCCTTCCCCAGAGTACATTTCTTTAGGTTGGCCATTAGGTCAGCCTATCTCAGTTCCTGTAAGACTGCTCTAACTGCCTTCACATGGTGGTTCCGCCCTTCTGTGTAAACCATCCATATATTGCTCTTGAGGTGGCACTAAGCAGGAGGGGGCCTCAGATAGCCTGCATGGGCACTTGGCCAGCCTGTGGCAGTGCTGGGACAAGAAACTCCCCTATCCTGGGCTCCTGCCTGCATCACCTGAGTGCAGGGGCACAGCGCGAGCTCCATGCCAGCATGCACCACTCGCTGGGGCAATAGCACGGTCACAGCACTGCACTGCAAAGGTTGTGTGCCTTGGATGGCAAATGTTACCATCCTAAACAATTGTCTGGCATAGTTCTGTCAAATAAGAGGGTGGGGGGGCAACAGCATACCCCTGATGTGGAGCTAGTACCCAATCTATCAGCCGCTGGAAAGTAGCTGCAGCTCCATTAAGACTGAAAAGCATCCTTGTAAACTCATACAGCCTGCAATGGGTTCCAAAGCGCTGTCTTTTCCTAGTCCTCTGCTCTCAGCAGGATCTGCCAATAGCCTTTTGCTAAGTCGAAAGTTGAAATAAACTTTGTTTGCCCAATTCACTTTTAAAGCTCTCCCTCTTGGGGCATGGGAAATGCATTGAACTGGATAATTGCATTCAACTTACAGAAATCAATACTCAAGCAAAGTGTGCCATCTGCTTTTGGAACTGTCATGATCAGACTCCTCCAGGGGCTTCATGGTGACCCCCCGTTCTAACATTTTATTCAGTTTTCTTTGGTTGGCTGGTATCGATGATACAGTATCCTTCTCCACTTCTCAGACAATTTCCCCTTCTGGAGTAATGATCTTATGTCTGGCCCCTCTAGCTCTCCCCAGGGCTTCACTAAAGATGTCTGCAAACTCCCAGACTACATGTCTCAACTGTGCTTGCTGTCCAACTGTAAGAAACATCTAAGGATGCCCTAAGGATACTCTGTCTTTAAGTCGTGCCTGCCCTACATTTGCTTCACTTCCCACCCAAACGTCTCTCTTTTGGGGAGTGGAGCGGCCAAAAGGCCTTTCGATTCTTCCCATAACTTTAGCAGATTCACATGGTAAATCTGCTTCTCCTTTCTATGCCTGGGTTGGAGTATCTTGTAATCAACCTCATAGAATCATAGAATCAAGGGAGTCAGGTCGGAAGGGACCTTGTAGATCTTCAAGTCCGCCCCCCTGCCTGGGCAGGATTAAAAACTGGGCTCAAATGATTCCAGCCAGGTAGGCATCAAGCCTCCTCTTAAAGACCCCCAGGGTAGGAGCCAGCACCACTTCCCTTGGAAGTTGGTTCCAGCTCCTAGCCGCCCTGACAGTGAAGTAGTGAACCTAGCCCATCTGCCTCATGATTTCAAACAGGCCTTGCCAGCAGGTCAAAAATGTGCTTGTGGAACTGTGAAGGGGGGCTAGGACTTGTCTTACCTGGAACTCCCACTTCCTTGGGTTCTTATCTTACTGCTCCTTTTGCTTATTTTGTGCATTTTGTAAGTTATCCATATCTACCCTGTTAATGACTTGCAGCTTTTCCCTCATGGAGGCCACATATCGAGAGGGTTCCACTCCGCTGCCTTCATCCATCTCCCACTCTTTGCAGACCAAGTCTAATAAACTCTGTGGGGAATGCCCATACAGCAATTCAAAAGGGGCCTAGCCCCAGGAGGCCTGAGGTGCTTCCCTCACTGCAAATGAAAGGCAGCCGGGGTGTGGGCAGGAAGAACAGCTCCCGTCACCTATGGTCCTCTTGGGCACAGCAGAAAAGCATATGCTAAAGGGCCCCATTAAAATGTTCTCACTAGCGCATTAGCTTGAGGGTGGTAGACTTGGCTGGTGCTGTGCACACCCTTGCTGCAGTTAGTAAGAGTACTCTGGCATCTCTTCTGCTGTGATGCCATGGTCTCTCCCTGGTTGTACCTCTCTGGGGACGGAAGTACTGTTCTGCCCTCCACGCCCCCCAATGCGGACCGAGCACTGGCTCTGGCAGTGTGCTGTGGTGCTCCGTTCCTCAATAGTGTTCCCTCTCCTGCCTCAGGTAAGTGGAAGAGAAAGGTTACCCTCAGGTCTTCCTCCATTCCTGGGGCCTCTCCTTTCACAAAAAGAAATGCAGTAGATGTATATTTGACCTCTAGAACAGGGCTGTTCAATTTAACAGCCAGGGGGGCCACACACCACGGGCTGCACTAGCAGGTGCCACCACCCATTCCCCTCAGGATTTGCCACTGTACCACATGTATGGGCAGCTCCACTCCCACACTTGATGCACATCCTTCCTTTTTCTTGGCTATAGGCTCCACTGCTGCATTGTGCCGTTTCCTCAGCTGTACCACCCCACTCACTGGGGCAGAAGCAACAAATGAAAGTCAGAGAAGGGAGAGGGAGCCCAGAGATCACAACTGAAGCAGCAGCCAGAGCAATGGGGGGGAGTGACAGCCCAGGTGAGCCTGGGGACCACAGATTAACCCTTTCTGGGTCACACATGACCCTTAGGCTACAGTGGGACAGCCCTGCTCATGAATGGTGACTATGAATATATTAGCTAAATTCTGTTGTTACATTGATCAAATACAATGTATTTGAATACAATGAATACATTGAATACAATGTAACTTCACTGAAGTCCCTGGTGCTACTTCAGACTTACAAAGCAGAATTTCTCCATTATGGTTTATGCTGGATCCTTATGTCTTAGATAACATTTTACTCCCTATTTTGTTGGGTGATATTGGCAGGACCACATTACTGTGATAATCTCATATTTGGAATCTCTTTATTCATCTCTTTGGTCAATTTCTTATTTTCATATATTATTTTTGCCAGATGCTGTGAGTGAATTGCATTCACTTATTCAAAATGTGGGATATTCTTCTCAGATTTCAGATGTCCCAGGAGAACATTTTTAAAGTATTCTTTTCATGAGGCAGCATTATTTATAGACCTTTTATTAGGCGTTTCCTCCAAAAGCATCTAAGAATTTCTACGCATTCAGCTACCCTAATTAATTCAGAGAGCATACAGTAAAATGTGAGAGACACTTCTGAGCCAAAACAAACACTACTTTTTGAACTGACTGACTGGCAAAATATGCAGATCCAGGCAAAGTATGCCTGTGAATATAACAATGGCCAATAATAATTTGTTTAATTCTGTCTCTAGTCTTGTTGAAAATCCTATCACAACACTAGTCAGTAATACAACTGAGATCAAGTTTCCAACATAGTAGTTGATGAACAATGAAGCTGTAAACTGATTGATCTTTTATTTTTTTGAAGTGGAAAGAGTCTAGGCTAATTTTTCTAAATTGCATGTGAATTCTTAAGAGGGTGTCTTTCTTTTTCCTCTAAATCTCTTTCATGTCAACCATGTCATAAGAACAAAATAAGTTGCAACTTCACATAAGACAAAAACATTAGACGAGTTCTAAGGGCTTGCAAAGTTTGGCATTTTCAAAGAAGCCTACGGGTAAGCAAGTGCCTGGTAGCCATTAAAAGCAGATGACTGACTTCTTTAGTTCCCTTTTGAGAATCCAGCGTCAGTATTCCAAAGTAAATTAGATGTCCATGTGATCTGGGACACAGGCCCTCACTTTAAATATATCACAATTACATTTAAATAAGCCCTACACTCTTTAAATTCATCCCAAGCCTTGTTTGAATTAACAAATGTAAATCAACATAACCTCAAGATGTCTTTATTTGCATCCGGATCTAAAAGCTATCACATGCCGGAGGAAAACAATACATTATCTTTCACGAGAGTGGACATTCTTAACAGCACTCGGCACTTACATAGTCGTACCATGTCTTTGATACATTATCAGATTTTTACCACTGGAGTGGAACTAGTGGATGATGAAGACAAAAGAGTGGAATATGAGAGAATCCTGCGTCTTTGACAGCAGTAGGTGTGGGAGCCCTAGAAAAGGCTGAAACTGACTGATGTTTCCAGGATGTGATTTTCACAATAATATATAAGCACAATGGTGACTAGGAAGCCATCTCTACCTGTAATAAAAAATAAGCAGAAGAGTGACGTTTTCAAGAGCTTAAATAGTCTGTGAGGCAAAATGAAAAGGAAGAAAGACTTTCAGATATCTTGATCAGCGAATCCAGGATTTGGGGGTGCAGCACACCGCCCCTCAGAGCATGGGGGAATGGGGACAAGACATGGCTGGAGCCCCATGGCCAGCAGAGGATACCAGGGAGTTGGGAAGAGAGCACCCGTATGAAGTGGAGGGTGCCTGCATGCCTCTGTCCATGTCCCTAGCTGACCCTGCCGTGGGGAGCCCCAGAGTTGCTCCTATCCCATTCCAAATAGGGGCTGTGGGGACCTCTGGTTGCAGCGTGCAAGTGCCACTTTCCAGTGACTGGTTCCTGGCCTCCCCTCCCATGCAGGTATCCCCTGCTAGTCAGGAGCAGATGCTGGAAGGAGAAACCTGTGTGCTGCCACCACTGTGACAGTTGGCTCCCACACAGCTGCTCCCTGCCATCCAGATCTGCAGGTTTGGGGCTACCCCTCCCCCTCCTCACCCCACGACTGTGTCAGGTGGGAGAAACTGTAGGCAGGTTCCTCCTTGCAGTGCCTGCTCCTGGCAGCAGGAGACACCTGTGGGAGCACCAGGGAGAGATGCAGAAAAAGAAAACCTCCCATTGCTCCAATCCCTAAATCTTGGGATCTGCTTGTGCCTGGGTTAGCCAGGGACAGTGGTGGTGGAAGGCAGGGTGACCACACCTCTGACCCCTTTTGGGCAGAATTGTTTGAGTGTTCAGAGAGAGAGGGTGGCCAACTGAATTACTGGTGTCACTCCATTGTACTCAGTAGATCTATGCTAGGAATTAATTTAATAATGGGTAAAATGACCAAATCAAATATGTGGCTAGAGTCTCAATCTTATTTTTATAAAAAGACTTTGGTATTTAAGCGCTCGGATTTAATTCCATTAGGGTATGTGCATAAACCTTGTCACTAACACTTCCTCCAATCCTCCATGCATACAAATCTCTCACTTGAGGTTAGTGGGACCTTGATCCTAAGCTATCTGCACAGCTGGCATCCTGGTTTGTATAGTTACAACTTGAGCTCTGCTCTCACTTGGGTTGACTACAAAACTATTTGTAATATGAGAATGCAGATTAAATTGCTTGTGTGCTGTTAAAACTCTATTCCCTTTGTAGGCCTAGGACAGACAAGTAAGTTCTTTGCAGGTCACTGGGAAAGAATCAATGTTTCAGCTTAATGTAGCATAAAGTGTCATGTGATCTGTCCCTAGAAGTCATAGCAACACACATGGCAGGAAGTGGTTAGCACTTGGATCTCAAGGGGCATTTTGCTTCCTGGCTGCTTGTACCTGGTCTAGACTGTTCCGGGTGCTGGTCAGCATAGAGCTCCACAGTGATACCATAGACCGTTAGGTGCTTTTGGAATGTTTAAGCCCAATATGTTCTTAATTTAAGGTTTTGGAGAACTGAGGACCAGATTCCCAAATTAATTTAAGTCTCAAAATTTGTGTGGGAATTAATGAGATTTATGAAACCTCTAAATGTAGGTTAAATGCTTGGCTGAGTTGCGTGTTTTCTTAAAATCTTCCAGAGTGCTAACAGCTTCCCTTTGGAAATGTAGTCCCAAACAAGTATGTTTTAGGTCTTGTACCTGGCGACTATTTTGCTGTGTACCTGCATCAGATCCTTGCAATGGCTGTTCCAGCAAAATTCCCATTAACTTTCAGATATGTACTCCCTGCATTGAACTCCTTTGTAGAATTGAATTGCATCACCTTTAGTGTTACCTTTATGGTCACCTTTAGTGTTAGAAGCATTTCATTGTTCGGTTAAAGAGTGCCTATAGATGGTTATACTGCAATCTCTTTGCACTGATTATAAACATAGGATCATTTTATATGAAATCATCACACAGGCACAAGTCATTATCATGACTCCCACAGTCATAAGAGATCATGCTGCAGTGCTTGGAGGATTTTCATAATTTACATGACTGTTCAGAAATGTAGATGCATTTAAAATGCTTCTCTGAAATTATCTGAGCTTCTGAAATTAGAAAAGCAACTTTATTCATGCCATCTGCTTTAAATACTAGAAAGAATTTCTTCAACATTGCAGTATTTCTGCTGCCATTGCCAACCCCAAACTAAGAATTATAGATGAACATTCCAAGTAAAAAGTTAGAGATATTTGCATTGCTTTTACAGCCACTAAAAGGTTTGATTTGGTGTTTTTCAGGTGATGGTTCGAGTTCACACTTATACACTAATATTCCAAAGCACCTGCTTGTGGCAAATAAAAGGCAATTTTCTTGATTTTGTGAAAGCTGGCATGATTCCTGCATCCCATAGTACTCTCAGACCTATCCAATCTCACTTTTTCAAGCAGGTGACTCTTGCTGATATTAACAAAATGAGGTGGTTGGGCCACTGCAGTAATAGGGATACAAAAGCAACTATACAGGTATCTATTATTTCTAAATCCTATGTAATTTCAGTGCCTGAAGTAACCTATAAGGCCTAACCTTTCATTAGGCCCTGTCAACATAGACTATTTTGCAATAAGTGCACCACTATGAAAAATAACAGTGATATTTTGTATTTTAAAGGCCTTATTTTTCAAGCTGCCTACATATGATTATACAGGCAAACCCCAGAAATGCCTGTACACCTTAGCTATTTGTGGGTGTGCATGTCTAGATATCCATTCAGTTGGATTTTTGCATTTGAAAACACCTGATTTATACACAGAATTGTCATACAATTTCAACATTTGAACATGTACATCAGATGTACATAACAGTATGTTCCATTTTTGAGAATCAGACTTTTGTTCCTAATGTAAACACTGAGAAAGTTGTTGTCTTATGACAAAATAGCTTTAGATTGAGATTCAGGTCTGAAATAAATCAAATTAAAAATGAAAAGGAAAACCAGTGTCCATGCCCTCTACCACCACAGCTAACAATTATACTTAAACTGATATTTTCATAGTTTGTATGAATTAATAATAGTTACTATAAATTGTCATTGGGAAGGCCAAACTATTTAAGTTAAGTTGCACTCCTTATTGCTTTTGAGTAAAGTGCCATTCACTAATCTAGCTAAAAAGCAGGCCTCGAGCTAAAAGGGAGGTGCACACCCAGTGTCAGGGAGGGGCCATCACCAGGGAGGATTATACTGCGGTGGCTCGGGGATGCAGGGGGGCAGTCAGGAAGGCCAAGGCGGAGATGGGACTGGGACTAGCTTCCCGGATCAAGGACAACAAGAAGTCCTTTTTTAAATACATAGGGG
>NW_017728947.1:97223245-97235787 GCF_001723895.1 Crocodylus porosus
CGACAGCATGGAGAGGGTCCAGAGGAGGGCTACTCGCATGATCAGGGGGCAGCAGGGCAGGCCCTACGAGGACAGGCAACGGGACCTGAACTTGTTCAGCCTCCACAAGAGAAGGCTGAGGGGGGATCTAGTGGCCTGTTTCATACTAGTCAGATGGGACCAGCAGGCACTGGGGGAGTCCCTGTTCCCCTGAGCACTACCAGGAGTGACTAGAAATAACGGTCACAAGTTGACAGAGGGTAAATTCAGATTAGACATCAGGAGGCGCTACTTCACAGTCAGGGCAGCTAGGAGCTGGAACCAACTTCCAAGGGAAGTGGTGCTCACTCCTACCCTGGGGGTATTTAAGAGGTGGCTAGATAGACACCTCGCTGGGGTCATTTGACCCCAGTACTCTTTCCTGCCATGGCAGGGGATCGGACTTGATGATCTGCTCAGGTCCCTTCCGACCCTACTAACTATGAAACTATGAAACACTGGAAATCACCTTCTACCCTGATGGGTACATATTTCTTTTATACTAAGTACTCTACATTTCTCCAGAGTGCTTGCAAGAAACCTACTCACTTATTTTGAGTGTTCTCTGACCTCAGAAGCTATGGTAGGAGTATAGCCTGCTTCTGTAAAATAGATTATGCCATAATTGGGAGTGATGAGAAAATAGTAGAACTATTTTTTTTAAACAACTTCATGGCATTTAAGGCCACAAGGGACCATGAGACCATTATTTGTGCAAACCCATTTAGTTTGTAGTCTTGTTCCCTGCAGCCAATTAAACTTCACTCAGCTACCCTTGTATAAGTCCACTACCTTGCTTGCTAGAAGCATAGCTTCCAGAAAGGCATTCCGAAATGGCAAATCCACCATTTACTTTGTTGAGTGTTACAATAGCTTATCACTTCCTCTATTTAAAAATGTTGTCCTCTATAAATTTTAATTTATTTAGCTACAGCTTCCAGCCATTGGTTCTTATTATGCCTTTCCCTCCTGTATTAAATGACTCTCATATTTTCTCCTTGTGAGGCACTTGAAGACTGTAATCAAGTCACCACTCTATCTTCTTCTGATAAGGCTAAATAGATTGAGCTCTTTAATTCTGTCACTGAAAAGCATTTTCTTTGTCCTTTAAATCATTTTCATGGCTCTCTTCTGCACCTTCTCCAATTTTTCTCCAATTTTTTAAAATGTTACACTGAAACCAGAGTACAGCATTCCACTAACAGGCTCATGAATATCATATGCAGGTGGAAAATCGGTTTCCTTCCTCCTACTTACTAATGGCCTGTTAGGACATCCATTGAACACAAACATGCTTTTTGTCACAGCTTTGCACTAAGAGTTTGTTCAGAACATCCACTGGATCCATTTCAGAGTCATTTCTGTAAGCAGGGCCTGTATTTCTTGTTTCTAGATGTAGAATGTTGCATGTAGCTCTGTTAGAACACAGTTTTTGAAAGAGCCTGTTTTACTAACTGATCAAGGCTGCATTGAATGACAACTGTGTTTTCCTCATTATTTACCAGCCTGCCAACGTCTGCTGTTTGGAATATTTATTAGCCATTATTTTGGTTGGATCACTGATGCTGGATCATTGATGAAAATGTTAAAAAGTATTTGGCCTCACTACAGACCTCCCTCTTGATTCCTTAGTGATAACTGCTTTCTGACATCTATCAATTCTGAATACACTTTTGAGATCTAGTCATTGCTCTTAATCCATTTAATATGTGCCTTGATACTGCCTGGAAGTAATTGTTAATTAGACTGGTATGCAGTACTCAGCCAATTGCTTTATAGAAGTCAAAATATGTTCTAGCCAGTTACCTTTATGAACGAAGTTTTAATCTCAACAGAGAATACAGTGGACAAAACCTGTTCTCCATAAAACCATATTGATCAGAATTCATTATAATCCTAACCTTTAATGCTTTATCAGTTAGCTGCTCTTTGCATTTCCTGCTTTCCCCATCGCCCCATATAAGTTACGTGACTTGTTTCAGAAAGGCAGGACAAAGAAAAAAAATAGTTCTAGTCAGGGTTCAGTGCTGATTGCAGGGGATGCCGAGTACAGGGGCTATGGCTGTAAGATTGTTATCGCTGTAGGTCTGATCCTGAAGAGTGAACTCTGGCCCTGAGGCTGCCAGAGGGATATGCATGGCTGCCATCTTGCACCATTGTGTCCTTCTTTCCTTTCCTACATGCTTCTATTCCAGAAAAATAAATTTCTCTACTTATGACAGACACTGTTCTTACACTAGCCTTTAAAGAAGAAGATACTCTTTTACACTATCCTTTGAAGAAGAGGAGGCTCTCAGAATAGACAATTAGTCATCTGTTTGTAGCTGTATTTCTTGATATTTTTGTATTTTCTCATTTGTTTCTTATTTCTGCAAACCCATTTAGCAAAGACAGCATTATACAGAGGTAAACTGTATTCAAAAGACAGCCTGCAGCAAACAATAGAAAAGGGGGGGGCAGGATAAGTGCTTCCACAAATTAGCTAAGGTGATCAATTCACTTCCTCTTGACCTAACAGCCACAGGCATGTAAACTTGACTATGGCAACAGCTGAATATGGAAGAGGAAGCAACAACAACAAAAAAACTTCTGCAAATATTTATTCCTCATAATAAGCAGTTGATTGGGCCTGAAGTGTAGAAGATGAAATGCAATACAGAGCAAATACTCTTGGTCACACACTTCTACACCGCACAACCCCAGCAGTAGCTATACCACAGGCAGCAATAAAGGAAGCATTAATATGGTGACTATCAGCATTTTAATTATCTCACCACCTGCTCTGAGCTGAGATAGATCACCAGGTAGATGAAGCATTGGCATGCATGTGGAAGAGGTGGGGTGTTCCTGATCTGAAATCACTGCTATATTTTTGATACTTTTAGCAAATGTTAGTTAGGGCCAGAACCGTATCAGCCATATACAAGTCTCTATTTTGGGCATTGGCATGACTAAAAGATGGATGTTCTGCTCCAAGATTGTGATCCATATAGATAAATGTAAGTGTGTAGGATCCCAGTACAGTGAAAGGGGGAGTTGGATGCTTCAAAGCGGGTTCATTGCACTTAAATGCTTGGCAGCAAGATGCCTAGAGTGACCCACAGGAAACAATGAACACAGAGGGGTGTCTAGACTTCTACCTTTCCCTGGGCTGAGGTACCTGGTTAAGGGTACCTGTTAGACACCTCCTTCCATTTAGGACCCAGAGCAAGCAATCCTTCTCAGAGGGTGAGGAGGATCCTGTTGAGGCAGAGCCAATGGACAGAAGGGCACACAAGTCCTGGAGCCAGGAGGAAGGTATGACCGTGTAGATCTGTGATGAGAGCAGTCTCTGGGGAAGTAAAGGGAGGAAGGCCTGGGTTCCAGCCTGCTGCCAAAGCCATTCATGCATGTGACATTTGCAAATCATTGGTTAGCAAAACTGAAAAATAATCCTGATAGCAGGATCCAGAGCATTCCCTGCCTACCCTTCTAAGGGAGACTTCCCCTTGCCTGTTCACCTTCCGGCCCCATGACTTTCAAATTCTTTTTTGTCCTTTAGATTTGGTTCAGGGAAGAGGTAGAACAGGGCCCCTCCTCAACTCCTTTCCCCGTCTACAGGCTGGCTGGTAAGGAACTCCTCTGGGAGGTGGGAGACATGGGTTTGAATCCCCTCAGACGGAGGACGGTCTAGCACTCATGTCTCTGCCTACTTAGGTGAGTTCTCTGACTGCCAGGCTCTTGTCCAGAATGACAGGTACTGTCCCACCTTCCAGTGCCCTTCCTAAAGGGCAATGGCTGTGGTACCAATCTTTGTACTGAACTTAGAGTTTCCTGTATGTTTTAGATGTGTTCAGAGCACACTAAAGGAATAGGACTCTCTTGATGAAGCTGAAGGCAGGTTTTATCATGCCTGCTTAAACTTATGGAAGGAAAAGTTGTACATATATGCATGCAAAGCTAAACTGAGATTCACCAGTATTCATGAGTTCTACAGCTTTGCTTTCATCATCAGTCTGGCTTTTTTCAGCAGCATTACTTTAATGCTGAAAAGGAAAAGAAGAAGGTCTGATTCAAGTGAGGTGTGACATGGGTAGAACAATATCTAATTGCTATTATTCTTGTAGATACATACTCTGTGTACAGATGTTATTCTTATAAACATGGTATAATGACAACAACAGAACAGAATACAGTGAGATATTTTTCTTGGTTCTTGTACCTGCCATACTCTATCAACTTATTTAATTCTTTCAGCTCTAACCTGGTATTTTTCCAAAAACAGAACTCCCATTTAATTCAGCAGGAGTTTTGTGAAAAGCTCCATATGGCACTAGGAACTATAAAGGGGAATACAGATCAATAGCAGAGTTCACATGCAACAGCATGTATCAATTCTTCAATGAGTATTTTAATAGCTGCATATTGTCATATGCACCATATGACCATATGAAGAAAGCAAGTACCAAGATTGTGGTTTAACTTCGTTTAATTGCATGTCTGGGAATTATCCGCCAGTAACCAGTCCAATACTGATCATCTTTCCTATTGTAATTGGATCTACTTGGTGGGAGACTGATGACAGCCTGCTGTTAACCTGATCCCTGGCAACATTGCTTAATATCCCCTTCCAGTACCACCCTCCAGTGGTTCCCTTGTTAAATCAGCATTAGGACCTCATTTCCTACTTCTTCAGGAGAAGCTTTCTCCAAGCCTGCTTCCAATTCTGGTTACTCAGGGAACCAGACCATCTATTTCTTGGTTATCCACACTAAGTACCTGCCAAGTCACAACAAAAAATGCAATCTTTCAATATAATCTACCCACCATGTCCCTGAACTGCTGAGAGGATGATGATAAATACTTCTTTCTTAACTTTAACAGGTACTAGCACAATGCCTACAGAAAGGCTCAAAATACCTGCTCCCACTCTAATTCAAAGAAGTCAAGTTTTTTCTTCCTACACTGAATGCCCCAGGAGCTGTGGGAAGGGCTTATAAATCCTCCTGTTATCCCAATGTTTCATTCTACAAATCATTCCCACCTTAAGACCCGAAGGGACTGAACAGTCACAAGGTGGGGAAGATGCACGCAGTCCTTAGAAAGAGACAAGGATTTGCTTTCCTCTGTTGGCCTGGAAAACCCTGCTTGCTTCTGAGACCACAAGAAAGATATAAGCTATGTATTCACCTCCTGAAATCTTCTTTAGTGTAGAAAGATCTGTAAGCCTTTTAGGGTTCTTGGAAACATAAAAGTACACTCTGAATAGGATCAATATATATGAGCAGAGACGTAAGCTCTTGTTTATACCTCTCTGAATTGGTCTATAAGGAGCTACTCTGTCCTGCCTTCTACCTAAGAGCTATATAATAAGGCAAAACTACAATTTGATATTATTTAACTCTACTGTGTAGAAACACCTAGGTACCAAGGTTTGAGTTCTACCTTACCAGGTTCTATGCAGCTAATAAAAAAGAGGCCAATGTTCTGCTGTGCCTGTCAACTTATTGAGTGTTTGGCCATTGACTTCAATAGGAAAAGGATTTCTCCCAGTTTTTTTACCCTAAATACTTTGTAAACCTAGCTTTGACAAAATATAAAAATTGAATAGGGAGAGACTGAGTATGAAATCTTGGTAAAACAAGTATAATAACCAACATCCTCTAGTTGTCTTTTACTTAGCTCCTGGCATAGTAACAACAAGTGCATTTGCATTGTATGGCTAGAGACAGACATTACACATAAACCAGTTTAAGTGATCAGAAACTGGTTTAAACCTGTAACAGAACAGATATTCAGTGCACATAAACCAGTTTGAAAATGGCTAAATTGGTTTGCAATAAATCTGGTTGAATGTAGCATCAGACTTAACTGATTTGGCTCAAACTGGTTTATGCAATGTCTGCCCCAGACCCCTTGCTGGTTTAAGTTAAATCAGACTCCCACACCATCCTGGCATGCCCTCTGGGCTGGGCAGAGCTCTGCTCTCTGCTCCAGTGATCTGGGCTGGCTCCTGCCCTCTGCTCTGTACCAAATGCTGGCCTGCCATGGCCCATAAGGCAAATTTCTCCCTCTGTCCCTTCTCCCCCCAACCTCCACTGGCAAACCCTAGGGACCACAGCTGGGGTTTGTCAGCCCAAGCTGTACCTCCATGACTTGCTTGCTGCTGGGAAGGGATGGAGTTAATTCCTCCCTCTGTCCCCTCTCTCCCCCAGAACCCCTGGGGGTTTGGCTGCAGTCTTTGCAGCTTGCCTGCAGCCAGCCAGGGATGGAATTAATTCCACAGCATGTCCTGGAGTGGGGAGAGAGAGGCAAGCCAGTCCCTTGTGTAGAGATTCAAGCCCTGCACCTGTGAGCCCAAAGCTAAGACCTGCAGGACCAGACTGAGAGGTGGGAAGTGCTGGCAAAGGCCTGAAAATCATCACACATACTGGAGCTGTAGTTCATGGAAGTTGCAGACAGCTTCACCAAAGAATGCAGAGGGCTACATTTACATTATAAAGCAGAACATGTAAAAGGTGGAAATACCTAAACAAAGCCTTTCTGATTGCCTGGCTGTAAGGAGGCACTCTGCCCTCAGGATTAGTAAAACTAATCCTTGTCTTCCTGGTTTACATTTTAAGTTCATCTAAATTGTGTATGCTGTATTTTCCTGGGCTGATTTTAGCTTAGGCAAAGATTTTTGGTGGTTCCTTGTAAATTTGCAAATTGCTATGTTTAATACATGCTTGCTTCAGAGAAAAAACCTTTTCCCCATCCCCACTCCTCAGTCTGGCAGAAGCTGTCCCCCCCGCCACTGGTGGCTGGCATCCTGTGTTTTGTGCCAGCCCTGGCTGGTCCCTGGCCACAACCCCCCGGCCCAGCAGGGAGCGGTGAGAGCCTTGAAGGGTCTCTCTTCTTTCCACTTCGGCAGTGACTGGCAGGTGTGCTCTAGCACCCCCTACCTTCTGGCTTCAGCCATTGCAGGCTTGAGGCTGCATTTCCTGATTTAACAGAGAATCTCTGTCCAGTTATTAATCAGTTTAAGCTGCGTGGCTTAGACTAACCTGCAAAGAGTGAATCAATTCAGGCTCAGGCTTTTAGAATGTCTGTCCCTAGCCGCTATGACAGAACTTTGGTTCCATTCACTTATTATACGGATTACTAACACTGGAACAAAATCATTCCTAATACAGGGTAATATATATCAAGGAGTATTTAAAGTTCCTTGTAATTTTAAAAATAAGATATCTTATTAAAGATGGTATGGAATCTGAAACTGTGATGACTGACAGGGGTATTTTTGTAGGTGGATGGAGATAATGAGATGACCTTGACTGTGTGCATGGCATTAAAATAATTTCTGCAAAGTACTGGCAGGCGTGCCACTATGAATAAACTGTATTGCCATGGTGCCGGTCTGGAAAGACCTGTATTCAGTGTTACAGAATACAAAATATGTGGAAGTCTATACATGACTTTGCTTACTCTTTTGCTTTCAGATGAGGTCTGAAAGCTCTTCTGAAAGGTTCTGAATCCTTGAGAGTATGGGAATTGTACAGTTCAGAATACAAGCACTCAGTGGCAGATGTATGAGGCAGGAAATGTAAGTGGATCTTACGTTTTGATTCCTTTCAAGCATTGCTTTTCATGTTCATCTGGCACTGGCTGTTGTGAGCAAATCAGTGTATTTGGGGTTGAAGGTGTCAGCCCAAGAAAAATATGTATGTGCAAAGCCTCCAAACGGATGATGATTTCTCTTGGGAACTGACTTCTGCATGAAGAACATGTGCACAGTGCTAGTTTTGGATTAAACACTGGCACTCATTCACATTGAATTTGTAGAGTATAAATTTGCCTGTCTGGGGCTCTGTCATGCCTCTTCACAGGTTGCAGCTAGAAAGTTGCCCTCCCTCCAGGTGGAAAGTGCAGTATTTTATGATTCTGAGCATTACTAATAACTTTGTTCAAAGAGAAAAGAAAATAGATTGGTCCCACTGAGAAAAAAGCATCTGGCAAGGTGGAGAGAATTGTACTGCTGTCAACATGTAGAGTGCCACCAGTGAGTCAGCTGCCTGAGAAAGCATGATAAAGCACAGTTCAAGGGTCATAGAATATTTGGAAAAATCGGGTAAAACAAAGAGATCCTTCTAGCACAGAAAAGGTTCAGGAGTTGTACTTCATCACAGTCTATCTTTTGAGCTATGTTTACAAGGGTGGTGAGAATTATTCCCTTATATATCTAAGATGTAACAAATATATCCTAGATATATAACACTCCATTTTGGGTATAACGTACAAAAAATTGATTCAAATCTGCAGGACAAAGTATTGGCAACAATCTCAAAGCAGAAAAAAAAGTGAGTTTCTGCAGTCTGGCAAAATTGCTCTAGAGTTGAAAGATGCAACTCTAGAGCTGCTGGGCAATTCATCCCTTGCATGCCACTTGTGACAGGAGATAAAACATTTATTTTCCTCATCTTCTAGAAAATTGTCATAACCAACCACTTATGTCTGATTGCTTTTAAATAAAGTATTAGCCACTCAATATTTCATTGTCCCCCAGCTAGACTAGCAAGGGGTATTATAATGAAATGCTACTACCTAAGAGAGTCCATACATAAATAAGTTGTTTGTTCAGTGGCAGAGAGATCTGCATGAATGAATTCTATGTGATGTTAATAAGTCTCGTCTCTCTTCATCTGTCTCTCTGAATGTGTGTTTATGGGGGTGAGAAAGGGAGACAGAAAGGAAGAAAATAACACACAGGGTTAAGAACTGATATTTTACTTCAGAGACACTATTTCAGATTGCTGCGCATACTAGATTTTTGATGGCCCCCACCAGTCTTTAGGCTGACTTGAATGTAAAGGGAAGCTACACTGTGCCCTTTATGTCTTTTCAAATGATATGATCCTGGTTAAAATCCAAAGAACTCATTAAAGCACATGATCTGCTGCTTCTGCTCCATGGATGGGAGTAGGGTGGGACTGAGACTATATAGATAGAGAGAGCAGTCCCTGCATTCCCCTAAATTACCAAGTTATGGATGGAGGAAGGCTGATTTCACTCACACATATACACATACCCATGGACACACGCACACAGACAGACACACGCAGAGTATGGGCCCTACTGCAGCAAACAAAATGTATACATGTAACAAAAGTATTTCTGGAAAGCAGCAAGCTGCTTCTCTGAAGCCACCACTATGAGAAGGATGATCTCTGGGGAAGTATTCAGTCACTTCAGCTGCCAAACTAGAACGCTAAAGTGCACAGAGCTAGCCCCAATTCTCCCCCTCCCTTCCCCTTAAACAGCAGACTCTGTGGGGGCCCTCTGTGCACAGGTGAATTTCTTCTTCAGTAAAAAAGGGTATTACGTCTCCTTCTCTATAGCAGTCTGCTCCAGTGATGAACGCAATGCCACCAGGGTGTCACAAATGGCAATGCATTGATTGTAAAATGTGACTCTCTCTCTCTGAAAATTAATGTCCTGTCTGTGTGTGGCTGGGCACACAACAAAACTGTCAGAACCAGGATAAGGTCTATCATCAAACCACTCCCAGAACTCAGCATTATGAATGTGATTCTGGTGAAGGAAAATGAACTTTTTCAGAACATCAGGTAGAAATCCCAGCTCACATTCTCGACCACTATTAAAAAGTTGTATTTTTCACTAGAGCCACAAATTAGGGATGTAGTGGGTTAAATTTAAGGATGCAGTAGGAAAGATTGGCTTTACAGGATGCCTGGTACAAGCTGGATACATTTCTGAGATGTCAGTTTAGAAGATTAACTGCTATGAAAAGCAATGAGCTGTCTGGAAACCATTTTCTTCTCACCTTTGAAATGCTGAGCAGGACTGCATCCTTGGCTAATTCCAAAATAACAAGCATCCCACTTGTCAGTTTAGTGGCTCTATCTAATGCTGGATTTAACATTATTTGGACATGTCTACACATGCAAATAAGCCCAACTAAATTTAATGCATATTCAGCTAATATACATTAAGCAATTTTTGGCAGCTGTCTACACATGCAGACATTTGGCTGGGACTAAAATTAGTGCACTTGGCACTGCATGGTATACCAGAGGACTGTGGGTGGGCCCAGAGAGCTGGGCAGGGAGTAGGGGCAGACGCTGCGGCCAGGGGTAGGGACAGGGGTGGATACTGACTTGGAGGGCCCTCCTCCAGTGAAGGACTTATCATGTGTCTGGGACTGGTGAGGATGGTGGCTTGGTGTGGGCCTCCGCGTCAGTGATGGCATCTGGATGCACCCACTGTCCACAGCCCACAGTTTGTGGTGGGCCAGCACTTGGCCAGGGCCCCCCACAGGGAAGAGCAGGAACTGCTGGCGGCTGATGGTAGCATGGGCAGCTGCTCCTCATGTCAGGGTCTGGGGCTGAACCAAGGGTGAGGCAGCCGCTGGACAGATGGCTGCAGCAGCCAGAGAGGAGGACGTGGGTGGGTTTGGGAGTGGGTGCTGAAGGCCCAAGGGCCCCTTTTTTAATGACATATCATGAGAGGCATTGGGCAGAGTGGGGGCTCGGCCAGGCCTTCCCTGAAGGTAGCATTCATAGGGGTATGGCCTGTCTCCCAGGGCACCAAATTGTGGATCAGTTGATGCATATAGGGCATGGACTTTTGGGCATGACTGGATTGACAAATGAAGTCAGTCATGGTCATCCAGTGTGCCCGCAAGACCTTGACCTTTAATGCAGTACTGACACATCAACTGAGAGTGCTCTTGCTCCAACATTCTTCCCGACAGGGCCTCGTAAATGTGGGTGTTCAAGTGCCCACCTCATGCAAACTGCCTCTGCCCCAGAGTGCCAGGAACTCACACACCTCCTCCCAGGTCTAGTTGGGGACCCTGGCAGTTGGCATCAGTGTATACATGGGTGAGGCCAGGGCTGAATGGGAAGGAGGACAATGACATGGTTGCCCTGCGCCAGCTCTCTGGATCCCCATGCAGCTGTTTCTGCATGGCTGACCCTGGATAACTGCCAGCAGCACCCAGCACACTGGCATGGCCAGGTACTGGGACCTGCGTGGCAGAGGCACTTCACCATAGGACCTGCAAGCACAGGAGACAGCTGGGAGAGAGCAGCAGCAGGGAGCAAGTACTGGCCTTGCTTCTAAAGATAGGTAACCCGCAGCTCTGGGGGGATCTCAAGGCTGGGCAAGGGGTTCAGCAAGCTGTAGCCCTTTGCAGTGCACACCTGTAGCCAGGAAACAGCTCTGGAGGGGGGCAGGCCATGGAGAGACAGACTGTGGTCAGTCCGGGGTTGGGTTGCTGCATGGATCAGCAGTCTGGTCTAGGCTACTGTGTTGTGTGCCCCAGGGCACAAAATGGCTGCTGGCTTTTATATCCTGCAGTTTGGGGCTGCCAGAGAGCAGCCCAGCCCTGGGGGAGGAGAAGCTAATAGCTAGGAGCCCTGGAGCTGGGCTCGGGCCGGCTTCCTGGTGGCTAGGCAGACCCAGCACTAAAGTTAATGATGGGTCATGTCTACACATGCATTAATGCGTTTTAACCGATTGCACCAAAAATGGATACCTGCATTTGTAGGTGTCAAAGTTAGGTGCAATTAGTCTAAATTCACCATTTTTAATGCACATTACAGGTGTCCATGTATAGATATGCATGCTTATTGTTCATTACATTAAACTAATACACATTAACACATTACATGTAGATTCACCCTTTGTGCCTTAAATTTAGTGCCAGTCCAACGGTGCATATCAGCCATATTATGGTACAGATTGTCAAATTACTTCTGCTCCTGCAGCTGTTCAGCATCCTCCTCTGCCCTAAATTTCTTGTACTGCCTACAGTGCTGTCCCCTGAATTCCACTGGTATGAAAGACAGGAGGAAAGTACAGATACAAAGGAAAATGTAAGATTATCAGCTTAGACACAGAAGGAAAGTGGTGGTGGGAAATGGTCAGATTTGACTTCTGTAGAGGGTGCTGGGTCTATTCAGAGAGAATAGGTTTCCATAATGTGGAAAGACCTCATTAGGATGGCGGTCACATTGCTTTGTGTACTGGATGTGGAGACAGTACCTCCGTTAAAGATCTGGCATCAAGAGTTGTCCAAATGTTGCCTGAGAAG
This sequence comes from Crocodylus porosus, assembly GCF_001723895.1. Lineage (NCBI taxonomy): Eukaryota > Metazoa > Chordata > Crocodylia > Crocodylidae > Crocodylus > Crocodylus porosus. The sequence goes on from NW_017728947.1 coordinate 97,235,340, forward strand.
TAATCAGGCACAAAGGAAGTGGGGAGGGCAGTAGTGAAATATTTATTGTGACATGATGAAACTGTCAGTATATCCAGAGGTTGCTTTTTCTCAAACCAAGAAAAACTGTTGAGAGCTTTTTAGCTGGGCAGTCAGGCATGGCCCCAGGTGGTGAAATAGCAGAATTTGTCTGAAGTTTGGGGGATTAGGCACATGGAAAACAGTTTCTCTCTGTTTTGAAGGCAGGAGATCGTATACAGAGGTTCTTAGCTGTTTTCTTGATGTGAGTTACTCAGATCTCTCCAAAATAAGTGATTTTGATGGCCAGAGCCAAAGGGATGGGACAGGGAAATCTGGGTGAGGGGGATCCCCTACCCTCCATCAATGCTGACCTTGTGAAGGAACACCTTGAGAAGCTGGATACCTTCAAGTCAGCCGGCCCTGACAATCTGCACCCCAGGGTACTCAA
>NW_017728947.1:97235887-97250721 GCF_001723895.1 Crocodylus porosus
GCATCGTAATTTGCTTATTGGATAAACCCGAGTTTGGGTAGTAACCTTTTATGATAATTTTAACACCTTTTAATCCCATAAGGTAACAGCTATAGGGTAAAATTGTGAGTGGCTCTAAAGCCAATATATTAGCATAAAACTAGGTATAAAAAGCACGTGCATCAGGTGATCAGCAGGAAGGAGGGAACAGAACGGTCATTTCTGTTTTATGCCTGGACTCCCAGTGTGAGTGAGGATCAGATCTTCCCTGGTAATCCCTCTGACAGTGTCGATCGGGGACGCCTGACTTCGCCGGAATCACTTGACATGTACCTGGCATTGAGGGACTATCGATAAGTTGCCAACCCATGTCTGTCTGTCTGTTGTTTTGAGCAGCCCAGTGGCTGATACCCTCGCAGTACCCAGTTGGCCTGCAACAGAATTGATCTAGCTATCTGTTGTTATTATCTGTTATTTACTATTAGCTCTTTAATACTGCATTATTTGCTTATTGCATTTATCTTTTTGTTAACTGTTGTGTGTGTATAAGCTATAATAAATTTGCCTTCGCTTCACTCCCAACTTCGCCTCCTCAATCCGAAACTGAATCAAACAGCCCAGTCGGCCTGTGATAAAATTAATACACTCACAGTGCCCAGCTGGCCTGTGACGAGTGATATATAGATACTTTATGTAATATAAATAAAGGTGTAGATTGTATCTTACATACAGTTCCATGTGAAGGACTAAAAGGGAATAAGCATTCCCTTTATGCCTGCTTTCAGACTGCCTGAGCCATAGATCCAAGTATAAAAGAGTAAATGTAAGCTACCTTCCTGTTTTTCCTCCCTAGAGAAGATGGGCCAAGAATGGATGGATCTAAGATCTCATAGATGGAGTTAAACATTACTATACATCCTCCCTGCCCTGCATAGGAAGTCAGAAGAGTGAAGCCAGCACCTAAAATGTCCTTATTTACTGCTGAAATAGAATTGCTGCTCCAAAAACATGGAGTAAGTAGAGTAGTACTTTTGTGTGAAGGAATGTGTTTGATCCAGCATCTGAAATGCTACAGTTCTTGCCCCTACCACCTAATAGGGCTGTGTGAAATAGCACTATTTTGTTTCAGTTTCCATGTTGACATTTTGATGGGACAGTGTTTCATCTTGAGTTTTGTTTCATTTTGAAACCACTGTTCCATTTTGTTTCGTCTAAACTGTTTTGCTGTTTCACCCATAGGCTAAAATGGGGAAGCACAAAACTGCCTATAACCTTGTCATTTCTTACCTGATTCAGATGAAACTTGCAGGGATGGTAGCCCCTTCTGAGGCCACAAAGTCTGCCACGTTTCAAGAAGATATGTGCAGGGCTTCAGGGAAAATGCACCTGACAAGCAAAACTCGTGACATGGATGACACTATGTGTGTGTTAAGGTGCACCCTCACTGGTGCTGGAGGCTCTACACAACACAGTAGTGTGCCCCAATGAGGTCTCCTCCTCCCCTACAACCTCATCCTGATCCACTGGTTTAAATGACAACAGGTAATAACTTAGTAAGCAGCACAGTAGCACCAGCAACATCTCAGTTAGTCAAACTGTCACAGACTAGAGGCTTTATTTCCTCTCCTGCAGGAGCTTCTTCTCCAGCAGGTGCCAGAGAACCCTCCCTGCCAGCCCCATCCCTGGGGCTTAGATATGCCCAGGGCCCTTTGTTTTTCTGGTCAGGTGCTAGGGGTGTTGGTCTAAGGACATGGCACTAGCAGACAACGTCCTTTGGGTCAATCTAATCTGGTATCTTTTAGCAGATCAACTGAATAGTTACAGAAATATATTTTATCAAGCTTTCAGGTTGAAAAATTCTTCATCAGGCTGAGGAAGCACCTGCAGTTGGTGTGTGTGTGCTGTTCCTGGATGGAAGGAACAGTAAAGAAGCCAGAGGCTGGCATGCAATGCAGGCAAGAAAACCAACCAGTGAAAATGCAAATGGAGGTGTCAGGGGGTGAGGGACAGGGTGGGTCGGAGGGATGAGGGTTGCAGCAGTGCAGGTAAAAGTAGAGAAGTACCTGGGGAGTCAGATGTACAGCAGGTTATAGGGTTTCAGATTTCCCATGTTTATATTGAGTCCATGACTTTCTGTACCTAAGAGGTTGATGAAGTGCAGTAAATAGACTCGTCTGTGAAAAATAGTTTGTAAATTCAAACAAGCACTGAACCAGAAATCAACTTCCTATAGCCCAAAACACTGAATGGGATCCAGGCCATGACAAGTCATGAAAAACCTGTCAACAGTATCTCCAGTATGGAGATATCTTCACAATACAAAAAGAATTTCCATCAGGGCACCAAGTGCCCTGATGTAAAATATGTGTAGACACCAGGCAAGAACTGCACACCAGAAAGAGCACAGACAACAACAGAACACCACCTGTCTCCAGTATCTCAGGCCTGATCCTCAAAGGGAATTTACAAACCACTTTTCATAGATGAGTCTATGAACTGCACTTCATCAGCCTCCTAGATAGTAGGTACAGAAACTCATGGAATCAATGTAGACATTGGATTTATGACACACTATAACCTGCATGCTAGCCTCTGGCTTCTTTACTATTCCTACCATCCAGGAACAGCACATATACCAACTGCAGGTGCTTCAGCCTGACAAAGCATTTTTCAACCTGAAAGCTGGCATCTCAGGCAGCTACGCTGAGCTCACCTGGAGCCTTACAACTCTACTGCAACCAGCAAGCCTCAGGCCTGTCAAAGACATGACAGTTCTGGGCTTTCCCCAACCAGGACTCTGTGAATGCATGTGGTGGCTGGAGGTTATGGTGCCTCCAGCAGGGGATCCTTGGCCCTGGCATTTCCTGGGGCTGCTGCACTGCCAGCAGTCCCACCAGGCATCCCTGACCCTGGCAGAATTCAGTTTTAGTTGTCATGCCCAGGACCTGGGGCCTTCTCCTTCCCTGTAGCCCCAGGCCATACCTCCAAGATCATCCTGGCATTGAAGCTCAGCAAAGACATGTTCTTCCTCTGCTGGCTGGTGATGCAGTGAGTGGCCCCTTCAACTCTGAGAGTGGGGCATTAAATGGCTTTTAAAAAATGAAAACAGGAAATAGGTGCGGATGGAGTGAGGAGGGTGGCATTCACTCCATCTGCACGTGGAGCGTGAGAAACCCCAATAGCAGGAGTTTCATCTTGAGGGACACCAACTGCTCCACCAAACCAGGATCCAAGCAGGTGCAGTAGGGTGTCACTACATCCCCAGCAATGCTGAACACTCTCTCACTTGGAAACTTGTCAATTCCACAAACTCTCTCACTTGGAAACTGGTTGTGGGCAACCACGGCCAGATCCAGCCAAATCTGGCTTATCTTACCCCATAGGCCAAGGGGTCACACAGTGGTGGCTCCATATCCTTGGTGAGATAGGCAGCCACTAAGGCCTGAATTCTACCTGCCTGATAGTGGGGTCTGGTACCTCAGGACCCGACCACGGAAGCCATGCCCTTGGCCCACATTGACAGTACCTGTGGTGGAGGAGGATACTGGCTGGTGGATTGTATGCTAGCATGGGACAATGGATCCCCCTCTTCCACATCCCCCTGCCTGTGCCATTTTGCCTCCCGGACTCTGTTCACCGGTACCTCTGTCCACTGATTCAGGCTTTGGCTTCTGCATATACTGCCTTTCACCCTCAGGTCACACATGGCAGCCAGCATGTGGACCGTATTGGACTGCAAGGCATCAAGCCATTTCCTGATGCCTCACCAGTGCCTGATGCCTCCTTCAGCCGCCTCACCAGTGCCTGAACATCAGGTGACAGTGGCTTGTCCCAGCCAGGAACACTGATCCCCTGAAAGATCACCATTTGACTCTGAAGTTCCCTCACTACAGGGATCACCTGGCTAAGGAGGGCATTGTCAGCGCTGAGGGTCTCAGTGGCCTCAAGGAAGGCCTTGAGGACCACCAAGATCTGGGAGATGGTATTCCACTCAGCTCTGTTAAGGGGGCCACTGATCCCAATCTCCCCGAGCAAGACCCTCTCTTGGATGGCCTTCTGTTGCTCCACCAGCCTGTCAATCATCAGGTATGTGGAGTTCCACTGAGTCTCCACATCCTGCATGATTTTGTGCTGTGGAATGCTTAGCTCTGCTTGTTTGTCCTGCAGCGTCTTGCTCCCCTTGATGCAGCACGATGGCGAAAAAAGACTTGGGGGTCATAACTGACCACAGGCTGAACATGAGCCACCAATGCTATGTCACAACTGGCAAATCAAACAAAACTCTGGCTTGCATCCATAGATGCTTAAGTAAATCTCAGGATGTCATCCTCCCACTGTTCTTGGCCTTGGTGAGGCTGCAGCTGGAGTACTACATCCAATTCTGGGCTCCACAATTCAAGAAGAATGTGGAGGATCTTGAGAGAGCCCAGAGGAGAGCCATGCACATGATCAGAGGGCCTTATGAAGAGAGGCTGAGAGCCAGGGGATTTTTCAGTCTGGAAAAATGCAGGTGGTAGAAATAGCCTGCCACCTTCCTGCATCATTCCAGGGATTGAGGTGAAGCTGACTGGCCTGTAGTTCTCCAGATCTACTTTCCTCCCTTTCTTGAAGATGGGCACCACATTAGCCTTCTTCCAAACTTCAGGTACATCTCCTGAGTGCCACAAGTTTTTGAATATCTTTTGTAGTGGCTGACCTATGATGCTTTCCAGCTCCTTAAGTACTCTGGGGAAGATGTCCAGCCTCTCAAGGTGTTGCTTTACAATGTCTACACCAATACTGGGTATAAATTCACCCTTGCCCTAGTCGTCCCACATCATGCTAGGCAGGGCTGTCCTTTTGGGCTGATGTGGAGTACCTATTAAGCAGGTTAGCTTTCTCCTGGGAGTCAGTTGTCAGTTGTCCCATTTGGTTTAGCAGGGGTCCAGTGTTATCCTTGCTTTTCTTCTGACTCCCCACAGATCTGAAAATGGACTTTTTATTGTCCTTGATACATGTAGCCAGTTGGAGTTAGGTTGCAGCCTTGGCTTTTCTGGTTCGCTCCTGATAGGTGTGCACCAGTGCAGAATACTCCTCCTTTGTGGTGATTCCTGTCTCCCATAAGCCTCTCTTTTTAGGCATAGGAGGTCCACAAGTTCCCTGCTGAGCCAAGCGGGGTTGTTCTGCTCTTTTTCTACCTTTCCTCTGAGATGAGTTGGACATCCTTGTTCTTTCAGTATTGCTCCCTTAAGGAGCAAGCATTCCTCTTGGACTCCCCTCAGTGTTGAGTCATGGCCCCTTAGGGACTCAACAACAAGCCTCCTGAGCTTATCAAAATTAGCTTCATAATGTCTTGCTTTTATACAAATATATAAATGTATCAGCATTCCTATATAAATTATTTGGTGTAATATCCAATATATTTATAAAATTGAAAAGAATAAATCAATGAATATAATAATAAAATTAAAGGGTCTAGAAGAAAGCAAAAGGTATTGTGGAATCCCACTTGCTAGGCTAGCAAGTAGGAAATTATTCAAATCAGTGGTAGTAGTAGCCTTTGTTGTCTAATGCTTCTGAGCTGCTGGAAGACATAGCTCAGTAACTGTCAGACCCCAAGGTAGAAAGCAGGACAGTTGCAACAATGCTACCTTTTATGCTGTGTTTCCATCTCTCCCATAGAGCACTGGGATTGGAAGGGACCTCAGGGAAGGATCACAGTCACTTATCAACTACACAGTCAACATGAGAGCAGTCCTTCCCCCCCTCTTTCTCCTCCCTCTCCTTACTTTCTGTCTTCCCTGCAGGCATGCTCAGCTTGAGCTTTGAAACTTGAAACATTTAGACTGCCCTCATTTCATTTTGAGGCTGTTTCAAAGCCCTTCATTTTGTTTTTATTTTGCTGTTTCAAGCTTGAAATGAGTTGAAACAGCGTTGAAATGAAACAACCAGCAAAATTTTGCACAGCCCTACTGTCTAGCCCCCCCAGATTATTACTGACATTTTAGAATGCTATAAAGAATCCATACTAGTAGATGAGTTTAATTAACTCAGGATCTCCACTGGTTTCAGGGAAACTAATATTTTTCTACTAAGAGGTATAACAGTTATTTTGTACATTTTAAAATTACTTTGAAGAGAAGCTCAGAGTACCACAAAGTTCTTCAGCACACATTAAAGATCTGCTAAGATCCTGTGGAAAATAAAAACTTTCAGCTTAGAAATAATGCTGCTTATGTAGCATATTTTCTCTATGTTGTTTCCCATTTGTTCTCTATTGCTAGAGAAAAGTGCAAGGTATCAGGAGTTTTGTTTGGTTTTTTTTGCTTTAAGTTGATTTCTTTTTATTGCTTATTCCTCACCTGAAGTCAGCCCTCTTTTTGAGATGTTCAGTGTCTGTGGAGATGGTTATGATACTGCAGACAGAGCATTATATCTTCAACAAAAAAATAAGTATTAAGAGCAGCTCAGATCTCCTTTAAATTCCTCCACATGACTTGTTTTTTTTCATCTGGTTCTCAAACACTGCTCTCCATTCCACCTTTTCTGCTTTCCAGAGAAGCATTGCTCCTGCAAATTATAAAATACTGCAATACAGTGAAATAATACAAAAGAAGCTGCTTTTCCCATATGCCAAAAGGTAATGGGGTATTTCTGCTGAATGATTTTGGTTTTAGATGAACAAGAAAGAACAATGGTAAAGTCTTTGTGCAAGAGTACAGTGTGTGTGTCTATTGTAAATGACTTCCAAGTATAGAAGATTAGGTCAATCTTGTTTGAAGCAGATGCAACTGAATTGACTTGATAGAGGTATGCAAAATACTGAATGCTAAAGAGACATTCAGTCTTGCAAAATAGAAGATCAAGGGGACCATCCATGAGAATGAATGAAAACAAATATAAAACTGCTAAAAGGAAATACTACTTTCCATAACATTGAGTTAACTTGTGAAACTCATGATGCCATGATATCACTGGAGGAAAGAGCTTACTCATCATCATCAACAACAATGGACGCTGTTGTTCAAAGAATAAAATCTAATTAATCCACATTTACTAAAGATAAGGTAGAAATAAAGGATATATACCTGCCTCTTTCTGGCAGGTATTAATTAAACCCATTAATCCCCTGTTTCAGATTACTGAGTATCTTCAATTCCTGAGTATGAATATACATATTATAGAGAGGGAGGTGCTCTGTTGGTTTATGCTATGTCATTGTAGCATCTCTCTTATTTGCCTTCTCTGAAGATGTTCCCAGCCTACAGCCCAGCCTGTTTCTGAGCTAACTGAAACATCTTTTATCCACTTAGGATGGAGGTGCCCAGGTTTTTCTGCAGTACTTAGGCAGGATAGACTTGTACCTTATAGAATGTTTCTCGTGAAAGCTTATGCACAGCATGTGTGTTACAAATGGCATGAGCAGCCTCTGTGTGTGGCATGCAGCACATAAGGAAGGGAGTAGGTAACACAAGGAAAGATCAGGCAGGGAGCAGAAAGTAAGAGCAACTGATCCCATTCCCTTGCCTGATATGAGTGGCACTGGGGGAAGGTGCTGGGTTTACCTTGTGGCGCACCTGTTAAAAGTTTGGACCCCACTGGTTTATAAGGAAAAATCTACCCTGATGTCTGTTTGATTTTAGACTAGCACAGCTAACTACTTCTCTCTGTTAAAGTACTTAGAATACATACTGGGTTATTGGGCACTGAACCTAGGACAAAGTGCACCTTCCGTATCTCTATCAGCCTGCTATTGCTCACCTGATATGTTTTTCACTGTGACAATTTTGAAAGCAGTAATGGGGGCAGGATACCCTTGGTATGCTAATAATTTGGGATGAGACTAAATTCCCTCGAAGCTTATTGCTGTGGAAGCAGGCAGAGAACCTGGTAGCATTCTGTGCAGGAGGGATTGCGTGAGCCAGTCTCACAGGAAGGAGAGATATAAACTTCCCCTTGAGATTTTCAGAAATGATATTACTGAGCACTGCATTAAATCTGTGGGTATTGATATGCAGATGTTACAGTCTTTCTCTGCATCAGGACAAAGATGACTGCATTTCCATATCTGTTTTGCACATAAATATGTATGTTATCCCAATACCCCCACTTCCTCTGCAATGATAGCAATTGATGTTTAAATAAGATGCGCTATATGAGACAAAACCCCAGATAAATTATGCGTGCACAGTATTTCTTCCTCTCTCTTTCCTTTCTGTGTTTCTGATTTTCTTTCCTTTGCAACATACAAAGCTCAGCCTAAGCAGAATCCCTCCAGCTATGTGTGTGGGCGGCCAATCTGGTTTTTTCTCAAGGTGACAGCTGCTTTCTTTTCATTAAGGAATATGACTGCCCTCACCTGGTGAGAACAACACTTGGGAACTTGCCATTCCAGTGATCTTAGTGAATGCAAGTTCCTGTCAAACATGACAATTGAATGATGGCTGCAGAGCAAGGGGTCACCCATTACACAGGAGCACAATTGCTAATAGAAGTTTAAGATAACTCCTGCTGTGGAGGCTTAAAAAAGAAACCAAGCTATAAGTTTGATTTCACTTAGGTAAGAGACAGTTCAAGGCATTGTCTTTGACTAGTTAGAATGCATTTGCTACCCAGATTGAATTTTTCATATTTTGGCATATGTAATTACGAAGAAATTGTTACAACTAGAGTTGGTCAATATGACATTCTTTTGAAATCCATATAGCTCCTGAAATCATGTCACTTTTAACAGTATATCATTTTGGAAGAAAATGAAGACAGAGTTCTGGCAAAATCAAAATGAGCTCTTGCAGCATTTTTTGGAACAAAAAGTTCCCATTTTTTAGTTTGAAACAACTTTTTGTTTTAGAAATTCAATCTTGTACTATACTGTTACATAATAAAAAAAAATGAACAGGTCAAAATAAAAAAAATTAATGCAATTTTGTCCAAAAAAAAGCATTTGTGATCAACTCAAAACAAAAAATATTTAGAGAATATTTTTCTAACTGATGGAGAATTTAAATAGTGTTTTTTCTTTTACTTTTTTTGTGTTTTCATTCTGATTTAGAATTAAGACAGATTTAGAATTCTTCAGAAAATGAAGCCTTTGTCTTCTGCTCAGTTGTAGCCCTGGGTAGTCTCTAGGATCAAAGTCATTTGGAGTCACATATGTAGTATGTTAATTCTACTACAGCAGTGATTCTTGATCAGTTGTTAGGGTATCCTGAAATGCCATGAGTTCCTTTTGAAGGTTTCCACAGGAAATAAGGAAAGAAGCAGATAAGGGAATGTACACGCTGTTCCTGTGTGGCTGTTCACATGGACCTATTGTTGCCCCCTCTAAAAGGAGGTAAGCAATCCAATAAATGGATTAGTTTTTGAAGTAGGATGCTATGTAATTCACAAAATTTATGGAACACCTTGAGTCTAACAAGGGGTACTTGAGTCTAAAAAGTTTGGTGCTATTCTGAGAGCTCTGTTTTAGTATGATATATGCATTTGAATCATCTTGTTCGCAATATCATTGAGAATGGTCTATTAAAGAAACTCCATTCTTCTTTGAACATAACAATTGCTGACATGAACAGACAAGGTTCTTTGAGTAAATCTGATCTCTTTATTACTCCTGGGATTGTTACAGAGCAGTTGGTGCACAGAAAGAAAAGAACGCTAACTCATTCTGAACCCAATTGAAAACAGTTTAAGTACAAATTTAAATTATCCATATTCAGTAAAGCACTTAAACACATGCTTAACTTTAATCATGTTCTTATGTCAGATGGAAGCCACTGGAACTTAAGCTTGACTGCTCTCCTAAATCAAGAAGTCAGGTTAGGATCAAATCAACATCACTCATTTATAGATAACTAATTACAGCTCTAGCAACTTGTACCATCCAATTTCCCTTTAATCTGGGTTTCTTGCTATACCTAGTCCCTGAGTTGTTGCCAACTGTGAAATAAAAGTTATTTTCCTACCTCAGTTACCCAGAGGCATTGAATTATTTTGTTTCACCATTTCAGTGCAAAATGACAAACGGATTAATATTAGAGGCAAGGATTTTGGGGGGTGATTTGGTACTTTAAAACACCATGAGTTGGAGCCTCCATCTCCCAACCCAACCCAACAGATGTTTGTCTATTGGGTCAAGGTCAGGTGGGGCAGGGGGGCTTGAGCCTGCCTGCACCAGTCCTAGCCAGCTGGTTGGGTGCTTGAGCAGCGTCCCAGGAAGCTGCTGAATCACTCTTCCCCCCAGCTTCCTCCTCCTTGCCCCCACCCCCAGCTCTGGTCATAGCCAAGCCAAGCCAGCAGCTGGGTGTTACCCCTGTCAAAAGGATTGTATGGGGGATAGGGGAAAGGATCTCCTGCTCCTCATGACCCCCCCCCTGCAGTTACCCCAGCTCAGGTGCTGATGGGGAGATAGGCTGGGCCTGTGAGGTGGTGGGGGTTCCCTCCCCCCACCCCTGGCCCAAGCCTCTTGAAGCAGCAGCATGCAACTGCCATCTTGCAGCTGCTGACTGGGTTTTGCCACAGCCAGAGCTTGGGGGCGGGGTGGGGAGAAGGCAGGCGTGGAATGGATCTCGCTTGCCTCATGTGCCCAGGCTGGCTCCCTCCAGGACCTCAGATGGGGTAGCTGGGCGGGGGGAAAACAAAAGGTGATGGAGCTTCATTCTACCCTGCTGCCCCCACAGCTCCAGTCCAGCCAGCAGCTGTGTACTGCCCTGTCCCTCTCTCAGTGACAGCCCCAAGGGCAGGGCTGGGCTGGTTCTTGCAGGTGCAAGCACCATCCCAGCCCTGCAAAGGCACATGCAAAAAATTAAGCCGTGGGGGAACCTGAACAGAAGTTCCCTATGGCACTCTGTTCTAGAGTGCCTTCAGTTAATAGCTGATTTATCAAGGGTTAATTTTTTGTATAATCAGCCATTTTAAAAGTGCTCTGCAGATGTGAATGTGTGCTATGTTATGGCTGTAGAGCACTTTCAGAGACTAGGTCATGAGAAAAATTAAGCTTGTGTAAGCACCCAAGCTTTCAAATGCAAGATATACTACATCAAGTTATGCAGTTGATCCAATAAAAGATATTACACAAAAAAACCTCTTTCTCCCTACATAATTCCTGGACCATCACAACTACATCATTCTAAAAGAATTAAAGGTAAGACTGCTGTTAAAAGATGAATGAGTCCAACACTGAGACAAAATAAATGCATACTCTTTTAAGATTACTTGCCAAGAAATTGTCCATAAACCTAGGCAAAACCTAGAAGGGAGATATTTAACTACTCAGACCTGAACAAAAACACCAAGGCTGGTCCCTGTATCTTTCAGCTTTGCTTCTTCAGCCTGGTGCATTTCCCTTCCTCCTCCTTTCCCAAACTGGAAGAAGGCCTTTCAGTAAGGAAATGATGTGCTGCTCTCACTTGCTTAATTCTTAGAACAATTCTCTTTTTTGTGGCTAGCCATTTCACAGAACAAGTCTTTGATTAATCTGTTTCCCTTAATTTTTATATTTCACTCAATTTTTTTCATGTAATAAACTGAATTTATCACTTTTTTGGTAATAGTTTAAAATATCATTAACTGGTTCAGAATTCCCTTGTCCCCATGCACATTAATCATGGATCTGTATGCACAAATTTCTATTTTTTTTCTTTGGTGTGCTGCTTCCAGACCTTCCAAGCCCTCAGTGACTTTGGGATCCTTTTGACTCAATCTTCATTCATAAATCAGTGGGTGTGTCTACACATGCAAATAATCCGGGAGCAGTTTACTCTAGAGTAAAGTACTCTAAAGTAAACTCTTCCAGGCATGTGTCTCATGCAGGGACTTAGGAGTAGATTGGCTGTTCCTGTTTCCTGCAGCCCTGCATCAGGCCCTGCAGCAGCCAAGGGAGCTCCAGGCTCCCCTTGAGTGCTAGCCCAGGGGCTGGCAGGGAACTGTCAACAGCTGCCACTAGCAGAGAGCTCCCAACCCCCATTCCATGATTATGGGGACCGGTCTGGAAGATACTAATTTCCCAGCCTGGGACCCAAATTGTGGAGCTAGGGCAAAGAGATAAGGATCCCTCAGCTCGCACTCCTTAATTGTGGAGTGGGGGATGAGAGCTCCCTGCTGCTGGGGTAGGGAGACTGTAACAGGGGGCATCTCTCATTGCCAGGTCTCATGCCTGCCCGCCCACCTGTCTCTATGAGACAGTCCACCCAGTCTTTTCTGCCATGACTTTGCAGTTCCCATAAGCTGGTGGTATAATGTGGGAAGTTGCCCATTCCCAGCCCTGATGCCAGGGGGCACTGTCTGTGGCTCCAAACCTTCTCTACCCTGCAGCTCAAGCCTCGCAGATGGCATCACAGGTCTTAGCATCTCCAGCCCTGTACTGGGCCCCATAATCCTCTAGTCTGGAACCCAACTGGATGCCTCTAATCAAGCAGCCTGCTCTACCCTCATTCTGGGCTGCCTAGCTCCTGCAGTCTTCCCCGTCTTGCTTGTGGCCTTCCTGCCCTGGGACCTTTGGCCACAAGGGCCCTGGCCTCACCTCCAAGGCCAGTCAGAAACCCAGACCCTTGGCTCTGGGTATCCCTTGCGGTGGGCCCTTGGCCCGTTTGACCCTTTTGATCCTGGCCGCAGCACTGACCAGCTGAGGGTTCCTCAAGTCAGGCTTCTGTGTGTCTAGCCCACTCTGTCACATAGATCCAGCTTCTCAGCTCTACTGTGGGGTTACCCACCTGGTTGTGCGAGCTGGGGTTATTAAGGTGCCCTGACCCACCATTCACGGTGGAGGGAACTGACCTGGCATTTCTTGGGGGCTCCCACACCACTAGGAGCCCCACCAGGCCACCCTTCCCAAGCAGGGTGCGGTTTTAGTTAATGTCCAGGACCAAGAGCCTCCTAGCCATCCCCATAAGCTCTTGCCCTTACCTCCTGGTTGTTCCTGCTGCAGCTCAGCTAGGTAGTGTTTCTGCCTGGCCTGGTAGGAACAGACTGCAGCCTTTATATACTAAGTTCTCAAAATAGCTGGCACCATCAGACACCTGCTGGATGTGTGACCTGGGCCTTAAAGTGAAAGGCACCAACAGTGCCCTGCCACAGGGACATAGCCTCCACCCAGGCTCTGGTGATGGAGTCTCCCCTGGGGGCAGGGAGCAATCTCCTTCTTCTTGCTGCCTCACTGACCACATTTGCTCGTGGTCACATGTCTACACGTGCACTACTATGCAGTAAGTAATCATGAGTAAATTTGCTACCTGCAAATGCAAGTAGCAAATTTACTTACTATAAGAGAAAATTACCGTGCAGTAAGTGTCTTCATGTGTATGATGACACTTACTGAGAAGTAATTAGCTCTAATCTCAAGTAAAATGTCTCATGTAGACATGCCCAGTGCAGTGTCTAGCTGCCAGCTGAGTTGCTCTTTGCTAGCTTCAACTTGAAGTCTGTGCTGGAGGTCAGGGGCATATGTCTTCACATAGGCAAGGCAGCAGCCCTGGACTTCAGGGGGGGCGGACTTCAATGAAGTAAGCAGAATAGTCAGGGAAGCACTGAGGTCCCGGAGGGGAGAGGTGTCAGGTGTCCAAGAAGAGTAGTTGTTCCTTAAGGAGATGAACCTCCAAGCCCAAAGGGAGGTAATCCCAACACGCATCAAAGATGGCAAGAGGGTGCAAAAGCCCCCATGGCTCACCAAAAGCATATAGGAATGTCTCCTAGGTAAAAAGGAGGCATACACCCAATGGAAGGGAGGGGCCATCACCAGGGAGGACTATACCTCGGAAGGGAAGCCTCCCGGATCCCTCTTAGCTGAACCGGTAGGGAGCTGCACTCCCGAGCCACACGAACAGGGCGCGTAAACAGGGTAGGCTAGGGGGGGACTGTCCCCCAAGCCAGGAAGCACCCCCGGGGGTATCCCTCGGGGAGGCACTGGGTCCCCCCAGTGAGGGACAGCAGGGGGGCGGGATCGCCAGTAGGCACTTCCAGTAAGTCCGGAACGCCTGATTGGTGGATAGAGTGGAGGCGGGAAAGTCAAACCGCAGCCTTTAAAAGCCACGGTTTGATGTAGCTTCTGGCACTCGGGAGCTAGAAGCAGTGGGGAGAGGAAGGACACAGGTAAAAAGGAGGCATATGGAAGGGAGGGGCCATCACCAGGGTGGACTATACCTCAGTTGCTCGGGGCTGTAGTGGGGTGGTCAGGAAAGCCAAGGCAGAGATGGAACTGGGACTAGCTACCCGGATCAAAGACAACAAGAAGTCCTCTTTTGAATACATAGGGGGTAAAAAAAAGCTAGGAGCAGCGGGGAGAGGAAGGACACAGGCACACGTGTGTTTTACACACATGTGTGCCCCCTTACCTGACCCGGAGTGGAGGCGAGAGCAGCAGAGGCGAACAGAGCAGCAGCGGGGGCAGCAGCAGCTGATCCCCCTAAGGTAAGTGGGGCAGAGGGGCCAACGCAGCTGAGCCGGATCTGGAGGGGAAGCCTCCCGGATCCCTCTTAGCTGAGCCAGTAGGGAGCTGCGCTCCCAAGCCGTGTGAACAGGGCATGCAAACAGGCCTGGTCTGTAAGAGCGCACCGGCGTTTGCGCTGGCGTTCATGCCGGAGGGGGAGTAGGAGGGGCCCAGAGGCTGACTTGTGTTAGTGTGGGCCAGAGGACCCGAACTCAGCTAGAAACTCCTACGATGGTGTCGACATGGAGTGCTACCAGGGCCCCTGCCCAGGGGGCGCGGCCTTCCCGGGGCTTGTCTGAGGACTCCACCCAGACGGAGCCCACGGGGGGGCTGGCGTCCCCCAACCCCCTGGCCTGCGGGAGCTGCCCAGCAAGGCCTGGGGGGGCAGGGACTGGAGACCCCCACACCTGTCCTGCAGGCACCCGCCTTAGGGCCCTGGAGGCACAGGTGAGGGTGC
>NW_017728947.1:97250732-97273177 GCF_001723895.1 Crocodylus porosus
GAGGGTAGGTTTAGGTTAGATATCAGGAGGCGCTACTTCACGGTCAGGGCGGCTAGGGTCTGGAACCAGCTTCCAAGAGAAGTGGTGCTGGCTCCTACCCTGGGTGTGTTTAAGAGGAGGCTAGATGAACATGTTGCTGGGGTCGTTTGACCCCAGTACTCTTTCCTGCCATGGCAGGGTGTTGGACTAGATGATCTGCTCAGGTCCCTTCCCACCCTAGAAACTATGAAATTATGAAAAAGAAGGTACCGGGTAATGTGGGGCCCCTGCAAGACTTGCTAGGAAATCTGGTCATCGCATCAGATGACAATGCTAAACTATTTAACAATTTCTTTGCCTCCATTTTTCTGAGCAGGGACCAGGTTGCACCCCCGCCCCTGGGACTCCCATAGGCCCCAGGAGAGGCACACGGAGGCCTAGGGTCAGTGAGAATTTAGTCAGGGAACTTCTGGAGAGACTGGATGTATTTCAATCAGCTGGTCCTGACGATCTCCATCCCAGAGCGCTGAGGGAATTAGCTGAGGTCCTTGCGGGACCCCTGGCACGACTTTACGAGCACTCATGGTGCTCTGGTGTGGTGCCAGAGGACTGGAAAAGGGCCAATGTGGCTCCCACTTTCAAAAAAGGGAGGAAGGAGGACCCAGGAAACTATAGGCCAGTTAGTCTTACCTCGATCCTGGGTAAGGTTTTTGAGACAATTATCCTGGTGCACGTCTGCGAGAGGCCAGCAGGGGAGATTATGCTTATGGGCAACCAACATGGGTTCATTAGAAGCAGGTCCTGTCAGACCAACCTGGTGGCCTTCTATGAACAGGTCACAAAATCTTTAGATACAGGTGTAGCAGTGGACGTATTATTTCTGGACTTTAGGAAGGCCTTCGACACTGTCTCTCACCCCATTCTCATTAAGAAACGGGGGACTGTGGTGTCGACACCCACACAGTCAAATGGGTCACTAACTGGCTGGAGGGTCGCACCCAGAGAGTGGTGGTGGATGGGTCATTTTCGACCTGGAGGGATGTGGGTAGTAGGGTCCCCCGGGGCTTGGTCCTCAGGCCTGCACTGTTCAACATCTTCATCAGTGACTTGGATGAGGGGGGAAAAGCACCCTGTTCAAATTTGCAGACAACACTAATATGCAGGGAAAGTGGGCACGCTAGAAGGGAGGAATAGGCTGCAATCAGACCTAGACAGGTTAGGGGGTGGGCAGATAAGAACAGGATGGGTTTCAACACTGACAAGCGCCAGGTACTGCACTTGGGGGGGGGGAAGAACCAGTGGCATACCTGCAGGCTGGGGAACTCCCTTCTCATCAGTCCAGAGGCAGAAAAGGATCTTGGAGTCATTATTGACACCAAATGGGCTGACAGTATGGGGATGCAGTCAGGAAGACCAACCGTACTTTGTCATGCATCCACAGATGCACCTCAAGCAGGTCCAAGGAGGTGATCCTCCCCCTCTATGCGGCACTGGTCAGGCCGCAGCTGGCGTACTGCGTCCAGTTCTGGGCGCCCCACTTCAAGAGGGATGTGGACAGCATGGAGAGGGTCCAGAGGAGGGTCACTCGCATGATCAAGGGCCAGCGGGGCAGGCCCTACGAGGAGAGGTTAAGGGACCTGAACCTGTTCAGCCTCCAGAAGAGAAGGCTTGGGGGGGGGGAATCTAGTGGCTGTTTACAAACTAGCCAGGGAGGACCAGCAGGCATTGGGGGAGTCCCTGTTCCCCCAAGCACTACTAGGAGTGACTAGAAATAACTGTCACAAGTTGGCAGAGGGTAGATTCAGGCTAGGCATCAGGAGATGCTACTTCACTGTCAGGGCGGCTAGGATCTGGAACCAACTTCCAAGAGAAGTTGTGCTGGCTCCTACCCTGGGGGTCTTTAAGAGGAGGCTGGATGACACCTAGCTGGGGTTGTTTGACCCCAGTACTCTTTCCTGCCATGGCAGGGGGTCGGACTTGATGATCTGCTCAGGTCCCTTCAGACCCTACCAACTATGAAACATGTATGCTGCTAATTCAGTTGGAGTCTCTTCTTTTCTTCTCTTCCAGCTCTTAGTTGTATATTGACCAGCTCAAACTTATGGCTGATTCCAAACCACGTATCAAAGCCTTGTACTAAATGTAGTTAACTTACTTGCTTTTCTGCAGCACTTATTTGCTTTTTAGACCAGGGAAACAGGGATTACTTGCTAGAAATCTTCCTCTCATTGTCCATCTCCCCAGCTGTTCATTTGCACTATGACATTGGCCTGAGACAAGCAAACCCACTGGAGTTATTGTATGAGAGGTAATGAACTTTTTATCACTTTAACAAAGACAATTTGTTCTGTTCCCTCCAGTCCTCTGGACTACAAATAGGATAGAAAACTTTGGTGAATATCCAGTCTCAGCAAGTTCAACAGCCAGAGATCTGACTTCCACTGTAGTCTATGAGCCTTTGTTTCCTCCTCAGGGTCTCAGTTACTTAAGTCTTTCCTGATGTCCTCTCTGTTTAGCAAGTTCCAAGTTGACCAGAGCTTCCTTTTATCTCCTATTTCATGGAAAGTCTTTTGGTCCATATCAGTCAGGTTGCTGATCACCTCATAAATCCACCTTGCAATTCCAAACTAGAAACATTGCAGTAGGGATTCCCAATCTGCTTGGACACTCTGTAGTAACAGTTTAAAAAACAAAAAGAAAGATTTTTTTTTTAAAAGGTTTCATCTCTGTCTACAAGTGCTCTCAGTTTTCACTAGTAAAACAAACAACCAAACAAACAGGTGACTAATGTTTTTCCAAATAATTAAAAGCTTCTGAGAGAGACAGTACTGGAGGACACCATTATAGGATAGCCCTGTAAACAGGCAAAGGCAGGAGCAGCCCAGAGAAGTAAAAACTCAGAGCATACCGTAAGTGCCCTAAGGAAGATCTAGAGGATAACCCATTTCCCCTTTTCATCTCAAAACTCAAAACCACTATCACACCATTTTCATCTTATCCACGAGAAAACTTCAATCCCTGATCACTCTACTATCCACTCCAGGAACACTTTACATGCTTCCTAAAATCCATAAACAAGGGAACCCCAGCAGACCTATAATTTCCAGCCATAGAACCCTAAGTGAAGAAATATTAGGTTTCATCGAATCCATCCTAAAACCTCTTGCCACCCAAAGACTGAGTTTTATCCAAGATACAACAGACTTTTTGCGAAAACTCAAAAACATAGACTACCTTCCCATCAATACCCTCAAAGCCACCATGGACATCACCAGCTTATATACCATCCTCCCACATTGGGATGGCATCCAAGTCTGTTTCACATATCTATAAGAATAGGAGTACAACTCAGACTATGGACCTCAAGATCTGACTAACTTATACACTTCATCCTTGCACACAACAACTTCAGTTTCAACAGCCAACACTTCCTCCAGACCATGGGCACAGTTATGGGCACCAAAACGGCCCCACAATATGCCAACCTTTTATGACCAACCTGGAAGAAGAATTCCTCAGAACTGCACCATCAAACCCATGCTATACCTGAGATATATAGATGACATCATCATTTGGACTGAAAACCTGTAGTCTCTGATTGATTTCCATTACAAACCACCACCCATATGTGGTGGAAGGCTGGGGCTAATGGACGTTAGCCCCACCCTCTTCCCAAACTAGGCCGGTGATAGCAGTTCCAGTACCACTGCCACCACAATGCTGCATCCAGTGCCCCTGCTGCATGCTCCTCTGCCACTGTGTGCATAGCATCAGCACGCACTAGCCACAGAATGGCCCTACAGGCGGGAAGGGCGGGGTTAGGCAGGCACTGCCCAGCCCTGCCTAAATTATATTTGCTTATTTCATCACCCCTCCATCAGACTGTCTCTTGAATACTCCAACACAAGTCCATCATCACCTCGCAAATCTCAAAAGAGCTTTCACCCAACAAGGGCACTCTTCCAGAGAAATAGATCATACTTTTGAAACAGCCACCCAGATACCACGTGAAGAATTGCTGCAGTACAAAAAGAAAATCCTTAGGAATTGCATACAAATAGTTATGACTATTCTTCCCTGGAATCTTTATAGAAAATCTAAAAACAATTGCAACCCATACTAGAAGAAGGCCTAATTCTTAAAGAGATCTTTCCAGAACCACCCATCCTAGTCTTTAAGCAAACACCAAATCTTGTTAACCTCATCACCAGAAGGAAACTTCCTATGACCCAAACTATACCAAATGTATCCATACCATGCCAAGACAAGAAAGGTAAAACCTGGCAACACATCTCCATCAGTCCCACAATAATGACACCTCACAAGAGAACCATCACCATTCCTACACTTGCACCTCTAGAAATGTACTGTATCTCAGCCAGTGCATCAAATGCCTTGATGGAAAAAGATGTAGGAGAAACCAAACAACATCTGAGTAACAGAATGAATGCATACTAAAACTCCATAAAAGACAAAAATACCCAGTTACCTGTGGGGGCACACTTCTCACAAGTCAGTTACTCCCCCTCTGATCTCTCAGTTTTAATGCTCAAAGGGAATTTACAAAACACCTTTCATAGATTAGGCTATGAACTTCACTTCAGAAATCTACTGGATACAAAAAATAATGGACTTAATTCAGGCATCGGATTTATGACACACTACAACTTACCTGACATCAACCATACCAGGTAACCTGCCTGTTAGCTGACCACTTGTTTTGCTTCACACTTTTCCTTCTCCTTCTCCCCTCCCCTCCAATCTCTACCCTTTGTCTTCTAAACTTCCACTCATTTGTATCTTCACAGACTGTTTGTTTACTTTAGCTTCTTTTCTACCTCGGAGAACTCAAAACATCAGCAGAGTCTCCCATTGCCTGAAGAAGGGTGTTTTTGCCTGAAAGCATGAAAATAACCTTTTCCCGACTATTTAGTTGGTCTAATAAAAGGTCTACCCAAAGAACCTTTCCTGCCTTAGCTGTCCTAACACTGTCACCCAGAGTAGAGAATGAGGCAGTACCTGATCTGGAGTCTGAAAAAGCAAAGATCATGAGCCCTTGGAGAGGGGTTGAATCTTGGAGACATGTATCCAGACTTTAATTTCTACTTGGACTTGTGAAGAAGGTGACTACTAGTCCAGAGACAGAAGGTGATAGTGACAGAACTGATATACCAGACCTTGCCACAGGGGGGAGCGTCAACTGCTGTGTGAGTGTTTGACAGCAATCCATAACTGTATGCATGAAAGTACTAGTACATTGTATGTGTGTTTTTAACACATCTGACAACACAGAATAGGTATTGAAAATACCAAAATCTGTTTTAGACCCAGGAATTTGAGAAGTGCATGTGTGAGGGGATTTTTAGCTGTGAGTGTTTTGGTATAGATGAAGCAAGAATGGATACCTGTTCCTTTTCTGGATGTTTCTGATAAGCAGTCAACAGCAAATTAAAGGCCTTTACTAGTGATTGAGGAAATATAGTTAAGAAGGCTTATTGGAGTCTTCATCTACCTCCTGGGCTTCACTTTTTGTGTGATCAGGAACAAAAAAAACAACCCAAGATATTGTGTGGATTGAGAAAACTAAATTGTTACTTTGAAAGATTCTAATTCATTACCAGGAATAGACAATATCTGAATAGGTGTAGTAGGTTTGCACAATAGACCTTAAAAGTGGGTAATGGCAAATGTATCTAAAGAACAGGGAAGACTGCTGTCACAGCAGGACAAGGCAATTTTAAGTGATGGATTTCACCTCACGCAGTATGCCAGCTGAATTTGAGAGGTTAATGGAGAAGGAACTGTCTATCATGCTTCTGTTGGCCTGTGTTTTGTACCTAAGTAATATCTTTGGTGCAGGCTAGACTTTTTTAACAGGGAAAGATACATCTACAAGTGGCCTGTGATAAGCTTAAAGCTGCCAATCTGAAACTGAACCCAAAGAAATACTGGTTGTTTAAAAAAAGACGCTACCTTGGGGACACAACCAGTGAGGAAGGAAGTTCCACTGATGAACAGAAAATTGAGCCTCTGCAGAATTAGAAATCCTCCAAATACTCAAAGATGTACAGAGGTTTGTAGGGCTCTGCTCTTACTACAGAAGATTTACTTGTGGGTTTGTTTCTCCTTCACTACATGAAAAGAAGCTGCTCTTCTTCCAGAATAAATGAAAGAAGCAATTAAGCTGCTGGAACAAGAGAAGATAATGCCCAAAATGTAGGCCAAAAACATGACCAGTCAGGAGCTGAGATATGTGAGTAGAGGAGTTTTGGAGAGGACTGTGTTTGGTGAGGACCACTAGATAAGTTAAGAACAGGGTGGGGGGCAGGAGACTGCTGTGGGTCTGACTCTGGTCTTGACCCAGGCTCAGGGCCAGAGTCAGACCCAGAGCAGCTGCCTACCCCTCACCCTTCCCCTCGGACTTTGTACGTGAATCAAAGATGAGGAACTTTTCTCATAACAAGGCTCAAAGAAACACATGGAGGACATAAACCAAGTAGCTTTTATTTACTCTTGGTTGGGTGATCAAGCCAACTTACAGAGGGGATACCTGCCAAGGTACACAGATCCAATGGTGCCCTAAAACGTATATCTTTTAGACATGTCGTTCCTTAAATAATCCAGTCACAGGCTAGCCCACAGATATACCACTGAGCAATACCTAATTATTTCTGCCTCTTGTACTTTAGAACATTACCAATGTAACTTGTTTATTACATTCCTGGATTAGTTTGCCTGACAACAACTCAACAGGGGAAATAAAACCTAATCTCATTAGTCATGATAAGATACACAGGAAAAGTAACATACACATATATTAATCAGTCTTAAACCACTTAATTCTTTTAGGTGAACTGGTGAACCCCAGTCCTCCTAGTTGTTACTGCTGTTTCTTACTTTCCAAGTAGACCTTAATAACAAACCAGTGCCATTTTTTTAGGAATTTCAGGAGTTAACCCTATCTTAGCCTCTGGCTCAGTCAACAGTCTATACTAGTGGTCACCAACCAGTGGATCTCAATCTACCAGTAGATCTCAAAACCTCTTGTGGGAGATCTTGTAGACTTTTGGACTTGAGCCAAGGCTGGGGTTGGGGGCTGAGTGCCCACGTACATGCACACATTCACCCCAGCCCAGCCGGTTAGTCCATGGGGGAGGTAAGGGGCAAGGGCTAGATCAAGGCCCCCACGGTGAGGGATAGTGCCACAGAAGCAGGAGAAGGGGTAAGATGTGTGGGGCCCTGGCCAGGTGGGACTTACCTGCTAGGGAAGTGTGCCCCCAAATATTTTTTACACCCTCTGCCTCAATCTGCACCCCCATACCTACCTGCTGGGTGTGTGTGGGGGCGGAGAGGGGGTGGCAGTGCACAGTAGATCTTGGGCTGCTTTTAAATGCCAAAGGTGGTATCCTACTTAGAAAGGTTGGAGACCACTGGTCTACACCATGTCGAATCTCTCAGGCAGGATATCCTGAAGTGCACTGCATCTGCTGCTCCCAAATGCACACTCTAAACCCAGAAATATGCTAGTGAAAACACTCTAGAGAGGCCCTCTGTGGCTACTCTAGACATCTTACTGTCTGGGCTGCCACAGTCTGTGTGCTGTGAAAGTGTCACCAGGGTATTTCCAGATTTGAAGTGTGCATGAAAGAATGGTGGCTGAGGTTGCTAGGTGCCAACCCACCTGGCAGGTGACAACACAGCAATGTAGATATGTCCTTGTTCCTCAGTCTACACTGACTACCTTAAATACCCATAGGTAAGTAATATATTAAGAGAGAGATTTTTAAGAGTATTTTTGGACCTAAAAATGAAGTGGGATTTTCGAAAGTGCTTCCCACTAGGTGCCTATCAGCATTTTTAGGCCTTATATAAACCAAAAAATCTGGGCCGGTGGCAACATTGTCCCAGAGTCACATAATTTGCAAAGTCTGGATGACCACCACAGTGAAATAAAGTTACACATAACTTTCTCATAACACCCAGGCTACTCAGAATCTCATGCATAGGTTTTTTTTTCCTCTTGTGGAATCTTATATTGTCTATTATTCATTTTTGCCATCCTTGAGGTGCATAAAAAAGATATTAAAAGAGGACAATGAGAATATTTAAATCTACAAAAAACCTCCATAAGGTCACAGAATCCCCAGAATTTAACAGCAAAAGAATTTAACAATGCTCATGTTCTGTCTTAAATATATCCTGCAGTCATAAACATCACAGATATAGAATTCACTTGAAACTAAGCTTCACAGATCAGTAAGCCATGTCTTAGCTTTTATAAAACTGACACCACTGAGTGCAGTGTACTGGCCTGATGCTCCATGGTGAGAGTCATGCTGCCAGCCATGCATATCAAGAAAAAAAAAATAGATCACTTCCCTAGGCATTTCACATTTTGATCTTGTCCCCATCCTTTAAATCTTTAGTTCCTCTTTTTTCTGGGATTAAAATACTCCCTGTGAAAAGTTGCAAACTATCCTTTCACTTTTAGAAATGTACAAGGAAGTTAATCAAAAACACTTTATTCTCAGATCCTCTATATTATTCAAGGTGACAATAGTGCTTATGAATGGGGGATTTCAACATGCAGGTACCAGACTGACAGCTCTGAATACTGAAATCTTTTGCTTACCAACAGACTATATAAAATTAAGGTGCAGCTGGTGAACTCAGACTGGTGAGGTGGTTGAGCATCCCACAGGAGTGTGTGTGTGGGGGGGGGGGATTTGCAGTCAACCAGTAGCAAGGAGGCTGCAAACCCCACCCCTCCACACCCACTGCTGGCCAGCTCTACCCCCCTCCCTGCTCCCATGAGATGCTCCATCGCCCCACCAGTCTGAGTTCACCAGCCACGCCTGGCCCATTCCCTCCTTCAGATGTTTAGCAAAGGAACCTTGATTTGACTAAGACAAAAAATTAGATTCAAAGATGTCACTAAGGGTGCTTGTACATGCAGTGGAGGTTTAGTTCTCCCTAAATTGAAACCGTGGGTTTTTAATCAGTGTGTTTTTAATCATGTCATTAAAAACCCCATGGTTTCAATTTAGGGACTTCTGTCACATCACATCATGTCACGTCACAGTGCATCATGGCCTCCCATCAGCTCGCCTGCCTCCCCCCCTCCTTCATACCCCTCCCCCCACTGCCATGGGCAGGCTCTACCAGAGAAAAAGTGGTGAGGGGTCCAATCCTCCCCCAAGGCTATCTGCCTCTCTCGTCTGCACTTCCAGTGCCCTGTGCACCATTGTACTTTGTTACGCAACAAACTAAAAAACCTCAGATGGATTTTACCTTCCAATGTCATTTAAAGTGAAATATGCTGCTGAATGTGTACATTGTCACAAAATTAAAGCAAAATATGCCACTGAAGGTGTAAACTGTGACACCATTAAAGCAGTACAGAAAGGGCAATTTCAAGGCCAATTTTGTCATGTGTACAAGCACCCTAAGTGACCATTAATTGTTAATTATATTTGATCATTTCAGAACTGGATGCACAGGTTTGTCAAAACCTTGTTTTGGACTGAAATGATCTCTGTTTTTAAGAATGGAACAGAATATTTGTTTTGATTTCTGTTGAAAATAAACAAATATAGTTCGCCTTTGTCTTTGGGAAACCGAAAATGAATGGTTAAGATTCAAGTTCATTTAAAAATGAAAATAAATTACCTCGTTTTTAAAAAAGACAAGAAGTATCATTGGCATTTTTCAGCACCTCCAGTCACCATGTACTCCAGTTATATTTAAATCAGTTCTGTAATGGGAAGAGGCTTTCTATTCAAGTGTCCAGGGTTTAATCTTCTAAGCAGTATTTAATGTATCAAAGTCTGAATAAAGGAATTCACTCCCAGGCAGATTCTGCCTCGGTACTGTTGATATAAATCCTGGTCAAGTAACTACAATTTGTTCCTGTTGCTCAGCTTTGAATTGTGTTTGTGCTGATTTGGAGGCTGGGGATTACACAGATCCCAAAAGCACTTTCATTCCATTGGTGTCCTCTTTAAAACTTATAAATCATTTTAGAAAAGTGTCATATGGGTAACTCCAGACAATTTTTTTCTTATTTATAGAAGAAATGTAAAATAGCCAGTTTCAGTGCAAACTTCCCTGTTATTTTGCCTCGGACCTTATTTGTACAAGCTTTGGCCCAGAACCCCTCTACATTTGCAGGTAAAGGCATAACTGGATTTAATAAAGGAGCCACACCGTTCCACCTCTGCCATGCCTCAGCTGATTTAGTAATTGTAATTGTTGTTGAATTCTGTAAAGTATTCAGAAGAAAGGTGTCTGTGAAGGGTGGCAAATAATCATATTGGGCAGTAGTTCATTCTTGATTTCATAGGCCATTTCTCAAATACACTTATTGCTGTGAAGATTTTGAAAGTGCCATGGAAACTTATATGCCTAGTTGGCTATGCACGTACAATTTACAGACTACAGTTCTGTTATGTAAGAACCATGGCACAGCTGGAAGAATCTAGTAAGCAAGCTGTGAGAGTATGAAATAGATTGTTACAGATCTGCAAATACCCCTGTGGCTGCATGCATCAGGATTTACTTCTACGGCAGACTCAGATTGCCAGCAAAGACAAGAATAGCACAACTGCGGAAAAAGTAAAAAATGAAGGGGAAAAAGAAGAGGAAAAAATGCAGCACTAAGAGGACAAACAATTGCTCAGACAGAAGACACCCCAAGTTGTCTCAGTTTAGCTTCAAACTACTTTCTTCATGTAATTCTATGGGTCTATAGCTATAAAACATCTTGATTCCTGCCTGTAACTGCAAGAGCAGAAGTACAGAGAATCACCTATGTTAGGGCTAATATGTGGCGGTTATCTTTTGAGTGCAAAGGCTCAAGCCATTGGAACAACTTAAAGGGAAACCATATTGATTTAAAGCAAATTGAATATTAATAATGCAAAGTAAAAACAGAAGTAAACTGATTTTTTATATTGACACAAAAATTAAAGAGGGCTGGATCAAAATTCCTATTCAAAGCATTTGACAAAATATGGTCTCTTTTAAAAATGGAATTAAAAAAAAAGTTTTTAGTACTATAGTTTTTTGTTGAAACCCCACATTTTAACATTTGTGGTATTTTGTATATTCAGTTTTTGTAGGTCCCCCTCTCTCTCTGCTTAGTATATAGTCTTCTCAGTTTTTTATAGACTTCCTTGCTTACCTTGCCTCTTCCTTGCCTCTTCTCTTTACATGTGAAATGGCATGCTCCTTATACACTGCCAAATTGCTTGTAGAGCACACATCTCCAACTAACCAGCACCTTAGAAGGTGTCACATAATTTGTGGTTCAGGGATAGTCACAAACAGGTATAACGAGCAGAGTTGACACCCTGAACAAACCCTGCAGGAGAGCATGGGTGTTTTGAGAGAAGGGCAGGGGGCAAAGCAGCCTTACCCATGTCAGGAACTCTTAAACCAGTGGTGCTCAGCCTTTGGGAGTCACGGGCCAGATGAATGCATGAGGCTAGTCTATGGAAGAGATACCA
This sequence comes from Crocodylus porosus, assembly GCF_001723895.1. Taxonomy (NCBI): domain Eukaryota; kingdom Metazoa; phylum Chordata; order Crocodylia; family Crocodylidae; genus Crocodylus; species Crocodylus porosus. The sequence continues at coordinate 97,262,219 of NW_017728947.1, forward strand.
CCTTGCACTGCCTAAGTCAGCCCCACACCAATAGACTGGGAGCCCATACCACCTTCTTAGGGCCTGTACCTCTTCCCTTAGCCTTGGGCTGCTTCCCAAGGCCCAGACTGCCAAATCGGTCCCTGCAGCTGGCCCCTATGTACAAAGATCAGGTCCTGGGCCACCTCTGTACACCGATTCAGTATGTTTTCAAGCCCAGGGGCTCCCCACAGGTCCCAAAATTTGGCAGCAGTGCTTTGGCAATTGGGGATTGTTTTAGATTTCCTAGCATGGGTAAGCTGGGGGGCTGCTTTTGCTGCCGGGCTGTGGACTTCATGGGGATGAAGGGCAATTCTGGCACCCCTCCTCGCTTGGCATCCAGAGTTGGTGACCCTCTCACTCACCCCTAGTTATGCTACTGGTCACAAATGGTAGAACCATTGGAGAAACCCTTCCACTTCATTGGCAACCTTGATTGGCAAAATCAAGAGTGGCAAAACCATATCTGCCAAGGCTGATTCATGTTCAGTGGTGGATGCTTGGCCATTTGGAGCTGGAACACACAAGTTATTAAGTTGTTTTTCTGTCTGCAGTTGTCTGTTCAGGCGATGATTGAAGTGGCTGCACAATAGGGAGAAAAATTAATTGTTCCTTTAATCTGAAATTAGTAGCAGAATTCCAGTGTTGGAATGCTGTTGGGCAGAGCATGTCTGGTGTCTTTACGCTGTTTTGTATGTTCTACTCCACTTACAGGTGTATGTATACTGGGAGGAGAAATAGTGCTAAGGATACATAAGCTATTGACTCTTGTAGATCTAGGATACCTAGGGGCACATCACCAACTCAAATTTAGAAGAGGCTACCTGCTTTGCATATGGGGCTTATTCCTATACTAGAAAAGCATATTCACTGAATAATATAAATGTATAAACTCTAAGATTGTTTTTAACATTTTTATTTGACTCTTTTCCTTTTACTATTGTAACTTATCATATTTTCCTCAATTTCTGAAATGATAAGCTGGCAAAAGGAACATTTTAAGCTCTTTAATCCGGCCACTTTCTGCATTTCAAAGTTTTGAGAAGTTTTGAAAACAAAATGAGTAGCAACATGGGGATGGGGAGGAAGAAACATGTGGAGAAGAATATTTTGGACCTCATTCTATTTATTGCTATCACCAACAAGAAATATCGAGGCTGATTTTTTTCCCCAAAATGGTGTAAATTTTTTTTTAAATCCCTTTCATGATCAGCAAGAGGGGAAACAGCTCCATCTACCATGTCTCCTGATTTTTGACTAGGCGTAGGTTAAACAATTACATAAGGCTGGATGGTATTTGCATTATACCTAATGGCTGCCAGATGAAGAAGAGGATCAATAATAAAAGAAAAAATGAAGCAAGAAAGAATACAACATGTTGGCTGCATTAGAAATGTTGAGTCCAAAATACTCTGCAAGAGCAAAAGATGATTCACTGCCCAAAGACACCCAACAGATTGAGATCTAACTACAAAATACCTGAATGTTCTGACTCACTGCTTTATTTAAAAAAGGCCCACAAGAGACGAAAGATTTATTTCTGGGCAAGTAAGTAAAACAATTATATGACTCAATTACCAATTTTTAACCGATTTTTAAACTAAGCTGAATTTTTGTTTGGTACGCAGTTGATCCAACCTGTTGAACTAATTGGTTCTCAGTCTTCCCACTTCCTTCAAATCATAATTTATTTTAAACATTTGCCCTTGAGAGCAATGGTTGTAACATCAAATTTAAGTTTTAAAGAAGTTTAACTATGTGAACAAATTCTGATCTAATTTAAAAATCAAGCACTTAAAAAATGTATTTCTAATCCATCAGAAGAAGATTAAATCTGGCAAAGAGATGACTAGAACTGGTGGAGCAGAAGGGTGTAGGGAATAAATGTGGGGAGATGAAATTGAAGCATCAAGACTCAGCGGGCATGTCCAGATGTGCGTGGATATTTGGTTCCCCAGGGACAAGTAGTGGTGGTGCATCTTACACCTCTGCTACTTATCCCCAGGGAACACCTGTGCCATGCATGCTTTGGCACATGGAAAGTTACCCTGGGGGGTGGGGGGTGGGGTAAGTGAGGATGGCTCATTATAATCTTAATAATATCTCTCTTCTGTTTCACAGCCCTCCAGAATGCATTTTGTTCTAGCTGAAAAGCTCAAGTCTGGTATGTTAATATTAACTCAAGTGAATATTAACTTCAGTGCAGAAATAATTGACAGTGATATGTTGGATGCACTGTCAAGATCCTCAAGAAGACTAGATTTTCTTTTGTTAATATGAGTAAGAAAGGTACATTTAACTATCATGACTGCAGGACTAAAAGCACTATCTTTGGCCTATTTTTGCCTAGCTTCTGGTGTTTTCCAAATCTAATATACGCTAGCAAACTGGTACACATTTCTATAAAGTTATATTTGTTTTTGTTTCTGTTTTGATCTTAAACTGAATAATAGATCTCTATACCCCTAGCAGATTAGTAAATCCTCTGCTTGTCTTCAACTGGAGAAAAATGTGCTGTGTTGTACGTGGTCATATATACACCACCTGTAACCTCCTTTTCAAAGTCCTAGAAAGCCCATAGGTGTTGATTCTTTAAAACTACAATGAGGCATAGCCCAGAAGTGCTCATGTATTAATCACAAGGATGCTTACTACACTATAATCAGGACCTATGCCTGGTTCCTTATAAGTCTTGTTTGTAACTTTGTGGGGGTTTAATTGCCTAAGGGCACCTGTACATGCCACGGGGTTTAATCCTAATTCATTTCAATAGGATTATAATATTTAAACTTATTTATTTTGGAGTGGTGTGTTAGTGTTTGCATGTGCAGGGCTTTTGAACAAATTAAGCCCAGTGTGCAATTCCCTGTAAATTCCAGCAGGGGGAGCCAAATACCAATCTACCCTGGTGCAGTCTTCCCTACTGAATTACAGCAGGGGTGCGTGTTCACCAGTTAACCAGTAAATAATACTCCAGTAATCTCTTCCCTCCTCAGTCCCTGCTCCCCCCCCCACCAGGAGACTCACACTAATCCCCCCACCCCTGCCCCTGCCAAGCTGCAGTCACCCCAAAACCCTGCCACTTGCACTCCACTAGGCTCTATCTGGTCTCCAGCAGGCAGCCCATGACAGTGACCCCCATGCCAAGCTGTGTGCATCACTTCCTCCCACACCCCCAAACAGTGTGAACTCCCATGTTAGAAAATAATGCAAAGGTATATATGAATTTTTTTTAACTATATCGTATCAGAAATATACATTTCTATGGGGTGAGAGGAGTGGGTGCCATGCCCGCTTCTCATCCATCTCCATATCACCAATGGTGTTTGTGGCTGTTGGTGGTGGCATGGCCATTTTCCATGCAAAATGGAAGTGTGCAATTAATGCTTATTACAGAACTTAACGGTATAGTATAGTAGTGTGCGGTCCTCCTGGATCTGTCTGACAGTTAGTTTTCCATGTTTTAGGATTACATTTCCCAGCATTTCCCATCTCTTTGGGCTTGGAACAGTTTCCATGGGGACCCCGACAGGGGCTGCTTCCACCCTCTCTTCCCCCTGACCAGTGATACCATGTATACCTGAACATAGTCACCCTAACATTTCACAGAGCCATGTGCTGTGTGATTGTGTGTTTTATATGGCACAGAGCTCTGTGAAATGTAGGGTTGACTATGGACTGCACCACCTCTCCATCTGTTCCCCCCTCAATTTTTTTGCATGTAAATATATCTCAGTGTCTCAGCACATCAATAAACAATTATAGTGTAGTAAATGGAGACCTTTCCTTTACTCCAAAGAGTATTCTTTGCACAGTTGGATGTAAAAGGTGGTAAAGCAACAACTGGATAGAGCAGATACCTTTAGGAGGATTTTTGTCCTTCCATCAACTTAGGCAAATACACCCCCTCCCCCACCCCCAACACACACCAAAAACCTGAGGACTCCTGCAGGCTGTTCATACCAGTCCCCCCTCATACCCCCACCAAGGAAAAGTTTAATTAACCCTTTGCAGGACATGATCCAGGGTGGCAAGGTGGTGTCAGGAACTGAACTGTCCGTGCCCCAACCCCCCACCTGATGCTAGCCTTCAAACAATAACCCACTACCCCAGTCCAGGCTGCTAATCCACCCCATCACTGCATGCCCTGACCATCCTCCACCTGCCCCCCCACACTCACACTGAAACCTTCTCTCCGCTACTTTTCACAAAAATGTACTGCAGACACAGATTGTTTCCGGTGTAAATAGGCAACAATTTTATTTTAATGAAGAACAACCACTGCTAGTTGTCAGCAGCTTGCATAATATGCGGTGTCAGGTAATCCCGTACAAGGGCCACCTGACCAGCATCTCCATGCTAATATTGTATTGTGCTGTGTGCTGCCTGCCTATGTCTCTATCAGGCTGCTGCTGCTGCTGCCTCTCACACTTCAATTCTGGCTGGCGGCTGCTGCTGCCTCTTGTGCCACTGCTTCTTGCCTTCATCAGCCTGCTCTCCCTGGGTTTCATAAATATTGTGGAGCATGCAGGCTGCCATTATAAAGGCCACTTTATAAGATTCCACTTTATATTTCCCTAGGATTTTTTTCTCTGAATAAATGCTGTTCAGTTGCAGTCTGATGTCTCCATGGGCTATTTTCCAGACAGGGTCAGGGAAGGGAGGTATAATTTCATGATGGTCAAGGGGTGAAGCTACAGCTCAGTCTTCACAAATATATATTTTTAAAAAGTGGATGAAGACAAATTCTATAGGTATGGAGGAATAGTTAGAGAAGTTTATCAGTACTACTTGCTAGAGACATTTATGCAACTTGGAAGGACTGGAACACTCTACTATTTGGCAAAAGCTCCCAGATCCTTTGGAATCACTAAAGCTTACATTTAAATATTTAGATGTAGATGACCTACATGATTAAACTTTGAAAAAACATTAGGATTAATTAACTACTGTATGCCTCTCCTTGTGCAAGCTGTTGTGCAGTCTGCTGCTTGTGCATTCCATTTTGGAACAAAATCCCTTTAGCAGTAGGGTGAAGTGACTCTCTATATCATCTGTAACTTGCCCTATAGAGAGGTCTGAATAAAAACAGTTTACACAAATGCTCAACAGTATCTGTGTATAGGCCAGATTGGAGTATTAACCTTGCAGATATTCATAGGAGTAGTCTTTCTGGTGAGTGATTCAGTAGGAGTGCTCCCCAGTCTGAGTAAGAGATTTGCAATCTGTCTTTTTTTTGTTTGTCTGTTTATAGTTTGTATTAAAATAAGTGTGGATTTGTAGTGGCACTGTTGACATACTGATTACAATGCACCTGGTGGTAACACAGACACCCTACAAATCATGGTTAGATACGGTTCCTGGCTGAAAGTATTTGCTATCTAGAATTTAGACATGACACGTTAGGTAAGAGCAAACATGAGGGTGTCACTTTAAGCACCTAGAGACCAAATTTAGGTCTATAAGCCAGCTGCCACCTAATTCTGGAACAAGTGCCCTAACCTTTAGACTCAAGAGACCTGTTTACTTTTGCTCTCCCTTATTTGGCAATTCCAGACATGCAGGAACATGTATTTCCCTGGGGACAAATAGCAGCAACACATAGTTGTGCTGCTGCTACTTGTCTCCAGGGAATGCCTCTGCACATGTGCTCTGGCAACTCACAGCTGTGGCTCCTAGGCACACCTTGCTCACCAGCCCTCTAGTAGCTATAAGTTATAGCTGGGTAGGTAGGGGGTAGGTAGGGGACAGTCACAGAAAGGTTTTAGCCTGAATGAGATTAGGTAACACTGCTAACATTAGCTCTGTTCTCACAGGCTTCATTGTCAAATGTGAACGCTTAGTTATTCTGCTAACTGATCCCAGGGTCTCAATTTAAGCCTCTATAAGTGACAAACAGATCACTTGTTTAGAGGGTGCCTACAGTGATTTACCTGACTTTATATAGGAACTCTATGGTAGAAGCAGGGTAGAATACAATTCCATAGAATGGCATTCAACAGTTTCAGTCACAAGGCCCTCCTTGCTCTTGCTGAAATCCCCTGCCTTGTTCAATATACACATTCCAACTTCTTCAGCAAATGAGGAAGGCGTCCTGCGGCCAAGAGCCTTCTTCATTACTTAACCATGCACCAAATGCAAGAGTCCAGGTTCTATGGACAAAAATAGGAGCATGTAGTTAAAGCCTGTGAGAGGTAGTTAGCCGTGTTAGTCTGGAGTAAGGCAGAAGACAGGGTATATTTACTTAGTCTATAAAGGTGCAAATCTACCCCGCCTTCTGACTAAAGACTGTATCATACTGCCTATACACGAGAGAGCTAAATTCAGGTTGCCTGTGGGTGTGTCTACAAGTGCATTAACACGCTTTAGTTAATGCTCATTAAATCTAGTGTTGCCATTGTGAGGTACTAAGAAAATGTGTATTATCCTGTTTTAATGTGCATTAACTAAAGAGCATAGGGCATTTATGCACATACCTTTTTGCCCCACGATAAAGTGGAGATCTGGCAAGTCAGAGCAGACTTGATTAATTGAGTCTGCTTCACATGTGAGCTGACGAACACTGTGCTGCACTGTGTGCAGTTGTATAAGCAGCAAAATATGCATCGACATGCAGAAAATGGCTCTGGTACACTTTTGAACCAAAACACTATGCGCCGCTGCCATTTTCTCAGCTCTGACGTGCATTTCGCCACTTACACAACTGTATGTGCTGCAGTGCTGGGTCCTTTTAAAAGCACCTGGCACTGCAGCACAAGCATGTGTACAAATGCCCATAATTTTTAGTGATGCTGTAATGTACATTAAAATAGGCTAATGTGCATTAAATCACACGTGCAGACCCAGCCTGTGAATGCTAATTCCAGCATTTCTTCATTCATGCATGCTTGGCTTTGCGACACTAATAGTGTTGTCTTAGTACACAATTACTTCACCATCTAAATGTATATGAGAGAAATTCTTCAAATATCAACAAGATATGAGTGTATTCCTTTCTCTAAAAGTCAATACCAAAGACCTGTTGACTTCAGGGGGGTCTGGATTTCATCCTACATATATAATTTTGGTAGTTATCAATAGAGTTATCATTTCTTTCTTCATATTTTTCAAATTTGATAATACTTGGCTTTTGCAGTATAGTCTGAAATATGCAATATAGTCTTTAATGACCCAAATCTGGAAAGATTTAGACATTTACGTTTATATACAGTGAACAGGTGTATGGATTTCAATGGGATTACAAAGAGTGCCTAAAGTGAGATAGGTATGTAAATGTTTGTAGGATCTAATTAAAATATTGTTTAAGTAGCAAATCATGAGTTTTATATGTTTTTGACTTTGTTGATAAAACATGACATCTTCTTTCTTAGTAATGTGATGGAACTGGGTTATACCAGACTTTAACAGATAATTAACATCCTTTTGAATGTGTCAAAACCCAAAACAAAACAATTCCTTGTAGAAAGTGGAAATCCCAGTGAATTACAACATAATTTTGAACTACTCTTTTTTATACATAATAAATGATGATGGCATAAGGGCTGCTCCTTTGGTATAAAGTAAAATAATCCTTGAGAGTAAACAAATTATTCTGTTTTAGCACTTAAAAATCTGTTTCTTTATGGTCACATGTTTTGCAAAGCATTGCAATTGCTTCTGGCTTCAGCCATCAACTTAGGGAATTGTTGAAAGTACAAACCATACCATGGGATGAATTTGTCAATAGCATAATTGCTATAGGCATGTTTGATTCTCATAAGGATGCAATAAATGAAAAGGCCCTTAAAAATGGCTACTAAAAATGTTATAATTTAAAAATTGTATATGTTATGAATCATTTGGGCTCCAGTACTGAAACACTCTGTAAGCTTATTGACATTCCACCTGAAGAGGGGAAAAAAAGAAAAACCTTTCTCTTTGAATAAATTAATTAAAGAATACTACAACCATCAACTTCTTTGGAACTACTCATCTCTTAAAGTTGCAGATGTGTGTAAAAGCCTGCTGGATTTAAGCCTTTATATTTTGAAGAATTACAAGGGCATCCTTATGTATGCTTTAAGAAAAAAAAGGAAAAAAGAAAAGAAAAGAAACCTTTGGGGGTGGGGAACAAGATTTTTATGACAAGCTTTCCCATTTTTTGGAAAAATTTATAATTTTGAATGGTTAATTTGGCATAGTTATCTGATTTTAGTGCAACTTTTAATCTTGTGTATATATATGACACAATGCTTTTGGAACTCATGCAAATCTAAGAGGTCGGAGTATGAATGTGTTAAAGCAGCTCAGAATTAAAGGTCCCTTTTATAGTGTGAATATATTGCAACATAAATTGGCTAGCACTGTCTCTTGAATAATTTATCAAAGGACAAGGGCTTTCTCTAGGCAAATTCTATATCATTATATACTATACTATGTTTTGTTCACATAGTTATATTACCAGTTGACCGATTATTTCATTCTCTGAAAGATTTCAAAAATAGTTGCCATGCTAGACAGGGGAGGAACATAGGATTATGTCATTGTCGTCAGTCAAACCAAATATTGGCTCTCATAAGCTATTTTTTTGAATTCACAGTGGTTACATTTTAGTCTTTATTAGCACACACTTTTGCTAGGTGTTGGATAACCTTTCTGGAAATAACTCTCTTCTTTCATTGACCTTTTTTGATGAATCTACAACTTGATATTTTCTAAATTAAATTAGCATTTAAAATATTTGTGGTCTGTATTGGCTTCATGGATAAATATCATCACATTAACTGTCTAACATAACAATAAATGCATAAAAATGAACTGTGCAAGTGATAATTCACAGACCCTGCTTTTTATCTGTGCAATATTTTCAATTTGAAAGTCTCTCATATGAACTGAAATACAGAGCTAGGTTGTTAGCTGGCAGGAGTTGTACTAATGTCAATGGAATTGTGTTGCTTTATACTAGCAGAGGGTCTGGATTGCCATTTTTTAGATTTAATTAACCATCTAGTTGTGGAGTTACAATCTACATTTCAGTTTAATATCAACCAAAAGTGCCCATGGTAAAATGTAAATGAGGTAAGAGTGCCTCAAGCACTGTATAATTATGAGGCAGACTCACTTGCTTAGCGTCTACATAACAGGTGATAATTTGTTATATATTTTCATTCTTTATACAACCCCACTATATGCTTCAGAGTCTGTCAGCACATATTACAAACAATATTTTTGGAACATTCATAATTATTTCCATTGGCATCAGATTGGGAAAAAACACTAGCAGTAACTTTGAAGGATGACTAAAGAATGTTTTTTTTCCCTTTTTCATTTGGGCAGGGAATGAACATTGCACATTTAAAACTGAGGTGCTGCTACCCACGCATCTTCCATGAGCTTTTACACAGCTGATGCAATGATTACCTCTTTTATACCAGTGACTCAGGTAACTCAGGTCCTGTCCATGGAATTACTCCACCACTGTAAAGTTAGTGAGAGAACAGACTCAGCCCAATTGCTCTTCTTCAAGGTGGGTTTATATTACACTGAACTAATTAAAAACATATACCTGAACAGAACCAAACCCCAGCTTCAGGGGCTTGTGAGCCAAGCTTCAGAGCTGATTTGGAGCTGATTCAATGATTCGGCATAGAGTGTAATGGGGAATCAATGAACTATCTATAACTTCGTTGTTTTTTGAGTGATTTGGATGAAACTTGCAGGGGTGGCAGGAAGCCTGCCAAGTTTCAAGGGAATAGGTGCAGGGGTTTTCAGGAAACTGTACCTCAATGTCCTGAAAGCCAAAATGACATCAAGTGTGTGTGTTACACCACAGTGGGGTGAAAACTGGTATCCCATGCGGAGGCCACAAAGCCTGCCAAGTTTCAAGGATATAGGTGCAGGGGTCTCTGAGAAACTGCACCTCAGGCTGCTGACAAGCAAAACTTGTATCACGTGTGTGTGCTAAGCCACAGCAGGGTGAAAACTGCAGGGGAAACTGCACTTCAAGCTGCTGACAAACTAAACTCATGACATAGGTGACACTGTGTGTGTTAAGGCACAGAGGGGTGAAAACTGCAGGCCTGCTAGCCCCTACTGCAGCCACGAAGGCTGTCAGCTGTCAAGGAGATCGGTGCAGAGGGAGTCTGGGTTCTGAGGCCCTGCACCTCTAGCTGCTGACAGGCAAAACTCGAGACATGGGTGCTTGTGCGACTGTGTCTGTCTTGAGGCACAGGGTGGAGCAATCTACTGCAGGCCACAAAGCCTGCCAGCTGTCAAAAAGATAGGTGCAGGTGGAATCTGGCTTCTGGGGTCCTGTACCTCTGGATGCTAACAGGCAAAATTCGTGACATGGGTGCTTGTGCAATTGTGTCTCTCTCAGGGTGTAGGGGGGTGAAAAGAGCTACTACCGGCCTGGCTGCTAGGCCCTTCTGCAGCCACAAAGCCTGCCAGCTATGCATCTCTTAGGGTGTGTGTGTGGGGGGTGAAAAGAACTACTGCAGGCCTGGCTGCTAGGCTCTGCCAGGCCACAAAGCCTACAAGCTGTCAAAGAGATAGGTGCAGGGGGAGTCTGGCTTCTGGGGCCCTGCACCTCTAGCCACTAACAGGGAAAACTCATGAACTAGGTGGGAAAACTCATGAACTAGGTGGGTTACATTGTGTGTATGTTAAGGTACGCCCTCACTGGCACTGGGGCCTCTACACAACACGGTAGTGTGCCCCAGTGAGGTCTTCTCCTCCCCTACAGCCTCAGTCTGGTCCACCACTTTACATGACAACAGGTAAAATAACTTATTGACTGACTGAGCACTAGCAGTAGCACCAGCAGCATCTCAGGTAGCCAAAATGTCAGAGAGCTGCTTCCTCTCAAACGTATCTGTTAAGGTGTGTTCTCACTGTGGAACTGTGTGTGTGTGTGTGTGTGTGTGTGTGTGTGTGTGTGTGTGTGTGTGTGTGTGTGTGTGT
>NW_017728947.1:97273277-97298907 GCF_001723895.1 Crocodylus porosus
TTCAGGTGCACCCTCACTGATGCTGGGGCCTCTGCACAACATGGCAGTGTGCCCCAGTGAGGCCTCCTCCTCCCCTACAGCCTTGGCTCAGTCCACCACTGTAAACGACGGCAGGTCAAAATAAATTAGCTGGCTCAACACCAGTAGCATCAGCAGCAGCATCAAAGGTACCCAAATGGAATTGTCACAGAGCCTTTCTTTTTATAAAGGAATTGACAGCAAGAAGTAAAAATATGTTGCCTTGGATATATGATGTTACTCATGGTATGTGATGGCTTATCTTGTGTTTTCATGTCTATATGTTTATTATGAAAAGAAAAGGAATACTTAAAAAAAATATATCTTAGGAAGCTGTTGGGTTGAAAACCCCTTTGTCAGGCTGAGGAAGTACCTGCAGTTGGTCCTGGCTGGAAGAAATAGTGAAGAAGCCAGAGGCTGGGCTGGAACACAATGCATGCAAGAAAGCCAGTCAGTGAAAATGGAAATGAAGGCATCAGGGGGTGAGGGACAGGCTGGGGTGAGGGACGGGGTGGGGGGGATGTAGCAGCACAGGTAAAAGTGCAGAGGTACCTGGGGAGTTAGATGTCCGGCAGGTTACAGTGTATCAGAATTCCACAGTCTAATCTATACTGAGTCCAGGAGTTTCTGTATCTACTAGCTAGGAGGCTGATGAAGTGCAGTTCATAAGCTCAGCTCTGAAAAGTGGTTTGTACATTCAAACAAGCACCTAACCTTATCACCAAAAAAACCAAAGCCAACATCTTACCAGTCAAAACAAAACCTGCCAACTATCTCCAGTTCCCCCACAAACCGCACACCAGAATCTATCAAAGACAAGAATACCCAACTATCTGTGGGGACACATTTCTCACAAGAAAACCACTCTGTATCCAGTCTTTCAGTCCTGATCCTCAAAGGGAATTTACAAATCACTTCTCACAGCCTGGCCTATGAACTTCACTTCATCAACCTCAGATGTACAGAAACTCATGGACTCCATATAGACATTGGATTTATGACACACTACAACCTGACAGACATTTGACTTTGGCCTCCCTGACTTTGTTGACCAGCACCTGCATCCAGTGATCAAGGGTTTTGGTGCTGCCAGCGCACGTGCTCCCCTTCACCCTTGGGTCACACATTCCCACCATCATGTGGACTGTACTGGACAAGGGATCCAGCCATTTCCTGATGTCCTCCTTCAGCCGCCTTACCAGTGCCTGCACATCTGGTGACAGTGGCCTGCCCCAGCCAGGAACATTGATCCCCTGGAACTTCTCTATTTGGTTCTCAAGTTCCCTCACTATGGGGATCACCTGACTGAGGAGGGCATCACATGTGCTAACCATCTCAGTGGCCTTGAGGAAGGGCTTGAGGACCACCAAGATCTGGGAAATGGTACCCCACTCAGCTCTATTCAGGGGTCTGCTGATCCCAATCTCCCCAAGCAAGGCCATCTCATAGATGGCCTTCTGTTGCTCTGCCAGTTTTTTGAGCATCAGGTATGTGGAGTTCCACTGAGTCTCCACATCCTGCATGATTTTGTGCTGTGGGATGCTGAGCTCTGCCTGTTTCTCTTGCAGCATCTTGCCCTGCTTGATGCTCTGGTAGAAGAAGCCTGCCACCTTCTTGCATTTCAAAATCACCTGGCTTGTAGCAGAAGTGGTGGCGGCACCATCACCGGCAGCCCTGTCCCCCTCCACGGCATCCCTGACAATGATCTCCCTTGCTGTGTGGGACTCATCCAGCACCTTGGCTTGGAGGAGAGCACACCAACAGCCTGACTGATTGCACCAGTGCCCTGTGAGGCAGAGGTAGGTGTGATTGCCATCCCGGCTCTCCAGATGTTGGAGGTGAAGTAAGATGGGACCAGAAGCACTATGAGCCGCCTGAACCCTGGCTGCTGCACCAGGGAGAAGGGCTAGAGCAAGCATCTCTCCAATGGTCTGGGTGATCTCACTCGCCTTTGCAATTCGCCCCCTTCTGTCTGCAGCTTTCCCGCACTGGTCCAGGGTGGCCTGCCTCTGCTTTGGGTGGAAGGGCACTTTTGAGTGAACAGGAGACTTCCCTTTCAGCACACTCACACTGGTGCCAGGCTATGCAGCAAGAAGGGCAAGGGGGTGCTGCCTCCTGACATGTAGCAGCATTGCCATGGTGGGAAAGTGTTTCACGTCCTTTCCCCGGCTGATGTGGCTTTGGCAGTGCTGGCAGATAGCAAACCTGGGATCATCTGCCGGCTCAGAATGCTCCTCCACTATGCTACTCGCCTGCTTCTGGGTTGAGGGTGAGGATGCTGCCTTATCCCACTCCTCAGCAGGCTGAGGCACAATAGCAGGAGGAGCTGCCTCAGCTGAGCCACTTGCCTCCACAACTTCAACCTCAACCTCCTCTGAGGTGCTGCTTTCCATAGGAGAATCTTCGAGAGAACTTTGAGGGGTGTGGAGCACAAACTCTGATGCCCCCTTGGTCCCCAGAATTGCTTGAGCTAGGGAGCTCAGCACCCCTGCTTCCAGCTCCAGCTCCTCCTCTGGCAGCGGGAGGCTCATGCTGAGAGATGACATTGGGGTGGAGGAGACAGTGATTTTGCTGCTGGTGCCTAGTTCTGGACTGAGGGGAGGTGGTGCAGGTGCAGGGATGTTAGGTGCAGACACCGCTCCCACCTCCTTGCTTCCACTGGCAGCAGAAGCATCATGGCTGCTTGGGAAGAAGATGCATCTATGTTTGCAGGCAGGGCGGCGGGCTTGCAGCTCTAGCTCTCCCCCTACTCCTTCTCTCTCCCCTGCTCAAAGACTTGGCACCTGCCTTTCTAGCACGCTTCATATTAATCTTTCCTGTGCTGCAAAAGGTGTGTTTGTGTGTGTCCTTTTGTGCTGTGTGTTTTATTTCCTCTGTGTTGCATGCATGCACTGGATTCTTCTTTGATTGTTTGATTGATTTAATAGTAAGTATTAAGAACTATGTAAAATGTGTGCTGTATGTCTGTCTGTCTTCTGCTCCTCTGTGATGTATTTATTTACTATGAATTATGAATATGTGTTATTAATGTGAATGTGTGACTACTACTGTACTTCTTCTTCTGTGTTTTAATGTGTACCTAAAATGATATATCTCCTTCTAAGACCCTGAGTTCTGTGTTAGTCTCAATCTGAATCTGACTTCTGTGTTGTCTTCAGTCTCCATGTAAACTAACTATAATAATATTAATAACTAATAACTACTATATATAATCTGACTCTCTTCTTCTCCTATGAATATCTGATTTTTCTTCTTCTATGTGTATGTAAGTGTGCATGTGTGTGTGTGAAATCTGTGTGACTTCCTGCACAGTGATGGATCATGCTTTCCTTTTTCAAAGTTTGAAAAAAAAAGAGAAAATATAAATTGAAAGAAATGAATTGGATAGTATTAAATAAAGAGATTCTAAGCTAAGATAAGATAAATCCTATCCAATCCTTTCTAACAAACAAAAGGAGCAGGCAATTTTCAACTGCTGACTATGAAGCAAGCCAGGCAGCAGCACAGCACCTTTCTGATGCTGTTCTTCAGAGAAAACCATCTCATGAAAGGCAAAGCAAGCCTGTACACAGAGGCTTTTATGCTGTTTCTATATCCCTCCCCCCAGACACTGTAATTGGAAATGCAGTCAGAAAGAAATCATGCTCACTGGCCACCTAGACATGTTAGTCTTCCCCTCCTGCTCCCTCTTCCCCCACTCTGCTTACCCTCCCTCTTCTAAGTTTCTGTTTCCCCATACAGACAGCCTCCAAATCTCTGAATCGCTGAATCTTTCTCAGTCTTTTCCAAATCGATTTGGAAAGCCAAAAGCAGCTAGCAATTTGATTTGGACATGCAGATTCGGCCTCCGAATAGTACGAATCTTTTCCGAATCTGAATTGTGGTCCAAAGCTTCACATGGCCCTAATGAACATGTAGATGCATCCACTTTATCTTTGATTTTGGGCTAATGTATTATGTCTGGGATGGTGTAGATACATACAATTGGGACTTAAGTAGGGGATTGACTAGGTGACCTCTTGGTGTCTCTCCCAGCCCTATTTTTGTCTGATGCTGTCCTAAATCAAACCAGAAGCCCACATCTGAATGCTCTGTAGTTCTGGGGGATGTTCAAAATCTAGACCTGAACTAGTCTGTTTCTACCAAAATTAATTTGGTATCAAAAGCATTTTGCACTAAAAAGTAAATTGTAGTAGTCTACTGCACATATTGTATTTTGTGGGTGTTTTGTGAAGTTTTTGAATAATTGTGGTAAAACCATTAGGTTTGCTTAAATTAGCTGCATATTCTTTACATATTTTGGGCTGATTCCTCACTATGGTGAGTGGCTATAATACAACCACTCCCATTGCTTAAACAATTCTTTTAAAGTAACACCCATGGGTACACAATGTATGGTTGATTTAAGTTTGAATGTTAGAAAAGCAAAATAATTCACCACACTGAAAAAAACATGAAGAAAATCTTCTGGGGTGTGAAAATGATCGTTGAGGAATTAATGAGAATGAAGAATGTTTACCCAAACATTTTGCAGAGGTGGGTGCACCTATGGGACATAATAATGCTTTACATGTACTTGAAAGAATCAGTCTGTTTGTGAATTATTCCCTGAGGTGTGCATGTGCTTAGCTTTTGAACAGTGTATCATCATCAAAGTTAGACAACTAATGGAAACTTACTGGTTAAGTTTTGTGCCAAGGTTAAATTTTGTGCTAAGGAGGAGCTGGATAGCAAAAGGACACTCAATTGCTTGTGAATTCTACTACGAGCTAGTGGCCTGGTTAGAGAAACAGGAACAGTTGTGGACAGGACTTTTCATGGAATGAGCAAGCCTTGAATTTCTTGTCCTCAGATTTAATTCTGGATGTGTCTACACGTGCCCATTTACTGCACAGTAACTGAAATTAATGCACAATATGGGCATGTATCTACATATGCATGCCCACACTGCACAGTAAATATAGCAACTTACACTGACCTGAGTGTAAATTTGATACCTGCATCATGCCGGATTAGTTTCTGTACAGTAACACACATGTAGATGCCTTACTGCACAGTAACACTGTGTATGTGCGGACTGACTTGGGACTAATTTTAGTCCCAAGTTAGTCCACACATAGTGTTAATGCATTGTTATGCCTGCACGTGTAGACTCTAGCCTATTCCTGCTTGCTATACAGTAATTTACTGCACAGTAAATTTAAGCCAGCATAAATATACATTTAGATATGCCCTCTGAGCACCAGTCTTTAGCATTTGTCACTGAGTCACAGAGCCTGTATGAGTTCAGATTTTTGCAGTCTGTGCCTATCCAAAACCTCTTCAGCCAAAACCTCCTATTGCCTAAAACAAGGTTTCTGGTTGAAAATCATAACACCATTGTTTGTTTGTTTTGTTGTTATTGTTTCCATTTTCTATATTTATATATTTTGCCCTGTGTTTTCCTCAAATGCCCTTATAATTTAGATTTAACTTTATACTGGGGAATAGGTACTGGCTGACAATTTTGAGGCTGAAGAGGATTGTATACTTAAGATAGGAAGATAAAGCAAATGGTGTTCTTTGGTCCACCTTTGCTCAGTAACATAAGGCAGATGGGATGGGGAAGTGTATCACAGACAGTTCAGAGAAGGTAAATCAGGGTTTGTCAATTCAAAAAGGGAGCTTTTAGAATGTACAAGTGTTAGGACATAATGGTGCACAGTTTCAAGAAGAAATTGATCCAATCTGATCTGATATTCATGAATCTGATTATATTACAGAACATGGTTTATTCTTCTTCTCCTTTGATGCTATTTTTATTTTAAAATGAACTGTGCTATTAACCGTGATATCAGTTGTCTTAAAATTACGGTTCTTAACAAGAGCAATGACTGAAGACTGGTATTCAGTGATTCAGTCGTTACCTTTTACCTGCTGTATTGAACAGGATAGATGCTTTCCTGTATTCTTCTATTACATACCCATGTTACTGTTGTCAAAGAAAGTGACTTATAGCAGGAACTTCTGTGACTTTTATGTAATAGCTGTTCCTTTAGCTTAGTTGGCAAAATGTCACGTTACACTCATGCCTAATTATTCTCAGATTTGTATACATTTTTAATTAATGATGATCAGCTCTCCTGTACTTACATATACATCAGTCTTGACCCTTGACCATGTATGTGCAAGAAACATTGTAAAGGATAAGCCTGGAAACCAAAGGAGGAGCTACAGAAATCTCTATACACCTAACTGTGGTACAAATGGTGTGTATGATATGAGCAGCATTTCCTCACTATACACTATACTGCATGTAATATGTTAATCACTCTTGGTGAAATTATCCCCTATGCAGAAAGTCTATCTACATCCTTTGCAAGTCAGTCTTGTTTAATCTTTGTTTAACTCAAAGTGGCTTTTGTTGGATCCTGTGCACCAGAGAATCATACAGTTGTAAATTACCTCAAGGATTGTCTAGTCAGAAGTCAGTAACCTACAGCCTGCAAGCCAGATTGGCCCATGAAGACACTGTCCAACCTGTGAAAGCCTAGGGAATCCACAGCAGTCTTCATGCACACCATCAGAGGAGGCATCTCCAGGGTCCTTTTGCCTGATAACATTCAGTTCTGTCTCTCTGCAGTGGCAGAGGAGGCATTTGCAGGGTCCCAGTGCCTGCCTTTTTCTATCTGTTCCCTTTGCAACATCTGCAGCTTACTAGGGAGGTGAAGGGGTGATAGCAGCAGTGGAAGGTAGGTGACAAACAGCGGCCTGTGGTGACAAAAGATGGCCACAAAAGATTGCCAGAGTCATATCTTGTCCAACATACAACACAGAGGCAGGATGCTGTATTTCTAAATCAAGCCAGATAGATGCCTATCTAGCCTCTTCTTAAAATCTACCAATGGAGGAGATTCCTTAGGCAGCTTCTTCCACCATCCTTCTGTTCTTAGAAAGCCTTTTCTTGAAATTTCATCTAAATAGGTATCCTTAAATGTGCTCTGGGGGTGGAGGGGAATTTTTAATTAGAGTGTCTCCAAGAGCCACTCCAGTTGAAGTGCCCACAGTGTCATGTATATTCAGTGTCCCATGCTTCAAAATGGTGGTGGGGACGCATCAACTAAAGCTCATTTGATGAGCTTTAAAGTGCCCCCACTACCATTTTGAAGCACGAGGACCAGGGGTGGCATCAGCCTCTTCCCAGTGAGGGGGTTGAAGTGGACTAGACAGAAAACTGGGGGGAGGGCTGCGCTATATGAAGGCAGGACATGGGTCTAGTGTTGCCTCTGGGGGGACACTGAATACATGGGATGTGGAGACTGCTGGAGCATGCTAATTAGCACCAACAGACTTGATTAATTGAGCATGCTCCAACATGCTGTAATTATAGCACATTGGAGCAGCATCCCCACACATCTACAGGTGCCCAATCTGTCTTGATATAGGACAACTTTTTTTCATATGATTTTCACCCCGCAGCCTAGCCCTAGTTCCCTCCCCAACCCAAGCAAGCACAACTAGGGGGTGTCCCACTGCTGCTGACAGGGCTGCTGGTGGGGTGGGGGGTGGGGCTGGGGAAAGAAGCCCCACTGGGAGTCATGCACCTCCTGCCTTCTGGCCTGGACAGTGCAGGCATCTGCATCCCCACCCCCGCCTCCATCCAAGAGTGAACATGCATTCTGTTCACTCCTGATTCAATCTATGCAGCTTAGCAAAACCTGGGTAGATTGAATTGGTTCCACCTCAGTTTATTTGAATGTCTGTACTTAGCTAAATTGTATACTTACTGGGGTCAAATTAAAGTGTTCAGACACTCTTAATTATGGAATCTCCTAACTGTGTATGTGTCCAAATTTGCAATCTTAATAATGTTCCTTTTAATATAACATGCACCTTGCCCATGCACTTAGCCCCATTTAAAGCCCCCCCCCCCATTGAAAACATATAAAGGACATTTCCATCAGCTGGGAATGGGTTTATATCGAGATGTATTTGATGCCATTTTGCAGGATGACTTGCCTTTTATGCCCTGACTGGAATATCAATTAGGTTTTGAATATCAAACTTCCATGAAAGGACAACCCACTCAAATTATTGGATGTTCTTATTTTCTCCTCATTACTCTAGACATGCTGCCTTTTTGTGCCACCTGTAATGAATAGACTCTTGGCTCCTCCATCTGGTTACTAAGTACACACTGTGAAGAAATGTGCTCAGTAAGGGTTGATCTCTGAGCAAAACATATGCACTATGTGTAGCATGCCTGATTTTTAAATGTTTTTTTTTATATTAGAGATAGTGCTGCACTGTAATATTCTAATAGTTTTACTCAGCTTTCATAACAGAAAGTTAATGAAATAATAACATTCTCTGTCGCTGTGTATGGGCAAAGAATAGGTGAGTTACAGTGAGGTAAAAGGAGTCATAGACTTACCTTGGAGCAGCTGGTACAATATGTACTTTCCCTATGGTAAGTGAAGGCTCAACCAGAGAAGCTCATTGAAACAGTGCTATGCTACTGCAGGACGGTTACTGTTCATCAGCTGACAATTACTGTTCATAGGCCCCTGCTTTTTTAAACTTGCTGTAGGTTTCTTGTATATCCATACTCTATAGGTGTATCTACAGGAGACACTAGCTAGTTGCCACATTGGCAAATTGGGACAAGAGGCTGGGACCTGCTCCTCCCCTGCAGCTCTTTCCAAGTTACCTGTACCTGACTGGGAAGCGGGGGCCAGGAGCTCCCTGCTGCTGGGACAGGGGGACATTGTCCCCGCCAGGGTTCCAGTGGCAGAGTCCGCCCCAGCAACAGGCAGCCACACAGGGGCAAGGAGCAATGAACTAGCTCCCACCAGGAGACAGCTGTCTCCTGGGCCTGTGCTCCCTGCCAACCCCTGGGCTTGTACCCAGGGGAGCTAGAGCTACCCTGGCTGCTGCAGGAGGCCTGTAGGGCCAGCAGGGGTGGGAGCAGACTGTTGCCATGAGCAGCAAATCTGTTGTTGAGTCCCTGCATGTGTAGATGCTAGGTCAGGAGCATTTACTTGCAAGTAGTTTATTTGTGAGTAAACTGCTCCCAGATCAAATGTCCATGTAGACACACCACTTGTGTAGTTGCTTGTCTAGTCTGTCAGTTGAAGAGCACATAGATTTTAACAGGTTGCCATGGCAGCAAGAGGGGCATTACTCCTTGATGGCCTGTTGGTGGTAGCCACATTTAAGGTTGACACAATGTTCATGGCATAGGCTGAGATGTGCAGAGGTTCTTGGAAGTGGAGAGACACAGGGGGTGTGGAGGGGCACAGAAAAGGCCAAGAAGTCCTGACTCGCTCATAATGAATATTTATGCTAGGATTCACGGCGTGTAGTAAATTTGCATTTTTAGAAAGAGTTTTCTTTTACAAGAGACATATCTAGAAAATAGTTTTTTGTGCTCCATGATTAAATCATGTGACGGTACTAATACGAGTCCAATTTGGAATCTTGTTCCATGATTTACTCCTACCATTGGCCCACTCACGTTCATACTTTCATGTTGAATTAAGCCAGACACATCACCCATAGCAATGAATTCTGGCCACGGTATGCCTCAATATTACTTTCATTGAATCATGTAACAGAAACTAATGTGTATTAGATAGAAAAAATATGGAGGTTTTGGGGGAGAGAGAGGGGTGGTTGTTCAAGTCACTTTTTCTATAATTTTGCTGTTTGCCTGTCCATACTATGTCTGAGTGTGAAGCTGCCTAATAATAAATAACTTCACGAATGAATAAACAGAAATAGTAGGAAGCATAAGAACAGTTATCTTATGTCTTCAAAAAACAAGTTAAGTCATGTTCCAGACAAGCTCTCTCTTTTCTGGAAAAGTGTCTTTATACTATGCTTTGCATTTCCCTGACCTATGGATTTTCTGTCCCAGATCTTACTTATAGCTGTTGCCTGTTTTAGCAGCCAGGGACCAGAAAAATATAGGGATGTTCTTCTTGCATCACATATATTTTGGGCTGGGGATAAAGAGCTCCCACTTAGGAGCTGCTATGGTAGAAGAATCCTCCATTAACTCACTCAACTGCCTTTTTGGCTCCATTGCATAGCAAACACCTGTCTGTGTACAGGATCCGGCTCTTAGAACAAGGAAGTAGATAGCAGTGGGTGTGTCTACACATGCAATTGGCACCTGAATAAACTACAGAACTGACTGCTCCGCAGTTAACTGCTCCCAGGTGCACTGTTTGAATGTGTGCCCAGGAGCAATAAACTCTGTAACAGCACGTGGAGCCTGACTCAACGTGCTGTGGAGGGCATGGCTGGGACATGAGGGAAGTTCAGTTTTATCCAGTAGGACTGTGAGAAACAGCACTGTTCCATTTCAACTTCTGTCTTGACATTTTGATAGGACAGCGTTTCATTTCAAAACCATTGTTCTCTTTCTTTTTGTCGAAACTGTTTCACTGTTTCAACATTTCGCTTATAGGCTATAGGGGAAGCACAAAACTGCCTATAACTTTGTCATTTTTTACCTAGTTCAGATGAAGATTGCAGAGATAGTAGCTCCATCTGAGGCCCTGAGGTCTGCAAAGTTTCAAGGAGATAGGTGCAGGTTTTTTTGGCAAACTGTACCTCAAAGTTTTGAAATAAAACTCATGTCGTGTGTGTGTTAAGGCGCAGCAGGGTGAAATCTGCAGGGATGGTAGCTCCTGCTGAAACTATGAAGCCTGCCAGATGTCAAGGAGATAGGTGCAGGAATTTCTGGGAAACGGCACCTCAGTCTGCTGACAAGCAAAACTTATGACATGGGTGACACTGTATATGTGTTAAGGTGCACCTTCACTGGTGCTGGGGCCTCTACACAACATGGTACTGTGCCCCAATGAGGTCTCCTCCTCCCCTACAGCCTCATTCTGGCTCACCATTTTAAATGACAATAGGTAATAAAATAACTTAGTGAGCAGCAGCACAGTAGCACCAGCAGCATCTCAGGCAGCCAAACTATCAGAGCCTTTATTTCCTCTCCTGCAGGAGTTTCTTCTCCAGCATGTGTGTTAAGGTGTGCCCTCACTATGTGACTGTCTGTGTGTGTGTTAAGGTGCGCTCTCACTCTGTGTGTGTGTGTGGTAAGGTGCATCCTCACGGGTGCTGGGGCTCTACACAACATGGTAGTGTACCTCAATGAGGCCTCTTCTTCCCTTCAGCCCGGTCCATCAGTTTAAATGACAATAGGTAATAACTTAGTAAGCAGCACAGTAGCACCAGCAGTATCTCAGGCAGCCAAACTGTCACAGCCTAGAGCCTTTGTTTCCTTTCCTGCAGGAGCTTCTTCTCTAGCAGCTGCCAGAGAACTCTCCCTGCCAGCCCCATCCCTGGGGCTTAGATGTGCCTAGGGCCCTGCATCTTTCTGGTCAGGTGTTAGGGGTGTTGGTTTAAGTACATGGCACTGGCAGACAAGGCCCCTTCCTTTGAGTCAATCTAATCTGGTTTGTTTTAGCAGACCAACTAAATAGTTGCAGAAATATATCTTAGCAAGCTTTTGGGTTGAAAATCTGGCTTTCTTGCCTGCATTGCATGCCAGCCTCTGGCTTCTATGCTATTTCTTCCTGCCAGGAACAGCACACGCACACACCAACTGCAGGCGCTTCCTCAGCCTGACAAACCATTTTTCAACCTAAAAGCTGAGTTCATCTGGAGCCTCACAACTCCACTGCAACCAGCAAGCTTCAGGCCTGTCAAAGACTTGATGGGTCTGGGCTTTCCCCTGTGTGCATGCGTGTGGTAGCTGGAAGTTATGGTGCCTGCTACCTGCCTTTCACCAGGGGGATTATCAGTCCTGGCATTTCCTGGGGATGCTGCACCGCCACCAGTCCCACCAGGCCTCCCCAACCCTGGCAGAATACAGTTTTAGTGGTCATGCCCAGGACCTGGGGCCTCCTTCTTCCCCATAGCCCCAGTGCATACCCCCAGGTTCATCCTGGCATCGAAGCTCAGCAGGGACATATTCTTCCCCTGCTGGCTGGTGATGCAGTGAGTGCCCCCTCCAGCTCTGGAAGCAGGGCATTAAATGGCTTTTAAAAAATGAAAAAAGGAAATAGGTGCAGATGGAGTGAGGAGGGTGGAATTCACTCCATCCATGCCTGGAGCTTGGGGAACCCCAGCAGCAGGAACACCAGCTGCTCCATCAACCCAGGATCCAAGCAGGTGTGGTGGGGTGTCACTACATCCCCAGCAATGCTGAACACCCTCTCGCTCAGAACACTGGTTGGTGGACAGGACTGATGTTCGTGGCCAACCGTGGCCAAATTCAGCCACATCTGGCTGTGGCTTGCCCAGTAGGCCAAGGGGTCACACAGCAGCAACTCCATGTCCTTGGTGATATAGGCAGCCACCAAGGCCTGAATTCTACCTGCCTGATGGTGGGGTCTGGCGCCTCTGGACCTCGCCATGGAAGCCGTGCCCTTGGCCCACATTGGCAGCACCTGTGGTGGAGGAGGAGACTGGTTGGTGGATGGTGTGCTAGCATGGGACAGTGGATCCCCCTCTCCCACATCCCCCCCACCTCCACCATTTTGCCTCCTGGATTTTCTTCATCAGCATCTCTGTCCACTGATTCAGGCTTTGGCTGCTGCATACACTGCCTTTCACCTTCAGGTCACACATGGCAGCCAGCATGTGGACCGTACTGGACTGCAAGGCATCAAGCCATTTCCTGATGCCCTCCTTCAGCTGCCTCACCAGTGCCTGAACATCTGGTGACAGTGGCTTGTCCCAGCCAGGAACACTGATCCCCTGGAATCTCTCCATTTGGCTCTGAAGTTCCCTCACCATGCGGCTCACCTGGCTAAGGAGGGCATCACCAGCACTGAGGGTCTCAGTGGCCTTGAGGAAGGCCTTGAAGACCACCAAGATCTGGGAGATGGTATGCTGCTCAGCTCTGTTAAGGGGGTCGCTGATCCCAATCTCCCTGAGTGAGGCCCTCTCATGGATGGCTTTCTGTTGCTCCATCAGCCCGTAAAGCATCAGGTATGTTGAGTTCCACCAAGTCTCCACATCCTGCATGATTTTGTACTGTGGGATGTTCAGCTCTGCTTGTTTGTCCCGCAGTATCTTGCCCCCCTTGATACTCTGGTGGAAGTAGCCTGCCACCTTCCTGCATTTGGAAATGAGCTTGCTGGTGGTGCTGGCACCATCACTAGCAGCCCTGCCTCCCTCCAAGGCATCCCTGACAATGAGGTGGAACTTGTGTGCTGCACAGTGCATGCCAACAAAGTTGGCATCACAGACTGCCTTGACCATATTGGCCCCATTGTTGGTGACCATGAACCTGTGGGTGAGCTCACCCTACCCAATGATCCACACCCGCACCAAGCGGTTCATGGCCCCCCATGATCTCTGTTGCCATTTAGGACCCACCCAGCAGCTCGGCTTGAAAGAGAACCCACCAATGGCCTGACTGGTCGCACCAGTTCCCTGTGAGAGAGAGGCAGGTCTGATCTCCACCACAGGTGCTCCAGATGTCTGAGGGAAGTGTAAGGCTACCTGCAGATCTGCCTTGCGCAGCTCCTCCCTCAAGTAATCCCTGCATGCCACATAGATGGAGAGCAGCACCATCCTGCCGAAGGTGGTGCAGTGGAGGCACTTGGTAAGATGGGGCCACGAGCGCCACGAGCCACCTGAAACCTGGCCACTCAACTAAGGAGAAGGGCTGGCCATTGACAGCAAGCATTTCCCCAGTGCTCTGGGTGATCTCGCTCACCCTTGCAACATGCCCCCACTTTCTGTCTGCCTTTCCCTCACTATTCCAGGGTGGCTTGCCTCTGATTTGGGGGGACAGGGGCTTTGGAGAGAGGCAGAACTTCCCTATGGGCATGCTCCCACTGGTGGCAGGCTGAAAATAAGCAAGGGCAAGGGGGTGGTGCCTGCAGAAATGCATCAGCATCACTGGGGTGTTCATGTGTTTTGTTCTTTTGCCCTAGCTGGTTTTGGCTTGGCAGTGCAGGCAGATTGCGAATGTGGTACCATCTGCCAGCTCAAAATTATCCCAGACCACACAACCCACTCGCTTCTGGGGTGTGGGTGCATGTGTGGATGCTGCACTTTCCCCCTTCTCAGCAAGCACAGCAAGAGGAGGAGCAGACTCAGCTGAGCTGCCTGCCTCCACAACCTCTACCTCAGCCTCCTCTGAAGCACCTTCTGGGGAAGGAGACCTGGTTCTAAGGGAAACTTGAGGGGTGTGGAGCACAAATACAGCTGATTCCCCCTCCTTTCCTAGAATTTCCCTTGCTAGAGCACTCAGATCCAGCTCCAGCTCCAGCTTTTCCTCTGGCACTGGATGGCTCAGCATGGCAAGTGAAATGGGGGTGAAGGAGACTGTCATGTCATGCTGGTGCTGCTGTTTGTTGTCATGGTGGCAGTGGTGGGGGTTATGGCTGGTGCACTTGGAGGAGATGCAGTCTCAGGCACAGGCAGTGGCAGTGGCAGTGGCACTGCTCTCTTCTCCTTGCTGCTTGTGGAAGCCTCATCCCTGCTAGTTGTAGGAAAGAGGCTGAGTCTCATTTTGGAGGGCAGGGGAGAGCAGGAATTTACACCTCTCCTTCTACCCTCTCTTCCACCCCTCCCTGAAGGCTTTGCACCATGCTTCATGGTGTGTTTCATTGTGTTTTGCTTTTATACAAATATATCAAATGTATATGCGTTCCTATATAAATTCTCTAAGGTGTATAGTCTATGACGCAGAGTATAAATGTATCTGTGTTCCTATATACATTATATAAGGTATGTAGTATATGCCACAAGGTATATATAGAATGTATAGAAATAAAATATAAATGTATATCCCTTCCTATATAAATGAAATTCTACAGTGTAATATCCAATATAATTATAAAATTGAAAAGAATAAATCAATGAATATAATAATAAAAGAGTCTAGAAGAAAGCAAAAAGGAATTATGGAATCCCATTGCTAGGTTAGACTAGCAGGTAGGAAATCATTCAAATTAATGCTAGTAGTAGCCTTTGTTGTCTAATGCTCCTGAGTTGCTGGAAGACAGCTTGGTAACTGTCAGACCCCAAGGCAGAAAGCAGGCCAGTTCAAGCAATGCTGCCTTTTATGTTGTTTTTCCATCCCTCCCCGAGAGTACTGGGATTAGAAGGGATCTCAGGGAAGGATCACAGTCATTGGCCAGCTACACAGTGTAGTCAGCATATCCACAGTACTCCCCTCAGCCATTTTATCAACGGTGATATTTTGACTTAATAAGTTACCACAAGCATGTTGTAGTGTTGTTAGTGCTATGATGGTCTGGGGAACATGCAAGATTTGTTTGGTTTTAACTTACGTTGGACCCCTTTCAGTTCTGTAGCTCTGTAGATCCTTGGGTTTAACGTTCATACGCTGTACTCCAGAGCTGCTAGGAATTTCACAGTCATGAGGATGAGAGACATCATTGATCCTATTTTAAAGGCAAATTCCCCCTGCTGTTTGTGCTGAAAGCAAATACACATTAGCATTATCAGTCTGAGAGTTTTGACAGAGTTGAGCAGTGAATGTCATTCAGCAGGAGGGAATGGCTCGCATACAGAACACTGGCATCTACCAAAGGAAAGTTCCTATTGGATTTACTGGCATTTGGATGGATTTTAAATCCATTTGTTGAATATCAGATGATTAATGTAGATTTAGCCAGCACATCTGGTAATTATCAGTGGATTAGAATAACACTCTGTACCGTTATCAACTTGATCTGCTTAAAATATGATTCCTTCCTACTTGTAATCAGTTTTTCTGCATTTGTTCAAATTGATTTGGATCCATCAGGACTATTTTTGATTCTTATTACTCAGTTCCCGGTCCACTAAGGTGTGGCCACTCTCAACAGATGTGACACCCAAGTCGAAGTCTTCCAGTATGCCAGGATTTGTCACACCCCTACCCATAGACCAGGGAAAGAAGCCTGTCCTGGCTCACCAGCTTCCTAGTGTCAACTCGCAAGTACAATTTCTAGTCCTGCCCCTGCTTACCAGGCCTCCAGTGGCAAGTCACATCTGTGCAGGTGGGGGACAGTCAGAGGTTTCTAGATTAAGGCTGTGACTGCTCCAAACTCCAAGCTAGCACTAACATCAATCAACATTTATGCAGCTCATGGCATAAGGTGCAACAAGGTCCTAAGACAAACAAGGTCCTAAGATAAACTGTTTTCCTGCCATCTAGTGGCAAGGCAATTATAGCTCCCTATTGTGTGCACTACTATAAACTACCTGCATCTCCATCTGCACTGTCCCAGTGTTTTATACCAAAGTACATTACACAGGGGTGTATGATTACCTGTCTGTATCCACAAAATCAAACACTGCAGTTGACGCAATTGCTTCTAGATACACTATGTACACACACATAAATCAGGACAAAAATAGTTTTAAAAATAAAATTAGAATAAGTTGGTAGGGTCAGAAGGGACCTGAGCAGATCATCAAGTCCGACCACCTGTCATGGGCAGGAAAGAATGCTGGGGTCAAACGACCCTGGCAAGATGATTATCTAGTCTCCTTTTGAAGGCCCTCAGGCTAGGAGTGAGCACCACTTCCAAGTTGGTTTCACATCCCGACCACCCTGACTGGGAAGTAGCGCTTCCTGATGTACACCCAGAACCTACACACAGTCAGCTTATGGCCATTATTCCTAGGTACTCCTGGTAGTGCTTGGGGAAACAGGGTCTCTCCCGTTCCCCCTGGTCTCCCTTGGTAAGTTTATAGATGGCCACCAGGTCCCCTCTAAGCCTCCTCTTGTGAAGCCTGAACAGGTTCAGGTCCCGTAGCTTCTCTTCAAAGGGCCTGCCCTGCTGCCCCCAATCATGCACGTGGCTCTCCTTTGGACCCTCTCAATTCTGTCCACATCCCTCTTGAAGTGTGGTGCCCAGAACTGGACACAGTACTCCAACTGCAGCCTGACAAATGCTGCATAGAGGGGGAGGATCACCTCCTTGGACCTGCTCATGATGCATCTGTGGATGCATGACAAGGTGCGGTTAGCCTTACTGACCACGTCCTCACATTGGCGGCCCATGCTCATCTTGGAATCAATGGTGACTCCAAGATCCTTATCTGTCTCTGTGCTGATGAGAAGGGAGTTCCCCAGCCTGTAGGTATGCTGCTGTTCTTCCTGTGCATCACTTTGTACTTGTCAGTGTTGAAACCCATCCTATTCTCATCTGCCCACCCTTGTAACCTGTCCAGATCTAGTTGTGGCCGGTCCCTCCCTTCTGACGTGCCCAGTTCTCCCCACATCTTAGTGTCACCAGCAAACTTGAATCAGGTGCCTTTCACCCCCTCGTCCAAGTCACTGATGAAGATGTTGAACAGTGCGGGCCTGAGGACCGAGCCCTGGGGAGCCCCACTGCCCACATCCCTCCAGGTTGAAAAATGACCCATCCATCACCACTCTCTGGGCGCGGCCCTCCAGCCAATTTGTGACCCATCTGACTGTGTAGGCATCAATGCGACAGTCGCCTAATTTTTTGGATGTTTGATTTTTTTTAGTATATGATTTTTTTTTTCCAGTTTCAAGATGCTGCCCCCCACACAAAAAAGGAGTACTTCAGAGGCAAGGGGAGGGACTTCCAGTGGCAAAGGTTAAGAGTTAGGGGCAGGATTTCAAATCCCAAGATGACAACTAGGAAGCAGGGCACCTGTCAAAGGTCAGGGCTATACCTTGCAGACCTCAACAGCTCCCCAAAACTCATTAAGCAGCCCTCCAGCTGAAATAACTGCCCACCCCTGGTCTAGCCTGTCTGCCTAGTATAGCCCTACCTTCCATTTAACATGTAGTAACACCTCCTTGGCTCAGCAGCTGCATGCAGATCCCTGCCCTTACACAACCCTGCTAGATGGCAAGAGATTCATCTCAGACCCTGCTAGATGCAACTCAGTCACTTTTCTCATGCACTGAACACAGCCGCTAACAGAAGCGTTGGGTTCCCAAGACTTCCAGGGGCCCTATCTTCCAACAGCCCCCTTCATCCTCCCCTCACCCCGGTGGCCTACCAAAGAGTGGGCAATCCCAAGGCCACCACTCAGACTGGAGCCAGGGCATTCAGGAGAGCTGGTGAAAAACAACAAGTTCATGGGAACTCTCATCCTCTAGAGACCTTATTCTACATCTGAACCAAGTCAGCCACTCAGATCCTTCATCCCTGCAATAACTAGTCTCTGCCCAGCTCAACCCAGGTGAAGTATAAAATATATGGGGAACGGAAGGAAGGCCCTTATCACAACTTCCAAGGACATACAGATTAGATGAAAATACATGGATACAGATTTGGCTGGGTGATTTTACTCACTGAGTAGTCATCAGTGACTCAATATCTAGCTGGGAGAAAGTAGCAAGTGGGGTTCCCCATGGCTGTTTCCTGGGTCCAGTATTGTTCAACATCTTTATTAATGATTTGGATGATGTGACTGAGTGAATGCTTAGCAATTTTATGGACAACACCAAGTTGGGTGGAGTTGCAGACACTTGGAAGGCAGGGCTAGGATCCAGAATGACCTAGATAGAATGGAAAAATAGTCTGCAATCAATCAGATGAGATTCAACAAAGACAAGTACAAAGTCCTGCACAGCATGTACAGATAAGACTTGGGAATGACTGGTTAGGCTGCAGAACTGCAGAGTAGGACGTGGGGGTTACAGTGAACCATAAGCTGAATATGAGCCAACAGTATGCTCGCGTTGCAAAAAGAAGCCAACAGTAAACTGGATTATATTAACAGGAGCATCACTTGCAAATCAAGGGAAGTGATTGCTTTATTCAGCACTTGTGAGTCCTTACCTGGAATATTGTGTCTAGTTATGGGCTCTACACTTCAAGAAGGATGTGGACAGATTGGAAGGCATTCAGCACAGAGTGACAAAAATGATGAGGTGCCTGAGATGCAAGACTTATGAGGAAAGACTGAAAAAACAAGGGTTATTTAGTCTGGAGAAGAGAAGACTGAGGGGTGCTTAATAACAGTCTTCAAATATCTGAAGACCACTTACAGAGGGGATGGAGATGGGTTTCCATCTGTGGCCATAGGAGACAGGACTAGGAGCAATGGCCTCAACCTGCAGCAGAGGAAATTTTCCATTGAGATTAGGAGGAGATTGCTGACTCTGAGGGTAGTCAAGCACTGGAACAGGGAACCTAGAGAAACCGAGGATTCTCCGTCTTCGGAAATTTTCTTACGTTTCAAACCTGACAGAGTTCTCCCAGTTAGACATTGGCCAGGCACCTGACTTGGCCAGTCAGGTGACCTTTGTCCTGTCTCTTTGGCCTGTCTCCTTAACACATGGATTAATGTTAATTCCCATAGTAGAAATATTTTGTTAGCTGAGATTTTTGCACTCTAGAAATATATTTTGTGGGCCTAACCTTTCTTATGTTTCAGACCTGACAGAGTTCTCCCAGTTAGACACTGGCCAGGCACCTGACTGGGATCCTAACCCTGTATGGTATCTGCATGCTTCTGGGGGTCTTTGCTTTGCTCTAGCCACAGTCTCTGCCTATGGCCTGTATGGCCACTTTCTGGATAGACTATCTGCCTGGTATCACATTCAAGCAGTGAGACTGCTGTGTGCCTCCAGAACCACTGCAGACCCACAGGACACTCTACTCTGGCATGCATAGCTTCCCCAGAGCTCTACTCCTCTCTTGATCCAAGTAGTTAGCCAAAATGTAGGGTCCTGTGAGATGATTGTCTAGGAAACGAAACAGATCCTTTTTTTTTTTTTTTTTTTTTTAACAGATAATGTCCCTAAAATTTTGTTTCCCTAAACACAAGCGGAATCTAACAGCTGGAAACATTTTCTTTGCTTACAGTCCAAGCCTGTTCCAGTCAGCCCTTTACCTCGAAGACTGTCCCAAAGCATTTCTCATACATATACTAATCTGTCCCTGGTGAACTCAGCTGAGCTTCACAAGAATTATTTGTTTGCTTGGTTGCTCTACTTTCCCTCTATTTTTAAGCTAACAGCATGCTTGTTAGGCTGTGTTGCTTAAAATTTTGCTTTCTGCTACTTCTGCACCTTTTCCTGTGACACATGGACATGTGTAGCTCTGTTATTCAATGTCCTAGCCCTTGCCTTTGTTGTCTCAGTCTGGAGAAGCACTTTGAAGCTACCTACTTCCACTCAGAGTTTGACATGTACCTGTATTTTGGGGTGTGCCCTAAGCTTTTTTTTTGGCTACCTGGTTTCACAAAGAGTTCAATTGCTTTTGTATTTCTACAAGAAAGGCTCAGCAGTGTCTACGAGTTTTTCTTCTGGAACATGTAATATATGAAGGAAGAATAGGGAACCTTTGCAAAAGGAATTCTAACTTGATCATATTTTACTTTTAAACCTCACAAGAGAGATACAAATCTAAGGAAAAGATACAGCTGGCACACAATTCTTTGCCTCCATTTCCTCTTCACTTCAAGAGTCTTTTGGATTTGTTCAATGTCTGTTCAAAGAATTCAGTGTTCTGTTTCGTTCCCCTTTCTTCTTTCTCGCTGCTTTGTGTTCCTTTTCTGTTCTGATCAGAGAGAAAGGAACTCAAAGCAGTCTTAACCTTTTATAACTTCCAATCCCCCCGTCAGGTCACCTCCCTGGTTAAGGCTCAAACCCAAGTCAGCTAATCTGTTGCTTGGTTATCAGCCTACCAGAGAGAATGAATTTCCCTGGATGGTAGGCAGGGCTTCATCAAAGGTTGCTTCCATTTGAACAGGTGGTCATCAAAGTTTAATAACCAGCCATTGTTAGTTTTGTGCAAAGTTTCCTCCAAGATCTTCTATGTGCTTCATTTAAATATAGATAATACAGAGCCCATGTAAAGGCATAAACCAGTTTTATAACCAAAATCTGATGAAGTGAACTCAAGTTCTCGAAAGCTTGTGTTCTATATATAGCTTATTGAGTTAGTCTATAAGGTACATATCTATCCTACCTATAACCAAAATGGCCTTTATAAAACCAAACAGTTTACGAACTGATATAGATACATACAGATGTACCCTAATCTACATCCAGTTAACTCAGTGGAGCTGCACTAGAGTAAACTGATTACCTTGGTTGCTCATGGTTTTTTTCCTTGTTTTTATGGATACTGATAATACATTCAGCTTTCTTTTTCTGCGTGAGCTAATACATTCAACTCTCTCTGAATAGTTTATAGCAATTTGCAGTGTAATGTTTTCAAGAAAGACATTACATAATTTTTCACCATAATATAAGACAAATAGCTTTGTTTGAAGACTTTGTGTTCTAATCTGAAAATGATTTCCAGTACTTTGTGGAGGAATCATTATTTAGAAATTATATATCTCAGTTGTTTCTATGGAAACATTTTTTACCTTATGCAAATGAAGAACAACTATGGAAAAGTAAAGACTTTTTTAAAATGTAGCCTACAAAGGAGGGTTTTGGGAGACTAAGTGTTTGAAAATTTTGCAAAGAAAAGGTTAGAGGTACTATTTGGCCAAATTTATCTTTGATATAATTTCATGTTTAGGATGCATATGCTCCATTATATGGTGGAGGTTCAGAAGCCGGATGTACTACCTATGAAGTTCAAATGTTTATCTGGTAATAGCATGACAAATTAACTTATTTTAACCCAGCACAAGCATCAATTGCTTAACTTAAGAACACTAGGGGAGTGGGAGGTAATGTCTGAGTTGTCGGTGCTATTCCTAGTACTGCCACAGATTTAAAGATCGGTCCTGCTTCCACTGACGTCAATAACAAAACTTTCTAAGCTTTCTTCAAATTCCATGGTGCAGGATCAGGCCTTATTTACAAAGTTCTTGCTCCTATGCTCTTGCAAAGTATGAGCACAATACTTGCAATCTGTACTTGGTCAGGTCTGGCAAGGGGGTACAGAGCAGTTTTGAAGCTGTGTGCTAGATGACTGTTCAGAAGACATAGAGTTAATCTGTATCTGGACCCTTTTTATCCATTGCAGTGGAAGCTGATACTTTTGCCAGCAGTTACCACTGCAGAGCACACAAAGATGGAAAAAAGAGGGGGAGGGGGAGGCTTGACTTGTCCTACTTCACAATACTGTTGCATCTTTTACCAGGGGATGGCTAGGGGTCTGTATGAGGAAGGAGGTGTAGTTTTTCTTTTCCCACCATCTGCTTTAACATGTGTGCAGGGAGAAGCAGCAGGATGTATAGCCAGAAACTACAGAGTCCAGGGCTCTGTTCATAGTTTTGCTGCAGGCCAGATGGGGGACTTCGGTGGACAAGTCACTTCACCCCGCAGTCTCTGTCCCATCCTTTGTCCCTCTTAAGTATTTTGACTTTAAGCATGTTTCTGAATTTGATAGGAATTGATTATAAATACCAATTATGTTTTTACAAAGAAACTAATTCTAGGAGAAAGATCAGTTTGATTAAAAATATGTTTGTTTGTTTTTTAAATACTTTTGCTTCTCATTCAAAAGCAAAATAAATAATATAATTTTTTCTGTTTGACTTCTTTGTTTGATAAAAAGAGGTAGTCATCCATTCGTTGAAAGTCAGGCAGAAGGCAGGGAAGATAGTTTATAAATTGCAAATCTGCCCTGCCTTCTTTTGTTTTATAAAGCATTTTTGGTCAGATCTGCTAGGTTAGATTGTTTACTTGACCTCTCAATCAGCAATGCAAGTGATACGTTCCCAACTTGAATCAGCAACAAACTGCATAATTAGTGTCTCTCTGCCTTTGTTTAATTTTAAGTTATAGTAGGTCCTTTGAATATCCATCTATGACATAGTACCTATATTAATCAGCCTTTGTATGTACATACTGTGCCCACAGTAAACAGCACTGGCATACTATCCTTGCTGTCAATAATATGTGGGGCCAGTTGAAACTGAGACTTGTTTTTTTCCCATCACAAGTGTATCAGGTGCAACCTAAAGAACTCTTCCTTTGCATGCATGGATTTGGCAATTGTCACATCTAAATGTGTATTTGCATGTAGCATTACTTATTTCATATATGCAAATATATATGAAACTGTATGCCTTTCTGACAGCTACTTGTGGAATGTAACAGGGATTCAGCAAACATTCTTCCAGGAGAGCCATTGTGCACGTCCCGAAGAATAAATTAATTTGACTTTTTGCTAAGTTGTGCAGGTACAGTATTTCTTAATATCCCTTAGCTTAAGAGAGATTTCCAGATGGAATAACCTTACAATTTGTATCCCTCTATACATACAGCATACTCTATATGTAGCAATAACTAGAGTGTATTTTTGGAAATTAGTATTAAAGTTATTTGGTGGAAATTATGTTGTCATACTAATCATATAAAACCAATGTTAGGAGAATTCAGTATGATTTGTATGCATGCTCTTCCTATTTTTTCTTTAAGGGCAAGCCAGCTAATAAAAAAAACAGAATATATCCAGTTTGCACTGAGAATGGGCTGACTCATTAGAGAGGTCTAAAGCTTTGCTGAGCTGTGGGATATTTAAGGTATAGAGTAGTGGCTCCTGAAGTAGCAACCATGAGATGGTCACATACGATATTTAAAATAGTATGTTACTGCTGGATGCCTCCCCAGGTTTTACTTACACCCTGCAGTAACTGTAGTAACATCAAGCCAGAATGTTGAAAATATCAATCCACAGCAAAAGTTTGAACATTGAACTTAAAACTAGTGTGTAGCAAATTCTATCCTCAGAAAGCCCTGTGTTTTGAGGGAATGGCATTCTGTATTTATCTTTAAGGTAAGAAATGATTCTAATATTACTAGTAGAGATATTATTCATGTAATAGATATTAAAAGGTTATTTTTGCAGGCAGGTGAATGGCAGATGTGATCAAGTTTGTTTGACTGTGGCTGTATGCCAGTATTCCTTCTGGTTATGAAATATGGAGGGGAAGTTGCTCTGAAAACATGAAATAGATGCATAACAGGAGTCTCAGAAATCTTGCTTTGCTTACTCTCAATCTCACTCAGCCTGATAATTTATTGCTAATTCAGCCTCTTGCTACCACCCACAGCCAGCTGTGCCTATGAGTTCTTTAACTGACAATGGGTTAGACAGGGTGTGAAGATGTCTGTGTTGGGAACATTCTGTTTGGGAGGAAATCTGATGTGGTAATGGGCTTAAAAAAAAAAAACTTGGCAAAGAACTGACTTGTACAGTATGGTTTTTCCAGGTTTGGAGTAGTAGCAGCAGCTGTTGCCTTTGTCTCTCGGTTTTCTCTGCCTTTGTATGGTGCTCATATGATATGTATATAGGCTGAGAAATCTTCATCCAGGTTCAAAGCACTTGAGTAACAAGGCTTGATGACTGCCTGAGGCCTTGGATGCAACAGCTCCAAAATGCAAGATGCCTTCTAATATGCCGGTATGTTGTTATTAACCTTGCTCTATGAATAATGGCATTCTTCAGTCCTGGACTTATCCAAGCAGCAATTAAGTTGAAATGCAGGAAATTGAGGGACAGGCTGAGCAGTTAAATTGCTCCAGATTTCCATGCAACTGGGGATCAGAATCAGGCTTTCCACGCATGGAATTTTTAAAAGGATGATAAAAAGCACATTACAGTACACAGTTTGTGACACAGAGGGCCACCACTGGCAGCATGCCAGGAATCTGAGGATGGCACCTAATTTGCATGCACACTTAGATCATTTTATTTGAAAAAGATGACATGGAATGAATGGGCATAATCACAAAATTTCCCTGTCCTATTAGTGTGTTTTTTAAGAGTTATGCAATATCAAATGCACAACTCCTCAGGACACACACACAACCAGCAGCAGCTAGTGGGATACTTGGCATCAAAATTTCCCCAATAAATCATAGTGAAGTTAAAAAATGTCCAAATTTGTCTTCTTGTCTATTGTGAGGGAGTGGGGCCTAGGGGCGGCCGTGAACTCCCTAGCGCCCCCTACCGTCATGTTAGGGTGAACTTAGCACCCTCAGAATCTTGCCCGCCACGACTTTAATGACCAATAAGTTGTATGGGAGGCTGCCTCTGTTTCCGTAGTGGACAGTACCGATGTTCCTGCCCCTACTCCTAAACAGGGGTTATCTATATGCGCCCCGCCTTAAGGGCTATGCGTGCCTCCAAACCTCCCCTTCAGCACGCCCCAAGCCTCACAGCTGTTCTGGGGGACGTTTGTATAGTCCCTCGCCCCTCGGGTGCCCTCGTTCTCTCTCTCAGGCACCCTGGGCTCCTCGCTCACCTGGCGCCACCCTGGGCCGGGCTCCTATCTCCAGCCCACTCCCTGCACCCTGGGCCTGTCTCGTCGGCGTCCAGCTAATCGCTGGTGCCCCCTGGGTCCGGCTTGCCACCGCCACCCCAATACCAGCGCCCTTGGGCCGGGTTCTTGCCGGCATCCGGCTAGTCGCTGGCGCCCCCTGGGTCTGGCTTGCTACCGCCGCCTAATACCGGCACCCTTGGGCCGGCTTGCTACCGCTGCCCTGATGCCGGCGCCCTTGGGCCAGGTTCTCGCCGATGTCTGGCTAATTGCTGGCGCCCCCTGGGTCTGGCTCGCTACCACCGCCCTAATCCCGGCGCCCATGGGTCTGGCTCGCTACCACCGCCCTAATCCCGGCGCCCATGGGTCTGGCTCGCTACCTCGCTTGTTCTGCCCCGCTCTGGGGCCTTGCCCTCCC
>NW_017728947.1:97298918-97318722 GCF_001723895.1 Crocodylus porosus
TAGTAGACTCCCACCATTAAGTCCCTTTCCCCTCAGAGAGCTACACTTCCTCCCTTCTTCCCTACCCAATTCCTTCTGTGCAACCTGTAGCTCTATGCATGCAGCCCAGTCATGCATTGTGTCACACCAGGTCTCCGTTATTCTGACAAGTTCCAACAGACTGATATTGTTTCTTCTTCCTAGCAGGCTCCCAGAGTAGGATGCATGCCTCTGGCTGAAAGAAAAGTAATTTAAATTTCCCCTTAACCTCCTTCAGTTGCTGGGACACTGGACAAATGTGTTACCACTCCACCAGCAGGAGCCAATGCTCACCCAGGCCTGATCAGTCAGTGTTTTCAATAGGGCAGTGTGTTTCAGTCAACTAGACCCTGTCCCTGTTCAGAGAGAGCTCCTTCACAACACAGCCCCCTGGGCCCAGCTGGTTCCTAGAATAGAGGGGTTTTTTTCCTTCCTTTGACTTCAGTGGTACACCCAACATGATAGCCAGCCACCATTGTAATCCCACCTAGCATGCTGAAGGCAGTCTCACTGACCTTCCCAAGATGAACACATTTGGAAAAGTACTTTTCTACAGTAATAGTGGGGCTACGCTTTGTTTAGTGGAGTAATTTAAAGGCATCTTGTTTTGAGTTCACCACAAATACAAACCTGCAGTCAGTTCTTTGGTTTCACTCACACCCCACAGTTGCCTGGAAAGGGTCTTTCTTTGGGATTTAACTGAGCCTGGCCACAGTCTCAGCTGGAACACAGTATATTGGCTTTACAGATGAAACCCTCACTTCTTGTGGTAAATGCCTTAGGAGAGACAAGACTTAGAGACACAAACTGAGAATTTGTTTTCCGTAATGTGGAATATAGAAAGAAGTGTTAAAAATGTGCCAATTTGTTAAATATCAGGAGTACTACATGGGTTTTCTAAGCATTAATTAATAACATTTACATTATCATACATAGCCCATTTCTTCTTCAAGGCTCTGTACACATATTTAATGTTTCCTAGACACTTTTGGGGTTAGAGCATTTTACCTTGATTTCACGGATGGGCAAATTAAATGGAAGCAGAGGCATTAAGTGGTTTGACTGAGGCCACAGAAAAGGTCTTTGTCAGAGCCAGGTCTAGTATCCATAACATTTTGACTTCTAGGCCTTTGCTTTGATCACTAAACTGTTTTTCTTTTACTTTATACTCCCTACAAGTTTTGATTGCTAACCCATCTCCTCTTTCCAACTTAGTGTGCCACTTGTTTCATGGCATAAATATCACAATTTCTGTCTCTTCTTGAATTGTTATACTTTTCTTTTTTATAATCATCCATTTCATAAAATCATAGAAATTAAGGCTGGAAGGGACTTCAGAAGATCACTGAGTCCAACCCTCCTGCTCTGGGTGGCAATACTGCTGAGATCAAATGATCCCAACAAGGTTTGGTGGTCCATAGTAAATGCCTACCATCAAGTCCCCTTCTCCTCATCCTATCTGTATCTTGACCCACTGAGTTCTCAAGTCACCCTTCTCGATCCTTTACACAGAGAGCTACACTTCCTCCCTTCTTCCCTACCCAATTCCTTCTGTGCAACCTGTAGCTCTATGCATGCAGCCCAGTCATGTGTTGTGTCACACCAGGTCTCCGTTATTCCGACAAGATCATATTCCCTATTTGCTAGCAGGAGTGCCAGTTTCTCCTGCTTATTCCCCATACTCCTAGTGTTTGTGTATAGACACTTAAGTCCCTGATTGGTAACCCCTGGTTCCCTGCCATGCTGACATTATTCCAACCTGTTGACACCTCCCTGAGTACCCTCTCTATGCCCTTCCTGCTTGGCTGTTCCCAGGCTTTCATTCTCATTTGCACACCCATCCCCCAACACACCCAGTTTAAAGCCTTCTCCAGCAAGTCAGCCATCCTGGGAGAAAACAGTTTCTCCCCATTTGGCATGATGTGGATGCCATCTCTTCCCAACAAGCCTTTGCAGAACCATGTCTTCGAATAAGACTTGTTTCTGCATGGGAAATCCAAATATCTTTTGCCTTCCAAACACTAGGCCAAATTACTCTTGGGCTTCAAGGCACTTCAGTGGATAACACAAAAAATAACTTTGTGCCCATATAATTTTACCAGGAAGATGGCTCCTTTAATTTCATATTCAGTGAACTAAGGTAGTTGAATATTCTGCTTTGACCTTTAAGTTTCACTAAGAAGTTTAATTAATTGGCCATCTACTCCTCTGTTTATAGGCTCACTATCCTATCGCCAAGGAACAGGATTAGGAGCTTCCTTTTTTTACATGAAAAAGGTCATTATGGAGCATAGTACATGATTAGCATGTGGACTGGGGCATCTGAATGTATTTTTATGTAATGAAGAGCTGATCTTCCAGGCCTTTGAGGCACAGATTAAGGTAAAAGTAGCACAGCCTTGCTCTTGCATGTCTGTTATTAGAGCAAGAATCTAATTTTTATTCTGTCTTTGGTAAGAAAAAATGTAAGAAGTATGGGCGATTGGTGCCTCCTGAGTCGGGGGTGGGGGGGGACTTGCCCCCTCACAGGCCAGTCAGCAACTGGAGGTGGGGGGTGTCCCCCTGCGGGTGATCGCACTGACCCAGAAGTGCTAGCAGCATGCCCAACAGTGCCAGTGGCACTTCTCCTGGAGCCCCTACTCCCCAGCTGGTGCTGTCGGGGGGGGGGGCGCCAGTGCTCCCACCTGCCCACCCTGCCCATTGCCTACGCGGGGAACTCTGGCTGTGAGGGTGTGCATCAGGACTCTCAGGGTGGGGCACGCATACCTCTGTGCACCTCATACATATCACCACTGGTAAGGAGCTAGAGATTCCTATTTTCTATGCCTTTAACAAATACCTATTCTTCAGGCTTTTAGGGTCAGATAATAAGTTTCAAGTCAAGACAATAAGTTGAAGGGAAGTTTTCTATTATTATGATGAAGATTGCTCATCATCTCAGCTTTATGTTTGAATCAAAACAATCCTACTAGAGATGGGACAAGGCTAGAGCCTCCAGTCCAAACTGCTGCAGCTTATTAGTTGAAAGAGAAATGTTCTGCATTAATTTTCTCAGATCTGAAACCATCCATATAATTCAGATAACACACAAAAGCTAAAACTGAAAGCATTTTTATACATAGTTAAAATCTCAGAAGAGCCATTTTCTGAGGTGTTGGCCCCACATGGGTCTCTGCCATGCTCTCCGCGCTTGCGGCCCCTCTAGGGGTCTCCA
Organism: Crocodylus porosus; assembly: GCF_001723895.1. Taxonomy (NCBI): domain Eukaryota; kingdom Metazoa; phylum Chordata; order Crocodylia; family Crocodylidae; genus Crocodylus; species Crocodylus porosus. The sequence goes on from NW_017728947.1 coordinate 97,302,151, forward strand.
ACCACGCTCACCTTGCACTGTGCCCTCTCTGGGTCCTCGCCCTCTCTGGGGCCTGTACCGCGCTCCTCGTGCTGTGCGTTTCATGTGCTTGGGGCTCAGGTGGCCGTAGCCATGCCTGGCCCCCTTGACCCTTTCTTGGGTTGTTTGCCCCACTGGGCAAACTGCCGCCCTCATGGGCTGGGGTCCAAACCCCGTACGCTGCACCACTCTGGCACCAACAATTGTGGCCCGCTGGCACTGTGCCCCTACTGATCCTCCCCCTCTATGCAACACTGGTCAGGCCAGAGCTGGAGTACTGTGTCCAGTTCTGTGTGCCCCACTTCAGGAGGGATGTGGACAACATTGAGATGGTCCAGAGGAGGGCCACCCGCATGATCCAGGGACAACAGGGCAGACCCTACAATGAGAGACTGTGGGACCTGAACCTGTTCAGCCGTCACAAAAGAAGGCTGAGGGGGGACCTGGTGACTGTCTATAAACTCACTAGCGGGGACCAGAAAGGTTTGGGAGAGACCTTGTTTCCCCTAGTGCCCCCTGGCATAACAAGGAATTACAGCCATAAGTTGTTGGAGAGTAGGTTTAGATTAGACATCCGTAAGAACGGCTTCACAATCAGGGCGGCTAGGATCTGGAACCAACTTCCAAGGGAAGTGGGGCTGGCTCCTATCCTGGAGGCTTGATGCCTACATGGCTGGAGTCATTTGAGCCCAATTTTTCTCCTGCCCAGGCAGGGGCTTGGACTTGAAGATCTACAAGGTCCCTTTCGACCCTACTTCTATGATTCTATGAATTATTCTATGATTTTCTGTATCCAGTAGGCTGATGAAGTGAAGTTCATAGGGTTGTTGGCCAAAGGTGTTTTGTAAATTTCCTTTGAGGAGTAGAACTGGGACATTGGACAGAGAGTGGTTATCTTGTAAGAAATGTGCCCCCATAGGTAGTCGGGTATTCTTGTCTTTAATAGATTTTCGGTGTGCATTCATTCTGGTCTGCAGTTGTTGTTTGGTTTCTCCTACATATTTTCCATCAGGGCATTTAGTGCACTGGATGAGATGCATTACATTTCTTGGGGTGTGGGTGTAATATCCAGAAATAGTGATGGTTCTGTTATGGGGAGTAGTTATTGTGGGGGTGCTGGAGATATGTTGGCAGGTTTTACATTTCTTGTCATGGCATGGTCTGGATCTATTCGATGTGTTTGGGCAAACATTAGTTTGCTTCTGTTGATGAGGTTGCAAGGTCCAGTTCTTGTTTAAAGGCTAGGATGGGTGTTTCTGGGAAGATCTCTTTAACAATTGGGTCTTCTTCTAGTATGGGTTGCAATTGTTTGAGGATCTTCCATATAGGTTCCAGGGAAGGATGTATGTCATAACTAATGGTGTGCAATTCATGGGGATTTTCTTTCTGTACTGTAGCAATTCTTCATGTGGTATCCAGGTGCCTCTTTCAAATGTGCAATCTATCTCTCTGGAGGAGTGTCCTTATTGGTTGAAAGCCCTATTGAGATTTGTGAGTTGATGATCATGTGTGTTCTCAGTGCAGATTTGGTGGTATCGGAGGGCTTGGCTGTGATAACAACTTTTTTGGTCGTTTAGGGTGATTGCTGGTTCTGTGCAGATATGTATATATATATAATGGTCCGTGGGTTTCTTGTATATGATGGTTTGTCTTTAACCATTCTGGATAGTGTCTAAAAAGGAAACATTGGTGCTGGAGTATTCAAGATTTATTCTGATGGAAGAGTGATGATTAATGAATTTCTGATGTAAATCAATCAGATTGCAGGTTTTCAGTCGAAATGATGAAGATGCCATCAATATATCTTAAGTATAGCATTGGTTTGATAGTGCAGTCCTTGAGGAATTCTTCTTCCAGATGGCTCATAAAAAGGTTGGCACATTGTGGGGCCATTTTGGTGCCCATAGCTGTGGCCATGGTCTGGAGGAAGTGTACATTATTGAAAGTGAAGTTGTGTGTGAGGATGAAGTGTATAAGTTCAGTAGTATCTTTAGGTCTGTACTCTGAGTTGTAATCTTGGTAGACATGACAGTTTTGTTAATTCACTTCATCTGAGTCCTAGCTGTCATCTGTCCAAGTGAAGAATTAATGTGACACAAACACAGAAGAAAATTGTCTGTGAAAATAAATTATTAATGTCCTTCAAGCCCTTGGTTTATTAATTAGAGGTATATAATTTCTAATCATGTACAGAGATGGAGCTAATTTATTCCACTCACTTATTTTACATCTAGCATTTCATGACAATGATTGCACTTATTGCCAGTATCCTAAGATGAGAATTAATAAATATGCAAAACAAGCTGGTATTGCTCATAGTCATGAGTAATGAATGTCCTGTAAATCACACTGTGACGGCTGTTCATGTTTATCTGACTTGGATTGTTGTGCTACTGAGATTTTTTTGTGTTTTCTTTGCAATGCAATTTATATTTAATATCAACAGACATACACAGCAGTTGCTACGGGAGATACTTTTCGGAGCAAGACAAAACTATAAGTCATGGTGCATCAAGCATGCTTGTTGTTTTAAAAAATATTTAGCATTTATGTTGAGTAATAAAATAAAATGTTTCTCACAACTTATTGGGAAAGACATATTTCTGTAGATTCAGAAATTGAACAGTGTATTCAAATCTGGACAGAAAATAGACAGAAATACTGCCGTAGTTATTAATTTTAGAACCATTGCAGTTTCAAAAGTTCTTTTTTGAATGTTTGTTTCAAGTAACTTGTAATCCAGTAAAAAAAAATCTTTGTGTAAATTAATGGCCTTTGCTAACCATGACTAAAGATTTTTAGAAGTGACTTACTTTCTTGCAATTCGTTAAATTGGTTTGATTTGCAGAGATCGTATGTTCAGCAATTTTTTAAAGTAAAGCACTTTAAAAGGTCTCAGGTTCACTTAGTGACAGTATTTGAATTTGGTTTTGCAACTGATTTTGGATTCTGCTGTGATGCTATCCTAATTTTAGGAACGTCTGTCTTAACCTTAGCAGTATTGGAAAGTCTTGTCTAACGCTATGTTTTTTTGTCTTTCTATCCCAGTTATAAATAATCTGACTGGGGGGGTGATGTGAGGGAAGGAAAGCTTTTGGGTTGATATACACAATTTCACCCGTATAATCTGTATCCATATGGGGTTGACTCTGGATCAGCAATTTTCAGATCCAGTTTCATTCTCCAATATGGAGTCCACTTTATTCTTGCAGCCATTTTGTGTGCTGTTTCAACAGTACTTTTTGTCTTTTTCTACCCTTACTTGGAAGGACTATACAAACAGTCTCTACTGTGTACTTATTTTGTGTATTTTTTGCAAGTGTCATAAATCCATGTACAGTCTTTTACCTGGTAGAATTCCAAAGAGCCTTCTATATATAAACTATAGGAATCACTTCACTAACCCTGTACGGGAAATGCAGAAAGACTAATCCATTGAAATTGCAGTGGACACTTACATTGTAAAACTGTTGTGTTCTGTATATCTGGATTCCACTATAACTGGATTCTCTTGGTGCTTTATCCTGTTGGAAGCTGCAAGGCTCTACAAGGTTAACTGCTGATGACTCTTTGTTGTAGGTATGGCTCAGAAGAACATAAGGACAATAAGGCTAGTGTTGGGACAGACAGATTGTTTAGAGGAGGGAGCTCTAGAAGCTGCTTCCTTTTACTGTTTTTTTTAAATCACCATTTTATTAGTAGAACCAGATGCAAATAAAAGCTACTGGCTGTACAGCTGAAGAGCTTCTCTGATAGCTAGTAAAAAGCTGATTCAGTTTACATGTGTCACAACAGATACCTCTCTAAGCATTTCTAAGAGCAAGAAAAGGTCAAATGCTCTGCATTAAATCTCCTCTGAAAAACGGCACCTCCCTCAGCTCAAGATGATTTAACAGCCCACAGGGGCACAGGCTACAGTACTAGTGCAATAGGAAGGCATCCATCTATGGTTAAGATGTGCCTTTAGGATGAGCCCTGATTATGGACATGAAAAAAACTGTTCCACTCCAGGATGAACACCAGGAGAATTAAGTTTCAACTCATTCTTAAGAGTCTGAGGAGATGTCTTAAAGAGACTTTGTTGTGGAGTGTTATGTACTCCTGTTCTGTTCACCAGCTCTTTAGCCTGGCAGATATAGGGAGTTGGGGTCTATTAGGACTCTATGAGTAGGGAAGGATTTGATTTGGATATGGCTGATTCAGAGGACAGTGATTCAATTTGATGATTAGAATCACTGTCCTCATTCGATTTGGGTGAATCAGAATCAAAGATTCGGTGATGATACAGAGATTCAGATCCGCTGCGGAGAGGCAAGCATGACTGGGTGGCTGCAGGTTCTCCCACAGCTCCTCTGCCTGTGCCTGCCTCTCCCCAGGTGGAGGAAGCCGCAGGAGAAACCCCCCTGGCTGCTCTGCCCAGCCCCAGCCCCAGCCCCTGCCCCAGCCCCTGCCTGGCCCCAGGCTCCCTGTACTTTAAATGAAAAAAAAAAGCCCTACACTCACCACTTGCAGCAATGGGACTTAGGGCCTCTGAGGCTCGTGGCAGAGGCCCCCTGTGCAGTATGGGGCAGCAGGGATTACCCCCCCTGCCTGGAACCTGCGTGGCAGCTGCCCCATGGCATGGGTTCAGCATGGCAGCAGGGAGATGTGCTCTATCTGGGAGCTGGGGGTTGCTGGAGCTGAGTGGTACCAGGCTCCGGCTGACCACTGGAGCTGCCCCAGCTCTCAGACACTGCATGGGGCCCTGCTGAGTCGCACTGCACCCATGCCATGGTGCAGCTGCAACATGGGTGCCAGGTGGGAGAGCAATCCCCACTGCCCTGCGCTGCTCTTCCATGAGTGCCCAGAGGCCCTGCCCCCTGCTGTGAGAGCCGGTGAGTACAGGGCTTTTAAAATGTTTTTTTAATTGCCAGGCATGGGGGGTAGGAGGGCATTAGGGACAGGTCTGGGCAGGGGGGGGAGATTAGGGAGCTGGAGCTGTGGCAGAGGGAGCTCTGCCATGTGGCCCCAGAGCCTCCACAGCCACTGCTACTGCCAGGGAGTGGTTTGGTTGTTTTTTTTGATTCCTGCACTGCTGGGGCTGGGCAGGGAGTTCATCAGCGGCAGGGCCAGACATGGGTGCCATCAGAGGCAGGGCTGGACAGGGTTGGGGGGTGATCTGGGAGTGGGGGCTGTGCTGGGGGGCTCTGCCACGTGGCCTCAGAGCCCCCACAGCCTGTGCTACAGATAGCAAGTGCAGGGAATTGGGGTTTTGGGGGGGTTTTTTAAGTGCCAGGAGTAGGCTGGGACCAGATGGGAGATGGGGCTGGGCAGGGCAGCCATGGGGGTTTCTTCTGCAGCTCCCCTGCCTGGGGAGAGGTAGGCACAGCTAGAGGAGCCATGTGAGAGCCTGCAGCCACCCAGCTGTGCCTGTCTCTCCCCAGCCAATCCAAATCTACGAATCTCTCTGAATATTTTCCGAATCTATTCAGAGGCTTTGGATTTGATTCGGACCTTTTAATGAGTTTAATATCTTTTGATATCAAGGCATGGCTGGAAAGAGAAGAGGAGACCCAAGAAGGGGAGCTGGAGTCAGAGAATGGGCATAAGGAGGCCCCTAGTGTGTGCTGCAGCTGCCCTGTGAGGCCCAGACTGTTACAGGAGGACAGGGATCAAACTCAGGGCCCCAGGTTTGTGAGGCAAGCATGGCCACCACTGGGCTATCAAATTTATGACTCTAGTTTCAAACTCCAGCTTTTACAGCTGGGTCTGACTGACCCATGTCCTGTTAGCACAACATCAAGAACCAGAAGAATGCAACGATACTTACATTACAGAATTTAAAAATCAGCACCTCATGTAACTTTTGAGACATAAAAAATATATTATTGTATTTATTCAAATACAAGACAAGGTTTTTTCCTTTAATCAGCATGATGGAAAAAGCCCCTCACCTTATAATTTTATATAAGGTAAATTCATTAAATACATGTGCTCAGCAGTGAAAAACCAGTTCTGAAGCTGATTTGATTAAATGCAGCCACCACTGAGCATATCTATAAAACACATAGCCCATATTGGACATACTGATCCTTTTTTATGTGGCCATTTAAAAAAACCAAACAACCCCGCTCCCCCGCTCCCCGGCAACTATCTTATGTCACAGGAGGGAATAAGCATTGGGCCTGGTATCTGGAGGTACTGCAATACCAAGCCAGCACTCAGAGAATCTGAAGCATGCCAACATGTTACCCTAGAGGGGAAGCTAGATAGCAATCCCCCATCACCATAAATTGTTTAGATGAGATCTTTCCATTGGGAGGCTTTAGTAGACCCTTGCAGGAGAGCACACACACAGATTAACGTGACATGCCTGACCTGGCCGGGTTGATCAGCATGGACAGGCTGACACCCTTATACGCTAGGAATCAGTTCATTAAGGTAACAATAAAATGCAGTCAGACACAAGCACACAGCTAAACAGAATACCTCTGAATCCAGCTGGGTGTCCAGCTGACACCCTCATGGGCCAGCATTCAGTTTATTAGGGCATGTCTGAGCCAAACTGCATCAATGAGCCTGTACAAGCTGATCCCCTTATGTGTTTCAAACTCAGCACGTCCCAATCCTTTGCCCTAACTGTCCTAGTAGTGGTAGCCTCTTGATGATCAGACCCCACAATATTTCTGGGCTTCACAGGGACCTTTGGCTTAGGTAAAAGAAGCGTTGCTGCAGAGCGAGTGGGGAAGGGGAAGTAGAGAAGAAAAAATATACTCAGTTACTACCCGTTTGACTATAAAAGTTATTTATTGCTAAGTATATGAAATGCATAATGGTACTAGTAGTAATACACATGCAAGGGAAAACAAACAAAAGCCATTACAATATTATCTTGGTTTCACTGAGCATTTGGAGAAACCTAGTTTAAGCTTAACTAATACAATTCAGGTTCAGAAATCTATGCCTAGACAGAAAAAGAGAAAGAGGGGGAGCGAGGGATGGGATCTCACCATTCCAATGCACTTGGGTTTCATAGTTTCATAGTTTCATATTTTCTAGGGTGGGAAGGGACCTGAGCAGATCATCTAGTCCTACCCCCTGCCATGGCAGGAAAGAGAACTGGATCCAATGACCCCAGCAAGATGTTCATCTAACCTCCTCTTAAAGACCCCCAGGGTAGGAGCCTGCACCACTTCTCTTGGAAGCTGGTTCCAGACCCTAGCCGCCCTGACCGTGAAGTAGAGCCTCCTGATAGCTAACCTAAACCTACCCTCTGCCAGCTTGTGACCGTTATTCCTGGTCACTCCTGGCAGTGCTCGGGGGAACAGGGACTCCCCCAGTGCCTGCTGGTCCCCCCAACTTGTTTATAACAGGCCACAAGATCCCCCCTCAGCCTGTGCAAGGACAAGTATTTTGGGTCTGGAAATCCTGCATTTCCAACCTATTGGTCCCTTCATGCCTGTGTGCTTCATTTGAATTTGTATTTTCTTTGCCTGGTAATTATTTTTTCTTCTTTGTTCTGGATCATACAAGACTGACAACAGGTTCCATGTACTGTGTGATGGGACTCAGTGGGGGCCAAACTTTTTGGCAGACATAGCACAAATTAAGCTTCACAGTCTCCCTGAGTGTTACTCCAGTCCTTTGTACCTACCTGCCCACTCTCCTGCTCTGCTCTCTGCTCCCTGACCCCTCTCCAATCTGTTGTGTGCTAGAAGCAGAGCTAGAAGCAGAGGCTACCCGTGGAACTTATGGGACTCGTGGCGCTGTAACAGGGACCAAGCCATGTTGCTGAGGGTAGAAATAGACAGCTGCAGAGCTCCAGATAATAAGCATCTGGCAGCTCGTTAGGTAATGGCTTGCTGAGGTGACCTCATTTCAGAAGGAGGAGTCAGGGGCTATATAAGCCCTCTGCCAGTGGCAGAGAGGGTGGTCTGACTTGGGCAGAGCTGAAGTCTGGAGCTTCTTGCTGGTAACTAAGAAAAGGAGCAGGGAACTGGAGTCTGGCTTAGACTGTGGAAGCAGAAGGAGCTCCTTGTATGAATCTGAGGAGCATGAGGATTAGAGACTAAGGGAATGGTGAGTAGGCTCAGGAGGGCCTGAGCTGGTAGAAGGCAGTGGAAGTAGAGGCTTGAGGTGGATTTATAGAAAGGTTGTCCAGATGCAAGTTGATTATGGTGGAGCTTTCCTTACTGCATTTTAAGCTGCAAGGCATGAGAGTGGCTGAAAGGCTGGAATGTGGCCACTAGAGAAAGCAATGCAGTTGAAAAAAGGACTATTAGAGCTGAGCCTGAGGGGTGAGAGCCCATAGAAAATTGAACTGAGCTGAGGGGCCAATGGCCCAGAGAGATGGAGCCGAGGGATGAAGGAGTTGTTCTGGTGGATTAGGACGGTGTACCAAATCAAAAATAATATAAAAGGCATGAAAGTGAGCACATGGAGATACTCAGGTGAGCTGGAGAAGAGGAGAGATGTGACTTCTGAAACCTACTCTAACCCCAACACCTGCCTTTAGATGCAGAATCCTGTACCAGCCACCCCTGTGGTAAGTGATAACCTGCGAGGATTCTGTGCTTCTCAAACTATAGTGGGCTTTAATTGAGAGGACTGGTTATAGAGATGCTGTAATTGTAGATAATATTGAAACCATGTGTATGCAAACTGTTTTCTTGTGGTTTCTCTTTGTTCCATGAACAACCAAATAGGGATACAACATAATCCAGCCCTTAAACCCTTATGGCAGCTGTTTGCCTAAATACTATGATAAAGTCATTGTTTAAGATAGGCAAAAGCTTAGTAAAAACAGTTATGGTACCTAGGAGACTCATAAAAGTCTACCTCAAAACTTTTATAAGATGTGCTGAGCAAGTCAGATGAGGAGGAAATTGTCAGAGGTGACAGGCAAAAGACTAAAGAGCTGTAATTTATTTTGTGATAGTCTAGGGCCTCTGTAAGAACTGGAACAGGAGGGACAAACAAAGACAACAACATGGTGAAGAGAAGTGTATAATTAATCAAGTAAAATTTGGAGCATGGCTGGGAGACTGTGTGTGTGTGTACATGCATAAACACACACACACTACTCATAAGTAATACAGAAAGAAGTACTTGTAAGTTACTGATATGACTGTGAATAGGAACAGAATTTCAGATGTTGGAACTAAATGACATTCTTAATTAACAGTTAATTTGAACTCTACCATTGATTAAAGAAGAGTATTTGAATATGAATGAAAGTATTTAAAATGTCATCTTTCAGAACTGCAAAAGGGCTTATTAGCAATCTATATAATTTTGGGAGAAATAATCAAAAGGTATGATGTCAATAATGTATGGGGATAAACTACACTTATTTTCATAATGTGTGTTTGTAAGAGAGGAGGGAAGGTAGAAAATTATGTGTGTGTAACAGGGGCTCAGGTGAGAGCCCGGTTACTAAGGCAGGATTGGGCAAGCTTAACACTACGATGCACCCCACCAGGTGGAGGGAATCAGGCACTGGGGGCAGGGCAGGGTGCTTATCCTGCCATGGCTGGTATATATCCAGCGACGTGGCATATACATTCTGCCTTCAGGCACTGGAGGAAAGATGCGGAGCAACCCGGACCCCAGAAAAGAGAAGTACTACGCGCCAGATGGGTGATTCCACAGGACACCAGGACCATGGGATTCGGGATGATGGTGGGTTGGCCACAAAGCTACGTACTTACTGGGGAACTACAGCTGCTCTGGTGAGTCCAGAGAAGAGCTGGGGCTCTGCAGCAGTGAGCTGGGAGTGAAAGGGAAGCTCCCCAGGGTGAAGCAGGCAAGAGGAGCTAGACTTAGCCCCAACCCAACGGGACCAGCAATAACGGTGAGTGTGGCGACATGGACAGCAAGGGAGCAGCTGGGGCCGTTTCCGGCACATGGCATAAGTGAAAGACGCGGGGAATGCACCATTTTAATGAGGCAATTAGTGACAAGGACTGTAGCAAATACAATATGTACCCAGTGCCAAGGTACCTTATCAGCAACCTGGGCTTCCCTCACTAATGGAATAATTAGCAAGGCTCTCATAGTTCTCCAAATCCACTACAGGGGCAATAAAGCTTTATTGTAAGAAATTAACACCTGGGTGACGTTACTAACTCTGCATGGGGCAATACCACTGAATCCCTCTTATTATCTTTTCCATCCAAGTTATGGCAGGCGAGTTCAGAGGGAGAAGGAGTTAGGATCCATAACCCACTCACAACATGCATTAGTAGAGGGAAGGGACTTATCAGATTAAGACTCCCTGAGGGTGCATCTACGCATGCGCTTTAATGTGCATTAGTTTACTTAATGTGCATTAAAGTGTCACTAAATTGTGGGCACTTATACATGTGCTCTGGGAGTGGGGCAGGGGCACTTGAGACAGTTTAATTAAAGCATCTTGTGTACCAGCATCCCCACACTTCAGAATGGCAGTGGGGGCACTTTAGATAAAGCTTGTTCAAGGAGCTATAGATTTCATTAGACATTTGGGCTGGAAGGGACCCTGAAGGATCATCAAGTCCAGCCCTGTGTCCCAGGGGAGTTTGTACCATTTGAACTTGTCATCCCTTGGGGCGCTCTGGTGAACAGACATTCCCCCAGATCCTGGTGAGCACCCCTGATAACCTTTTAGGTGGCCACCAGATCGCCTCTGAGCCTGCGCTTTTCCAGGCTGAAGAGTCCCATGGCTCTCAGCCTCTCATCATAAGGTCTGCTTTCCTGACCTCTGATCATGTGCGTGGCTCTTCTCTGGACTCTCTCAAGCTTCTCCACATCCTTTTTGAATTGTGGAGCCCAAAACTGGACGCAGTACTCCAGCTGCGGCCTCACCAAGGCCGAGTACAGGGGGAGAACGACATCCAGGGACTTGCTTGAGAAGCATCTATGGATGCAAGCCAGCATTTTGGTCGCTTTACTAGCCGCAGCATCACATTGCAGGCTCATGTTCATCATGTCAATCATGACCCCCAAGTCTCTTTCTTCCATAGTGCTAGCCAGCGTACCACTGCCGAGCCTATAAGGATCCTGCAGGGTTTTTTTTCCCAAGGTGGAGAACACCATCAGGTTTTCATACACCCATTTCATGAGCCTGTCAAGGTCTGTCTGGATCACCCTCCTGTCCTCAGGTGTGGATGCTTTACCCCAGAGTTTGGTGTCATTGGTGAACTTGGCCAGCCCACTTCTGACACCAATGTCTACATCACTGATGAAGATGTTAAAAAGTATAGGCCCTAGGACAGAGCCTTGAGGGACCCCACTGGTCACCGCACACCACGATGATTGACTTCCATCAACCACCACCCTCTGGGTCCTACTGCAGAGCCAATTCCCCAGCCAGCGGATTGTGCTGAGGTTGAGGCCGCAGTTAGCTAGTTTCGCCAAGAGATGATCATGGGATACCAGATCGAAGGCTTTTTTAAAGTCAAGATATACAACATCAACTTCTTCTCCCTTGTCCAGGTGATAGGTCACCTGGTCGTAAAAGGAAATGAGATTGGTCAAGCAAGACCTACCCACAACAAACCCGTGCTGGGTATCCCTCAGGATATTGCTGTCAGCTAGTCTGTTAAGGATGACCTCTTTGATAATCTTTTCCAAGACCTTCCCCAGGATAGAGGTCAGGCTGATGGGCCTGTAGTTTCCTGGATCTACTTTCATTTCTTGAAGATAGGCCTTCTTCCAATCATCGGGCACTTCACCAGAGCGCCAGGAGTTCTCAAAGATCCATGCTGGGGCTGAGCTATGATGCTAGCCAGCTCCTTGAGTGTCCTTTGGTCTAGGCCATCAGAGCTGGCTGACAAATGTATCCAGCCTGTCAAGGTGTTTCTTCACAAGGTCAGCTTCAATGGAGGGTAAGGAATTTCCCTCACCCGGGCATCCCTGACCCACAGTGGGCAGGGGTGTCCAATGGGACTGGTGAAAAACTGACGCAAAGTACCCATTTACCAAGTTTGCTTTTTCCTGGGCATCAGTTGTCCCATCTGGTTTAGCAGGGGTCCAGTTTTGCCCTTGCTTTTCCTCCAGCTCCCCACATATCTAAAAAAGGACTTTTTATTGTCCTTGATATTTGTAGCTAGCTGGAGTTCCATCACAGCCTTGGCTTTCCTTGGTTTGCTCTCTGCAGGTCCAGACCAGAGCAGAGTATTTCTCCTTGGTGGTGGTTCCAGGCCTCAATCCTTTGTAGGTGTTCCTTTTAAGATGCAGGAGGTCTGGTAGTTCCCTGGAGAGCCAAGGGGGCTGCTGTGCCCTTTTGCTGCCTTTCCTTTTGAGGCGGGATAGACTTTGCACATCCAGAATTGCTCCCTTGAAGAGCAACCACTTGTCCTGAACTCCTCTCCCCTTTGGAGGCCTCACTGACAAGCCTCCTGAGCTTGTCAAAGTCAGCTTTCCTGAAGTCGAGGACTTCTGTATTACTCACTGACTTGCCAGCTTTACGGTGGATGGTGAAGGTGATCAGCTTGTGGTCACTGTCACCCAGCTTCCCTTCGATCATTAGGTCACTGATTATGTCGTCCCTGGTTGCCAGTACCAGGTTGGGTAGTGCTTTACCTCTCATGGGCCTGTAGACCTGGGCCTGTAGACCTCCTGCGTCAAAAGTCATCCAAGCATGAGAGAGAGCTTTGCAACCGCTCGGATTTGGCTGAGCACTCCTCCCATGAGATGTTTGGGTAGTTAAAGTCTCCCATGACAACCATACACCAGGAGCACATGGCCTCAGCCAATTCCCTGGCAAGCTCCTGGTCAAGGTCTTGACCCTGGGTAGGGGGTCTGTAGTAGACTCCCATCATAGTATCCCCTGTGCCATGCTCCCCACGGATTTTAACCCAGAGAGTCTCAAGTCTTCTACCGTGGGTGCCAATGTCGCCTTGCAGGGATGGCTATACCCTGTACATGAGAGGTCGAGTGGACAAAATGGGCGGGGGTATAGCTTTTGATGTCAAGAAAAGCTATGCTTCTATTTCACAGTTGATTCCAAAAGAGTTACAGGGTAATTCCATGGAAGCAATGTTTTGAATACTTCATTGGTCTGAATAACATTTTTTAAAATATTGATTTGCAGTTATTGGAGAGAGGTTTACCCTGATGTAATCCATAGAGCAAGAGCACCTAGAGTTAGCTCATTGTATTTATCAAAAGAGATGAGTCAGAATAAAGTGGGGTCCATGCATTTTCTAGAGCAGCATAATGCAATTCAGTACATCATCCAAACTACAGTATTTATTGGAATGTAACAGACTGCAAATTCTTGGTGCATGTGCTGTCTGACTATTTGTACTGTCTCTAGCAAAATGGAGGCCTACTCTCTTGATTGGTCTTCTTGAGGTCTCTAATATCTTCACTATGTAAGAGTACTCAATGAGTGAAATTTCAGTCATTTCATGTATTTGATTCCCCCCCCCAGCTGGCTGGCATTCCTTCATCACAAGCTGTTCATCAAAGTTAGACAATATACCTCAATACCTTTCTCAAGAGCACCTAAGCTCCCATAATCCTTACTCTCAGCTACAAAGCAAGAAATTCCTAGTATTGTAAACTACCTTTTATAATGGCTATTGATTATGTGAGTATTGCACTTGAGGCTTTTTTATTAGTAAAGCTAGTATTGATTGCACTTATTATGAAGCATTTTACCTAATGTTAGGTAACTGATTAAACATACAGCAAGGATCAAAGGAAATTCAGTAGTTATGCATCTAAATTTGTATCTAAGTTTTTAAAAACATTCTAAAACTAGTAAATTATTCACAGATCAAGATGAGATGTGGAAGCTTCTGGCTTGTGCTTTTGAAGTGTCATCAACATTAATCTAGGCCATTTTATACACTTCTACAGTCTTTACATCCCTGGAGATGTGCTGTAAGCATAGTGAGTCTATGTTACTTAATTTCTATTGGCAGAATGTCAAGGAACAAGTATTTTAAAATGTACAGTTTATTACTATTGTGCTTAAATTAAAATTTAATGCTCCTAAGAGTCATGGATTTTATGATTTTTTTTTTTTATATTTTACAGATTTTGTGGTTTGTCACCTGTAATATTATATTCAAATAATCGAGTATATCATCAGATTTGAGGTAAGGAAGAAATTTTACCCCATGTTCAGACTGGTATGAATTGTGGGGCTTTCTTCCTTCCTCTGTAGCAAAGTGTTTGGCCCTTACCGGGAATCTCTTCAGCTCATATTAACTACCAGGGCTGTGTAAAGCTTCACTTACTGATTCAATTTGGCGGAGAATCGGCCTCATTCAATGACTGCATCCCCAAATCTGAATCAAATCAAGAGACCCTTTAATCTCTCCGAATCAAATTGGAACCCTCTGAATTGATTCAGAAAGATTTGACGATTTGGACATAGACACAGCTTTAAATGTTTTTTCTACATACTTCAAGGCACCAGGCAGCTTGTGAATGCTGAGATGGTGGGGCAGATGGTGTGTCCCATGGGAGTGGGGGTTGGAGGGGTGCTACCGCATTCTCAGCAGCAGACCCAGAAGCACTGCCAGTCCACTTCCAGGTGCGCCAGGAAGTGCATGCCTGTGACGGCCAGAACCAGAGGGATTAATAAGCAATAAATATGTGCTTCTTAGAGGCATTTGGTATTTTGCCTAAACAGGTAACATTAGATAATATAAAGCTTGTAAGTTTGTAAACCGCAAATGTAACTTGTCTGTCATAAGTTTAACCAAAATGATAAAATTAACTGTTCATGGAACTGACTGGGCCCCATAGGCAAAGCTGTAGCTGTAAGATTAGGTGACCTAACGGTTTTTGCTCAGGGTTCAGCCTTGATGATAAAACTGGATCGAACTGCCTGGCACACCCAACACATTTGAGGAAAGCACATCCCAAGAAAGTATATTCAAAGAGAACCTAAAAGGGGTTGGGACTTAGGTGGAACAATGTCAGTTTCAAACCTAAAGGTGCTACATTGTAATTTCCTTATTGGAAAACCTGAGTCTAGGTTGTAACCTTTTATGATGATTTCATTTCAAATTTTGTTTCAGTTGGAAACTGCTGTTCTGTTTCATTCTATTTTCATTCTGTTTCATTGAAACAGTGATGACGTTTCAACGTTTTGCCTATAATGGGGAAGCTTGATACAGCCTCTCTCAGCCAGCAGGCAGATCAGGGCCTATCACTGGGAGGGCTGCAGGGGCTGTGCCAGTCCTCCCGGGTTTGCAGGCCCTAATCTGTCTGCCAGATGAGGGAGGGATGCTGCTATGCTCTGTCTCTCTGATAAACTGAACAAAACCCCCAATCCTGGAAATGTATGTGGATTAAAACCTTGAGTGTTGTTTCTTAGAGAGCGTCACCTTTTTTGTCCTAAAAGGTCAAAACAATTTTCTTTTGTTTTATATTGTGTCCTAGATATGATTAAAAATTCCTAATCATAAAGGACAGTAAATATTTTAACAAAGGAGCATTGCCCTTATAAAATTAGTGACAAAAACCCAGATAATTTAATATGAAATATATGTGTTTTCCCTTTTACATAAAGAAAACCATGAATGCCTGAGTGAGATTGTTAGGGAGGAGAAAGTTTCTGAGAGGGTTGTATGGCTGTTTAGGAATTTGTTTTGTCAAAACTGTCTGTCTTCATAAATTGTAATGATCTATTTAAATAATTTGATACTTACCTAATCCTTTTCCTACTGAAGTCACAGGAAACTTTGCCCTTCTGTTCCTCAGCGTATACTGCTGTATCTTGGAATCAATCATGTAAAACCAATCTAATATCCTTCTCTGACAGTATAAGTGGTCTAGTGGATAAGGGAATGTAGATGTGATTTTTATTTTGACTTCAGTAAGTGTTTTGACATGGCACCATATGACATTCTTGTGAACAAACTAGGGAAATGTGTTATAGCAAACTAGAAGAAATCAGCACAAGCTGGATACACAACAGGCTGAAGAAACCCTACCAGGGAGTGTTTAGTGATGGTTTGCTGGCAAGCTCATGGTAATTCATACAGTGTCATAAGGATTCAGTTCCAGATCCAGTTCATTAAGAACTTGGAAGCTGAAATAGAAACCACTCCTAAAATTTACAGAAGACACTGGACCAAGAGAAATGGGTTTGAATTCAAAATGGTCTTGCTAAATAGGAGAACTATTCTGGAATCAATAAGATGGAATCAAAGACAAGTGCAAAGTATTACACTTGGAAAGGAAAAAAGCAACTACAGAAACACAACATGTCTAGGTTGCAGAAATGATCTGGGGGATACAGTAGATCACAAACTGGATATGAGTCAATTGTACCAGGATGTTTCAAAATGGCATTAGCCTCTTTTTGTGATAAAGTATAGGAGTAAAGGAATACTAAAGGCATGCTATAGGAGGTAACTATTATATTTTGCCCCAGCCTAGCAAGGCCTTACAGAAACCACATATAAATAAAAAGGGAAGAGGGAGGACCCGGGCAACTATAGGCCCGTCAGTCTTACCTCTATCCTTGGCGAAACTCTTTGAGAAGATCCTCAAGGAGCACATCTGTGATGGGCCGGCTTCAGGGATGATGCTTAAGGGCAACCAGCACGGTTTCATTAGGGGCAGGTC
>NW_017728947.1:97319627-97330539 GCF_001723895.1 Crocodylus porosus
AGAGAGCAGATTTAGATTAGGTATCTGCAAGAACTACTTCACAGTTAGGGCGGCTAGGAGCTGGAACCAACTTCCTAGGGAAGTGGTGCTGGCTCCTACCCTGGGGGGCTTTAAGAAGAGGCTTGATGCCTACCTGGCTGGACTCATTTGAGTCCAGTCTTTTTCTCCCTCCCAGGCGGGGGGTTGGGCTTGAAGATCTACAAGGTCCCTTCCGACCCGACTTCTATGATTCTAGGTAGACAAATTGGCAAGATTCCATTTAAAAGAACTATAAGAAGTTTAGAAAATATGGCCTCTCAGTTAAGGGTGAAAAAATTAGGCTTCCTTAGCTTAGAAAAGAGAAGCCAAAGGGAAAGGGGAGCAATAAAAGCTTTCAAATGTAACAATAAAAGCCTTCAATTGTAACAAAGTTGGTATGACCAGGGTGGTGATCAGTTGTTGTCATTGTCCATCATGACTGGACAAGAATTCATCAGCTTAATTTTCAGCAATGATTTAGGATTGGGTTCTGTAACTGAAGGTAACTAAGCATTGGAATAGGTTACTAACAGATTGCAGAATCCCTTTCTTCATCAGAGGTTTCTGAGATCAGCTTGGCATCTGTCCAAGTGAGCCTGAGTTATTCGATGCTTCCTCATATGACCTCTAGCAGGTCCTGTCTACCCTAGCTTTTCCGGGTGATCATTGCAGAGAACCATAAAGTGCATAGTTTACAGTATGAAACAATGTGCTTGAAAGGAGAAGACTAAAATATGGGATTTTCAGTGCTGGCAATTTTTATATTTTAACTTGAATCTCACATTAAATGGTATTACCCTTCCCTAATGCCTCAGATTGTGAGCAACTTTCACTGCTTTTAAATATTAAAAGGTACATTTCTAGTTGTCATGGCTGCTAAGAAATCTTGAAGGCAGGAAAGGAGTGGAGCCAAAAAGTGCAAAAATGGGATGGCACAAACGTGCACACATGCACAGATGGTAGTGTTACTTGCCATCCAGTTTTTTAATAATATATATTTTTAAAATGATAAATAGATATAGATATCTCTTAAAAATCATTAAGGTCATTTTATGGGTTTTTATTTTATTTTTATGTTTATTTATTTATTTACTTTGGACCACAATTTGCTTTTTAAATACTTGGGGAGCTGGCAATACTGAATCAGAATTGGCATCAGAATAGGCAACAAAACTAAATTTATATTGAGGATAATAATTTTGTCTGATAGTCAACTTACCCATACCAAGGCCTTCACTTTTAATATAGATCAGCTTGAATATATAGGTGACACTTCTAGCTTCTAGTTCTAGGAGGTTCTTTTCCCGTTATGCTGGGAACTGCTACAAAAATATAAAGCAATACACTCTTAGTGTGGTTTATTACAAGTATCTTGTTAGCCTTAGATGTGTTCTAACAATGTTTTAGTTCTTTGGGTTAATAAGTATCTATTGCATTGATTCTATGCATTATAAATAATAGAATGTATCATTCAGAAGTCTGTTATTACAAAATGTGCTTGAATTTCCACAGATCCATACCTGCAGAGTTTTATTTTTATTCGGGTAGCAAATACCCTCTACACCACTATCATGTCACTCCTGCAATAAAGCTCCATCAGTTCCATGCATATGTTTACTTCCCCAGCTCAGGAGCACAAAGGGAACCTGATCCAGATGGCTCACTGACAGTGAGCTGTGGAAACTTTCTTTTTAAAATCAGTGAAATGTAACCCATAGTAGCAGGGGACCAGATGTTCCTTTGTATTTTACACAGATGCACAAACACCAAGATGCAACTGCAGGATATGGGAAAACCACTATGGCAAATTCTCAGTGACTTTTTCACTGTTAGCACCCTGCCCTTCAATGTTGAGCCATACTTAGAATCATAGATTTGATGCTGGTTGGCCTGGAAAACATATACCTAGCCCCTACTTTCAGTTCAAGGAAGAGCTGTCAGTACTGAATGGCATTTTGTTCAAAGGCTTGTGACTTGTTCCAGTAGTTCTAAAGATAAGTTAAACAAAATACAGGAGGGGCCTCCAGGCATTGAAAAAAGCCAAAGGAGAACAAGGGGGCTCTATATTGGCCCATCATAAATAACATAGAAGATGCTGTAAAGGCTTGTATGATGTGCCTAAAGTACAGATCAACACTAAGAAAAGAGCCCTTGATATGGTCATGGAGGAACACCATGGTATCATGTGGGCATTGACTTATTCATGCATGCAGGAAAAGATTATGTATTAGTGTTGGATTAGTATTCTTGCTATCCTGAAATTGAATTGCTTGAAAGCACATCAGCAAACCAGGTCATAACTCAAATCAAATTGATTTTTGCTAGACATGGAATTCCACAAGTTGTGAGGACAGACAACGGACCTAAGTTCAACTGTCTTGAGTTTAAAGAGTTTAAAAACAACTATGGATTCTGTCACAATACTTCAAGTGCTAAATACTCACAATCCAATGGTCTGGTGGAAAATTACAGGGCAACACCCATGAAACATGGATTATCCCAGCATAAATTTGTTAATAGGAAACTCAAACCCAGGCTGCCAAATCTTGTGGCTGAGGCTCATCAGAATGAAATGCAAGATGTGAAAACACTTAAAATCAACAAACTTGAACAAAAATGGTACTATGACAGGGGTTTCAGGGAGTTACCACAACTGCACAACAAAGATATGATGCTTATTTCAGATGGACAAATGTGGAAACAAAAAGCACTAGTTTCCCATCAAGTAGCTCCAACATCCTATAAAGTAGCCATGCTGGAAGGACAGGTGCTAAGAAAGAACAGATGACACTTGCAGCTTGTAAAGTGGAGAAAAGAAGCAGAATAATGAGATTCACCAAAGGAAACAAAACTAACATCAAAGCAACAAGAAACAACAGAGGATATTGAAAGTGACACAGAAGTACAGACATCTGAACAAAGAAACCAATCAAGAACTGAACCAATACGGATTGAGAATGCAGAGAAACTGAGAAGATTGCTTAGAGCTAAAGAGCCAACACAAAGACTAAAAGGGACCTGTTAAAAAAGTGCTTTAAGTATGGGTTGAACTACACTTCCAATGTTAGTATTATATGGGGATATTGTAAAAGGGGAAGATATGTGGATACCTTTAAAAGTGTTATGTATACATTGTTTTTGCCCTGGGATTGCAGGAGGTAAAAGCAACACTGCAGGCAGGGTAGTGTTCTCTGAATAAATGAGCTTTACCATTCTGTAAGTTTAATTGCTTAATCTTTTGAGAACAACACAGCCTCAGTGGTGTGTGGTCCTGCATGGACAGACACCTCACAGGTGGAAGCAGAGGAAGAGCTGAAAGTGGCAGTGGCTCTGGGATTACAATGGCCTCCAGCCATGTCTTGGGTCTTGTAATCTGCTGCCTCTAGCTTCATGCTGCTTTTCATAAAATCATAGAATCGTAGAAGTAGGGTCGGAAGGGACGTTGTAGATCTTCAAGTCCAACCCCTACCCCCCGGGCGGGAGAAAAAACTGGACTCAATTGAGTCCAGCCAGGTAGGCATCAAGCCTCTTCTTAAAGACCCCCAGGGTAGGAGCCAGCACCACTTCCCTTGGAAGTTGGTTCCAGCTCCTAGCCGCCCTAACTCTGAAGTAGTTCTTGCGGATGTCTAATCTAAACCTACTCTCTAATAACTTGTGTCCATTGTTCCTTGTCATGCCAGGGGGCGCTAGGGGAAACAGTGTCTCTCCCAAACCCTTCTGGTCTCCCCTAGTGAGTTTATAGATGGTCACCAGGTCCCCCCCTCAGCCTTTTCTTGTGGAGGCTGAACAGGTTTAGGTCCCACAGTCTCTCTTTGTCGGGTCTGCCCTGTTGTCCCCGGGTCATGCATGTGGCCCTCCTCTGGACCTTTTTCTGAGGGACTCAACTGGTCAATGCTAGGGTTGGGACCTAAGGGTCAAAAGGGCCAGGGGCCCACCGTGAGGGCTGCCCACAATGAGCTCAGGAGCTCAGGGTCCTGACTGGGCCTGAGATGGGGCCAGGGCTTATGGAAGCTGAAGGTTCCCATGGTTGGGGGCCATAGCTAATGGACGAAGGCGAGGATCCAACTAACTGCCTGAGATGCTGTCTGTGAGGCTTGGGCTGCGGTGTACGGGTGGTATGGAGCCATAGATATCCTCTAATATCAGGATGCAACAATGGGCAGCCTCCCACCTTAATTACCAACTTTATTAAATTACTAACAAGGTGTGGCAGGTGCAGACGGACAGGCGAGCAGCATGCCCAGAGGCAGGTGGGGAGCTAGCTATGGCTAGTGAGGAATGCCCACCTCACCACACATCCCCAAGTAGATCATCCCAGCCAAAGCTTTGCCTTAAAAACCTCCAAGGATGGAGATTTCACAACTTCTCTGTTCCAGTGTTTATCTACTTTCCTAGTGAGAGAGGTTTTTCCTAATATGTAATCTAAACTTCCCCTGCTGCAACTTGAGACCATTGCTCCTTGTTCTGTCACCTGCCACCACTGAGAATAGTCTAGCTCCACCCTTTTTTGAACCCCACTTCAAATAGTTGAAGTCTGCTATTAAGTCCCCATCTCAGTCTCTTCTTCTCTAGGCTAAATAAGGCCAGTTCCCATAGTCTTTCCTCAGAAGTCATGTACCCCAGCCCCCTCACCATTTTGTTGCCCTCCACTGGATTCTCTTTAATTTCTCCACATCCTTTCTGTAGTGAGCAGTGTTAGGGTGACAATATTTGGATCTCAGGGAGCACTTGATTTGCAGCTAAATAAAGGCTTTAATGTGTGGCTCAGCGAAACTGCTAACCACAAGGCAGAATGATATATTAAAAGTAACATAGCAAGATGCTTAGGCAAGTATTTTTTCTAGGCATATAGTATTATTGCAAGATATATAGCTCACTGTGTAAAAGAAACAGGATGCAAACCACCGGCTATCATTAGGAGATAAGAGCAGATTTTGCTTGTGAATGCTTATGTTAAGTAGCCATCTTAACTGTGTCAACCATTTTCAAGTGAGTCTGTGTGCTGTGAATGAGGTGAAGTCTTAGGAATGTGGAAGATGGTACAACAGGGGACTGAAAAATGGACTGGAATGTGAAAGACAACACATAACTGGTAACAGAATCTGAAATAAACTTATGAGAAAAGGTGAGTGGTGATTGGTGAAGAGGCCTCCGGAAGCTGCCAAGTTTTGGTCTAAGTCAGCCCAGTGACCGAAGCAGTGGGGTCAGGGTCTTAGACATGTGCTTATAGCAAAAAGGCATGTAAATAAGTGACATTAATAGGTAATTCCATGCTAATGAAGTAAACAGTAAACAGAGGCAGAGCTTGAGATGGGAGGGAATATGGGTAGGACAAAGGTGGAGTAAACATTAATGAGTATGACCCAAGGGGTATAAATATGGAAAGAACTAATGCTTGCAGCGACTCCCCGGTTTTTTGGAAGCTAGTCTGAAGCTGTCTCCATTCTGAATAAAGCTGTTGCGAGCAATGTGTGCTGGTGCTTGTGCTCCTTGTTTGCTCCCTGAGCAATTGGATCCCTGAGTAACTGGATCAGCAGGGCCACATGGAGTCGGGGCCTAACAGGGGGCCCCAAAATTAACACAGTACTCCATATTTGGCCTCACCAGTGCTGAATAGAGAGGAAGAATCACTTCCCTTGACCTATTGGCAACATACCTACCAATGCAGCCCAGTATGCCATTAGCCTTCTTGGCAACATGGGCACACTGCTGGCTCATATTCAACTTAATGTCCACTGTAACCCCCAGGACTTTTTCTGCAGAGCTGTTGCCCAGCCAGTCAGCCCCCATCTTGTACTGGTGCATGGGATTGTTCCATCCTAAGTGAAGGACTTTGCACTTGTCTTTGAACCTCATGAGATTTCTTTTGGCCCAATCCTTCAAATTGTCCAGGTCACTCTGAATCCTAGCCCTACCCTTCAGTGTATCTACTACTTCCCCAGCTTGGTGTTATCTGCAAACTTGCTGAGGGTGCATTCCATGACATTTTCCAGGTCGCTGATGAAGACATTGAACAAAATGGGCCCCAGGTCTGACCTCATGGGTCACTCCACTTGGTAATGGCTGCCAGCTGGACATCAAGCCACTGATTACTTCTCTCTGAGCCCAATGCTCCAGCCAGTTTTCTAGACACCTTACAGTCCATTCATCCAGCCGATACTTCCTTAGCTTGCCTGCAAGAATGCTGTGGGAAACTATCAAAACCCTTTCTAAAATCAAGGTATATTACATCCACAGAGCCAGTCACCTTGTCATAGAAGGCAATTGGGTTGGTCAGGCATGACTTCCCCTTGGTGAATCCATGCCAACTGTTCTTAATCACCTTCTTCTCCAAGTATGTAGAAATGGATTCCTTGAGGATCTGCTCCATGATTTTTCCAGTGACTGAGGTGAGGCTGACTGGACTGTAGTTCCCATGATCCTCGTTTTTCCATTTCTTAAATATGGGCACTGTTTCCTTTTTCAGTCATCTGGGACCTCTCCTGATCTCTGAGAGTGTTCAAAGATGATTGCAAATGGCTCTGCAGTCTTCTTAGCCAACTCCCTCAGCACCCTTGGGTGCATCCCATCCAGCTCCTTGGATTTGTGTATGTCCAGTTTTGCTAAATAGTCCCTAACCTGTTTCTTCACCACTGTTGGCTGCTCACCTCTTCCCCAAACTGTGTTGCCAGGTGCAGTAGTCTAGGAGCTGACTTTACCTGTGAAGGCTGAGGTGAAGAAGGCATTGAGTACTTCAGCCTTTTCTTCATCATCAGTCACAAGGTTGCCTCCCCCATTCAGTAAGGGACCCACACTTTTCCTGATTCTCCTCTTGCTATTGACATACTTGTAGAAGTAAGCTTTATAGCTTACTTACTCAGCAAGCTTACTTTTTCTAACCATGTCTCCCTTCCCTCCTCCCTCTGATATGCATTATCACTGTTGTCTTCAGACACCATCCTTTTTACAGAAAAATATGGATGTTAATGAAGAAAGGTAACTTTTCCATACAATTTGACAATGTCATAGGATAGTGGCAAAAGTCCTTTATTGGATACAGACTGGCTACTCTTAGGCTTTAAAAAAATACTTTCTGTATATTCCAGTTGGTTTAATCCCTAATAAAGGGATAAGTGTATTTAGATTTAGTGTATTTAGAAAGAGAGAACACACTACACTCAATAAGAGTGTAGAGTGTAGTATGTCCTCCCTTTCTAAATACACTAAATCAGAATCCTTTGTTGGTGCCTGTGGCGTGCTTACTCTCATAAGCATGCAGTAGGCTATGCTAGCAGGGGTTGTCCTGGTAAGATTTGTCCTTTCCTATTGTTTATGCTCTTTGGAGATTGAGAGAGAAAATCACTTCCCATCCTCTTTCCAGAAATACAACCATATGAAATGTTTTAACAAAAAGTGTGGAAACTTAGAGTGAGAAGGAACTGAGTTCAGCAGATCTATTGAAACATGCAGTGCGAAGGTTTTGAGGTAGGGAGGATAACTTTGTTCTCCTTTCAGGTAGAAAAGAAAACCATAAACATGCCAGAGATGGGTTTACAGTACAAGAACTGATACTCTTTGTCTCTGGAGTGTAAACCATGTATACGGGATGCCTAACTGTGACGATCCATTTCCTGGAGCTGGCAGAGCCAGCCTATGCCAGCCTGCTCAGAGCTTCAAGCTAGGGTAAAGTTTATCACATTGAACACACAAATTCTTGTTTATGCAAGGCAAGTTCAATGTTACTTAAATCTGTGGGTTTTATACAAAGTAGGCTTGTTCTCAGTTTTGCCAAAGTTCATTTGTAAGCCTTGGCTACCACTTTCCATCAGATTTATTTGAGCTATGAAATGCATAAAACCTATAACTCCAGGCTTGTTTTGACTATAAGCCAGTAGCCAAAATAATACAAATCAATGCAAAACAAATGCAGGCTAAGAGCTGTATTCATTAGAAATGATCTATGGGTTTTACATGTCAAAGAAAAGAATGAAAATCCGTGCTTTATACCTGACAACCAAGCCTATTCGGCTGAACTTTTGACAGGAATAGATAAATTTCTTTCCGTGCAGATTGCCAAGAGGCAATGAGTATAAAATATGCTGTACACAGCTGGGAAACTAGGAAGAAGAACAACTCATAAAACAGTGGGGTGGGAGGGGAGGAGGTTAAGAGAAAAAAGGACTGAATCTTCTCAGTAATCCCTTCTCATTCACTTAAATCTGTTACAATGAAGATGTCTGTGCTGTATGTGACAAGCTATAAATACTACCATCCAGAATTGTAAGTTGCCTATGAAAAGAGGGATTTATGCTTTCAAAAAGAGTATCACTCTGCTTATTTGCTGATGCTTAATTAAAATTAATAGCTTTTACTCACTCTGCATTTAGAATATTACATTTACTTAAAAATCATCATAGGCATAGCATTACCCAGTTGTAAATCAAGCTTGTTTGTTATTCCATTGTTTGAACATGTCATGTTTTCATATCCTGAGCAGAATAAATGGTGGATATCCCTTTGCCAGGTGACATGTAAACTGTATTCAATCATCATTTGGCTATTGCTGGTCTGTTTAGCTATAGATGATTGCTCATGCACCAAAAGCAATTTTAAACTGAAATAATAGTGTGCATTTCTAAAGCTGCTGCAATCCAAGGATTGCAAAGGTGTTCCTATGGTGCCATGGACATGCTATTTAGCTTGTCCTCTGATAATCAACAGCTTTCCTACAGTGCTGCATGAATGCACTTGCATTGCCCAAACCAGAAACAGTAGTATGCACAGAGCAGATATTGATCATGCCTCTGGGAAGTTAATCCATGAGTTCTGAATTTCCACAGCTGTGGAGTGTCTCCTAAATGCCTTTCACAGTCTTTCTTTTTTCTCAGTTACTATATATGAGATACTGCATTTCTACTACAGAAATTATGCGGTTTTTATTTATTTTTCATTATATATAGCTTGGTTGATTTGGTCAGATATGATAAAACAGAAGAAATATTTCCATTTTTATAACTAGTTTGAAATTCTGTTGCTCCTATTCTATAGTATTAAAAAAGTAGCAAATGAAGGAGAAAAGGGTGCTTATAGAAGTAAAATACAACTGACTTATGAATTACTATAGGTTATATAGTTTTTTTTAATTCATTAACAAGATACCCTTCAGTAATTCATCAGAATTGTGCTAGCAGTTTACCTCAACCTGAACCCTTTTTAGGACCTGGTACCATTAGCATTGTCTGCTGGAATGGTGTTAACATGACCAAAAGTGAAATTGTGGCTAATTAGAAATAGACATCTTATACATGTAGAATGTTCCTCATTCCTGTGTTAACACAGGCTGGAAAGTATATTAAGAACAGCATAATGCACTCCTGTAGCATCTTTCACCCAATGGCATGAAGGGGTTTTAAAACATGGAAAAATAATATTAATGTCCACTTGAGGTGAATGCCAGAAGGGAGTCCAGTGATTTAAGATCCCATATGAGTCATTGATTGAATTGGGACTTTAACCCAGATTTCTGGATTGCCATTCTTCTGTTTTAAACACTTGACCCAAATATATCTGTGTTTAGCCAACATGCTCAAATCCAAAAGGGAGAAGAGAGGTGTAGCCAGGCATGTCAATGCCCTTGGCAGTGATGCAATGCCCAATGCCCAGGGCAGCATCAGCTACCATGGTGCTGACTTTTTTGCATGACCTCTTTTTTTCCCTCAGCATTCTCCCCATAGAGGTAGTGCCTGGGGCTGCTGTTCTGGTTGCCCCCCTCTTCCACCTCCACCCATCCCCCCCACCCCCTCCCTACCTTAGTTATGCTACTGAGAGAAGAGTGCTTTCCATGACTTGCATGACCATTCAGGCTAATGCAAGAGTAACATTGCTACTTTTCCATAAGGAATCACTGGTTGGAATCAATGCTTCATTAGGGCAACATGGCACTGAGCTTCTAGAGCAAAACAGCCCTAAAGCTGGAGTATCTAGGCAGTAGGGAGACCCTGCTTAGTAGCTGAATCTGACCAAGGATGTTTGCATGTGAGAGAGGAAATGAAAACAAGAGAACATAATCACAAAGTTAGCTCAGTAATACCTTGACTTGCTCTCTTTATTTTTTTCCAAGTATGTTATTTCCAGAATTGTCCATCACTCCCTATATGTAGCAACTTTGGCTGGAAAGATCATTTGGTGCCATATGACTCCAGTGGAGTGGGGGTGGAGAGAGTACAGTCATTAGGAAATCTACGGGCCTTTCTCTTCTCTCCATTATAAATCCTGTAGCTTAGTTGGCGGGGGTCTTGCATAGTAGCAAATGCTAAATAATACAGTAAAATGGTAACTTCAGTATATCAGAAGTAAAGAAACTTGGTTGTCAGATGGGTATGAAACAAAAGTGGCTGACCAATTTACTAAGAGCTAGATACTGACACCACGTGCCTATGCTGGTAAGCAAAGGTAAAATATACAACTTGAAATCCTCATCCCCATTGAAGTTAAGGGGAATTTTTTTATTGATTTACATGGGTTCAAGATTTAATCAAAGGTAAAAATTCCCCTGACAGTGAGACCTACTAAGTTGTGGAACAGCCTTGAATGAGCAGCCGAGGACCCATCACTCAACACACAGAAAACTCAATTGAACAGCTGCCTTCAAAACTCTAATTTGCAGGCATGGCCTCAGTGCCTAATGAATCCCTTCCACCTTTAATTTATGACTCTGCAAATGATGAAGGTTTCCAAAAAAAATCAGCTAAGACACGCATATGCAGTGTAATGTAGCTGATTATTTTGAACCCAAAGCATCCACTTGCAGCTTTGCATCAGTTCTAAAATAGAACTGCGAAGAGTAAGGCTGTCAAGAGTGAAATGTGAGACCAGGACCTTGAGCTGGCTGTTGGCCTGGGTGAGTTCTAAGATC
>NW_017728947.1:97330639-97332802 GCF_001723895.1 Crocodylus porosus
AGTAAGGCTGTCAAGAGTGAAATGTGAGACCAGGACCTTGAGCTGGCTGTTGGCCTGGGTGAGTTCTAAGATCTGCCATTATAAAGCATATATACATAATTATATATTCTACACAAAACAACAACATTAAAATACCATTTACTTAGTTTTAAACCTCTAGGAAATACCAGAATTAAGGTTGCTTATGCAACATTAATTAGGCCCCTTGGTATGTATACATTATTATTTAATTGCATGATCAGATATTATTTTTTCATTATTCCTTCCTTATTCACTGAACAGGATGGATGGGACACATTTAATGAGTAGCTAGGAATCATTTTGCTTTGTGCTTGGTGTTCACTGTGCAGTTCTATGTCTTATTCATTGTTTTCTTTTCATACCTTGGTATAAATGTAGAATTATTAATTTCTCATAGGTTCTTCTATGGGACTCAATATAATGTATGCATACTTCAGAAACATTTACTTGTTTAACCTTCACCACCTCTATGATGTGACAGGTTGGTATTATCCTCATTTTATAAATGGGGAACTAAGGCACAGAGGCAAAGATCAACATTTCCTCTAAGGTTGGATGACCAGAACAAAATACACAATTTTTCAAAGTACTTAGCATTATATTATACTCCCTGCTTAATCACAGCTACTATTGACATCACTTGTAGCTCCAAGTGCTCCGCACTTCTGAAAATCAGACCCCAGAGGCTCAAGTAAATGAAGAACACACAATTAGTAACTGTCTGCGAAATGATATAGAAACTGAATGTCAGAAAAGACTACTTTCCAGGCCAGCACTAAGCTGCTTTAAACCATAAGACTGTCTTTTCCCTTTTCACAATCACTTGCTTCTTTCATTAACCAGAATTATTTGTTGCCAGCCATTTGCTCAGCTTAGATAGACCCTTGGACTAGGAGAAAACAGACAGCATTTTAGATTTTTGAATAAACTGATGTTTTGGTATTTGGGAAGATGGAAAACTACTTCTATGTGATTGAGCTTTCTTTCTTTTTCTTTAAGCTTTTTCAGGGTTGCCATTGTAGCTCAACCCTTTAGGAAATTGGTCAGGCAGATCACGCTGCCCTTGGCTGCCTGATACAGGATAGAGAAAATGTACCCTGTCTCAGAGTCCCAGCATGCTAAAGAGGGGCACTGAGGACAGCAAAACGTGGTCACAGCCAGGGGCAATCTAGGAAGATGTGGGAGAGTGTCTTCTAGCTCCTCCTCACATAAAAGGCAGGCTGCCAATGCTACCAGGCTTAAATGGTAGACAGAGTTGCTAGTGGCCAGAGCCCTGTACAGCAGCTGCCACTAAAGATCACCAGGAAGAGAGGGATCATAAAGCCTAAGTACAAGCAGTCAAAAAGCCCATGGCTGAATTGAGTCAATCTTCACAGTTTAGTCTAAACTGTGTAGATTGAACTGACAACAAGTAAACAAGGTATTCACTTTTTTGGTTCTGGAAATGCAGCCACATGCCTGCAGTAGCTCAAGACAGATGCCAGGGGGTGCTATAGCATACCTCCCTGCTCAGCTGGGGCAGACAACTTGGATCAAAGCTAACCCACCCAACCTGCAAAAAGGGACGGTTGCAAGGGAGGTGCAAAGCATCCTGGGATGGTGGGGGACTGTGAGTTAACCTGAATCTGAAGGGGATCTGGGGCAGAAGTTCAATAAACTGATTTAACCTAAATTGGTTAAGTCTGATACTACATCCAGGTTTAACTGAAACCAGTTTCAGCCATTCTGAAAGTGGTTTATGTGCACTGAACTTCTGCTGTGTTACTGATTTGAAGTGGTTTCCAGTCACTTATACCAGTTCGTATAATTTCTCTCCCTAGCCAAACTATTAAGGAAGAGCAATTTGGGTAGTTTAAGAATTTAGGATTGTCATATAGGATCCCCTTCTGGGAACTTATGATGTTTTAATTTTTCCTAGTCTGTGAAAAGCTGCAATGTTATAACCTTTGGCCCCAGTCCTACTCTGTAATGCACAGATTTTTTGTTCCTTGGCAAAGTCTTTGAAAAAATTATCAAGGCTCACATTTGTGAGAGCCCGGCAGGGCAAGTTATGCTGAGGGGAAACCAGCATGGGTTCGTGGCAGGCAGATAGTGCCTGACCAATCTAGTCTCTTTTTATGACCAGGTTACAAAACGCCTCGA
>NW_017728947.1:97332813-97344640 GCF_001723895.1 Crocodylus porosus
GAGTCCACCCAAAAGAATCAGACTGCAGGATCAGGGCCTTGATGCAAACCATGTGCACGATCCTCATAACATGTCCCTGACTGCTTCCAAATATCCTGTAGGCTTGATTCTGAATCTGTGTGTGTTTTGTTCATCTTATGAGTGCACAATAGATTGAGGACAGCATTCAAAGTTCAGGAAAAGTTATGAGTATCTTCATCTCCTGTTGATGTCACGGAGTTTGGGTAGCTCTGGATTTCACAAGAGTAATATCTTGCAGGACCCTTAAGAAGAGATTGCTGTAGCAACAGGAAATAAATAAAACTAAAATTGATGAGATTAGGCCAATAGAGCCTATCAGCGTTAAGGTGGTTTATGAGTATTTTAGTAGGAAAAAAGAAAATGCATTTCTGTTCCACACCAATAATTAAGGGTACTTGGCATGTATCTCTTCTCAATTCAGATCACACAGAGTCCTGTTAACCTGTTTCTTTTTGAAAATAGCATTATATTTATATGTGACTACTCACCTGCTTAAAACCAAGCACATGCATAAGTGATTTCCTGGACTGGGCTCTAAATTAGGAGTATAATGAAGGGGGAGTGACCAGGGTGGCAGCCCCAAGCATTGTCTTTGCAGGGGGAAGTAAAAAATATCCATAGCTGGCAACAGGCCACCAGTCACACAGAAGCTGGCTCTACCCCATGTGTTGCAACCCTTTAGGGTATGGAGTTATCCTAATACACTGCTGCTCTGAATTTCCTTGAAGCTCCTACTCAGCAAGAGTTTCAGAATAGCAGTGCATTTTGGTGGAGGAGGAGCTGCATTAAAACCAGTGCTGGAATTGTATGTATATTAAAAAATAAAACAAAGCAAGCTGAAAATGAGTACTAGCTTCTCTTCAATAGTAGTAGCAAGTAGTGCTGGTTAGAGTTTGGAATTAACATTCACTGGCTCATATCAAACTTTCAAAAAATGAATTTATTTTGAAATCTCAGAATTCCCTGTTGAAGGTGGGGAAGCTGAAATCTTGGGTCCTGAAAACTAAAAATATGGTGCTGTAGTAGTCACTGGATTCAGTAAAACAGGTATACATGAATGAGCAGAACTAAACGATAAAATGTGTTCGTGGAGCAGCAGGCAACGTCTGCAGACACCTGGTCTGTTTCTCTCCAAACTAACAGCTGCTTGCCTAACTAAGGGACCAGCTCCCAAGTCTCAACTCCTATAAGCTAGGAAGTGTCGCTGAATTGTACCTCTTATTACTACAGTTATATTTTCAATTTTTACAAAACTAAGTTGACACGACTCTCTGGTCCTCTGCCTCATGTACAACCACAATGCTGGAAGTCTGGAAGCCCTTATAGCCGGAGCTCCTGTGGTCCCAGCTCTGTGGCAGAATGCAAGGCAGGTAAGTTAGCAGGGAAAGAGATTTTAAACCTACTTTGTTTCTCTCCAGAAAATTCAAGAAAGGTTTCAAATTCAATGAATCAGCTTTTTCTGACAGGAAAGTCTTATGTTGCAAAATTGCTGCCCGGCTCTAACAGCAGGATACTGAACTTATAAAAACAAAGTGGTGTGCTTCATATGCAGCTGTGAACTTTCCCCTTTTCTCTTAAAGAAAAGAAAGCCTAGAACAATATTTGTCACTGTCTTGTAGCTTTTATTATATATAATGAATATTCATCATGTTGTGTTTCCAGATACTTGGCCAAAAATAGTATGGTCTTTGTGTCCTAAAATGTGGTGTAAATAAGTATGAAGGATGATTTCTATAGTCTCTTCCTTCTTCAGAGTGTTGCTGTGTTTAACTCCAATGGGCACTTGTACACATGATGGTGAGACGATGTACATGTGATGAAAATTTCCCTTTGTGTGGTTTAATACCATCACGCTTTACACGTACGTGACTTTGGGGGGTTTTAAATTACTTCTCATCATTACAAACAAACCAATGTAGTTCAGTTTGCAACATTGCAACTTACAACTATAAAGCCATAAATCTGTCATGTGTACATGCTAATTAACTGAATTGCACGTACTGAGCCCATTGTCCACCATGGGTTATTATAGTTTGCAGGTATTTATGAGCAATGAATGTTTTAGGACATCAGGTGTAGCTGCAGAGCCCAACATGAACCAATATTCTGCTGACCTCTTTTTCTTTCTTCATTAAATGAATAATTCAAAGAAATCATTTTTTGTTTGTCATCTCCTATTTCACCTGGTGTGGTGGGTGGGTGTCCTAGGATGTGTTGGCGGGTGGAAGATCAGGGTGATCTCAGTCTCTTTTGGAGATTGTCTGCTGTGTATGTGCTCCCTTCTCCACTATCGGGGTAAATGCGGTGTGTGGTGTACCCTGACCCCCTTAGCACTATTATAGAAATTCTGCACAGTGAAGCATGTTATTGAAGGCTTCTGCTCTGAGCATTTAACACCTAATAGGAGGTTAACGGGTCCCCAAAGTTCCCTTGCAGTCTGGACAGTTATCAGTTTTTGCAACAGGGAGGTCATCTCTGGCCCTGTTGGGTTTGGTCTGCTCCAGCTAGAGAAGGGAGGGGGGGTTACAGGAAGTGAGTGTGGCCCCCTACCCTGCACCTCTAAAACATACTTTTTTGGCTGGCTGTGGTGTGATGGTCCTCCATAACACCATTCATTCACTCGCTGCTTTTCTGTGAAACCAACAAGTGGGGTTCTGTCTACTCAATCACAAGCCTAAAGAGTGGCTGCTGTATGAAGAGCAGGAGAGTTTCATCGCCATTCATCCCCTCACCGGCTATTTCTCAAATGCATAGCATTTCACACCATGTCTCACTGGGAGTGGTGTCTTGACACGCGGGTTACTGGGTAGTCTGGCAGTGTTTCAGTGCTCCAGAAGGAGCATGCCCATAAGATGAACAGAGTTGCTATGGGTGCAGCCGGAGCCCTCCTCCCTGGCTTGACCCTGCCTGGCTGCAAATGTCCCAGGTGAACCCCTCTGTCTGGCACCGAAGTTGCAACACCTGTGGAGCATGTCTGCTCTCTAAACTTTGCACAGGCACTGCAGGGTCAGAGTGGGGGTAAGCTTCCCTTGGCCAGGTCACCTCATGACCTTTTCAGCTGGCTGCAGCTTGACTGTCCCCCATAATGCCATTAGTTTGCTCACTGCTTTTACATGAACCT
This sequence comes from Crocodylus porosus, assembly GCF_001723895.1. Lineage (NCBI taxonomy): Eukaryota > Metazoa > Chordata > Crocodylia > Crocodylidae > Crocodylus > Crocodylus porosus. The sequence continues at coordinate 97,335,956 of NW_017728947.1, forward strand.
GCCACGTGGTGTTCTGTGAACCCCACCAGGAACCCGAAGTGTGGCCACATTATGAAAAGTGGGTGAGTTCCATCACCATTCATTCCCTCACTGGCAATTGACAGTTTTTACGTGTTCTCTGTTTTGTTGTATTTGTATTGGTTTATATTTGAATTAAAAGTTTTAATTTTGGAAGTTTCAGGTTTTTCAATCTTGGTACGTTTAGCAATTCTTTAGCTATCTGTGAGGCATCGGTCTTGTGGGTGGTGGCTGCTGTTGGTGGTGAGGGCTCCCTTGAGGGGAGACTGGTGTGATCTTGGGGTGAGGGATGCTTTCAGCTAGGAGGGGTGACCGCCTTGGTGTTTCATGGTTTGTCCAGTCAGTCCTGTGCTCAGCACTTGCCCTTTTTCCACTGAGTGCTTGAGGGATTTCAGCGATTTTCATTTTTGAAAAGGGGTGGTTGCAGGAAACAAGTCCCTCTGGGAGCAGTGCTTGACACATTGCTTGTCGGGCAGCCTGAATATGTGCCATGGCGTACACAGGTACAGGACACTTGCAGAACAAGCATGCCCATAAGATACGCAGAGTTTCCATGGATGCAGACACAGCCCCCTGCCCCCGGCTTAACACTGTTTAGCACCAAAATCTTCCAGTTGCCTGGCAGAAAAACTTGCAAGAGGTCTTGCATGCATAGCCAGACCCCCCAGACTTTTCCTGCCAACCACTGTGAGTAACTCCTGTCCCAACCCACCCTGCACCTCCAAAAACCATCCTTTTACAGCTGGCTGCAGCCATTAATTCACTCACCGCTTTTACAGAAATCCGCTTGTCAGGTTCACGTAACTCTGATCATGGGTGACTGGTGCCTCTTGATCCTGAGGGGACACCAGCGGCTAACCACTGACCGGGGGTGGTCCTCCACCAGCCAATCACCAGTGGAAGTCTCAGTGGCAAACTGGAAGTGCCGCTGGTGCTTCTCTCAGTACCCCCACAGTCTCAGGAGGGGCACTGGCTATCACCCCTACTCCCCAGCTGGCGAGGGCCAATCTCAGGAGGAGCACATCTTCCCCCACCCCGTGCCCCCGGTACACATCGCCTGTCACCCTGATCATGGGCCTTAAGCGCTTCCACTTTATGAATATTGGGTGAGCTCTGTCACCATTAATTCCCTCACTAGCCATTTCTCCAATGCTCAGCATTTCAGCTCATGTCCTGCTGGAAGCTGTGTCCGGACACATTGCTCATGGGCAGCCTGAATCTGTGCAACTGCATACAGGCAGGGCTACAGGACACAGCAGAGCTAAAACATGTGCAGAACAAGTATGCCAAAAAGTACACAGAGCTTCCATGGGTGCAGACACGGCACCCCATCCCTAGCTTGACGCTCTCTGGTACCAAAATCTCCCAGTTGCCTGGCAGAAAAACTTGCAAGAGGTCTTGTGTGCGCAGCCAAACTCCCCAGACATTTCCCACCAACCAGCATGAGTAACTCCTTGCCAATCCACCCTGCACTTCCAAAAAACCCTTTGAGGACGGCTGTTGTAAAATTGTCCCCTTCAGCCAGTCCGTCCCTTTGGGGCTAGTTACTGCTGAACAGAATGCAGGCTATGATGACCCTGGTGCAGATCCCTCCCCATCCCTTTCTCCCCCCTCCCTTGCTGCAGACAGCACTGGAGCTGGGGGCAGGCCGGGGCGGGGAGAGAGAGGCTGCAGACAGGTTCCAAAGTGGACCTCTTTTTTTTCTCTTCTCCCCCTGCCCTCCTCCCACCCCCCTTTCCAACAGACAAACTTCTGTTGAGTCAGAGGAATCATTATAACTCTTGGCATTTTATGACCTGCATGTCTGTCAGCACCCTGAAATTTGATATATAAAATCATCACAAGACTTAGTATAAATGAAAAGCATTCTGAGACTGTGATTCACAAGTTAACCATTTAGCTTAGATACCAATTTGATGTGAATTTTAAGGCATTAACTAACAATAAAAATCTCTTGTGAGTGAGATTGCACTTATTATTATCTATTTAGCCTGTTTTAGTGCTGAAGTATCCTCATAGTTTGGAAAGGGTTTTTTTTCTTGGAATCTAGCTCAGTTTTGTTCACTGCAAAGCAAGCTGATTCCTTCCTAATCCTTTCTCCAGTGGTCCTAGAGAATAATTGATTATTATCCCCTTTTTGACAACCTTTTTTGTATCAGAAGATCAATATCTTGTTCTCCTGCAGACAATATCAATATCTTGTCAATATCTTGTTCTCCCTTCTCCTTTTTAGACCAAACTAACCCAGTTCTTTCAACCTTTCTTCGCAGGCTATGGTTTCCAGTGTTCTTGACATGCTTGTTTCTCTCCTCTAGGCTTTTTTCAATTTGCCTACATCTTTCTTAAAGTGTGGTACCCCAGTATGGAGCTGGCACTTACCAATGTCAAATAGGCTGGATTAATTACTTCTTGGGCACATCTACACATGAACTTTACTGTGCTGTAGACTAATTTACTGTGTGCTAGAGCATCGCCATCTACATGTGTGTGGCAATTAGGCCAGTATAGACTAATTTATAGTGCCATCCAATAGTCCCATCAGGCACAAGTATTATCTAGCAGCTGCCACATTGATGTCAAGATGCTGCCTGGCTCCTCGTTCACACCCCAGAAGAACGTTTGCATAGCGCAAGTGACACACACATAGTTCCATGAGCCTCTGGTTGAATATCACCAAACTAAGACATAAATAAATTGACATTACATCATTTTACCTAAAATTGGTTCTTTGTGCCCCACCTGAATTTTTAATTAAAGTGAAACTAAAATCTCACAGCTGTAAAGACACTGCAGACAGCTTGACAAAGCATTTTCAAGGAATGCTCTGTGTAATGAGCAGCCTCAAGGAAAGTAAGAGAATTGGCACTCAGTCATGGGTATTAGTGACCTCCTTAGTGTGTTAACACTTACTAAAGCCTAAAAATTCCTATTGTCTGTGCAGCATCTATTTTTTTGTTTAAAAGGAAAACAAAAGAGATGACATTGTAGTAGGCACAAATGTTTCATCAACCAAACTGGAATATTCATCAAATACAGTGCTGGCGTACTTGCATTAAATTCATCAAGTTTTATCATAGATTGATTGATTTTCAAAGGTCTTCTGAGTCTGATTACTGCTTTTCATACCTTGTTAATTGGCAAGTGTGAGTATCAATGCTTGAAGCATCTTTCCAGATCCAAGTTCGTGTTAGAAAGATCATCAGAAAGATCTAATTCTATATCCTACTATTTCATCTTCATAGGCTCATAATGTACATATAAATACTCCAATTGCATTTCCACCAAGTGTGTCTGTTTTCTGTGCAACATATGGTTGACATGTGCACTTGGGCATGAATGAAGATTCAATAAGCATATGGTATTCTGGCTCTAACCTCAAGAAGACAGTGAAAACCATGTTAAACCACCTTTGCTTTAAAAACCCATTATCAGTCCTGGCACTTGGGTTAGAGATCATTAAGCTATTTCCAGAGGACTGATCTGGTGTGATGATAGGTTTATTCCAACAAGCTGTGTTATTATCAAAATCTGTCCAAAATGATTAGTGGCTCTTCAAATGCATCCCAAAAGCTATGTCTTCAATATTTACTCCTGTTAATATTTAGGAACTGTGATATTAATAGGTTATTGTCTCTTGACAGTTTTTAAAAATATGTATTTGTCTACCCCATTTGTGAAGTGGGAAGAGACTGCCAGTAGGGGTTTTCCCCACTTCCCCCTTCCTGCACAGCCGGGAAAGCAGTTGCAACTCTGACATGGTGCTTCAAGCAGCAGCCTGAGCCTGCAGATTGGTGAGAGATAATGAGCAATCTGAAAGAGGAGCAATGCCACGTGCATTGGGAGGAGAAGACTCAAGAAGGAGAAAATGACACAGAGAGGAGGGAGCCAGGGAAGAGAGCCTCGGAGTGGCTCACCAGGAGCACGGAGCCACTGGGAAACCCAGCGGGAGCTGGGTGAAGTCAGTGAGCTGGGAAGAGTTGCTGCCAACTGGGTAAGAAACTGCCATGGCAGGACAGATCAGGGAAGCCACACATGGCTTCACATGGTGTGCCCTTGTGATGAGTGGCTGGGAAACTGCATGTGGCTTGCCCCAAGAGCTGAGCCAGCTGTGTGCCCCAGTGAAGAGCAGCTGGGAAGTTGCACATGGCTTGCCCAGGGAGCTGTGTGCCCCAGTGAAGAGAGGGCTGGAGAAGGGCCCAGAGCCCCAACAGGACAGGCAATGTTGGATCCCAGAGGTACCAGGTGGGAAAGAGCTGGGATGGGAGCTGGGAGGCAACATGAGGCCTGATGGGGAAGTTCCATCCAGCCTTGCAGCTGATCAGAGCCAGGAAAGGAGCTGTCAGGGCAGGAACAGTCCTTCTGGAGGACTGAGGCCCTAGAGACAAGGCAGGGCATGAAGACCCAGACAACACTGAGATCAGGAGCAGGGGCCGATGGGACAGGTACCCAGAGAGAGCCCTATCAGGACTGAGGGGCACAGCGGGACACTGAAAATCCCCATAATTCAGCTTGTGACGAGAACTCGGTATCTACAAGAATATACCCACAGAGGCTGGTCAATCAAGCTTTAAGTTAGTTTTCCTAAGTTATTGTTTAAAGAACTTTATTAATGCAAAACTGTGATGAGTTTAGTTGTGGGGACAATAGCCTGAGCCAAAGAACAGCTGAGGATTAGCCAACAGTCGGGGAGCAATTATTCTTTGAGTGACAGGTAGCATGGGTGAGAACCTAGCACCAAGACAGAGTGAACTCCAAGACAACAATGCCTGTTCTGGCCCTGGATGTGGTAAGGTTGGGATAAAGGAAAGGTAGGAGCCCCACAAAGAAACCAAAAGAGTAAGATCTCACAGGATACTTGCAGGTACGATCTCCCAGGAAGAACATCAAGACATGGGAGGAAAGAGGGAACAACTAACAGGACAAGCAGATAATGTTATTCTTAAGATCTCACCCTGACATTTCAAGGAGGTAGGACACCAGGCAAGAGAGGACTCAAGCCCTATAATACCTAAAAGCGCCCCACTTTATTTAATGTGACTATTGAACCTTCATGATACAGAAATATATAATCCTTTAACAAAGATCTTCTTGAAATGTCAATAGGTCCATGAAGCACTATCTTATTTTCTTTTCAGGTTGCTAGACTGTGGTTTCAAACTATGTCTAGCAAAATGTTGCTAATAGGAAAGAGAAAGCCAAAGAAAGGGTAGAGATTCACCTCGGAGAGTAACTGAATCAGATGCAGAAGTCTTTTGTGCACATCTGGTTCAGTTAGTCTATGGATGCATCTACATATCATCCTATGTCACCGTAGTGACATGTTATGTTGCCGTATGATGTGCTATGGTGGCACAGTGATCATGTGAATCTACATGTGACAGGCAGTTACTTTGACATAGTGATGTGCTCTCCCATTTTAGCACGCCGCTATTGCAAAGTAGCAGCTAAAACTAACTGCGTCACATGCAGGGCACAAGTAGTTACTGTGCCATGCTTTAGTACTTCCTTTTGGGAACTAAACACAGTGCAGTAACAACATCACTGTAGGATGATGTGTAGACATGCCCTATAAGGTGCAACTCTACCCTACCTTCTTCCTGACTTTAGATTAACACAGCTAATGACCTCTCTATCTCTCCTCATGGAAACAGAAATGTAATGTTGCCCTTTCTTTTCTTCCCCCCTTTCATCAAAAGTTTTACAATACCTGTATTTAAACAGAGAAGAACAGACAACTAGATTGTCTAGCATCATCATTTTTGTTTGAAAAAACTTTAATGACTTTCCAAAGCTATTCACATTTTCCAAAGTTACCTAGTAGCATTTGTTCAGCATTTTGGTCCTGGGATAACCTTCTCTGGCAAATGCCTTCTAGGACAGGGATTGACAGCATGAGGGTTGGATTCAGACCCTAGAGACATTTATATCCAGCCTGTAGATCCAGAGGTCCTCTGTGGTGTTTCAGTGGCAGGGGGAGGTAGGGCAGCTTCTGTAGTGTGGGCTCTGGCATGGCATGGATAAGCAGCAGCCTGGAAAGGAGTGGTGTGACAGGCAGCAGCAGTGAAACATGCTAGTTAGGAAGTGTCCTGCCAGTACAGCTGAGCTTTTTTAAAGCAGTGCTCCCTTCTCATCCCTGCTCTTAAACACTGCTGACCCCCGTTTTGGGAAGTACCTAACAAATGTGTGCTTTTCAAATCCTGTAGGGGGAGGCTCAGGGGCATAGGACCAAATCTTATGTCCAGGTCAGATTCCCAGCACACTGGCACAAGTAGCTTGGTTAACCACAATCCAACTCCAGCTTCTGTTGCAAAGTATCTCAGTGCGGCAGGCTAAGAGAGCTAGTTACTTTGCCCCACGGCCATTGTAACATCCAGCTGGAACTATTCACATTTCACGCAGACCAGTGCAGTTCCTTGGACTACCATTTGTGTCAGAGCAGAGAGGTTTAATCCCTACAGCATTCACTTTTTTTTCTAGGCCTTGATGGAACTAAAGGCAATCCTGGGAACCACCAAATAATGGGGGGGAGGGGGGGAAAATGCTGGATATGCATTACTTTAAAGAGGCTTTTCAGTCAGCCTCTGATTTTGGCAGTTTGCTTTTGTGATCCTAATCAGTTACACGTGGAAAACTGGAGGCTGGGTAGAAACTTTGTGCCATAAAAGGAATACACATTCTCCAGATGATTAAGGAAAGAATGGAACATCTGTTTATTTCATAATTAAAACTATATAACAGTTTGTAGGTCATTAGACATAATTTTTCATGCACACCTACAATAATAACGTTTCTGCTTAAGAAAAGTTATGTTTTAATCTAGCTATTGTCCCCTTAATTCAAATCAACATATATTTAAACTCCTACACCACAAATTACTTCAATTACTTCTGTGATAACCTCCATTCAAACAGAGACTGTTAAAAATTAGAATAAAAAGAGAACCACTCCTTACATTTCTTCAATACTTTACCTGCAAATAATTTATTCTATAAACACTACTTTTCAGCTTCAGAGAATTTAACTGTTTAGTCTCCACAGCAATCTTACAAGGTGAAATACATGGTGAAGCAAAGCTACTTCTAACAAATCAGGCCCATACATTATAATTCACAAAAATGCTTAAACTCTAGTTTAACTCTCATAGATTTTAATGGGACTAACATATTTTGGTGAACAGGGATTCCTTTTTAAAGTAGTGCCTGAATACATTGTGTAAGGCAATAAAAAATACTCATCCTGGTATGAGAATTAGAATTCAAACTGTCTGTTCTTCACCATATGTTCAGATCATGAGACCACACCCTTCCCTAAAGTGAAGATTATTTTACTTACTTTAAAACTACTTTCAGTGTAATAACACATTAGAATAGGGATGAGTGGAGGGAAAAGGTTTCAAGATTCAATTTAATGCCTCAGCTGTTTTAATCCATGCGCAATTTACCTTTATTATGAAAGCAAAGAGAAATCATGTTTTGCAGAATCATTTTTTCTTCTGGTTTTATTGCTACAAGGATTGTATTTAATTTTTTTAATTTCTGTTTTCTAATATCTATGTACCTGTAGCACATGCCATTTGTATGTTATTAAAGTCAATGGAGAAAGCTCACTTAATACCAAAGAATGCAAAAATATCTTGTCATTTTATAGCAATTGAATATAATGGGCAGAAAAACTGTATTTTTCCCTCAGTGTATTTGCCTACAAAATTACTTTCTTTCCTGTTAGGTAGGATTCTGTTAATCTTTGTGTGATTTGAAGAAGACACTCCAAATAATGGCTATCTTTACCCAAAAATTCCTGTGGAATGATATATCATAATCAATCCTTTTTGATAAAACTCAAGAGATAATAACATTGCAGCACCACAGTGCCTATTGTTCAAAGCACCCAATACCCAGGTACATTAACTAAACCATAGACCCATGTTATCAAAAAATGCAAGTATCACTCATGGATGATCCATTTGAGGATCCATTTTTCAAGGTTTATGTATCCGATTAAGGACACTAGCATCCTTGAAATGGGATCATTGCACCTTGAACACCATGGAGAAAGATTAGTAGGTCTGGTTTCCACAAAGCACTTAAACTCATTCTTATGTTCTCCAAGGTGATGGATCCAGTGTGATACAGCAAGGAATGATTTGCAACTCTCATGTCCAGTCTTCTGTTTAGCCTTAAAATAATCCTTCTTCACTGGTGACAAACCTCTCCTTTTTTCTGCATTATTTCCTTTTCACTGAGTGTATTATGTACATGCTGGATTAGAGTAGGCGGTCAGTTTTTCAACTCTAGCTAAATCAGTTTGTGGGTCACTTAACCAACACTCTTGTTAAAAACTCTCTAAGGGAGACATGAAGAAATTTGACAGAATACATCATTTTTTAATTACCAGCATGCTTCCATTTATTCATCAGTATTAATTTATTTGTTAGAGTAACATGTTCCATAAAGAAGGGATCAGAAGTGGGGGAAGGTTTGCTAAGTAAAATACTGTGTGTTTCATATGGTATGTATTAGAGGCAGGTACTAGGTTGTCTTTATTGTGAGTGAATATGCTTGTTAATGCTTACCAAGCAAAATAGGTACACCCTATTAATGGGAACAGACAATGCTCTCCAGGGCTAGAGATAGACATTCAAGAAACCTAAGCCTGAATTGATTCAAT
>NW_017728947.1:97348516-97403943 GCF_001723895.1 Crocodylus porosus
GCAAAACTTGTGACATAGGTGACACTATATGGGGGTTTTAAGGCGCAGCGGGGTGAAAACTACAGGTCTCCTAGGCTCTGCCACGAGCCTGCCAGTGTTCAGGGAGATAGGTGTAGGGGGAGCCTGGCTTCTGGGGCCCTGCACCTCTGGCCGCTAACAGGCAAAACCTGTGTGACTTATTTCTCTCTTAGGGCACAGGGGATGAAAAACACTACTGCAGTCCTGCTAGGCCCTGCTGCAGCCACAAAGCCTGCCAGCTGCCAGGGAGATAGGAGCAGATGGAGTCTGGCTTCTGGGACCTTGCACTGCTGGCTGCTAACAGGCAAAGCTCATGATGTGTGTGTGTGTTAAGATGCATCTTCACTGGCACTGGGGCCTCTACACAACACGGTAGTGTGCCCCTGTGAGGTCTCCTCCTCCCCTACAGCCCCAGTCTGGTCCACCACTTTACATGGCAACAGGTAAAATATCTTAGTGACTGACTGAGCACTAGCAGTAGCACCAGCAGCATCTCAGGTAGCCAAACTGTCAGAGAGCTCTTCTTTCTTCTCAAGCAGGGGCTGCTTCTTCTCTAGCGTCTGTTAAGGTGTTCTCTCACTGTGTGTGTGTCTGTGTGTGTACTTGTGTTCAGGTGCACCCTCACTGGTGCTGGGGCCTCTGCACAACACGGCAGTGTGCCCCAGTGAGGTCTCTTCCTCCCCTACAGCCTCGGCTGGTCCACCACTGTAAACAACGGCAGGTCTGAATAACTGGTTCAACACCAGTAGCATCAGCAGCAGCATCAAAGGTACCCAAACGGAACTGTCACAGAGCCTTCTTTTTATAAAGGAATTGACAGCAAGAATTAAAAATGTTGTGTTGTGTTGGATATATGATACTACTCATGGTGTGTGATGGCTTATCTTGTGTCTTTATGTCTATATGTTTATTATGAAAAAAAGAGAATGATCCTGGTGTGTGGTCTGTGGGAGTACTGGAGATAGTTGGCAGGGTTTGTGTTTTTTTAAGCTGTAGGAAGTTGGATTCAGTTTTGGTGATGAGGTTAGGTGCTTCTTTGAATGTACAAACCACTTTTCAGAGCTGGGCCTATGAACTGCACTTCATCAGCCTCCTAGGTAGTAGGTACAGAAACTCATGGACTCAATATATATTAGACTGTGAAATTCTGACACACTGTAACCTGCCGGACATCTAACTCCCCAGGTACCTCTGCACTTTTACCTGTGCTGCTACATCCCCCACCCCGTCCCTCACCCCCTGGTGCCTCCATTTCCATTTTCACTGACTGGCTTTCTTGCCTGCGTTGTGTGCCAGGCCAGTCTCTGGTTTGTTTACTATTCCTTCCAATCCAAGACCAACTGCAGATACTTCCTCAGCTTTACAAAGGGGTTTTCAACACAAAAGCTGGCATCCCAGGCAGGTAAGCTGAGCACACTGAGAGCCTCACAACTGCACTGCAACCAGCAAGTGTCAGGCCTGTCAAAGACATGACAGGTCTCGGCATTCCCTAGCCGGGACTGTGCACGTGCATGTGTTAGTTGGAGGTTATGGTGCCTCCAACCCACCTTTCACCAGGGGATCGTTGGTCCTGGCATTTATGGGGCTGCTGTGCCACCAGCAGTCCCACCAGGCCTTTCTACCCTGGCAGGGTGCAGTTTTAGTGGTCATGCCCAGGACCTGAGGCCTTCTCCTTCCCCATAGCCCCAATCCCATACCTCCAAGTTCATCCTGGTAGGGGAATGAGCTCAGCAGGGACATGTTTTTCCCCTGCTGGCTGGTGATGCAGTTAGTGCCCCCTCCAGCTGAGAGCGGGGCATTACCTGGCTTTTAAAAAAATCAAAAAAGGAAATCGATGCAGACAGAGTGAGGAGGGTGGCATTCAGTCCATCTTCATGTGGAGCTTGGGGAACCCCAGCAGCGAAAGGTTCACCTTCAAGAACAGCAGCTGCTCCACCAAAGCAGGATCCAAGGTGGTGTGGTGGGGTGTCACAACATCCCCAGCAATGCTGAACACCCTCTCTCTTGGAACACTGGTTGATGGACAGGATAGGTGTTACCGGGCAACCATGGCCAGATCCTGCCACATCTGGCTGCAGCTTGCCCAGTAGCCAAGAGGTCACAGTCTAGTGGCTCCACACCCTCAGCAAGATAGGAAGCCACTGAAGCCTTGGTGCCACCTACCCGACACTGAGGTCTGGTGCGTTTGGACCCCAGCATTACACCCAAGCCCATGGCCCACATTGGCTGAGGCTGGTGTGGAGAAGACTGGCTGGTGCTGGTGCTGGGAGTGCTGGCACGGGAAAGTGGATTCCCCTCTTCCACATCCCCTTACCTCTGCACTTCGGCCTCCCTGACTTTGTTGACCAGCACCTGCATCCAGTGATTGAGGGTTTTGGTGCTGCCAGTGCACATTTTCCCCTTTACCCTCAGGTCACACATGCCCGCCATCATGTGGACTGTACTGGGCCACAGGGGATCCAGCCATCTCCTGATGTCCTCCTTCAGCCACCTCACCAGTGCCTGCACTTCTGGTGAGAGCAGCCTGCCCTAGCCAGGAACATTGATCCCCTGGAACCTCTCCATTTGGTTCTCCGGTTCCCTCACTAGGGGGATCACCTGGCTGAGGAGGGCATCACCAGTGCTAAGGGTCTCAGTGACCACGAGGAAGGGATGGAGGACCACCAAGATCTGGGAGATGGTACCCCACTTAGCTCTATTCAGGGGTCTGCTGATCCTGATCTCCCCAAGCAAGGCCATCTCATGGATAGCCTTCTGTTGCTCCACCAGCCTTTTGATTATCAGGTATGTGGAGTTCCAACGAGTTTCCACGTCCTGCATGATTCTGTACTGTGGGATGCTCAAATCTTCCTGTTTCTCCCACAGCATCTTGCCTGCCTTGATGCTGCAGTGGAAGTAGCCCGCCACCTTCCTGCATTTCAAAATCACCTGGCTTGTAGCAGCAGTGGTGGCGGTGCCATCACTGGCAGCCCTGTCCCCCTCCAAAGCATCTCTCACTATGAGGTGCAGCCTGTGTGCCACACAGTGGATACCAACAGGTGAGCTCGGCCTGCCCAATGAGCCACCATGAGGTTCATGGCCCCATGATCTCCCTTGCCGTGTGGGACTCATCCAGCACCTCAACTTGGAGGAGAGCCCACTGACAGCCTGACTGATGGCACCAGTGCCCTATGAGGGAGAGGTAGGCATGATTGCCACCCCAGATCTCCAGATGTTGGAGGTGAAGTGTATGGCTACCTGTGGCCCTGCCTTGAGCAGCTCTTCACTCAAGTACTCTCTGCATGCCTCCTACAGAAAGGGCACCACCATCCTGCTAAAGGTGGTGTGTTCAGGCACATTGTAAGATGGGACTGGAAGGACTATGAGCCACCTGAACCCTGGCCGCTCAACTACGGAGAAGGGCTGGCTATCCAGAGCAAGCATCTTCCCAATGGTCTGGGTGATCTCCCTCGCCTTTGCAATTTGCCCCTCTCTGTCTGCAGCTCTCCCCCACTGGTCCAGGGTGGCCTGCCTCTGCTTTGGGGGGAAGGAGGCTTTGGAGTGAGCAGGGGACTTCCCTTTCAGCATGCTTAAACTGGTGCCAGGCTGAGCAGCAAGAAGGGCAAAGGTGTGCTGCCTCCTGACAAGCAGCAGCATCACCGTGGTGGAGAAGTATTTCATGTCCTTGCCCTAGCTGATGTGGCTTTGGCAGTGCTGGCAGATATCAAACCTGGGATCATCTGCCAGCTCAATATGCTCCCACACTATGCTACGTGCCCACTTCTGGGTTGAGGGTGAGGATGCTGCCTTATCCCACTCCTCAGCAGGCTGAGGCACAATAGCAGGAGGAGCTGAGCCACTTGCCTCTACAACCTCAACCTCTTCCGAGATGCTGCTTTCTGGAGGAGACATGGGTCTAGGGAAACTTTGAGGGGTGTGGAGCACAAACTCTGATTCCCCCTCAGTCCCCAGAATTGCTTGAGCCTGCGTGCTCAGCACCCCTGGTTCCAGCTCCAGCTCCTCCTGTGGCAGTGGGAGGCTCATGCTGAGAGATGACATTGGGGTGGAGGAGACGGTGATTTTGCCTATTTCTGGACTGAGGGAAGGTGGTGCAGGTTTAGGGACATCAGGTGCAGACACCGCACCCAACTTCTTGCTTCCACTGGCAGCAGAAGTGTCATGGCTGCTTGGGAAGAAGTTGTGTCTATGTTTGCAGGGGTGAGGGGACTTGCAGCTCTAGCTCTTCCCCTTCCCCCTCTCCCTCCCCTGCCTGAAGACTTGGCACCTGCCTTTCCAGCATGCTTCACATTAATCTATCCTGTGCTGCAAAAGGTGTGTTTGTGTGTGTCATTCCTTTTGTATTATGTGTTTTATTCCCTCTGTGTTGTGTGCATGCACGGAACTCTTCTTTGATTGTTTGATTGATGTCTTCTCCGCTGTGATGTATTTATTTACTATGAATTATGAATACGAAGCGTGACTCTGTTGTGTGTTTTATTCCCTCTGTGTTGTGTGCATGCACGGAACTCTTCTTTGATTGTTTGATTGATGTCTTCTCCGCTGTGATGTATTTATTTACTATGAATTATGAATACGAAGCGTGACTCTGTTGTGTGTTTTATTCCCTCTGTGTTATTCCCTCTGTTTTCCATGCATGCACTGGGCTCTTCTTTGATTATTAATAACTATATATGCTGTCTTCTTCTGTGTTGTTCTATTAATGTGAACGTGTGACTAGTACTGTACTTCTTGTTCTTCTTCTGTGTTTTAATGTGTACCTAAAACGATATATCTTCTTCTAAGACCCTGAGTTCTGTGTTAGTTTCAATCTGAATCTGACTTCTGTGTTGTCTTCAGTCTCTATGTAAACTGTAATAATATTAATAACTAATAACTACTATATATAATCTGACTCTCTTCTTCTCCTATGAATATCTGATTTTTCTTCTTCTCTGTGTGTATATTATAAGTGTGCGTGTGCAATCTGTGTGCCTTCCTGCACAGTAATGGATCACGTTGGCAGGGAACATACTGAGCTTTCTTTTTTCAAAGTTTGGAGAAAAAAAGAGAGCAAATATAATTGAAAGAAATGAATTGGATAGTATTAAGTAAAGAGAGTCTAAGCTAAGCTAAGCTAAGCTAAATTCCATTCAATCCTTTCTAACAACAAAAAGGAGCAGGCAAGTTGCAGCTGACTGACTTTATGAAGTAAGCCAGGCAGCACAGTACCTTTCTGACACTGGTGCTCAGACAGAACCAGCTCACAAAAGGCAGAGCAAACCTACACACAGAGGATTTAATGCTCTTTCTATGTTCTTCCCCTCTGGTGCTGTAATTGGAAAGGCAGTCAGAGAGAAATCATGCTCACTGGCCACCTAGACATGTCAGCCTTTCCCCCCCTGCACCTCCTTCCACTTCTAAGTATCTGTTTCTCCATACAGACAGCCCTCCAAATCTCTGAATCACTGAAACTTTTCCGAATCTTTTCCAGATCGATTCAGAAATCCAAAAGCAGCCAGCAGTTTCATTCAGACTTGCAGATTTAGCCTCTGAATCATCCAAATCTTTTCCAAATCTGAATCGCGGTCCGAAGCTTCGCCCAGCCCTAATTTCAGTCTCTCTATGGGAGTTTTGCCACAGATTTCACTGCAACCAGGATTTCACACCCCCATCATCCTCCCTCCCTGTCCCCCCCCCCACACACACACACATACACTTGTCTTCAGGTAGTGAGCTCTGGCCTAGAATATCAACAAGACAGAGAGGCAACAGATAGCTGGACAGCAAGAGGAATTACTAGTAACCAGTGATGATTTGATCTGGGCAGCAACATCATCGCTGTACATTGCATAAGTAATTAAGAAGTCCCAATGTGATGGAGGTGCCTTATAGTTTGTTGTGTATATCCAGTTATTAGTTTGGCAAGACAGTTTGTTTAAGAGTTACTGGAAAATGGCAGGCTGCGTATTCTGTGGCAATCTGCTACGTTGCATAAAATTTTGTCAAGAGCGTACGATTTGTGGTAGGTCATAAATTCCAGGTTTGTATTCAGATAGAGTAAAATTAAAGGTTAGTGATTCTTCTAAAATATTAATGCTATGAAGCATTTAGTAGTATTACCTTGATTACTAAAGTACAGTAATCTGTTCTGTACTCTTACAGGCCTGTCCCTGCAGATCTTTCCAATGGCACGAACCTAGAGCAGTAGGTTTCCTAGGGTTCTTTTTTTTAATTTTCTGCTTGTATATTCTTGGATTCAGGTGACTCAGACTTATTGTCTTAAATATACTGTGTGGGGGAAAAAACATTGTACCGCTTGTCAATCAAATGAGAAACTAATGTTTTCACCAGATTTAATGAAAAATTAAAAATTGTGCCGTTTTTTGAAATGACTTCAGCTGTAATGAAAAACAGTCATTCAGACAGAATGGTCTTTTCCCATTAGGCTCAAACACTAAACAGAAAATGATAAAAACAGATCTAAAACCCCTTCTCTGAGGGGCTCTTGTGGAAGGGTTTTCTAAGCTTCCTAAAATACTTTTTTTAGCATTACAGATGGCTACATTTCTTACAGCTCTTCACATCAAAGAAACAGTGAATAAAAGTATTTGTGAGAGCCAGATATGTCCTCAGTCATTCTCCCGCACTCTTTTCAGGTACAGTATATTAATTCCCTCATTTTTAGAAGGCTGTGAATATTTCTGAGAGTCTATGGAATGAAGGTGCCTCAAATAATAAAATCAAGATAAGAAACAAAAAAAAAAAAAGCATTGAAACTTCAGGTTATTCAAGAAATGGAAAAAGACCCTCCAATGATAATAGAGTTGAATTCATTAATAATGACTGTCAGCACTCACATAAATAAGAGCTAGAATGATGCTTAAAGCTTAGGTCTGAAAATGGGGTGAGGAGGAGCTAGCATAGGACTAGAAAGGACCTCTGGGTTAATCATGTCCAGTTTAGTCTCCTCAGGCAACAGTTTCAGATGATCTTCTTCATGTTTCCTCTTAAAATAATTAGGCTTTTGCCCCCAGTCCTGAGATTAGAAGGCTGTTCCAGAACCTTGCTGCTCTGATGGTTAGAAAACAACTTTTAGGGTCTTTATACACGCCATGTTTTTTGCCCTGCAACTGCATGACTGTTTGCACAAGTGGGTTTTCTGGATGCTTTAATAGTCCTGCTGGCATATTAAACTAGAACTCCTTGGATTTCATTTAATTTGGCTCACCAGGAATTAAAGCACTGCGTCCATGGACTCGTTGCATGCAAACACAAAAGCACTCAAAGACATGTAATGAGCTTCTTTGTCCACCAGATGGTACTGCGACTTTTTGTAATTCACCCCTTCGAATCGCTTGGCTTTCAAATTGCTTCTGCTGGGTTTTTTTTCTTGTGCAGTTTGCCAGCTCCCTGCTTCTAAAACTGTGTGGCAGCGCATGGCCACGGAGTGGGTGGGGGCCCTGGGTTGGGTGGGCAGTGCTGGACTGTACCACTCCCTTGCGGCACCGGCTGGGGGCTGGGCTCAGTTCATTCAAAAGCCTAGCGCGTGCAAACATAGATGCAATGCTCAGAAGCTTAATTTGTTTGAAATCCTAGTGTGTGCAAACACTGATGGGATGCTCCAAAATAAACAAGATTAAATTTTATAAACCGATTTATTTAATGAGGATTGAAACCCATAGTGTGTACTGGTGCCCTTAATATCCAATTAACTTTATTTATGGTCAGTTGGTACACTCCTCTTAGGCTTTAGTTTTCTAAGCTAAACAGACCCTACTCTTTCAGCTTTCTTTCACCCTGGTCATCCTAGCAGCCCTTCTCTACACTGTTGCAGTTCATATTCACCTTTTTTGAACAAGGGTGACCAAAATTTTGCCTAGTGTCTAGATAAGGCCTTACCAGTGCATTGTAGAATTGCAGCAATACTTTATCTCCCCTGAAAGATACTTTGCCCCACACATTATGACTAGGCAGACACTGGTTCTGCCTCAGGCTTTTTCAACCTAAGTTATGCAGTTTTCTGTGAACAGCATAGTTCAGATCAGTAGTAACCAGAACACATAATTCTCCCTTTAGTTGGGGGTGGGGAAGGGAAAACTTAGACTGGATTCTACCATTTTTATTCCAGTCTGTGTGCGCCGAACTTCTGTTATAATATAGGTAAACACTGGTTCTGTGTGCTGAAAACTTCTGTTCTGTTATGGGTATAGACTGGCTTCTGATCACTTATACTGGTAAAAATGTAATGTCTGTACCTGTCCTATAATATTACATTTCCCTTTTTCATAGCTGTATCACACTGGTGGTACCTGTGATCAGTTAGTACACCCCATTCTTTCTCCTGCCTTGTCATTTCTACCTGGTGAACTCTCAGTTTATAATAGAAATTCTTGATATTCCTCCACAAGTGCATGTCCTTGTCATTTGTATTATTAAATTTACTGTGAAATGTCATCCTATCGCTGATACTCCAATCCTCAAAATCATCCAGTTCTTTCTCTTATGTTGTTTTTATTCTGCCTCCATATGGATGCACTTTCTCAATTTTGTATAATCAGCTAAGCTCATTAGTATGTTCCTGCTTTTGATACCAAAGTCATAACTGAAAATATTTAATAGGATTGTTCCCAAGACTTACCCTGGAGAAATTCCCTAGTAAGACCCTTCAAGCCCAGCATTTCTTGTTCAATACTAGCATTGTCATCTTGTTTTTAACTCATTCCTTACCTACTTCACAGTCCTACCCAGTCTTGTCTACTTTAACTAATAATTTCCTGTGTAATTCAGCATCAAATTATTTACTGAGGTCCAGGTAGATCAGGTATAGTGCACGTCCTTGGTCTAGAAAATAACAAATCTGATGCAGACTACTTTTGTTAAACTTGTATTGTATTTTTTTAAAAATATATATATATATAGTCATGTCTTTTAACGAAGGCATAGTAAGTGCCTGGAGTGCTCTGGGCAAAGCTCCAACCAGTGAGGAGTGAGTGGGGGAATCATCCTCCTTTATTGAAAAAGAAACACCCATTTGATTTTTTTGAGCTACTTTTTACACCACCTTTACTTGGGTAGGAGCCCTACATGTTCTCTGCTTTTTTTCCGTCTTTTGATTTATGTCTCAGAAGAATCTTTTACTATTTGTTTTGCAAGGCTAGCTTGACTTTTGGCAATTCTCACTTCAGGTCTTCAGTTCTTAACCTCCAAGACTTCACTTTCTTTACTGATTAGTTCTTATTTTCCATTCCTTGTCAGCTTTCTGCTTATTCGTCATATCTCCTATGAAGTGGTTATTCGTCCTGTTAAATCTGGAACCCTCTGCTACAATTTTCTTTCTTTTGTTTGTAGCTAGTTCCAACAGTTTTTCTGCCAAATCCTGAAAATGTGGCAAAGTAATTGCCTTACATTGGTTGCAATGATGTACCAAGGAACATGTCTGGGACAAAGAATGCATGTCCATAAATGGCTAAGACAGATACTCTACTTTGTTTTTTTGTTTTAAGAAGCTTGTGGTTGTTAATGACTAGTATGAGGTGGCTGCCTGAAGTAACAGGGGACCTAGGAGGGCCCCTCCTATCCAAATCACCACCTCCTCTGTAGTAAGGCCAGTGCTGATTCACTCCCCGCCCCCAAGAAAAGCTATTCAGTGATTGTGACCCAAATTTGCAAATCATTTCAGGCTGTCTGAAACAGCATTATTCGATGTATTTTTATGAATGGTAAATTTAATGTCCAGCTCTGCAGAAGTTCAGGTTAGTTAAAGTAATGCTTGTCTTCCTGCCTAGCAAATAAAACGATCAAATGCAGTATTCTAACCTCCAGACTCACTGTCTTCAGCAACAATCAGGTCATCATCTTATCTCATGCACCAGGTGACGCCTTCCAGAACACCAGCCACACCTTAATATTTTCATAACAAAATATCTGGGGAAAAGATCTGACGGTCTTCAACATTCTTCACATTACCAAAAAAGACAAAGGAGCCAAACTTCCCCTGTGCAATGAGCTGTACGCTTTTATAGAAATCTGGAGTTTATTCTATACAAATTTCTATGAATCCTGCTTAGGAATACAGGGTTCAGGCCAAGCTCTACTTTTTGCTTAAGTCCCTCTTGACATGATGTAAAGAGACTACATAGGGCATAAAAGTGATGCATAGAAGCCATGTGTAAAGGAGATCTCCCTTTTATATGTAAAAATTGAGGAAAATTTCAGGAAATAGATTTTGTTTTTGATGCTGCGAGTAACAGCTATTTGTGGTGTTTTTTTGCTGCCTGACATTAAAACATTAGGCTAGAGAAGCACTGACCCTGTAATTGTTAGGTTGCATTAACTTCTTGACAGATTCTACCTACCCTTCAGAAGAACAGCGTGGATGAATTGCTCTCCCCATCTGCTCTGTGGGATTTTCATGCTGAGGGTCCTCTCCAGGGTGCTCCTATTGAAAGCCTGAGTGTCCCTTGCATTCTTTACACTTTAATAGTACAGAGGTCTATTTGCATAATAAATGTTACCCACTCTGAAGCTGTAAAAGCATTTTGAAGGGGGAAGGTCCCAATTCTATAACAATTCCAAAAGATAAATTGCATGGTATGGAGGTAGAAACAAAAATATCCTGTGAGGAAGATGGAAATTAAAACTTTCAGGCATTCAGGCATCTGAGTTTTTCTGGCATAGTTAAGTCCACTTTGTCAAATGACTGGCAAACAACTTCTTGACAAATTGCTCACAGAATTAAAGGAAAAGATTTACAGCCCAACGTGAAAGTAAAGGGTATTCCTGTGGGTTTGATTTATTAGGCAAACATTTGGCATAAACTCTGCTGGCCTCTCTGTATGTGCGTGTTCAATCAAATTAAAAGTGCTAAAGAGCAGAAGAAAAGGTTATAACATAAATCATCGAAGTCTCACTTTCAGCAAGCATCTCCTTCTCAGACTGCAATCTGAGTACAATCTCCATTACTTAACTTTACTAGGGACTTAAACCAACAGCTGCTGAATGTAGTGAAGGAACGCCGATTGGTTTTACTGGGCTTTGGACTAGGCCTGTTCTCTGGTAGAACACCGTATAAAAAGTGTCACATAAGAGTTAAAATGTTGTAAATAGGCAACACTAACTGGAGAAAAAAGAGGTTTGACTGGATTCCATGCTCATTATCACACAATGGTTGTATATCCAATTTGCTTAGTTTACAAGTAAAGAGATGCTCTTTTTGGCTGTCAACGCTGGAAAGTGAAAGAGGAATTGGAAACTCAGATTTTTTTTCTGAATAATGCATCAACATGGAAGTGCCTGTGTGTGGTGGTGGGTACACACACACACACACACACACACACACACACACACACACACACACGCACGCACACAGACATGGAGTGCCAACCTTCAGGATGTGGTTAGCAAATCTGATACATGAACCAGAATGGAATTTAGCTTCAGATCCCGATTTTTAACTTGCTTGTAATACTTTCAGTCAGTAAAAAACACAGCTATGACTCTGAGTTAGAGGTGGTATATAAGCAAGATGTGCATGGAGAATTTTCCACACAGACCACATGATGCAAACTGTCCTGAAAGCAGATCCTACAAGGCCATCCCAGGACTCCCCAGATCTGATCCAGACACTGGATAGTGAATAGGGCTCTGAGCATCCTGGACAGAACCAGAGCTTCCAAAGCTTGCAGGCTTCTTGCTCCCTTACAGAGATTGTGGAAACTCTGGCAAGGTGAGAAGCCTCAAAATGCTGAGTGTGAATTGTTAAAATGCTGGCCCTAGGACAGCCTGCCTGATGGATATGCCCCAGAGTCCCAGTCCCTGACAAACTCCTGAAGAGACGGGCTCAGTACTTTTGGAGTCACAAGCTTCAGGGGAGACCCCATAAGCAGCCTGCCTTGGAGCCTTGGTGTCTGTTCTCAGGCAGGTAGGTAAATAGGACAGGAAGGTTAAAAGAGATTTTTCAGAATCCTGCCTGGGATTTGGTGAGAATTCCTTGATCCAGAGGTATCTTAAAACATTTTACCCTCAAGAAATCTACAAGCTCTACTCTGAATACATATATGTGGAATGAATCTTGTTGATTATGCACATACAACTCATACCTTGCTATCATTTTTGTAGCCAAAACTAAATTTCCAAATTGCATTTTTAGAGTCTTGCAGGGATAATCATACAAATATTTCTAAGTATAAGAACTTAGAAGACTATGTCAACAGGTTGAAACAGACAGATGTCAGAAAGACTGGAGACTCTTAAGAATATTAACCTTGTTTCTACCCCTGTTATTACCATATTTTATCTTCATTCAATAGTAAGAAGACATCAATAGTGGGTGTGTCTACATGTGCAATTAATGCTATTTAGACTCACTGCTCAGTAGTTTGCTGTGCAGTAAGCCAGCCCTGGGAAGACATCTACAAGTGCATCCTGTTGGAAGCAGGTTTGCTCCTTATAGGATTAAGCAGATCCAAACCTGCTCCTTCCCTTCTCTGACCTCCTGCAGCAGCCAGGCGGAGCTGCAGACGCCAAATCAAGCTACCCAGGTGCCAGGGGTCTCCAGAGGGGCAAGCTCAGGCCAGCAGCAGTATCCCACGGGGCAGGCTCAGGCTGGCAGGGGTCTCTCCAGGGAAAAAGCAGGCTCAGCCTGACCAGATACATTGTCCCAGGAGCCTGTGGTGAGTGTGTCATGGATACTCCCTGACCTCTCTCCTGGAAGCAACAGTCAAGGCACCATGTCCACAAGTCACTCATGGACCACCTCTTCTCCCACCCCATGCAATAGGGTGCCTGGGTGGCTGTCCATGGACCTCAGAACCTCAGTGCACCCCCAAGACCACATACACTCTGGACAGTTTCCAGTCAACAATCTTTATTTCCCTCCAGCATAACACACTCCCTTCCATCCTCCCTCCCCAAAACAGACATCCCCACTGAACCCCAATGCCCACCACCAGGTGCCTCCTGGTCTGGGGGAGCACAATTTGTGGGTGGGCCCAGGGGCGAGCCAAAACCCCATATCCACTTCTACACTTCTGTGCTGTGGTTTAGTGCCCCCCCACCCCCCATCCAACATGCTGCTGGCTCACGCAGCAAAAAAACTGCCCTGTCCTCAGCAGTGCTGAGTTGGGGGTCAAACTCGGGGTGGGGGGCATGTGCCCCCCATGTCCCCTCTACCAGTTGTCTGTGCCCACCACCAGTAAAACACCCACTTCCCCACACAACTATTTTCAAAAGTGGTACAGTGTCAGGGACAAACAGTGGACTGGAGGCACCTATAGCATGGAGCCTGGGGAGAGGCACATGGCACCCTGGCATGGCAGCACTACTGCTGGTATGGAGACTCCTATTCCTCCATGGGGCTGGGCCCAGCCAAACTGTCTCTGGACCTCAGCCTCACCCCAGACCACAATGAAGTCAATGGTCTCCCCTGCCACCTGGTTTGGGCCCCAGGCTGCTCTCGAGGCTGTCATTGCCAGTGCTACCTTTGGCAGGGACTCTGAAAACCATCAGGTCCAGGTGCATACCCACAGCAGAGGGGCACAGTACCCAGAGGCTAGGCAGATGCAGGGACAGGCTCTAAGGATCAGGACAGTGGCCTGCAGGACTGCTGGAGCTGGCATGTGCCTGCAGCATAGGGGCAGGTTACCCAGGGGCCAGGGACCAGCCAGCAGAGGCCTGGGGGTCAGGCCAGGGATCTACAGTGCTGCTGCAGCCAGCACATGCCCACCAAACCAGTACACAGTGGCCAGGGGCAGGAAGCAGCTGGCCCAGGACCTAGGGGTCAAGCCAGGGGTCTAAAGGCCAGTCAGGGACTGCTAAAGAGCCTTTCCTGCCCCAACACTGGAGGGTTTCTATGTTGCTTTGCCCCTGGCAGGAGCCTGGCCCCTTGCTAATCTGGCTGACTGGAAACAAATTTGCTCCTGATCAGCATCTACATGTGTAGCAGATTTACTGGCCTCATCTACACAAGATACTGACTACACAGTAGCCCGAGACTACTACACTACCAAAATAAAATGCTGAAGCTTATCTTATGTCTTAGCTCACTTATGCTTATCTATAGGGAATAGAGAGGGAGAGAAAAAGTCAGAAATGGTTGGGGAATGGGAGAGAATGAAATAAAAAACTGGGGGTTTTGCTACAGTTTGATGCACATTTGAGCAGGCAGACCTTTCAGGGCCAGTAGCTCAGAGTGAAAGGGAACAACATAAGGATTAAATTAATCTCTGCTATGAAATGCATATAATTTCACAAAAGCTTATGCATCTCTGACTTAGTCTGCAAGGTATATTTCTACCCCACCTTCTCCATGACTTCAGACAAACACAGCCAACCACTTCTGTCTGTTCAATGCATATGTAGCTCTTGATTCCAAAGCTGAAACTGGTTCTTACCTTGAATTCAATTTTTAATCTCAAAAACAGGGACATGATCTAGTTAAAGTTCCAGTTTTTCCCATAATACAAGGTTCTTAAATCCTATAATATTTATTACTTGACTTAGCACAATTAAGGAGATAGGTCTCAGTATTTCAGATCTAAGTATATCATGGAAAGTGAACGGTAATCTTTTGAAATCTGAGGGTTCTAAAACCTGTCTTCAGTCTACAACATTTTGATGATATTGTAACCATTTAGGTGTGCCAGTCACCTTACCAAGTTGTAAGTAATGCACAGTTTGTGTCCACACAACAGCTCTTATGTCATTAGAGCTGTATCCTGTGCATTTTCACCTATTCTGCTGCCTTGTTCTTTTTGTATGAATGTGTTTACAGAAAATCCAAGCAGCTATCCCATGGTAGATCATGCAGATGGTAGAGGGCATACAGAATAGCACTGACATTGCATGGAACAATGAATTCTGGGGTGGAGCTGACTGGAAGCTTTCTGATTAAACAAGTATTTAATTTATTCCGTTGCATGGAAACCAACATATTCTGCAAGGAAGTCTTAGTTTTGATGCATTTCCAATTAAATGCAGGGTTCTGATAGCCTAGCTTGCCAAGAAAGCGAGTTTCACCACTGCTTTCCAGTCATGGGCAACAATGAAAACTGGTAAGATTCTTGTCAACTGAAGTTAACGGTTGTAGAGATCGCAGAGAGTATATTTTGTTTCAGAAAACCATCATGTCTTAATGTTTCTGAATGAAAATATTGTGGAATGATTTTAGTTCTAGAAAACGTTTCATAGTTTTGGCTTCCTGTCTCAATTCTGGATGAAAAATTATGAAAAATCATGAAAATTACCAGGGAATAGTGCAATTGGCTTTCCTGGCCAGATTTTATGGATGTCCTTCTGCACAGAACAGGGAAGCAGGTGGACCAGTCAGGCCATTTGCACAAATAAGGAAAGAGAGAGTTTGACTGCCTTTAGCAAAGCAAAAAATTGTGCTGAACCAGATTTGTCCTGTTTATCTTCCATCTTTTGCCTCTGGAAGTTGTGTCTTTGGGAGGGAAATACCATAAATCCTGAGACAATTTATGACATAGGGAGGAAAAAGTCTGAATTCTTATTGTTATATAGTTAAGTTAAACTGTGTTATAGGGTGGGGGCAATTTTAATTACATCTGCATGAGGACTTGCTGAGAGTTGGGATGACTCAACTAGTTGGCTGGTGCAGAAGGACTATATTTCTGTAGCAGTCAAAGGAACCAACCCAACCTAAGCACTCTTCTGTGAGACGGTGGGCTATTTGCCATTATTCCTTCTCTCCCTGCTGTAACTTGGCTCACTATATTGCCCACATGCTGTTCCCTTCCATTATGAATGACATATTTCAAGATAGCTGGGGAATAATATAGTAGAAGGCTATCTGCGCTCAGTCATTGTGCTCGGTGCTAAAAGGTGTTTTGAGGG
The DNA here is from genome assembly GCF_001723895.1 of Crocodylus porosus. Taxonomy (NCBI): domain Eukaryota; kingdom Metazoa; phylum Chordata; order Crocodylia; family Crocodylidae; genus Crocodylus; species Crocodylus porosus. Next base: position 97,364,366 of record NW_017728947.1, read on the forward strand.
AATTGAGTACTGGTGGCTTACTGACTAGCCCTAAAAAACTTTTTTGGTAAGTTCCTTCCCTGACTTTGGAGCACTAAATGCTGGCATTTTGCTGAATACAACCTTTACCATCCCTTCTATTGTTAATTCCCTTTATGGCATGGAAATCTGTATTTTCACATTTCAGTTTCATGCTTTTCATTTTCTGTGACTGCTTGTACCTTAGCTAGTTTTACTTTGGACTACTGTACGTTGTACTCCCTAATATATTGGTGTTCTAATAAGCAACGAATAGAAAAAAAAAATCCATGGCCTACTTCCTACACAGGAGTGGGATGCAGCTGGAGATAATAAGGCCTTCAAAGAAAGATACATTTGTCTTGCATCATTTTGGGGGACTGTTGTCCCATATTGATGATGTATTTTTTTTTAATTGTTATATCAAGCAATTTACCTTACCATTATTACAAAGTCCTTTTGAGATGCAGGCTTGAACATCTGAAGCTAGGTCAGCTATCCATGCTGTAGCTTATGCAGCAGAATTAAGATTTTGGAATGCAGAAAATCTCCCAGGCTCTAAATTAAAATTGAGCACTCCCTCCTTAGATAAATTTTAAGAATGCTTTCAGTTATATTTAAAAGCCTGTCAAGGAAGATAAGTGACCATTGCCCATCTTGAAATCCAGTCATTTTGTAGCTGTCTTGTGCTGCAAAACAAAATGTTTTATTACATGGTTTGATGCTAATGCAGTGTGAAGGGAATACAGACAGCAGTAAAGTCGTGAGTAGCACAGGCAGCTGCTATGTTAAATTTCCCTACTTAGGTCAGAACTGGAGGCAGAACTAATGTCATCCATCCAAGTGTAGAGTGTCTCCAGGTGCTATGTCTCCATTTTTGACAAGACCTTTTGGTTCATGGTATCCCTTTGACTTCAGGGGTTCATGAAGGCAAAGGGCTTTGCTAGACTGGGGCTCATGCTATGATGATCAACTCAGTTTCCCCTTGTGGCTCAATCTGGGTTTGAAGATGTTTTCCCCTGGTGAGTTGCTGTGGAAGGGCAGGGACGCGCTCTGCTGCCACCTGAGCCCAGTACAGGGCTGGGGCCACCAGGGCAGGGACAAGGGGTTTGAAAGCACATTGTCTAAGTTTGCTGATGACACTAAGATGTAGGGTGAGGTGGGCACACTTGAAGGGAGAGAGAGGCTGCAAATAGATTTAGACAGACTACAAAAGTGGGCAGACGAGAATAGGATGGGGTTCAACGTAGACACATGCAGGGTGCTGCACCTTGGGAGAAGGAGTCCACAGCATACATACAGGCTGGGGAGTTCCCCTCTTGAAAGCACAGAGGCGGAAAGGGATCTTGGAGTCATTATTGACTCCAGGATGAACATGAGCCACCAATGCCAGACTGAAGCCAGCAAGGCCAGCCATACCTTGTCATGCATCCAAAGGTGCATCTCAAGCCGGTTCAGAGAGGTGTTACTCCCCCTCTATGTGACATTGGTCAGGCCGCAATTGGAGTACTGCATCCAGTACTGGGCACCGCACTTTAAAAGGGATGTGGCCAGCCTGGAGAGAGTTCAGAGGAGGGCCCCCTGCTTGGTGAGAGGGCAGCAGGACAGGCCCTACAAGGAGAGACTGAGGGACCTGAACCTGTTCAGCCTCGGCAAGAGGAGGCTGAGGGGGGACCTGGTAGCTGCCTATAAACTCATCCGGGAAGATCATCAGCAAATAGGTAGAGCCCTTTTCTCCCCAGCACCACTTGGCTTGATGAGGAACAGTGGTAATAAGCTGATGGAGAACAGGTTTAACTTAGAGATCAGAAGGCAATATTTTACAGTTAGGGTGGCCAAAATCTGGAACCAACTTCCCAGGGAAGTGGTCCTCGCCCCTACCTTGGGCAAATTCAAGAGGAGGTTGGATGATCACCTGTCTGGGGTCTTGTGAACCCAGCATTCATTCCTGATCACCTGTGGCAGGGGGTCAGGCTAGTGATCTGTTCAGGTCCCTCCTGACCCTAGCTACTATGAAACTATGAAACTACTGTGGTGCAGTGGGACTGGAGCAGAGTGGGGCAGGGTGTTTACCTGCTCCATGCTCCAGAGGGTGCAAGGCAGGCTGGGATGGGCCAGGACGGGATGGGTGCATGGACTGGAGAGGAGCCAGGGTCCAGGAACAGAACGTTTCTGTGGGGGAGGAGCAGAAAGTTGGGCGTCAATCAGGAGGCAACCGGCTGGCCTGGCCTGATCCCTGCTTTCCTCCAGCCACCCCCCCTTGTGCTGTGCCCAGATCTTGGGGTGACTGGGGTGATGGGGGGCACTGCCCCATGTGGCTGAGCTGGGGTGCATGAGGGGACCCCACAGGGGTGGGGAGCAGTAGATGGCCTCAGCTGGCACCTGCTGCACTGGGCACTGCTCCTCCTGCCTTGAGCGGGGATCGGCTGGGCTAGGATGGGGCAACAGGGTGTTTGGCATCCTGTGACCATGGTGCCATTGGACCATTGGCAGCCTCTCACCCCTAAGGCCAGCTCTGCTCATCATCTTTCTAGTTGCCTCATGTTTGTTCTCAGATTAGTAGTTAGTGCGTAACTTTGCTTTCAGCAAATCCAAATGGTGAAATAACCTAAATAATTTTTCAATTTCATTAAAAAAAGGATAAAAAAATCACCTGTCAATAGGCCTGAACAGGAAGTTACCAACAGTCATTTCTAGCATAACTCCTCTTCCTCTCTGCATAATATTTTAACCACAGTATTTTGTTACAGGCCCATAAATTATTCTGAAATCAAATGCAGTATCACCTAAGCAAGCATACTTTTGCCAAACTCCAAATATCTTTTATTTACTACTACTTATGATTTAAAGTCACTTACCCCCTCCCTATCTCCTTTGGCAAGTATCGTCCTGTGTGGATAATTTAAGGTACTAATTACCTACTCCCATATTAAGGTATTTATGGCTGGTGAAACACACAGTACTTTAAAAGTAAGCATTCAAAAATGTGCCTTGGGGTTTTAATTTGGATTCATAAACAGACTGGGCCAAATTCTCTTCCAGACTCATTGGATGCAACTCCATTTCAAGCTGAGGGAGCTGTGTTTGTTTATACACTGACCCAACATTTTAATTTTTTCTACAATTACATGTATTGTGCTACTACTTGTAGCAGATGTGGTTAGAGAAAACACCTCTAAAACCAAAAAAATCCCGATAAGACACGTTATTCTTAGAATTTAACTTGAAATTATTTTGCAAAAAGCTAGAAATACCACTCCTGCTTTTTGTACACCTTACTGTACCTGGAAATGAGACAGTGAAGGCACTCTGAGGTGCCCCTCCCTGAAAATCTCAAGCACGATGGAGGAAGATATTTCAAAAGTGGGAGCTAGGAGCATGCTCAGGAGTGGTCTCACCCCCTCATTTCCAGGTGTAGTGTGTACCAGGTGGGACTAGGTGTAAATTGGATGCTTGAGAGCAGCATTCCCAAGTATATCCTGGAAGCCATGGAGGCAGATCCTAGATGGGAAAGAAAGTCTTGCCTGATTCCATTCCTTCAAATTTAAGAGACTTCCCTGAATGTAGTTTTGTCTTATTTTTCTCACTTTTGAGTTCAGATGTCATTAGTTGTGAGTAATACCCAGCTCTGATTAAATCTGATTCAGATGACACCACTTGTTTGCTTTTCCAGTGATACACAGCTGACATTGAGTGTCTAGGGGTGAAGCAGAGGTAGGCATGATAGGATGAATTACCCATTCAGTTAAGGCTGCTGTACCTTTCTAAGGGACTAAGTTAGCACCTGGTGGTGTTGGGATTGGGAAGATATAAAGATGCTTTAAGAGTTACATTTGCTTCTCTACTGGAACTTGCAGCAGGCACAGCTCAGCCAATGCTTCCAGAGAGCTGGGAGGAACAGACTCGTATGAAACAGATGCTACAACTGTATGAAAAGTACCATAGTCACTTCCTCCTTCACCTGTTTCTGTATCCTAAGCAGTAATTATCATGCCCAAGAAACTGCAAACATCTCAAAAAACCCAAATGCACCTTCTTTGCCAAGTTGCCATGCAGTCCTGGTGAATCTTTTGTAAAGTACTGTAGTTGAATTTTCAATACTTTTTTTTAAGAGTACAGTTTCTACCTAGGTTTTATTCCATGGCCATCATAATGTGTCTGGACACTTGAAGGGAAAGGTCTTCCTCCATCTCTGCCATCAGCTAATACAAGCACTACAGGGCAGCCATGATTTGATTTTTAGTCTGACTTGTACTGTCACAGTGTTTACATCTCTGTACATTAGACAGGAAAAAAGAGACCACAGAGAAGGAAGGTGAGGTCACCAAGAACAAAATAAACTGGAAAGTTCCTACCCAAGCTTTTCAGTATCACCTGTTTCTTTCTGTCTTTCGTAGGATGCCTCCCTCCTCTGCTACTACCATAATTAGCTCTCAGATTGAGTCTGCATACTACAGAAACCTGACATGACTTTTAGCTCCATTCGTCCAGTGTGAAGCAAATACATTAACCCTTGTGTTACTCAAAGCTTCTGGGCTGCATGCCTAGGGAACAAAATTCCTTTTTCTTCCTTTCGTGACCCTAACAGAGGACATTCTTTTTTTCTGTTGGTGTTTTCTTCAGTCCCATTTTTTCTGAGACTTTCTCCCAAGCACAGAGAGCCCAGGCATGACCCCCCAAAGAACAAAGTGCCAGGGGGCTTGTGGAACTCTGTTTCATAGATTTCATAGACATTAGGGCTGGAAGGGACCTCGGGAGATCATCAAGTCCAGCCCCCTATTCTAGGGGAAGACTGTGAAGAAGCCACCCAGTGAGAATTTGTTGTAATTTCTTGTTCACTGTGACACCCACTGAGCTAGATTTCATAAAGTTATGTATAGACTTAGGACAAAGTAAGGGCATAAGTCACTGAACTGCACAGTTCCATTGGTTACAAGCCTCTCGATGTGGAATCGGAAGCCCATGGCACTGCTAGGATCTATGGGCACCCATCTGGGAGGGTCAGGGTGATGCTGTATTCGGGAAATTACACTAATGGATTTTGCCAATTACAGACTCATTGACCACAGCCACATGGAAACCCTCAGACTGTACTGAAATCCCCATGCATGGCAGAGAGGTTTCCTTGAGCCGTGTGAGTGGAATGGGTCTTCTTTCCCACATATGCAGGTACTGTATTTTCATCTGCTCCTCTCTTGCTGATGGCAGTTTAGTGTGATTTAATTATCTCTTAACACAGGGAAAAATACTTTTCCCTTATGGCATAATTGCACAAGGTGGGAAGTGATTTCCTCACTTTCAGAAGAAATCAATGAAAAGCCAATTTTCCTTGTTCTTGTAGTTCTGTTTATGAAAATCTACGCACAGTTCCAAACCACCATGTATATGGATGTATTTTTGTAAGCCCAGGAGAAGTAAAGGTTGTAAGTGTCTCCTTGCAAATTATTTATTGCTTCAGACAACTTCATAATCTCTACTTGCAATACCTCCCGTTCTAGTTATCAGGGAGAGCTATGTGAATGAAATATTATCTTTAAGAAATGTTGATCATCTGTATTACATTTGATGAGAAAGAGAACATGGTCGCTGTTCCCAAGTTGTTCATTCCAGTAAAGGAAGGGGTTTTATATAAATAGTTCCTTGTCAAATTATAGGCCAGAGGTTTCTAAAGGGTAGCCTTCTCTTCTTGAAGCACAGTTTGTGCCTACAAAGTTAGCCCCGGCTTTTTGCAGCTGTGAGTCAACTGTGGCACCAGTTTAAATACTTGCACTGATAACTATTTGACGTGCATGCAGATCAAGAAGCTTGAGACAGAATTACTGAAACTGGTACACACAATTCAGTGTTGTGGGTACAGATGTTGTTATAGCTTTCACATCTCAACAGTTCTGAATCTTAACCATATGAAAGTATACTCCTGAATATTTTTGTCCATAATTTTTTCTGCTAGAATAGCAAAGCAGAGTGTGCTACTTGAAATTACTTTCTGCCCTTTAAAGCCATCATATTGAATTCTGCTTTTTGGAGATGTCTTCTTCTCAGTTACATTGTGGCAATCTGGACTTGTCAACTGTAACTGGGAGAAAAATTGACTTTTTACATATCTTTCACTAACTCAAAATGATTAAGAACAAATTCTATTTGCAGGCCATATGCTTCTGTCACTGCAGGTTAGAAAGGGATCAGACTGAACTGCATCTGCACAGCTGTGTATTGCCTACAGTCTCATAACTAGACCTCAGAAATCTCTCAACAGAGAATTGGATCCTTAATTAAAACACTGAGGATCATCAATAGGATGAAAATAGGTAATATTGTACGTTCTCCATCGTCATTAAAACAACTCCATGGTGTGGCAATGCTAGTCCAATAACCTACTGATATCATGCATACCAGGGCTGAGCCTCTCATAGTAAAAAATCTCAAGCAAACGTAGCTAACAAAAATTTAGCAAATAAGAACATCCCTTATTAAAGCACTTACAGGCCCTCATCAAGGTTTGGGCCACTAGTTTGCCGTATAACATAGAACAATATGATAGCCTCTGCCCCAATTTATTTGGCCTTTTTACATGTGTTCATGATATTGGCATGGCATGAAAAGTGATGACTGAATGAATATTAATTTTCCAACCACATAATATTCTTCAAACAAGAAAAAATGTTAAACATTGTTATCTATGGGCTATTCATACTTTGTCTCAGACTGTGGTCTCACTTCCTCCTGCAGCTACAGTTTTCATTCAAGGCAATTAGTATCTAGCCTGAAACTAGGTAGACCAAGATGAATAGACCACAGCTGGAATGTTCAAAAGCCTGAGTCATTTAAGGAGCACAAATCCCATTAGAAAGCAATTCATGTGGACAGTTAGGTTTTCCTTATCTATTTTCCTTATCTATTTCCTTAAGCTAATTTATAGCCTAATAAATTAGCCTCTCTTATAGGGCTTGGTTTCAGTAGAACCACACTTGATTACAGTAGATTCCAACCAAATGGGAGTTAACCTCAAACAATTATTTGTTTAGGAAGGATTTATAAAGGAAACGTTTCACTAAACCATCACCTCTGGTGTCCAGTTGTTAGGGGATGTTTTCTTTCTTGGCATCTTTATGGGAAGCAATGGCTAATAGGAGAAAAGGGAATTGATCAAGGCTTGAGTTAGCATGGAGGGAATTAGTCTGACTGTGGTTAGGTCAGAAGAGCTCACTCTGGCAGCCAGATGATATTTACTTTTAATTTAAGCCTATCTGGTTTTATGGCTTGTTTTTCATTTTGATCAGTGTTTTATAGGTCGGTGTCCTAATCAACTGTTACTTCTAATCAACAAGACTGGCTCTGGCAGGCATCTCCTATTGCAAAGGCAATTGAAATAGCAGGTGCCTCAGAATTTAGTTACACTGGAATTTGGCCAGGCTTGGTGAGGTTTTCTCTCTACTAACCTGAAAAGTGATCAGCTTTTGTGAACCTAAATAGTCAAGACATCAGCTTCTTGTATGGGGTCATTTGACCCATGCCTGTGGGAAAATATGAATGAAAGGATACATGCTCTGTGGCTCCCCACTTCTTCAAAATGAACATAAAATCATTAAGATCTTTCTCCAGTCAGAGAAAAGGTTCTGTCTGGCAAAGAGCTGTTTCCTCCTTGCTACCTATTTACTTTCACTACAAAGTTACCTGTCTTCTCAAGTAGAACCTGAGTTTTAAAACACCTACCAGAGTTTTGCCACATTTGGCTTTGGCCTTCCAGATTAAATCAACCTCCATTTACAGCTGCATTCCAGATGCAATATCAGTTCTGAACTAAAATTACATAAAAGAATACCAACAGGTGCTAAAAATGACTCAAATCATATTACCAGCTTAAATAGTTATTTCTTTCAAATAGTAAGGAGACATAATTCAACATCTTCTTAACATTGCTATTATTTATGTATTTACTGGCCGAAGTATACATAAGGTCTTAAAAGTTTAAAAAAAGCCAACATTTCTTGGATTGTCTTCTCGGTTGATCAGGTACACTTGCATATTGGGTATACCCAAACCAATAGGTCAGACTGCTACACTCTATCAGAGATCTGGTTACCAGCAAAGGTGCGGTTAACTGTTTCCTTAGATCGCTCAGACTGACTGGGCATTGAAGATTCAATTAATCATCAGTCCAAAGGAATACAGGAAATTCTTACTTCTATTCCAATTAGAAACACAAAACAATTCCAGTTATCTTCCTAGTCTTCTGATCAAAGCAGAGCTCTATCCCAGTTATAACAGGGCTTGTAGCTTTAATGGCATTTGAATCTGTTCATGTAAAAGTATATTATAACAAAGCAATCTGAACTTCAAAAATGAAATCTTGGAAAGAAAAAATGCTTGACTGAAAGGTTATAGTTTTATTGCTGAAACAGCTGATCCATTTTGCCAGTTCTTTCTGTCAAATATCGCCATGTTAAGTGTTGCCAAGCAGTGATAAATACTGGGCTAAACAGTACTCCCAGACAGCTAAGAACTAAGAGAGTTTTAAAATATAATCTTTTACAAATAAGATGAATTACAGAGCACTTTGAAATGATAGTATAGTAGCCGTTGTGTCAAAATGAGTGCTGCAGCTAAGAGTCCTACAGTGAAGGTATAATTAGGTTATACTCATGCATATGTTTAATGGTGTTACCACATGTATAATTATGCCATGTGCTATCATCAACTTGAAAAGTCTTTTTAACACATTTGATGAAGACAGTAGCTAGAGGGAAGCTTTTGTTACTAACTGGCCTCTTTCTTTTTGTTTATGCAATAGTGTAAGAATATGAAGTGCCCAAACTTGGTTTAATTATGGTTCTGATCTCTAACTGTGAAAGAAGCAGCTTTGTTAAAGGCATCTTCAAAACAAAACAAAACAAAACGAAAAAAAAACCACTATGGAAAAAACAAGCTACAGCTACAGATAGTATAAAGAATCCTGATACCAGTCCTCAAATTCAGTTCACATATACAAACAGTTAAACTCTAGTCCCTAAATAATCTCAACTCTTCCCTTGCATTTTTAACTAATGTAGAACCCAATCCTAACATCCAGTGAAATCAATGTCAAACTTTATTTTGACTGTAATGGAATTTGGAGCAAGCTCTTGTCCTCAACTTTTTTTTTTTTTTTTGGTTACATTTTCTTACTTTGCATACTTGACTACAGGTTCATATTGCTTGTTCTACCATATCAAGATTAATGAATCAATGTAACATGAACAATTCCTGTTTTAATTTAATGGACATCTTTTATAACCTGGTATAAGAGCTATGCCTAATATACATTCATAGCATTTGCCTTAAATAATATTTGCTCAATTAGGTGTAAAAGTCTGGAGCTATTCTTATTTGGATGTGTCTAGACACTTGTGTGATAAGTAACAATGATAACCTTAGACAGAGTAGATATTACTAAAATACCAATATATTTTATGATGTGGCTGGTACATGAATAAGATCAAGATATTTAAATTTCATAAATAGCTCAAAGGCACCTACTAATATGTGACACGCACACAAAATTCATTTCCATTTTGTAATTGTTGTTCTTTATTTTTATTACCATAGAGACTACAAGTTCTAGTGTTGGCTCAGGACTCTACTGGGTGAGGCAGTATAAGCACAGTCCCTAAAGGAAAAGGTAGAGGATTGGACAAGAGAGATAGACATGGGTGTACAAAGAACCAATGAGACAGTATTGATTGTCATGATAGGCAAGAGTTTTCGCACCTCAGTAACCCCACCACTGTCATCTCTGTAACTGTTTATAAGCATAACAAAGAAAAGTCAAGTTTGTTTCTGTGGTGATGATTGAGATTATTTCTGCTTAATATTCTCTGTGTTTGGAAATGCCTCTGTCTGTCATTATGATGCCAGATTCCCATTGCTTTGTAAGAAGAGTTCTGTTCTGCCTGGTATGAGCTTGAGTGTCAGCTATAAAACCTTCTGCAAGGTTTTATACTTTTCATGTCTCTACACTACATTTGACCATTTTGTTACACATGTGTGCTTGTTTATTGTACTTTTCAAGATCTTTCAATGTACATGTGACTTTGAGCAGCCTAAACCTTTGAGAAGGTTTTACCCTGAACTGATATGATTTGACGAGTATTATGGCTTTGCCTATCCAGCCATCTGAGGTCTTCAACCTGTCAAGCCAGCCTCCTACCACAGAGTTAACTTTAGTAATCATGACCCAGGTGTACGTACCTTAGCTCAGGTGTGAGCAGCCATACTTCAAAGCTACACCAGTGCATTGTATGCTTACTGCTGATGCCCTTATTTGAGGTGTGTCACTAGTACTTCTGGGACATACCGTATGTGCTGCCACATGATGAGGTGATCTGATTCTTTCCCAGTGAATTGTGAGATAGCCGGCCACAGTCCATCCGTCTTGACTTCCAGAGTGTGTTCAGTGTCTGCACCTCTACTCACAGGTTCCAACAATCAGGTGCCATTATTCTAAGATCCAATGCCAAACCTGATTCCAGCTGTGTTTTCTGCCCCCAGAATGATTTTTTCCTTGGCTCCCCCTGTGCTGTAATATAAGACCTATCTCTTTTCCTTTCTAAAATCTGCTTCCTGCACTTTATCACAGGTGTCTGCACATTAGAATTTGGAGCCTCCTTGTCTGCTGGCTGCTTCTTCCTCTCCCTTGGCCCTAGAGCTCAGTGCTCTTTCATGATGTACCTACTACCACACCCAAGTGTAATTACTTAGTAATGAAAGTTTTAATTGTTATCTTATTAACACTTCACTCAACAAGAAAGTTGCAGGGTTTGAGGCCACAATACTGGTTTGATTAATTTTTATAACTGTGGTAACTATTCTTTGGTTGAGTGTGAAGAGAATGATGAACATACTTGACTCTCAAACATATTTTTGATTTGCTGAGAAAAGGAAATGTGAATAGCCATGGGGCACTATTATAAAATTAGTAGGAAGCCAATTTGGGTTAAATACAATGTGGAAGAATGTATCTCTTAGTTTCCAAATTCTCAAAGAGGGTCTTTTCCTAACTTGTTTCAACCTCACAAAAATTCAGACAAATCAGTGTCTCTATTCAAAAACAGTTTAGAAAATGTTTTTATAATGAAATTCTGAGTGCAGTCTTAATTACCATGACAAGACGATTGACTTATTGGGTAAGGGCAATAGAGTGGACTTAGTTTATCTAGCTTTACACAAAGATTTCACTACTGTAACTCATGGAAAAGTCTTGGCCAAATTGGAGAGGATGGAGATCAATATCTATTTTGGAGATGAATACAGACACTGGCTAAAATGGAGGCCATAGCAGGTTATGTTGAAAGGTAAGTTACCAGACTGGAAAGAAGTGTTGGCTAGTGGTGTTTCTGAAGGACTAGTCCTAGGACTTATCCTGTTTTACAGTTTACTTAGCAACACTGGTACTGGAACTAGTTGTCATCATGAAACCTGCAATGATACCAAACTGTGGGGAGGGATTGCCAATACAGAAGAGGACTGGATTGTTGTTCAAGAAGATTTACATAATCTTGTGGAATCAAGACTAGATTCTGTATTGGCAATCCCTCCCCAGCTTAGTATCATCTGCAAGTTCCATGATGACAACTAGTTGCAGTACCAATGTTGCTAAGTAAAATGAAAAATAGGATAAGTACTCAAAAAGAGAAACTGGAACAGGTACAAAGAAGGACCATTAAGACATTTCTATAATGGAAGTCTTTTCCTATTAAAGGAGATTGGTTTGTACATTTTCACAAAGATTTAGAGGAGTTATTATTACCCTCTATAAAATAGTCATTGGGCAAATATTAGGAAGGCAGAAAAGGTTTATATGCTAAAAATATCCAATATTGGCAGAGGACCAGAGAGTTAAAACTGGTTCTTAAATTTAGAATGGAAATCTATGCAGAAGAGTGATGTTTTGGAAAGGTCTTTTGAAAAAAAAAGGAAGGGAGAACAGCCTAAATCACTTTAAGACTGACCTTGAAAAAGTTAAGGAGAGGGCAGTGTGATTATTTTTTCTTCAGTAATGATAGAAACATAGACAAAGGGAGATAATGTTATCGGGGAGCAGTCAGTGGTGGGAGCCCCCCCACCCCACCTCCAAATGAGCCATCCAGGCTCTAAGCATCCCACGACTCACTCTGGGGCCCCATTCACCCCAGCCCTTGCCTCTGCCTCTGGCCCACTCCCTCCTGCACTGTGGGGGCCTTGATCTGCCCCCCGCCCCTGGCTCCTTCCTCTTCACAGAGACTGAAACTTGCCTGGCTGCCATGCTGGGCAGTAATCCACGTGCCGGGGCTGAGATCCTGGCTGGCTGTGATCCTGGCTGCTTGCCTGAGTGTGCATGACCCCCACCCCCCCCCTGCAGCAGCGTGGAGCCCATGGCCAGGCTGCTCTGTGGCCCTACCCGCTTTCCCATGTTTGTGGGGGCTAAGCCCCATTAGGCCTGGCCTTCCACTGCCTATGGATAGAAAGGAATAATTATTCCATATATCATACATTCCACGTGTATGATATGTGGAATCAGGTATTGGCAGTCCTTATGTTAGGGCATAGAAACACTTTTGCAGTGTGGCAGGTGCTTCTCAGTCCCGTGCTTCAGGGCTTTTGCTGGCTGCCTCCAAAGGGTGGGAAGGAATTGTTTTCTTCTCATGGTGGTAGTGGTATTTGGGTTTCTTTCTATCTAGTAAAGCAGGGCTGTCCAGTTGGTGGCCTGCAGGCCAGAAGCAGCCCCGGGGGGGAAACATGCAATCCTCTGGGCTTCCCTGTCTTTCTCTGGCTTCTGCTACCTGTCTTCCCTGTGGTGGAGGAATCAACAAATTCATCAGTGGGTGGCTTGTGAAGACCTAGGGACCCCAAACAGCAAGAGGCAGGGAGCCAGCACACTACAGTGTGGTGCTTGCTGCGTGGCATAGCGGGAGGGACCCACCTGGCATGTCATACAGGATCCAGGGGTGCTGGCACAGTGCCACACAACACCCACGTGACACACAGCCTGGAGCAGGCGTGGAGCCTGCCCGATATGTGGCCAGAGGCTGTGCGGCCCCTGGCCACTCAGAAGCTGGACAGCCTGATCTAAAGCACTGGACACTGGCTGCAGTTAAGGCAGTGGAGTTTTTTTAACTTTGGAGTGCAGGTTCCTAGCTCAAGGGTCGGGTGTTCTACTTGGGCCTAACTGGTCACCAAATTTTGGGATCAGGAAAGAATTGTTTCCTGAGGTTAGATTGAAGGGGACTTTGGGGATTTTTACTGGCCCCTATAGTGTGTGTTGTGGTCCTTTTCCTAAGATATTCTGAAAGTGTATTAACTAAACTACTACTCTGCCATTGAGAAGGACAGAGCATTGGAAGGACCCTGATTTTCCCCTTCTTTTACTTGAGGTGTTAGTGAGTTCCTTATTTTCTGCTTTCTAGTTGGGCGGGTGTGTGTGTGCATATGTGAAATTCAGGTGGATGATTTTTAGACATCTGTGGGGAAAATGGTTGCCTGTAAATGTAGGGGACTGAATTCAATGGCCTTAAATACTTCCTCCAGTCTTAAGTTCCAGCGTTCCAGATGGTGACTTCCTCCCCTACCCATGTAATACGTAGCCTGAAATTGCACTCTAGCTACGTGTGTGTGATTTAGATATGTTTGCATGGTACAATAGAATTGATGGAATAGTAGGTAAGACAGAAATCATAGTACAGATTTTGGAATGATATAGTACATATAGATATGCACTGGGATCCCATGGACCAGCGGCATTTCTTTCTTTGGTCAGGTGAAAATTTGCTGAGTGACTGTCCTACCAGCTTTTTGTGGTGTACTGTGTAAAGTCTGTGATTCTTTGTGTATGCCAGAGAATTTGTAGTTCTCTGCTATCTAAAGAGACATCTACTGTTTAGTGCTAATTATAAGATGGAGATGTACACACTGTTCTCCCATGGAGACATTTATCATTTTGCAGTTCATTGTTCCCTCAATCTAAAATAGAAGTCATGTGAACTGAAAGCATATGCTTGGTCTTTTTGTGTGTGGGGGGGGAAATGACACTTTCCACAATACGAGACCCAGAGATGTATTTAATGATATGAATCAGGAGTCAGGATTTGATCTGCATGTTATTTTGCAGCGAGGCCTTGATCAAGCAGTCATTACTGTGCAAAACTCTCATGTAGATTTTTCTAATTATCACCGCAACTGAATTTTGGGAACTGGGTGAAGCAACTTCAATTCTGGACAGACATTTGGACAGATGTTAATGTTTATTTGCTTTGTGTGTGGGGGGGGGGGGCGTCCTTTGCTATTCTTAGCAATATTGCCCGTTGTGAATGTTGCTTTTCATACTTTAAAAGGTCAAATTTATGAATTTCTCTCATGTAAAAATTCTTCACATTTTAGAAAAATATTGCCATTGTTGCAAGGGGGAAAAAGGGTTTCTGCCAATGGTAAATTCATTTTGTTTTGAAAGACCAAAGGACAGTCAGACGCACAGAGTGAATTTGTTCTCCAGCCAGCAGCTATTATAAATTGGGCAGGAGAAGAGAGAAGGGTGCATGTGTGTATAAATAATTTATTTACTGGAGTGTTGTTTAAAAGCTTTGTGGGACTGTTCAGTCAGGGATTTGAGAGAAGACAGAGTGCTCAGCTGGCATACAAGAGGCATATTCCTCAAGGGTAAGTTAAAGCATCAAAGAAAGCACAAAGTCATGGGGAGACACAGGCATGGTTAGGCAGGAGTCTTGTGTAATGCAAAGAGGCAGAGCAGGGTCGAAAGTAGATGGAGAGGAGACTTGTAAACAGAAAGACAGGTGCAGGGAACCTTGAGAGGCTCAGAGAGCATAGGCTCAAATCTGGTGTTGGAGGTGAGCACAAATAAGTGGATTTAAATAACTGGAGTTCTGTGATCCAACGAGAAATATGAATTATGACAGCCATTGTGATGATGAGACTAGAAACTAAAGCAGCAGCAAGATCAAGGGATTAAGGCAAGGGAATTTTCTGGACTGTTCAGACCAATTCCACCTGCCTCTTCAGGTAGGTGGGCACATGAAAGACTCTTAAATAAAATTAGCAGGGATGAAAGCTGTTTTTTGCAGCAAAACATTGAACAGTCTGCACAGGAGCAAGACAAGAATTAGTGCAGCTGGAGTGGAGGAGATGGCAGTCCTCAGACGTTCTCAGCATTTTCTATGCCAGCATTTTCTCCTAGGACATCGATGTGGGGGGAGGCTTCTCTATAGCTAAGATCTTTCGCACGTGTGTCAAGCGTGTTATGACTCTTGAAGCTGAAATTCTTGGATCTGGCCTGCACAATCAAAATGGGAGACAAAGCTGCATTAAGCAGTGGCTATAACCAGGCTGTCCACAAGGTCCCAGAGTGAACAAGGAGCCAGGCACCCTCCAAGGACATTGTGGACCATGCTGTTTGGAAACAGAGGGATCTGCTCACCATTGTGGGAAATGCCAAGATTTAATGCAAGAAATTCCTTAGCATGAATACGATTTCAGTATGGTTTTGGACACTTATTTAATAGGAGCTAAAATATTTATTGTTAAAGAATAAGAGCTGTTTGTTTCCTGTGAATATATTGTTCCTCTCCACAGGGTGCATGGCATGTAAATAAGCCAGTCTCGTTTATTCTGCTGAGGACTAGGAAGCGGGGACTTAGGCAGCTAATTTATTATCACTTATTCCACCATGCAAATTAGTCTGTCATTTTCCATGCATAAAGAAAAGTATCTGTTAGGAGAGAAAGATGCATCAGAATGAGAAATGAGAGAGGCTGCTCATACTGTCACTCTGATTCCCTACCACTAGGCCCGTCACTGTTAACAAAAATTTAAAAATCTCCAGCCCACAGATAGGAGAAGACTTTTTTTTCCGTCCTTACGGTCTCTCGGCTCATGGAGGCACAAAGCCAGAATTGGTAGACTCCAGCGTGAGGATGGCTGGTAGGCGCCAGGCACCAAATGAATCACTGTCACAATAGACTGATTCTGCATAGCACTCAGAAGCTTCCCGCTGGCTGCTTGTCATCTGTTTACAAGGAGCTGCTATCTACCCTCTCCCCAGTAGCACAAAGGCACTCAAACATTGAAGTGGCACAAATATCTGTTGTCAGGCAATCAAGTGCAAGGTAGTCTTTTGCGGGGCAAACCCTGGGAATAGCTGGAGAAAGGAGATGCCAATACAGGAAAGCAAAAGAGGTTATGAGATCCAAGGTGGAGTGTCAGGGGCGGGGAGAGAGGTTGGCTTGGAAAAACAAAGAAGATGCATGAACTGCTAAGCAGGGAAAGAACCAAGGAGAGATGATGGGAGCGGGAGAGATAAATTAATCAGAGGGTGGCGAATGAACAAAGTGAGAGAAAAGGAGACTGCATCAGTAGCTCAATCCAGCATCATTAGAGCACGACTGACTGTCTACTGCATGCACAGGCACATTGTAGTCCAAAGTGTCTCTGATTACAATAAGGGAGATAAGTCTAGAGTTAACCAAGCTGACACCAAAGGTCTGCAATGGGGAAGCTTTTGTGCGCACACACACACACACATTCATGCTATGACATCTGAGAGTCTGTCCTGCGGAAATTGTGGAACCCAGCTCCCCCCCACGGCAGTCTCTTTTCTTTCAGGAGACATTAAAATACTTTAAAGTATGAAGTTGATGCCACAGCATAAAGCCTGTATGGAATTAATATGTAGGTTTCTACTAGCTCCAGTTACTATTCAGATGACTTGCCAACATAGCACTATTTTTTAAAATATTACTAAGTGAGCCATACCTACCCACCCCACAAAAAATAACTCTCCTCCCCCCCTTCTCTGCCCCAGCACTTCAGGGCATTATCTTTGAAACTCAGTTCTCCTTCTGCTAACCAACAAAGCAGCCTGAAATTGTAATCTCTCCTTTTTAGCCATTATTAAATTAGGAAGAATGGATCTTAGCAGCAATGGTCTCCATGAGGACTGTAGTATGGTTTACAATTATAGTCAAAATACGTTAGATCTTATCCACCGTACAAGAATGAATCACACTGAAATGCTCTCCCCAGAGCCCTCCATCTCCTGGTGTCCTATTCTGGAGAGCATAGAGAACAAGAATAGGAACAATCTAATTGCGGGGTGAAGGAGCAGATACAGAGAAGCCTATTATGGTGGATTAAAAAACCTGTTGAGTGCTAGGAGCTGATTCAGAGAAGGCTGTGGAGAGGGAAGGATGCCCTCTGCTGTCATCTTATGCTGGTGGATGTGTGAAGGATTGTTCTGCCCCCTGTTCTGGTGTACCTGTGAAAGCATATGGCCTTCTGCATAATTAATTGGTAAGGTGCCACCCTGCCCTGCCTTCTGCCTGACTGCAGACTAACACTGCTAACTACTCTCTGCTAGCCTGTGGCATGTTTCTCCTTTATCATAACCTAGTGCAAGTCCCATAGCAGTTAAAGAGGAGCCTCTTCTTGAAAACCTCCAATGAAGGAGGGTCTACAACTTCCTTATGCAGGTTTTTCTATGGTCCTCTTGCTCATACAGTTAGGAACCTTTTCCTGATGGGATCTGAGTTAAATCTGCTTTGTTGCAATCCAGTCTATTGCCACTTGCCCTCTCCTCTGTGACAAAAGAGAACAGTGGGGTTTTTTTTAACCTTCTTTAAGGCATCTTTTGTAAGTAATTGAAAACTACAGTCATATCTTCCCTTAAGCTCCTACTCTGCAAACTAAACCTACCTAGTACCTTCTAGCTTCCCTCATAAAACCTGCTTTTCAATCCCTTTATAAGTTTTGGCACTGACTTTTGGATGCTCTTCCATTTCTTGACAACTTTCTTAAAGCTGTGCCCAAAACTAGATGTAGAAGTTCATATGAGGCCTTAGCCAGCACCCAGAAGTGTTAATCATCATCTCCAGTGTCTTGAATGCATTCCTTCTGTTCTCCATCCTCCACTCCATGTCAGAAACCATGCTGTCCCACATCAGAATACACACAAGAGATGACATACTTCCTTTCCTGCATATAATCAGCGCAGCTCCAGTTTATGTGGAAAAGCAGTGGCCCTTAGGGTGAAATCCTACAGCGTAGTCAGTACAGGCAAGTGGACCCCTGAGCCCGAAACAGTCCCAAGACCCAGGTGCATGAATCTGGTTACAGGACTAGAGCAAGTAGATCCACTTTTTCATAAATTCTGTGATAAAGCAAAACCCCTAGAGCGATGCATCATAATGTGGTACAAAGCTTTTTCTGTAGAACAAAGGCAATGATGAGCATAATAATTTAATTTTGTGCAGCCTCAATGCCCCATTAAGGGTGTGTGAAATTAATGTTTTAGTAATTAGTTTTAAAATGTATTTACACATCTTTCTAGATTGGAAGCATTTACGGAGTTCAGTATGGAGTGTATGACAACTGTGTCACGAATCATGAAACACTCCATTTTTTCTGCTATGCCAACTCTCCTACAAATAAATTACTCATTCTGGAAGAAGGCATGTATTATCCTTCCTACAGAAAACTTTGTAGGTCTCCTTAGAATTGCTGCTTCTTATTATTACAGCTACCCTTTTGCAGCCAAATGTCTTGCCAAAAATTGTGCGTCTTGGGGACTGATTCTGTTAGGAGGAGAACCTGATCATGGAGCTAGGTGTATATTTGATGTTAACTTTATTTACCAAAAATATAAAAAAAGACAGTGTACTTGCCTGCTCCTGGCCTCAGATTAGCTTTTCTGTAGATTTCTACTCAGGTCTGTAATTCCAGTGCCTGTCCAGTCTTTGCTTGTTCTTGCCACCTTCTATCTAAATCTTTTTCCTTTGTGTTTTGCTTATCTTACAACAGGCACACAAACTGTAACAGTGAAAAATCCTCTGCCCACATGTGCCTTTGTTTTCTAGCATCAGGGTAAATTAATCTGGGCCAAGACTCTTTCGCAGACTTTCATAGATGTTAGGGCTGGAAGGGACCTCGGAAGATAATCGAGTCCAGCCCCCCGCCCAAAGGGCAGGAAGTCAGCTGGGGTCATAGGATCCCAGCAAGATAAGCATCCAATTTGCTCTTGAAGGTAGATGCTTGAACCACCTCCGATGGCAGGCTGTTCCAGACCTTGGGGGCTTGGACAGTAAAGAAATTTTCCTTATGTCCAGCCTGAAATGGTCTTGCAGTAGTTTATAACCGTTCAACCTTGTCATCCCTTGGGGCACTCTGGTGAACAAATGTTCCCCCAGATCCTGGTGGTCACCCCTGATAAACTTATAGGTGGCCATCAGATCACCCCTGCGCTTGCGCTTTTCCAGGCTAAAGACCCCCATGGCTCTCAGCCTGTCATCATAAGGTCTGTTATCCTGACCTCTGATCATGCGTGTGGCTCTTCTCTGGACTCTCTCAAGCTTCACCACATCCTTCTTGAATTGTGGAGCCCAAAACTGGATGCAGTACTCTAGCTGAAGCCTCATCAAGGCCGAGTACAAGGGGAGAATGACATCCTGGGATTTGCTTGAGAAGCATCTATGGATGCAAGCCAGGGTTTTGTTCGCTTTACTAGCCGCAGCGTCGCATTGCAGGCTCATGTTCATCTTGTGGTCAATGATGAGCCCCAAGTCTGTTTCTTCCATAGTGCTAGCCAGCGTAGCACTGCCAAGCCTATAAGGATGCTGCACGTTTTGCCTCCCAAGGTGGAGAACCTTGCACTTTTTGGTGTTAAACACCATCAGGTTCTTGTCTGCCCATTTGCTGAGCCTGTCCAAGTCTGCCTGGATTGCCCTCCTGTCTTCAGGTGTGGATGCTTTGCCCGAGAGTTTGGTGACATCAGCGAACTTGGCCAGTCCGCTCCTGACTCCAATGACCACATCATTAATGAAGATGTTGAACAATATGGGTCCAAGGACAAAGCCTTGGGGGACCCCACTGGTCACAGGGCACCATGAAAATTGACTTCCCTCAATTACCACCCTCTGGGTCTGACCACAGAACCAATTCCCCAGCCAGCGGATCATGGTCAACCCAAGGCCACAATTGGCCAGTTTCACCAAGAGGTGATCATGGGATACCAGATCAAAGGCTTTGAAGTCAAGATATATGATGTCAATCTCTTCTCCCTTGATTGTTAGGGCCGGCTGACTTGAAGGTATCCAGCCTCTCAAGGTGTTCCTTCACGAGGCCAACATTAATGGAGGACAGGGGATCTCCCTGACCCAAACCTCCCTGTCCCATGGTGGTCATGAGCGTCCCATGGGACTGATGAAAGACTGATGCAAAGTACCCATTTAATAGGTTGGCTTTTTCCTGGGCATCAGTTGTCAGTTGTCCCATCTGGTTAAGGAGGGGTCCAATGTTGCCCTTGCTTTTTCTCCGGCTCCCTACATAGCTGAAAAAGGACTTTTTATTGTCCTTGATGCTTGAAGCTAGTTGCAACTTTGGCTTTCCTGGTTTGCTCTCTGCAGGACCGGACCAGTGCACAATAATCCACCTTGGAGGTGAATCACATCCTTCATCCTCTGTAGGCCATTCTTTTTAGCCTCAGGAGGTCTGCTAGATCCCTGGAGAGCCAGGGGAGCTGCTGTGCCCTCTTGCTGCCTTTCTTCCGAGATGGAATCGAATTAGCTTGTGCGTTGAGGATCACTCCCTTGAGCAGCAACCACTCTTCTTGAACTCCCCTGCCCCTGGGGTCATGGTCCCCTAGGGCCTCACTGACAAGCCTCCTGAGCTTGTCAAAGTCAGCTTTCCTGAAGTCGAGGACTTCCATGTTGCTGACTGACTTGTCAGTTTTATGGCAGATGGTGAAGGTGATCAGCTCGTTGTCGCTGTCACCCAGCTTCCCATCAATCACTAGGTCACCGATTAGGTCATCCCCAGTAGCCAGTACTATGTTGAGCAGCGCTTTACCTCTTGTTGACCCATAGACTTCTTGAGTCAGGTAGAGGTCATCCATACATGATAGGAAGCTTTGCAACCACTTGGATTTTGCTGAGTGATCCTGCCACGAGATGTCCAGGTAATTGAAGTCACCCGTAACAACCACGGTCCTAAAGCATGCAGCCTCAGCCAGTTCCTGGGTGAACTCCTTGTCAAGTTCTTGACTTTGGGTGGGAGGTCTGCAGTAGACTCCCACCGTTGTGTCTCCCTGTGCCGTGTTCCCCATGGATTTTAACCCAGAGGGTCTCCAGTCGTCCACCCTGGTCACCAACATCAGCTTGTAGCTTTCCTTAACATAGAGAGCTACATCCCCCTCCCTTTTATCTACTCAATCCTTCTGGTATGGGGTATAGCCCTCTATACCAGTGGTCCAGTCATGGGTGGAGTCCCACCAGGTCTCCGTTATCTCTATGACATCATAATTATTTGCATTAAGCAGGAGGATGAGTTCCTCCTTTGTATTCCCCAAGCTCCTGGCATTTGTGTACAGGCAGGCAAGTGTCCCCTTGGGGGCTCTTGCCTTGCCCACAGATTGTACCAGGGCTGGGGCAGGGGTGGACTCTCTTAAGTGCCTTGGCCTGCTGGCTTTGCAAGGGTTTCTCAGCGGGCCAGCAGTGGTGGTAGTCCCCTCATCCCCCAGCGGGCTTAGTTTAAACCTCGGTGGAGCAGGTCAGCGAGTCTGGCTGAGAAAAGCCTCCTCCCCAGGGCCGTCTCTTCCGAGCAGCTCGCTGCCTCTCTCGCCAAAGCAATAATATGTTTGTGTTTATGATGGAGGCCACTGTTCTTTCATAAAATAACTTAAATTGTTTTTTATAACCATTTTAAATAATTGTTATATCCCCCAGTTCACTAAGACTTTAACCTAACCCATAATGTTATTTTCCATTGTCTTCAGGGTCTTTCCCTATATCTTGTTATTCTAAGGAGTAAAGGTGAATAAATCGTACCTGGAAAACTAAAAATATCTGGTAATGGTAGCACTAAACTAATTCTGTCATGCTTTGAAAAGACAACTATAGCTGCATGTAGAATTTGTGTATTCTGACTTTGTGTGTATGTAGCATGAACGATCATATCTGAACAACTGCTACGCTATTAAGAGTTTAAAACATTCCTGTACTTCACTGAAGCACTTGGCTATTCTCCATATGGAATAATATTTGGTATAAGATGTATTTCTGACTTGCATGTCATCAGTTTTTAACAATTTTAGTATAACTAATGTGGAATCAAGTTTTTTTATTGATTGACTTGAATATTATTCTGTTACAAAAATGTACTTGGTAAATAAGACACTGGTGAAAAGGGGTGGTGATTTTACTGAAGAAGATTGAGGCTTTGTGTAACAAAAACCCCAAAACATGAAAACTAAACAATTTTCAGATTATAGTTTTTGGCAAAAATTCTTGGGTTTTGATTGTTTTTGGAGAGATGAAGATATTTTGTGAAAATGTAACTTTAGTTCAAGCCAGTATTTTAGCAAATGAAGTCTCAATGGAAAATTTCAAAGTGTCTGATAAGGCACTGATATCTCTAATTTTTCTGATGGTTACTTTTTCCCTAGAGCAGCCCAGCTAAAGGCAGGATTTAGTTCTTGACAACTAAATATGGTATATCTGTATGTATATGTATAGATAGGGTATTAAGAGACTTGTCTGTGAAGTTGCACTAAATACATGGTATCTCAGAAGATTTGCCAATGTGCATTTGCAGTGTCCTCATGAAACAAGAGTCAATGTCCTTGATTTTGTATATTTAATCAGAGATCCAAAAAACACAATTTCTGCACCATCTGAACTTGGTCCACCAGCTTTTTGGTTGTTAAATGTGTTTTAATGTTTCTTTGCATTTTTTTTCCTGGTCTCAAAATAATTTCTGTCACTGCCATTTAGAGGACAAATTCAGTTGTTTTGCACTGATCTGTACTTTATGTATTCTCACTTATTTTAGACTTATTCAGGCATGCAGAAGAGCAAAATACAGGATGAAATTCTTGCACTAAGTAAGCCCCTAAGTGGGCATACATAGTTGCCTAAATCAGTGGGGCCAACCTTTTTGGGAAGTGTGCCAAAAATTGCTCTCCAGTACCACTCCAGTCCCCTTCCCTTGCATGATCTGTTCTTCTGCTTTCTGTTTCCTGCCCTATCTGGCACTGATCTATCACCTGCCATACACACATGCTGCCTGTGCCACTTGTAGCACCTGTGCCTCAGGTTGTCCACCGCTGGCCAAAATTAAACTTCTGTGGGACCCTGCAGTGCAGAGTGAACCTTGGTTTCCATAAAGCCAGAGCTGCTGTCTCTAAATATCTCGCTCCCCCTGTCTGCCTTAGATGCAGGTAGCATTCCAGAGTAGTGAGAAGGCAGGCCAGAGTTAAAAAGAGATGCAGCTGGGTATAAAATTCTTCTGCATTCATAGGTTTTTGAAATGGTATCTAAGGGACAGTCACAACTTGTGTTAGAGTCGCTATTTGCACCTGTGATCATACTGCTCCCCAGCTAGTCCCACTAGCGTAGAAGAGTGACTTAGATCTCTTTTTGTCTATCTCGAACCCACACCTGGGCTATAACTGATTTTGAGGCAGAGAAGAATCCAGCCCAGTGCACTTGCATCTATTGCTTTTGCCTTCCGATACCTGTTCTGTACATTAATCTTTTCTTTGCAGCTGTTCTACGTGTGTCTCAAAGCTGGCAGAAATCAAAAGTTCACTGTCTCCAACCCCAGTGAGTCAGTGGCTCAAATTAAAAAGCCCAACCTGCTGCGAAACAAAAACTACTCACCAGCTTGCAGAGATTTATCCTGAAGATACTGTACCAATCAGTTCGCTACCTGTGGCTTCCCACTAAAAGCAAGTCATGTCTCACAGACACTTATTGAGAGGATAGGGGTATATAAATTAAACAAAATGCTATTTATTCCCCTCTCACTTTTAAGTGACTGTTTTATGTGCGTAAAAATGAAAGCAACAAAATGTGTGTTTTTAAAGCTAAGTCTCAATGTAGCCAGGCTTTTGGCTCCGTCAAAAATGGGAATCTTCCATGTAGTAGAATATAGTTTTTTCTGTTAAAAAGAAACGTGTCACTAATAATTCATAGAACAAATTGTATTTGGATTGTATTTTTTGTTCTGAAGCATCATAATTCCCTGGGTGATTTGATTAGCAGTGTCACTAATAATGTATTAAAACTCGGGATGCCATCTGGTCATGGCTGCTGTGTCAATTGGTACCTTTTGAAATCAGGGTTATTTTCATTGCTGGAAAAAAGGCTGGCTGCTGAACCATTTCTACTATGGGAACTCTAGGCCTCAAGCAGGGTAGCATAATAATACAGGAACCCTATTTGAGAAGTGCTAATTTACTAGTAGTTGAGAGCCCCTTTCTGTGTACTTTCTCAAAGTATCCTGAAATTATGCTGATGCTACATGGGAATAAAGCTATCTCATGGGAATTGTGAAAAACATGGAAGTACTGGTTGCCCCTGAAAAACAAAGAGCCATCACAAACCCTCTAACGTCCTACTCAAAGTACAAAATCTTTAACTTTTCATTAACTAGGTCACACATCTTACAAAGAGATCTCAAGACTAGTACAAAGTCTTTTACCTACTTATTTAGAACATGCAGAAACAGTGTTTGGTAGGTCAGCTTTAAGGAATATGCTAGATGGAATTCTTATGCTACCCAGCTTCATAGCTGAAATTTTATGCTATCCAGCTGGAGAAAGTAGTACATAAGCTGGAGGGTAGGGTTAGGGTTCAGAGGGTATATCTACACATGCATTAGATTTGGGAGAAGTTTACTCATGAGTAAATGCCCCCAGGCAGGAGTTCACACATGCAGGGAAGTGGAAGCAGATTTGCTATTAATGGCAGCAAACTGCTCTCACTTCTTGGCTGCATCTACACATGCACATTTACTGTGCAGTAATTTAGCTTACTGAGCAGTAACCAACAATTACTGTGCAGTACAGGTGCACGTCTCCATGTGCATGCCTGTCCTTGCACAATAACTATGGCAACTTACGCCAAACAGAGGATAAATTTCATACCTGCACCATGCTCCTAGGCTTGCCTCTGCTTGCAAGCCCTCTAGTGGCAAGTCAGTGCTGTTCAGGCAAGAAATGCTATTAACGCTTAATATGCAATTGCTCACAGCACATTCTAGCTTGAACACTGCTTAACATTCTACAGGTTTAGTGCTGTCTAAGCGTAAGATCCCCCTTCACCCTTAGATCCTCTTTGCATTCATCAACATATTTTCTGAAAGAAATCGATCACCAAACATTTTTCCATGATTCTAGAGATCTTCCTTTGCCTCCAGTAGATGATGGTTCAGGTTCATCCCTTCTCAAACAGTCAGTGACCTGTTTTCAGAGATTATAGACCAAAAACTCATCTGGAATAAACTGGCATACCTCTTTTGAACTTGAAGAAGCTAGGTAAATTTACATCCTTTTAGAATCTAGCTGGTCTTTTTATATTTCTGAGAGGAAAAAAATAATAGAGAAGTTATGCATTTAAAGGTCTGTTTTAGAAATTGTATTTCATGACACTCACTTGTAAATATAGAGACTTTCATCCTCAGGTGGGGCTAAGATACACCCAGGATGGCTAAGGGTGAGAGTAGGTGGACAAAGTTACCCCTGTGGCTCCCCAGTCTTGGCATGGGATTGGATTCATTCCAGTTCCTTGAACAATTTAGAGCAGCTTCAAGGCTAGCTGATGTTTTCCCAACTGCTTGGAATGCCTAGAGGTCCTTTAGGGGTGTACTTGGTGGCCATGTTGGTCTGAGACAAAAAGACATACAAAAAACTATAACTCTTAGTTCCAAAATGATACTTTTTATTAGACCAACTCGAAAATGGTAAGAAAATTGTCATTGGTACAAGATGGTAAAAAGTCCTCATAGGTAGGAAATAAACTTCATTTTTGCACAGAGGGAGCTGAAGATGGAAGTCTGTCCCTATGGGTCCATGAGAGTGTCTTTGTGAGCTGTGTTGAGTAGCTCTTTGATGTGTTGATCAGGCTTCCATCTTCAGCTCCCTCTGTGCAAAAATGAAGCTTATTTCCTACCTATGGGGACTTTTTACCATCTTGTTCCATCTACACTTTTCCCAGAGCCTGACGAAGGGACTTTGATCCCAAAAGCTTACAGAAAAGGACAATTTTCTTGCCATTTTCCAGTTGGTCTAATAAAAGGTATCATTTTGGAACCAAGAGTTCTAGTTTTTTGTATGTCGAGAGGTCTTTTAGGCACTCAAGAAACTTAAAGCACAAGTATCCACTAATCACATCTATCCCTCATCTCCTCAAGGAGCTAATACTACTCATATACCAAAGTTTTGGGGATTTAGCTATAATCAGAATGAAAACATATTTCTTTAAAAATGTCTCTGGGCACCCATGTAATGCCACCAGTAGTGTATGGGCACACACTGAAATCTTAAGACAAAAGCTGCTGCATAGTAAAACAATGAAACGTGTATATATACAGTGCTCTACAGAGTCAAGAGAACAAATAAACAGCAGATGAAACTCCATGATGCATAACTTGACAACTACAGAGAATTTAAAATGACATAAGTTGATTATTTCTAAAAATTAGTGTGCGTTAATGAAGAAATCAAACTCCTTGAATGGTAAGAAATAACTTTAAGCAACTAAGGCAGGGAGAAGAATTGCTAGGACCAATGTGAGATTATGTCTGAGCCAGGTGTGAGAGTGAACATTAGAGGCTAGGACATGAAGGAAGAGACTTTTCATACTGGAATTAGGGCATTGGGAATGCTCATCTAAATCACGGCTGTCCAACTGGTGGTCTGTGGGCAGCATACAGCCTGCCAGGAGTTCATCTGTGGTTAGCAGGCTGTCATCTGGCTGCTGTTACCCCTTTTGCTTTTACTGATGCTATACCTGGGGTCTGTGGGGCTCCCCTCCCTCCACTGTTTTTTTCTTTCTGTACCCAATCCAAGGGACAGTGTGGTGCACTGCTGGGGAAGCCTGTGACTCAGTGCAGCAGGGAATCCCATAGCTGGCAAGCTGGAGGGTGGCACGCCAATGTAGGCCTCACCCCATGTGGGCTTCAGTAGTAAGAGCCACAGGGCCCCAGGCCACTGCTGCAGTATGCATAGCCCCCCCTCCCCCCACTGCACTGTGCACACAGATGTTGGAGTGGTAGAGGGTCTCTCTCTCTGCACGTGGTGCAGCAAGGGAGGGAGCTGCCCATATGCAGTACAGCAGTGCGGGATGGGGGTACCCACAGGTGCAGGCCGCATGGCTTACACTGTTGTAATACATGTGGGATGAGGACCTCACTGGTGCAACCCATGTGGGATACAGTCCAAGCTCTCAGTTGCTTAGAAGTTGGACAGCTCCAGTCTAAACCAAGGTGTGTTTTTCTCTATAACTCTTTTATAGTTTATATTGGAAATACAGGTGATAGTATGTAGACAAACTCAGAGATTTCCCATGAAGATATAAACAGCAACTTTCCAGCAGCACCACAGCTGTTCAGGACTGGTAACTAATTAGGCTCACTTACTCTGTCTTGACCCCCTGTAAGTTAGAAAAGCCATTAGGTGACATAACTGGATATGGTCACTTTAAATCAAAGAAATAGCCTTGGGTTGGTAGTGGGGCATCGGGTCTTGGGGTTCCCCCCATTGGCTGACCCTGAAATGCAACTGCTCACAGTTAGTTGTCTTCTCCCGTGTAGATACTCTCAAAGCTGACAGACTGCTGTTCTTCAAACACTGGCCCATCCTCCTCCCATCATTTTACTCTGGTGTGTAGAGAGACTCCTCTGAGTCTCAGAAGGGGAGAGTTTTCTACTCTCCTCCTTTTCCCCTGCCAGGGCATAGTCCAAACACCTGCTCTCAATACACTTTCCACTGCATCTCCCTTGATGCTGAGAGAAGCCAAAGTTCAGTAGCCTTCCCCAAAGAGATCCAGCATGGTCAGCATGCACAAGGATGGTGCAGTCATCAGTGTATTGAAGATCAAGGATGGTTGTTTTGAGTACTTTGGTCTTTGAGTGAAAATATCCCAAATTAAAGAGCTCTCCATTCCCTCGATATTCAATACCAATCCTGGAACCAGGTTGATTGTCAAAAAAAATGGAGAACAGAGTTGAAGCAATGACACATCCTTATTTGACCCCCATTTGGATGACAGATGGATCTTTCTCTGATCTGCTATGATGAAGTCATCTGGTTGTGGAGAAGCCTCTAGACCTTGATGTACATTTCAGGACATCCAAATCTGGCCAGTGCATTCCACAAGGCTTCAAAATTGATGGAATCAAAGGCCTTAGTAAAGACTTTTTAGGTCAATGAAGGACACATACAGGTCCTAATGTTGTTACTGACACTTTTCTTGGACTTTACGGGCAATCATGTCAATTGCTCCACAAGGTGGTCTGAAACAACACTGAGATTCTGGCAGGAGTTTCTCAGCAAGAGATACAAAGTGGTTCAGGGGGATGTGAGCAAGGATTTTCCCTGTTGTGGAAAGGGGAGTGATGCCGCAATAGTTCTTACACACAGACTTATCTCCTTTCTTGAAGATAGTCACAAAGTTTGCATTCCTCAGGTCCAAAGGGATCTCTTCATTGTTCCATATTTGAAAAATAAATTCATGGAATCTCAGTACCAGTTCCTCATTCCTAGTTTTGTAGAATTCATCAGGTATGCCCTCCAGTCTTGTTGTTCTTGGTTTCCCTGATGACTCAAGAGACTTCTAAGATAGGAGGGATGGGGAGCATAGGAAACTGGTACCCCCTGAGTCAGTGGGGGGCAGCACTTTCCCCCTACGCTGGCTCTAAGAGGGAACGTTGCCCAGAAGTGCCAGCGGCATACCCAGGAGGGCCAGGGACATGCCTGGAAATGCCAGCGGCACTTCTCCTGGTGCCCCCACTCCCTAGCTGGTGCTCTCAGGGGGGGTACCAGTGCTCCTGCCTCCCCTCCCCGTCTGCCACCTAAGCAAGAAACGCGGCTGTGAGGGAGTGTACCAGTGCTCTCAGGGGGTATCCATGCACCCCTATGTGTTCCTGACATGTTGCCACTGTTGGAGAGGGATCCCCTTTCAGGGTTTTGAGGTATGCACTCAGGGCACAGAGACGAGTTACATTTGTCATGCAATCAGCCCCTTGAAAGTGCTCTAGAGCCATGCCCTTATAGAACTGAATAGCTGCAGAGCCCTTTAAAAGTGCCCCATCACACAACAATCTGAATCCTCATAAGGGTTCAGATGAAGGTGCTCCAAAACTGCCTGTCAGCATTAATGTCTGAAGAGCAGGCTTCAGCTGGTACAGCCCAGACCCACCCCTGGTGATCTCTACAGAATGGGAAGGGAATAAGGAGAGGCAAGGAAGGCGTTACGTCTGGGGTTTGCTCAGCCTGCGCTGGAGGGTAGGATGCACGGATTGGGGGGGGGCTCCAATCTACCTGCCCCACCCTCTGGCACAGGCTGGGCAAATCCCAGATGGAACTCCCTTCCCTCTCTTGTCTCCATCTCATTCTTAGACAGCACTGAAGCTTGGAGGTAGGAGGGGCAGGGCTAAGGGAGAGCAGTTGCACACTGAAGCTTGATCCCTCCAACCCCCCAGACCCAAAAACAAATGTCTGTTGGGTTGGGGGGAATGCTATAATTCATGATGCTTCCTGAGAAGTGCCATGACTTACAGTGGGGAGCTACTTGTTTGTCAGTGCCCTCAGTGGTGGTATGTTATCTGCCACAGTTGACTCATGGTTCAGGAGTTCCTCAAAGTTCTCTTTCCATCTAGCTTGGATGGATTTATTGTCTGTCAACAACATCAAGCCCTCCTGCAATCACAGGAAAGTAGGACCATGAGACATGAGGCCATAGATGGTATTTGTTGCCTGGAAAAAGCTATACATGTCATGTTTATCAGCATGGACCTGAATCTCGTTGACTTTATCTTGCCACCACTAATTTTTGATTTCCTAGATCCTCCTCTCAGGCCTGTTCTCCATGAGTGACCCTGCTAACAGTGTGAGGCTCCAAATAACACAGCTCAGAGGATCACTGAGGGACAAAAGCCACTACAAGGATTCAGTTCATCAGAGAGGAAGTCAGTATGGAAAACAGCTATGTTGGCTTTACACCAGCTGAGGCTAGTTCCCCAGTGAAAGAATTTGCACCCTGGCAGCTGTAGCCTGTTTCCAGATCCCCTGCAGAAAACAAGAAGAGTCTTCTCTAAAGCATTTTTACTTAGGTTCTGTTTTGGGGCCTTATTACATTTATGAAAAAGAATCATAAGAAGCTTTGTATTTGCATGATGGATAAGCAAGCATGTGCCTCAGAGGTGCTTGGGGTGCATTTAACAGCAGTCACTGCAACCATGATACCACATTGTCTCCAGTGTGGCTCTGTCTTACCAGAGTATGATCAGCTATTATTTAATCCTTAGTTTCTTGTTCATCATTTTCACAAATAAATATTTCTTTAAAGTCCCCAAATAAGTGGGCCTTTTCTGATGCTTTGTGCTACTTGTAATTGATGCTTTTTCCCTCCAGCTTGAATCTCTGGGTAGAACATCTGCTACCGAGTTCCCTACTAGGGATGTGAGCCATGGCCTTTGATCTTTATAAGCAGCAGAGACAGTAGAGCTCCAACCAGCATAATATGGCTCTCCCTTTGGCTTTATAATTTTTTTCTCTGTCTGCATCATTTAAAAGTTTATAGGGTTCACATTTGAGCAGGAATACATCAAAAGTGTATAACATTTGGGAAACCAGTCACTTCAGAGAAGCATGCAGTTGATTGAAGAATCATAGACAAGTATTTATGTACAGGAACAGCATATATTACACACTATATTTACCTCAAAACTGGTTGATGTGATCTGTCAGTCAGGGATTCTCACTGTGGGATTACTTGTAGTGTCCTAGAAGATCACATTTTCCTTCACAACCATGGCCTTTGTTGTTCTCTGGATTTTCTATGGTGACTCATGACTTTATCAAGCGAGAAGAGACTTGTGGAGTTTAGGAGACAGCAGGAACTGGAAGTAGCATATAGGACTCATTCTTACAGGAGAAATGAAAAGATGTGCCCCATCATTCTCATGGCTAAATGCAATACTAATTTCATTGACTTAGCTCTCCTTCAATAATTCTTTATATAAGCATAATCCACACCCATTCATTTGCACACACAGGCAGACATAAATACACCCCTATAAAACTAATTAAGCTATTTCTCCAACAGACTGAGACGCAATGGGGGAGGTGGGAAAGATTTCTATTTTTAAATACTTGGGAGTAGCTCAGATGCTATGGAGGTGTGGACCATGTCATTACCTGGATGAAAAGAAAGAAGTCTGTCTTTAAATTGGAATGGAAGGGTGAATTCCCTTCGTGGGGCCCACCTTCTGCTAAAAGGAGAAGCTATTAATCATACATCATATAACAAAGATCAGTAAAAGTGGTTACACCTGTTGGACACAGACTCTGACAATGGTAGATATGAATAATAAAAATGACAATAAACAGTGATGTTTCTACTAGATATGATGATGGCAGTTCTCACAAAATTTTATACTTCTGGTGAGTTTTGGGGCCATGCCAGTTGGCACAGTAAGTACCAATGATATGAAAAGAAGGTAATGGAGAGTTCCCTGGAAGCAAAGTATAAGTTACTAAGAAAGAGTTCAAGAGGAACCCTAGGATTAGAAGAGGCAAGGGTTACATTTACTAGGCCTCAGGGAACTTTATGCAGAAGAGAGAGCATATATATTAGGGACAGGCTCCATCTTAGCCACGTGGAACCAATTACTAAGAAACAGCAAAACAACACACCAGGGAATTCTGTGTAGTAGGAAGTGAAAGAAAGCAACTGTCTTGAGCTGCTACTTAAGTCAGACAATTTAATCTGTTAGGAAAGTTATGACAAATGAACACATGATGTGTATTTTTTGTAATATCATAGGCACCTCAGTTTACCAATGTGATATTAGAATTAAATTAAATGAGGTTGTTGCTGGGGGCAGCAAATAGAAAACAAACCAGTCATAAAAATAATGTCCCTTATGGGGACAATGGGAGGAGATTTTATTTTAGGAATAGCCTGATCTAGCCCCAGATGGCCTGGAAAATTTTATTTTTCCTAAGCCAAAGCCTGGGAATATCAAGAAGAATACCAAGTCTACAGAGGTACTGGGTAGACAGGAGGGGGATGTGAATGGTTTGTCGAAAAGTCACAGAGAGCATGCTTCCATGTAATTCCTAGCTGGGGTGGATGTAGCTGGGCTGAATGGGCCATACAAAAGCCTGTAAAGAAAAAATATGGTATAGGTAAGGGAAAAAATGCATATAGGCTCTTATTGTTTTATGCCCTTTGTTTAGTGAGCCAAGTATCTTCGGGTGAATGAATAAATTAATACTTCGTTTGGAAGGAACTGTTGTGAGTCAGATTAGTGAGCCTGCTTGTCACAGGTCCCTAAAAGACCATGACACGTGGATTCCAAACAGTTTGGAAAACACAGGTTCGTTAGTATAGTTAGGAAATGGGGTGGGAGGGGATGTAGCCCAGAAACCCAACCCAACAGTTACAGCACTATGGAGGTCCACTGCAGGGGACGTGCCTATCTTCTGAAGCTTGTCATTAGGAAGGACTGAATGACATAAAAGCACAGCTTGCCCAGCAACTGTGACAGAATATATTAATAAAAGTGATTTCCATATCTTGTAAAGGCCACAAAGGAAATTACAGCTATCCAGAAGGAACAGGTTACATACTCACTGAGGTGAATGCCATAAGAAATAAGAGTATCAGACTAAGGATTTAAATAAAAAGAGTCAAAGCCTAGTATGTTATAGCAAAACAGTGGTTGGTGTTCCCAGGCGCTACCTCAAAATAATAATAAATAATAAATGACTTTTTACTGAGAAGCTTGAAGCAAATTCACCAACTGAATCCTTATTATAATAAATTATAAAATGAAACAAGAAGTACAGAAAATTCCTCAGTGAATCTGAAAAGCCCTTCAGGGAACATATCCCAGGTGACCTAAAACTTAGCAGCCAAATCTATAAGAAGAAATATTATGTGTGTCCAAGTGATCTTTTAGGGTTAGTAAGTTTGTAAAGTATTTTCCTCTATGTAGAAGCAGTGGTAGTTCTCATGGTAGCACTGTGTCCCCCCTTCTGTGCCAGTTATAAAATTATCTTTCGCCTTATGTAATTTCAAGGTAGGCGTGTCTTTATCTGGCTTCTATGTCTAACCAATTTCAGAGAATGGCTGCTTCCCATGTATGCAAAGTATAACATGCCAACAGTTAAGCTCCTGTTCTATAATCTCCCATTGGTTTCCTGAACCTACTTTGCCTGCACGGTTATGTTAGCTAAGAATTAGCTCATCATAATTTTAAAAAATGCATCTAGTTCAACCAATCTCCTCTTGAATAAACACTTGCTGAATTTTGAACCACTGATGACTCTCAACCTGTTTCAGATACCTACAATGTCCTAATAGATGTCAATGTGACTTCTGTTGCAAAGAAAGATTGGTTTGATTATTAGTTTATTTTTAAGGCAGTGGTTCTCAAACCTTTTTTTTTGCAGACCTCTTGAAAATTGCTGAGAACTTTTTTTTGTTCTACAAATCAAAGCACACAACTCATATTTTAATACCAGTAGTCTTACCTTACAAGTACAGATATTCTCAGTTGTTCAGCAACCGTTCTGCAGACCACCTGAATGCAGTTTGCAGAGCAGTGGTGGTCTGCGGACTACAGTTTGAGAACCTGTGATTTAAGGCATCTTCAGCCCACAAGAGCCAAGGCAGCAAGGCTCTTCTGAGCCAGCATTCCCTGCATGGTAACATCCACATGTTTTATGAATGAGTTGTATAAAACTGGACACAATACTCTGGGGAAAGTCTCACTAATGTTGAATAAAGTGGAAATATGGCAACCAAACAAATGGGTCATCCCTTTCTTGGTCGTTTCATTGTTACATGGTGTAGATGAGAAATTGCAGCAAGATTGGGAATGTGTCTGTGTTACTGTTGCAGATTCCACTCTCAGTCTGTCACCAGGGCGACCGTGCTCTCTCTCCCTCTTTCTCACTCACGTGCTGTCTCGCGCACACTCTTGCGCCCTTACCTACATTGCTTTGGGGGGGGGGGGGAATAGCACAGCCAGGAAAAGCGCACATCCCACAAAAGTGCAGTGGGATGACGGCACAGCCAGGAGAAACAGAGCGGCTGAACAGAAGGCCGCCTGACCTGCAGGGCAGAGGGGAGCTCTGGGATGAGCCCTGGGGGCAGGAAAAGGTCCAAACAGGAGTAGCGGGTTCAGGCTTCTCTTCTCTCTTTCATTTCAGCTCTTCATAACCCCTGCCTCTCCATCCTCACTCATTTTTTCCTAACCCATTTTGTTTTCCTACTCTCTTTTCCCCTTAAAAACTCCATCCCACCTTTTATTTCCTACATTTTTCTCTTATTGACTCACCTCCTTCTGCCAATTCCCATTGTCCTATAATTATAGGTGGAGTTAATATTTCTGTCATTCCTAACAGTTTAAATTGTGTGACTTAAGTAGCAGTTCAAGACAGTTGCTCTCTCTAAATTCGTACTCAGGCTTCTTGTTCAGCTAAGGCATATTCCCCTCTGTCCTTTCTGTCTTCTTCCACACCTATTGCTTCGTTCAGTTTCTTGCCTTCCTACTGGCTTCCAGTTGTTTAACACTTTCTATATCCCCCAGCCCACTTGGCTCCCAGTGCCAGCATCCCTTCCCAGTCTCTGCATCCATTCTTAGCATCTCTCTCAGCTCTCTGACCTAGCCTGTTTGCACAGGCAAGCTTGGTTCTCTGTTTGTACCCTGACATCTCACCAAAACTGTTGCAGGACAGTACTTGTGTTTACAAGTACTAACCTACAGTGGCATTTATTAGTTTATTGCAGCCTAATAGGGCTGTACATGTAGATGTTGAGACTTTACTTTGGAGCTAATTAAGCAATTCTCCAGTAAACATCTCATGTAGACTTGCACCCTGATAGACTGGGAAAATTGTCTGAAATAACTGGAATGAAATTCAGCAGGGACAAGTGCAATGTGCTATACTGCACGGTATAAAACAGGTAGAGAAAGATGTGGGGTTATAGTGGTCCACAACCTATACGAGAGCCAACTATCCATAATGTTGCAAAATGTTCTGCATATACAACAATGAGTTAGCTTTAGTGTCTTAAGCAAGTCACAGAAAATTATATTTCCACTTTATTCAACATTAGTGAGACTTTCCCCAGAGTATTGTGTCCAGTTTTATACAACTCATTCATAAAACATGTGGATAAATTGGAAGAGTCCAGAGGCAAGCAACAATACTGACTAGAGGTATATAGCACCTGACATATAAAGAAAGGGTGGAAGCACTAGGATTATTTAAGCCAGAAAGGAGAAGACTCATAACAGTTTTTATGTATGCAAAGGATTGTTAAGAAGAGGAAAGTGATCGGTTGTTCTGTGTCAACAGGAGAAAGGGCAAGAGGTAATGAGTGGTTTTAAATTATAACAAGAGATCATTCGTTTAGATACTAGGAAGAAACTTCTAACAATTAGAGTGGTTAAGTAATGAGACAGATTACCTAGAGAAGCCAAGGAATCTGTCATTGGAAATCTTTAAATTCAAATGAGAGAAATATTTACATGGGACAGTCTAGACAAATATGATCCTCTGTCTTGAGTGACATCTTGATGACCCTGTTGCATCCCTTTGAGACCTATTTTTTATAACTTTATGAATATGTCTTCAAGACACTACCTCACCCAGTGCACAAGATAGACCTACTCTTGGGATGAATCAAGCTTGTTTTATGAGGGACACTGCTGTCTGTAGTACCACTGCTTCCCATGTTGCACGTATAGCGAATCAGTCAGAGGGCAGCGGGGAGAGAGAGGGCAGTTTCATGATAAGGCTCTTTAATACCACACAAGAGAATTAGATTCTAACCCTGCTTCTGCCCCAGAGTTCCTGTATGATGCCACAGAAATTTCTTGAAGCAAAGTTTTCATAAGTGGTCACTTAGGGTGTGTCCACACAGCTTCTTATGCTGCACCTGAAACTGCTGTGGAGAATTGGAATCATACCTTGCCCACTTGCTCCTGCTAAGTGTGTGCCAAATCCCCCAAATAAGCCAATGTAGCCAACAGAGAGCCCTCCTGAATAGCATCCCCAAGACCACTCCCAGCTTCCCTGTAGTAGGTGGCCTTCTCGTGCACTCAGAACTGCTCTAAGACAGCCCTACACTATCTCACTTCTGAAGTTTGGCATAGACCGATGGGGAGCAAATGGGCAGACCATGCTTCCTGCTGATAGACCTCAGTGTGACACTGTGGTGGCACAAACAAGAAAATCATGTGTATTTATTATTTTCTGGGTCCCGCTTTTGAGACTCTGGTATCTGATTGGTGGAAGCACTGAGTTCTCACATCTCTAAGTGGTGTGGATGGGTGGTGTGCTTTGAATATATAAAGTGTTCTATAATACTAAGTAATCAGGTGCTGAGCATTTCAAACTGGGCACCCAAAATCACCCCAAGCTTTTGGTTCTATTCCCAGTTTTAAAATGGAAGTACTAATCCCCCTCATCTCCCAAGGGTGTTGTGAAAACTAATTAACATTTGTGAAGCAATAAGGAACTAATAGCCAATGAGGAATTAACACAGGCAAGGTTCTTTGGGTAGATGTGAGATCTTTTATTAGATCAACTAAGTAGTTGGGGAAAAGTTCTTTGCAAGCTTTTGGGTATAAACACCCTTCTTCGGGCATTGGGAGACTCAGCTTAAAGAAGGGTGTATGTGCCCAAAAGCTTACGAAGAACTTTCCCCCAACTGTTTAGTCTGTCTAATGAAAGATCTTGTATCTACCCAAAGAACCTTGCCTGTGTATGTCCTTAGACCAACATGGCTACAACCAACAACCCTGCAATGAGGAGTTAATAATTTTGTCTTTTCAGCAGATTTTGCAGTAAATAAGAAATCAGACACATATTGAACAATAAGTAAACAAAATATTGAGTAGCCACTCATTAAGGATGCATTGAATCAGGCAGGCATCCTGTGGAAAAAAGGTATGTGATTATGTAATTAAATATTGTATTATAATGCATATACTCAAGGTGGTCTGGGGTAAGGCGAATTAAATTCTCACAAGCAACCTTAATTCTTGTATTTCCTAACTTTTGAGTCTGAACATTTCAACCTTCATGATGTTCTTTTAAAATAGTGTATTGGATTTTTGTGTGCATTTATAATTTTCTATACAGCCCTCCACCACAAAAAACAAAACCAACTTAGATGAGTTAATACATTCCCTGACAGCCATCACTGTGCTGTTGTTGTATCCTTTTCCATTGCCTTTCTCCTATAGACAGAGGTGCATAGACAGAGGTTGCCTCTTTCGCATTATCATTATAGTATCTAGCTTAATCAGGCTTCAATCCTATGGGCACTACTAAAATATAGATACTACACAACTATTATCATCTCTATTGTATCAATGCCTGGATCCCCAGCATGACACTGTGCTGCACAAACACAGAACAAAAAGACAGTCCCTACCCCAAAGGATTATACAAGCTAAATATAAGACAAGAATTAATTGGATAGACTAACACAATGTATTATAATATAATAATAAAAAGTAATATTTATCTTAGTGTAAATCTGGAAGTACTGTGGATCTACACCAATGTAACTGGAGCAATGTGGTCTCCTTCCCATCCAGTCTGGTCACAATTACTTTCATGTACTGCAGGAGGAGAAAAATGGTTCATTTGTGTCCCTGTCACTAGGTGCTTTTAGTTGTCACAATAAAGCAACATCTGTGAACATTATCTCAGTTAGGCTCCAGAGCGGCAAGAGACATGCGGATGAAATCCTGCTGTGCCCCCGCTCCCCCAAAGCCCCCCAGAAATCCCCAGCAGCCGCGGAGCCCCATGCTGACCCACAGCACAGCTGGAGGTAAGCGGGGCCCGTGGTGGGAGGGGGTTAATCCCTTAGTGATTGCGAGGATGTGGCTGAATGGAGCCGGGCCGGGTCTTGCCCTGCCCAGGTCCCTACTTCGCCCAGTCCCCAGGGAGCCATGCGACTGGAGCCACACGAACAGGCTGTGAAATCAGGTGCACTTATCTGCTGGCGCATGAGTTAGCACAGAGTTTGCGCAGAAGGGTGAGCGGGAGGGTCCAAGATCCTGCCTGCAAACCCCCTAGGGTAGACAGACTCAGGCCCAGCCCACCTACCAGCAGCATGCTGCAGATGGGCATGCGCCACACCCCGAGGTCCCCTCGGGCTCTGTGGCCCCCTCCCCCCGGCACCTCAGAGACGGCTACCCAGATGGAGCCCCTGGCTCTCGGCTGCGGGGGCTGCCTGTCCCTTTTTTGGGCTCTGGGGCCTGGAAGCATGGCTACCTCCCCTTGTGGGGTCTGCTCCCTTTTGGGGTCTCTGGTGCACCAGCTGGAGGAGCCCCAGGCCACAATCCAGAGATTGCATGCCATCAGGGACTGTGAGCAGGAGATTGAATCCTACTGCCAGGCCCTTTTCCCCCGGGAGCCGGAGGGTGTCTCCCTCCAGGACAAAGGAGGACTCCGGGACCTCCCATTCTGTTCAGAGGGGCACGGATCAAGGTGGTCAAGGGCCCTCAGGCTCACCATGCCAAGGCCCCTGCCCTGCCGGAGCTTAGCAACAGTTATGCACCTCTTGCTGCTCCAGCAGAGCCTGCTGAGTTGCCGGCTCCCACAGGCAACACAGGCTCAACTACAGCTACCGCCCCCGCTCTCCCCAAGACAAAATGTAAGGTGTTTGTTGTGGGAGACTCCATCCTGAGGGGGACTGAGGAGGTAATCTGCCACCCCAACCCCTTAGCCTGGGAAGTCTGCTGCTTTCTGGGGACCCGCATCCAAGACATTGCAGAGAGGATCCCGAAGCTCCTCCAGCCCACAGACCATTATCCCATGCTCTTCATTCACGTGGGCACCAATAACATGGCTCAGAGCGCTCCCAGCCGGGTCATGAGGTGCTACAGGGATTTGGGAGTGGGGCTAAAGTGTTTGGGGGCAGAGGTGGTGTTTTCTTTGATCCTCCCGGTCTTGAGCTATAGGCTGAGGAGGGAGAGGAGGATCCATGTAGTCAACCAAAGACTACGGTGCTGGTGTCATCGGGAAGGCTTTGGCTTTCATGACCACAGCCCGCTCTTTGGCGAGAGAGGCAGCGAGCTGCTGGGAAAAGATGGCCTCCACCTCTCCCCACTGGGGAGGAGATTCTTCTCAGCCAGACTGGCTGACCTGCTCCACCGAGCTTTAAATTAAGCCCACTGGGGGATGGGGGGACTACCACCACTGCAGGCCCACTGAGCAACCCTTGCAAAGCCAGCAGGCCAAGGCACTTAAGGGAGCCCACCCCTGCCCCAGCCCTGGCACAATCTGTGGGCAAGGCAAGACACCCCAAGGGGACACCTGCCTGCCCATACACAAATGCCAGGAGCTTGGGGAATAAGCAGGAAGACCCTGTCCTCCTGCTTAATTCAAATAATTATGATGTCATAGGGATAACGGAGACCTGGTGGGACTCCACCCATGACTGGACCATGGGTATAGATGGCTATACCCTGTACAGGAGGGATCGTGTAGATAAAAGGGGCAGGGGTGTAGCTCTCTATTTTAAGGAAAG